>NC_054058.1:91521720-92160738 GCF_017639655.2 Falco naumanni
TCACACCGATTTGCCAAAACAGGTATTTTCCAACCATCGTGGGAGCGGGGAGAGGTTCCCTGCAGCCTCCGCTGCCCCACAAGGCTGGTACTTTGGGAGCTTTGCCTCTGGGGTGGGAGGCTCAGGCCCCAGTCCCTGTCCCTCATGGTTCAGATCTAAGACTTGCAGCCTCAAATCAGCTGCAGGTTTCTGGTTTTCCCAGCAAAACAGAAAACACCTGACATCTGCGTGGGAGTGGGGGTTCTGCCAGCCCCTGGGTCTCATCTGACCTCCTTGGCCCATCACCAGCAAACACGTGGAGGTGGCCCCTCTTCACCCCCATGGTTTTGGAGAGCTGATGGCATGGGGAAGGACCTTCCCTGGCCACCAGTGAAACAGCAGGAGCATTGGAGAGGGTACAGAAGAGGAGCAGGAGCAAGGTAGGACGGAGAAAAGGACAGCGGTGGAGGAGAACGAGAAAGGTAAGAGGGAGTAAGCCAAGAAACATTACTGGAAGGAGAAAGGGACGCAGCCCAAGAGCTGCTGGTCCCAGAACCCCCCCAGCAGCACCTGGATCATTTCCCTGCATGACCCCATCTAAATTTCACCCCATGCAGACGAAGCAGTGGCTGTCACCTGATTACCTTGGAGCAAGCTGAAAATGTAGTGGGACCCAGCCTTTTATTCTTGCTCCTGGCTCTGCGTGAGGTTTGCAATCAGCTGTTAATGCCTCTCCTTCACATAATTCATTCCTCTCTCCTGTTATTGTGATTACATGGAGCCCTGAATCTGTCCTGCCCTCCTTGAGCTGGCGCTTGGGTGGCTTGGTTATGGCAAAGGCTCCTCAACATGCAGCAAGCAGGAGAAGTGCTTGTAAAGCACATTCAGGAATACCTCAGAGTCTGCGCTGCCTCTGCCCTGCAGCATCCCCAGTGTGGTATTAAACCATTCCTCGTGAGGAGGAGGCTTTGTGCACCAGTGGCATAGCTGGGATAGGGTTCTACATCAAGCAGACAGACGGGGACCTGCTGTCAAGCACCCCATCACTGCCAAGTCTGTGGCACGAAGATGCTGACAGCAGGCCGGACTACAGCACGGAAAGAAGGGGAGAGAAATAAAAGCATGGACTTTGAAAGAACAACTGCAACCTGTACCACATTTCTGCTCGGGACAGGCTGCTCCCTCCCCACGTGGACCGTCAGCTGTGCCAGAGCACGCTACAGATCATGAGGGGTTTTAGGCTTCTTTTTTTTTTTTTTTTTTTTTTTTGGAGGGTGTGTCATCCAGCAGTGCAAAGCTCTGGTGAGGGATAAGGAGTACCATGTAAAACAGATTTCTGAGGATTTGGGATTGCTTTGCAATGGGAAAGCCCTCCTCAGAGACATTAGAAAGGCCCAGCAGAGCGCTCGGACCCAGTTTGGCGTAGACATGAGTTATTACCCCCCCACACCCCCACCTGGGGAGTGCAACTGCAGCGCCTGTTGAAACAGCTTTATTTGCCCACATCTGCTGTTCTGAGCAATATCTGTGTGCATATGAAGATTAGCAGTTGAGTCAGCTGTTCGTTGGGACAGCAAGGCCATGGCCGTTCACATCTTAAAAGAGGAGGGTGAAGTCCCTCCAGGTGTTACGTGTTTGCCTGTTTCTCAGGGGCACCTGCCCACACAGCCTGCCCCAACCTGGCACAGCCACAGAGGCCACCGGCTGTGCAGCTTGGCACCTGGCTGCAGGCGTGCTGGGTGCCCTGGAGCAGCAGCTCCCGCCTCTGGACGGAGCCCAAAGGAAAAGGCAGGAGTTTTAGCACCTTCTCTGTGACCGCACCCGGGATAGGGATGGGGACAAGGCGATGATGAAGATGGTCCGCAGCAGGTCCTGCTGAGCCATTGCTGCAGCTGTGGAGCACGCTCAGACCCACCTCCCACGCATCCAAACCTGCCTTTGGGCAGGTTGAAGTAACATGAAAATCTACTTAACATGTCACGTGCCACCAGTGCTCCACCAGACCCAGCCAGCCAGTGCAGTCACTGGTGGGGATTCTCCTGGAACACGGCTTGCTGAGGGTTCATCCTCCCCAGTCAAGCAAATGCAGCTGCCCACAGCTTTTAGGCCAAGATATATAACCTGCTTTCCCGTTTTGAAAGAAAACTTCAACCTGCACAGCTCTTCTGGTGGCTAAGGATGTTGCAAATCTCTCTTAAGTCAGGCTGGGGAGGTTTCCCTTCGCATCTGTATTCACTCACTCTGACAGGACGGACAGGCAAGGAAATGAAAGGGAAGCACTTTTGCTCCTCACAGGGAATTTAACTCCAAAAACGATTCAGCTGTGAGAGGAATGGCTCCCTGCTGGGATGTCATCCTTCAGTCTATAAGTACTGGCTGTGCCATTTCACACGAAACAAAAATTCCCAAGAATATATCATTTCCCTTTCTATATGCAAAATTCTGTCTCTACTGCTGAAAGCCTTTTAAGTAGCAGCCCTGCCACTGTTTGCAGGATAAAACCCGATAACTGCACATCATATTCACCCCCAGTTTCCTCTTTTTGGGGTCAGATGGGTTTCAGGAGCACTCCTCAACCTGCCTGGAGGCAGCCTACGTTTTTCCAGCGCTGATGCTCCCCAGCAGAGCATTGCTGCCGAGTGCTGGGTGCTACTAACCACAAGTGCCCTCTGCCTCCCCGCGCTCTGCAGCACATCGCTGCTGCACCCCACACCTGCACCGCTGCTGAGTGCAGGTTTGGGGGGACAAGGGGTACCCCACTGCCGGGGTATGGGGGAGCCTTCCCTGGGCTTATGGCAGGCCAGCGTGTGTGCCCTCCTGGAAACCTGCTCAGGGGGGATGGGCTTGTGCTCCTCTGCCCCTTGCTGGAGTTGTGTGTTTGGCAACTCGGTGGGTCAAACCCTGTGTCTGCCCCACGGCAGGGCCCTTCCCTTAGCTGGGACCTCCAAGCCTGAGGATGCCCTGACTGACGGGGCTAAACCCTTGGGGTTTGGGTGAAGATGGGAACGGTCTATGAGCTCGTCACTCGCCATATCTCATTATGCATTCACCTCTTACATCACCATTCCAATTAATGAGCCTTTAAAAAAATCTCTTAATATAAAGAGAAGAAAACTGGCTCTTTGATGTAAGCCCACTGTTTTTGCAAAGCTATTAAGTCTAATGAGGAATTAAATTATTTTTTTTATCGGAGTAATGCATAATGCATTCACTTACAATAGCCTGCAATAAGAAAACTTCACAGAATTGACTGTGTTGTGTACAAAAAGAGATGCCACAAGTTCGTAATTTGAAAGGATGGGCAGCTAATTAAAATCCCAGTGTGGTGGTTCCATCTGCAGACTCAAACCATTCTAGAGGCTGTACTGTCTTACTTGCATCACATGTTTTAAGCCAGCCTCACATTGCTCACAAGGTAATGCTTATGTTTCGAATCTGTTTAACAGAGAATTTCTTGGGAGGGGGGAAACCCGAGCTGATTTTTTCATTCCTTGATTGGTTGTTAGATTTTTCTAGTGTGTAAAACGAACCACTTGGATCCCAACGACCTTCTGGGAATTTGCTTGCACTAGTGGTGGGGTGCAAGATGGGCAGAGCTGGCGCTGAGGACCCAGCGGCCGCACACGTGTCGGGGGCTTGCTCTGAAGCAGCCTGTCAGCAGCCGGATCACGTCCTCCCAGAGCACGCCTGCCAGGAAGGGCTTGTGGAAGGGACCTAACCCGTGCTCCTCAGGACCACTGCAAGGTTAGCCAATGCACGAGAGGTGGGTATAATCAAGAGATTCACGACAAAAGGTGCTGCTGATCTGAATTAAAATGCTAATATAGACCCAACCACAGCCTGATGCAAAGAGTACCCGTATTTCTGCGTTCTATGCATCTCCTTCGTACGCCTGAGCCAAGCAGCGATAGCTCAGAGTGGTCTGTGACACTGTTCTTTGTCACCATAGACAGCCAGAGACTGCTGCTAACACCACGCTGCAGCATCCCCAAATGCAACTAGCGGGAGCATGCCTTGACTGGGACTCTCGCTAAGTAGCATTGCACACTGGAGATGTGTTGGTGGAAGCCAAGAAAATGGGAAAACACGACACCTGGTGACATCTGCTAGTGAGGGGAGCTTTTGCTGAAGGTAAACTTCCAGTACCAGCTTAAGAATACAACTGGCATTTTTGCAGAGTGACAAACTAGACTCACAAATGCTGTTCACTGAAATCAGCGCAAGTTAGAGGCTTATGGCCCCTGTGCCTCCGAGCTTTAGTTCCCTAGACCTAACTCTTGCAGAGCGTCAGGAGATCTGGTGCTCAATTCCTGAAGCAGTAAAACACCTCGAATTTCAAAATCTTAGCTCAGTGCTTTCACGAGTTGAGTCTACCAGCATCCCAAGCTGTGAAACCATAGCCTCAAAAGCTGTTTGATTTGCTGAACAGCTTTTCATACATGCACATAGATAACTGTCTGTTGCACAGGTACACGCTGTTGTTAATAACGAGCGTTTTCCAAACACACGGCATAAATCTGTGTTTATGTCACACCCAGCCTGTGCGACGCCAACCCAAGCAATAGGGCGTGGGGAAACAGTGCTTGCCCTGTCACACTTAATTTCTGTGAAAAACAACGTGAATGACATCTGGTACTCACAGCACGGTGCCGGTGCTTTTCCTCTTGATCCTGAAGCGCGAGGAATCATCCGTGAACTCCACATCATAGCTGGCCTCATCGGAGGTAACCCCAGGGGAGTCGATCCGGAGTGGGACTTCAAACCGCTGTCTGCTGGGGTCGTAGAGCTAAAGCAAAGCGGGGGGGGGGCAGGTTAGCTCACCTGTCAGTGTGTGCTGCTTTAGTTAAGTGATTCCCCCCCCCCCCCCCCCCAAATACTCACCCTGAACCGAAGTCTGTCCCTTGTCTGGAACTCCACTTCTAAGATGACGGGGGAAATGTCTTTTCCGAAGAGGGATGAGGCCCGGCGCTTGGTCAGCGGTACCCTGCGGCGGAAACACGCGCTGGTGCCCACCGCCACCGCCAGCTGCCTGCGACCGCCCTGGCGCCAGCCGGGGGGAGCAACTCAGCTGTTCCTTGCCAGCCCTTTACAAATAAACCATTGGCTTATCGAGAGAAA
The DNA here is from genome assembly GCF_017639655.2 of Falco naumanni. NCBI lineage: Eukaryota > Metazoa > Chordata > Aves > Falconiformes > Falconidae > Falco > Falco naumanni. Next base: position 91,526,818 of record NC_054058.1, read on the forward strand.
TTATCTCCGAGGTTAGCGTAGGTTCTCCTTGCTGTTAACGGATAAAATAGGTGCTACCAAAGCAAGGAGATCTCGTGGCCTCCTGAGACACAGATCCCAGGGAGGGAGGGACCACCGTGTGCCAACACCTGATTGCCTCACCAGCAGCACGGTGTGAGCGCAGGACCCCGGCTCCGCGTGGCTTGCACACGAGAAAGCACCTCCGGCACCCTCCTTGCTGCAAGCTGAGCACAGGGCAGCGAAGCCGCTTGGGGAAGGTCTCGGGCCAGCTGCCCCCAGGGCGGCGCGGTCACCACGCAGGGCCAGCCTGCAGCACCCAAGGAGCCGCCGCACGCTTACCTCCAGCCTTTGGCCGTCTTCTCGGCGTTCCCACCCAGGGAGTAGCCGAAGGGACTGTCCTCGGGGAAGAAGCACCAGGGCGCGTTGGCCACGTCGGTGGCACACCAGGTGCAGCCCCGTGCCTCACAGGCGTCCTGGGAAGCGCCTGGCTGGGGGTGGCAGTCGATGCGCTTCTGCACCGCCACAGCCCCGGCGCACTGCGTGTCCCGGCCCGAGCCGAGGCACCCGCCCGGGGCTGGACATGGGGAAAAAGCAGTCAGAGCAGCAAAGAACCACATTAAAGAAACCCCAACAATGCAGATTTCTTTAGTTATACCTTTGTGTGTGTGCTTTTCCCCCCACGTTGGGGCCGATACACATGATTCTTTTGATTAAGGTGACAGCAGAGCAGCGTGCCTGCTCGCGACCCAGGCAGTGGGTCTGTGTTGTGCAGGTCTCAGAGCTGCTGGTGCTCAGCTGAAGCACAACTTGCTCAAAATACTCATGGGAAGTTCAAAAGCAGGCTGAGGAAACCGCCGCTGAGGCATGAAATCAACGCTTCCGGCTAGCTGAACAGGTCTAAAGACCCTCAGCAAGGTCTAAAACTGTTACCAACATTAAAATGCTACATTTTCTGCATACTTTCTCTCTCTCACGTTACACACAGAGGTTATCTATCTCTAGATAGATACGAACGTGAAATCAGCATGCAGCTGTACAAGATATACAAATATAAAAATACTGCTTGTGTATGTTCGTGTTGAGTTTCATTTCTATATTGTACAACCACTATGTATATGTAGTATTAGTAGTTTGCGTTAATACAGGTACGATTACGAGTGAAGGGAGGATGCTAGCAATAAAACAAAAGGCACAAATGAGCGATTCACAGAATCATCCTGGCAAAAACCTTAGTAAGGTGCTAGATCTTTTCCTTTTTGCAGCTGCAGGTCAAGCCCTGTGGTTCCCCTGCACGGAGCGAGCCTCCTAAGAGCAGGGGGACCGTGAGACCAGCCCCTTGCTGCGCCAACAGAACACTCTTAAAATTATCAAATACTCTTAAAGAGAGCAGGTGTACTGCAGGCAGCATACTTAATTTGAAGTTAACTTATGTCGTTTTAATCATCACAGCAATATTGAAAGATTAAATCTACTTGAATGATAATTAGTCTTGTCCATAAAACGACTAGTACCTCTGCTTTTTAAATTTATTTATCTATTTTGGTGGACTGTTGTGTGCTTGAAAGCTTAAAACATAATGGCTGATGCAGCCTGGGCTTATCCATATAAAGAACTTTACAAGCAGTTGTGCACAAGCAATAGTTATATATACTGGGAAGATGTACACAATAATTCACTAGATTCACTAGAAAATGCCATCATGCTGCAATGCCAGAGCTGACTTCCAAGTAGGGGATGGGAAGGCAGAAAAGCAGGAGCTGAGTGCCATCTACATTTGTCTTGTGAGAAAACTCTCATCCCCCACTTTGATGCAGAAGCATCTGACATTCAGGTCTGGTGCTGCCGGTACGGGCAGCAGAGCTTGCTCCTTGCTGCTGCGCCGCCTCACCTCACCCCATCCCACCTTCTAGAGGCAGGAGTTAAGAGGTGAAATCCCGCTCACCTTTGCCAGCTGCCGGACAGACAGGCTGCCCCCACCTTTCTTTTCTGCAGTGGCCAGTCATGCCCCGCAGGCCATTTGCTTTCTGTCCAGAATCCGCCCCTGAGTTCTGTCACATAGGAAAGCCCCAAATTCTGATCCTCATTTTCACCCAAAACATAGTAGGAAAATGAACATCCCTCTGGAATCCCTAAATTATTTATTCTTGGAGCGGAAATCAGGGAGGATTCATCAGTTTTGACGAACCACTGAAGGCTCTGGGCTGGGTGGGAAAAGCCTTAACTTAGTGTACCGTGTCCCTGCTGCAGATGTGGGGGAAAGGCAGACGGACTGCAAGTCCCATGGAAATAACTGCCCTGCCGTGGTGCCACTGTGCGCTGAATACTCCCGCTGACGGAGGGAGGTGGAAGGATTTCAAAGGCTTCCTGCAGCCCTCTGGATCCTGAGGTCCTTAAGCCTGTGCAACCGCAGAGGCTAAACAAAGTGCCGTCCAAAGCACCGCCTCTGCAGTCGATGCACGGTTTCTGTCCTGCAGCTTTGCACCGCCGTGCCTTGCCCGTTTAACACCTTGGCAGACAACGCACAAAATAGAGTAAACCTACCCCATTTCATTTCGGTTTTGGCTTTTTTTTTTTTCCTAATGGGAGTCAAATGCAGCATCAGCGGTTTTATTGCTGAAATCAAAGAACGTGATTCTGAACACCCTACAGCAGATTATTAACTTTGGCATCGGTTTGCATAGCATTGGTTCACGGGAGACTTATCAACTCCTTCATATAATAAAGTACTGTCAAAATACTTCAGAAGAAGAGTATCGTGACTGAAAAAAACTAGTTTGAGGGGAAAAAATTGCCCCAGCAGGAGCTAAGAAATATCCCCCGCCCCACCACCCTTACGGTGAAGCTTAATTTTTCCAGCAAATTTTGAAAACAAGCGCTTGCAGACATGAGCAGCTGAACAAGGCTGCAACTTCATTCACCCCTTGTTCCTGGATTTACTTCTATTACAGTACAAATGGAGAGTAGCAAGAGGGAAGATGCGTTTCCTTCCCTCCTTTTGAAGAGCATTTTAATTTTAAAATTTCTGCATCGTTTTCACTGCATTTATGGCCTATGTCTGTAAACACACATAGAAGATGGAATGCAAACAAACAGTTGAGTATAGCAACAGCTATGGCTACTTGCTACTTTTCCATGATGATTTCCATGGGAACAGAAGCTAAAGCAAGGTAGTTCGAAAGATATACGTGAAAAATTATCCCCATTGATTTTTTAAAATCTTGACTTCAGTTTTGTGAAATTAGATTAGAAAATGCTGCAATAAGGTAATCCATACACCTTTTAATTTAATGGTATTACTCTTTGCAATTTGGGTTCATCCATATGTTACTAAGACACGTTGCAGAAGTTGCCTCTTCCTTTATCTAGCAACATAATAAGAGAAATTCTCCCTTTATTAGACTCTGGACTGAATTAACCTCTCATATACTGGGGTAAAAGTCACAGAAAACAAAGGAGCAAATCACAGGATAACTTTCTGCAGTTGAATGGCCCCCTGCCCCCAGCGCGCCCGCGCTGGTGCCCATGAGCCGAACGCACTGCTGGGTGGGGGTATGGCCCCGAACAAGCCAGCCCTGCTGGCTGCCCACAGCCACCTCAGGTGGAGTTCAAGTCACGCCTGTTCTCTCCTTTCTCACATCACACAACTGCCTCCCCAGCGGCTCTTCTGTTGTTACCACATTTATACCTTGCTTTCAAAGCCTACGACAAAACACACCGGCCATACATTTACCTGCTAGCACAACCGCCAAGAAGCACAGCCCCTTGATCCGCTCCATAGTCAACAGCTGATCTCTGCAGGCGGCGTGCAGCCTTTTATACAAGGCAGGGGCGCGATAAGCACTTGTTCCAATACATAATAAGAAACACTGCAAATATTTTCTCAGCATTCGTATCTTACATGAGGTTAATTGTAACACATGACCTTGCCTGTATTTAAGAACGTATCTGAAGTAAGATGGGATATAGTCAGTGTTCTGTCCACAAACTTTGCTCCACTTGTGAATTCCAACTTTAAGAACATTATTTTCCCATTGCTTCTTAGAAAATTGATTTTTTCAGAGACCACCGGTTTTTTTGAACAAACGTCTTCAGACGATTGGAGTACAGTGCTTACCTTTTTCTAATTTCATATTATCTTTTGTCACAGATGTAGTTGTATAGAACAAATGAAAAGTTTGGAGAAAAACAAACAGTTGAAGAATTCTCCATTAAAACAAGACACCGATACCGTGACCTTTACAAAAGGACAATTTTCCTCCAATTACTTTCAGAGCAAAGCCGTGTTCTACGGCAAGATCTGGTTTAGGTGAAACTTCTTTCTGAAGGTAAAAAAAAAAAAAAAATCTATACATACATTAAGTTATATTGGTATTGCCTATCCGGAGACAGCTTCCTAAAACAAGGCACCTGTGCTGCCAAGCATCACCAGAGAGAAGCATCTGCAGTTCAGACTGCTGCCACGGCAGCCCCTCACCATAGCACCCGTTAAATCCGGGCAGCCTGACAGCACGTAGCCACTTCCCAGGTTTGTAAGGAATTTTTTCCTGCAGTTGCAAGACACAGTATTTCGATGTATCGTACACACATATAAACACACGCACTAAAAAAAACCCGCAGCCACCCAGGGTTCCCAGATGACAGCCATGAGTGTTCAGCTCCAAAACCACGGGTCGCCAAGCTGTTGGCATCATTCGTGTAGCTTGGGACAGTGGGTGGCCTTCACCCATCAGGCCAGGCAGAACAGGGACCCTCCACCATGCACACAAAGCCCCTCATGTGAGTCTTGCATGTGAATCCCCTTTGCCACTGGGGTTTTTGCTCAAAGTTGTGATATGATTCCCCAGTCTTCTGTGTGTACACCCAAGCAGTCAATAAGCAGGACAGATAAACACTAATTGGTATTGCTGCTGTTTATTTTAACTAACCTGTACGCTGCTCTTAACGGTATGTATCATTACTCATTTCTGCTAAAACCTGGAATAAATCAACAACCTCAAACCTCAAGCAGTATGCATTTTCACTTCCTTTCGAGCTGAGCTGAGAAGGAAATAATTCCTCTAAGATCAGTAAGAGGCATCGGAACTTTTCTTTTTTTTGACAGACCATATGTAATAAGGTAAGAACTGTCATCTCTTAGGAACAGGAGCCACTGCTTCGTTTGAAGTCTGTACAGTACTTCGTACCAGGGAATCCTACTAGGCTTCCTAAGTACTACCAAAACACAAATAATGGCCAACAAGAATGCAGGCACAGGATACCAGAACAACCTATGGGCTATACTACTCAGCAAGCTATTCTACTGTATTGTGTAAAACTGTGCATTTTATATTCAGGGCCTTTGCAAGGGAAGTGACTTTTTCATAAGGAATTATGATGAAAAAGGCAAAGAGAAGTATTTCACATTCACCTCTTTATTTAAGTGTTACCTACGTAAACTATAATTTACAGACTGATATTTTATGGGAAAAAAAACCCAACAAAAAAAAAACCCAACAAAAAAAACCCTCAATATCCAAACACTGTATCCGAATCTACTTTTTTTAAGTTTGCAGAATTTACAAATTAATATTCAGAGAAGTTGGGTAAATTATACATCCTCTCTCAATATCCACGCTCTAAGAGCTTTAAAAGTCATACAGGCACAAGATAAGATATTTTCTTTGTACAACCATCTATTTACATAGCTTTTTTCCAATACACGTGGTTCAGTTCTCAAAGCCAAGGTCTGCAAAACAGTGTATTTAAAATACATTTAGCAGCATATAAAATTAGATAAAAAGGAAAGACATCTTGCTTTCAAAAAAGAAAATGTGAGATGATAGAAACAAATCGATAAGAAAAATAGATTAAGATACATTTCTGTCATGACATTAAGAACACCTAGTCATTACAGAATATAGGCAAAACACTAATAAAACATAACAATTTATGAGCATTTGAGTTCTAGTCCTGAGCACAGAGTATACATAGCTGCACAACTTTGGTCAACAAGGGTTATATGCTAACATTAACACAAATCATGTGGCATTCGCTGTTAGCAGGACACAGCCACGTCAGATAGATGTGTCATTAACAGCTTCTTTCCATCTTTTATTCACTCTACCTTCCTAACAACAGTGTAAGCGACCTTTAGAATCTTGAAACTGCCTGTCGTAATCCAAGGCTTATTACCGAGACATCCTCATTCCCCTGCTACCCTAAAATGCAAAACAGTTGATCGTACTTGTGAGTGTAATACGGCAGAGCACTTTTGTTATATATTCCAGGTCATAACTTTGAGATGGCCATTAGAGAAAACTTGATTTCCAGTTAAACTGCAAGTGGTACATACACACACAAATTCAGCCATAATATATAGACATATATATGTGACCACTGACACACAAGCATGTTACCAAGAGGTTATTTTTTTCTTAAATACAGTACATATTTTAAGGACAGCAGGTCTAGTAGAAGAGTTCACTCTTATTTTTCAGTTCATTCCCATCATCAGTGTTTTACCTAATAAGCATGCAGCAAACTGCATAGAGTGCACCTCAAATTCATCAATATATTCATTTATCCCCATTATTTCAATTACTGGCAAGATCTTCACTTGCATCTCCTGTATCCAAGATCTGTCCATCTATTACATTTCGAGCTTTCCAGATCCTCACAGTCCGGTCACTGAAAAACAAAACAAAGCAGTATTAGAGCTAGGTAATTAAATTGGGGAGGGAGAGAGATGGAGCGGGGATGGACACAACCCAGAAGCTTTCTTAATAGCTTGGGCGTCTTATTCAGACATATTATTATTATTTATTAATAATTATTCAGAAACTAATTATTATTAATGGATACACAAGGGTAATTTCAGCCCCAGGAGACTTTGTAATCTAAGATGCACAACATTTAAGATTCCCAAACTTTATCACAGCACTGGCTACTACCTTTAACTATCTAGACAAGTACAAGGATTAATATGTTCAGAAAAGTAAAATCCTACCTCTGCTATTACTTATTTTTTTAAAATACAGCTAATGGTCATAGGCTTAATTATAACAACATCACAGAGGAGCTTCCATCATGTAACTGTTTGCAACTCAGGAAACCACAGGCAAACAGCCAGAACAGTTCTGCGCCTACAGAATCAGAGAGACGGGCTCAACAGGGTAAGACTATTTCCTGCCATTAAAAAAGCGTGAAAAATTACAACGAGGTAAATCAAACAGGACCTGAAACCTGCTCCATCTGCATAAGAGGTGCCAGTCTATAATGAGAAAAGGTAAAAAAAGCACAGAACCACAAGGTGATACAAAGTCCTAACCTCACCCCCCAAAAAACCCCTAAAACTCTTTGCCAGGTGCTGGAAAGCATGTAACAGTGAGCTGGTAACAGAAGCCCAGAAAGGGTACGCTATAATTCTGCACTTTTGGCACCACTATTTACACAATTTTAAAGTATGTGTAAATAAATTATCAGATGGACTGTGTTACAAAGCTCTCTTATCATAATTAAAAAGTAAAATAATCAGTCTTGTGAAATAGCAATTTATCCTGTGAAAGAGATGTAGAACTTAAGAATTTCTCATAAACATTTACTTTTGTGACTAACAAATATTGACTCGTGTTCCTTAAATAACCACCTCAAAAAAAGCCAGGGGGCAGCAATCAGGACAGACTTTATCACAGTACAGAGTTTTTCTGACTTGTGCCTTCACATCACTGCACAATGTCAGGAATACCCTAAGCTCTGTAGACCTACATCAGAATGTTATAAGTGCCAAGAGGCTGGGATTGTCTTTCGCTAGTAATACAGAATAAATTGCAGATGCATGTATGTTCTAAACTTAACCATAATTTTTAGGCAAACAGAGACAAGTTTTGAAGTCTCTACCCCAATCTATTAAGGCTTAAACATAAAAGTCAGCCACCAAACATGGAAACTTGGCAACTTTGAAATGCCGCTTCGACTCATAAAGACTTGCTTTCAATTCAGAAGGCCAGAAACTTCCACAATTGGCACTAAAAGATAACAGGACAGCTCTCCTGTGCTCAGACTATGTCACTAAGTGGGCTCTGCTGCTGTCTCCTGCACTTTCTCCAGAATGAGGTATTTTTCTTGCTTAAGTTCCCTGAGGTTTCAGGTACTCAATTTTCTTGCTTTCACTAGGGAAGCCAATATTCAAATCAAGGTGTTTAAAGGACAATAGGATGGCTTGCAAAGCTTCTGCTATTCACCAGCACTTAAAAACAGACAAACCCGAAAAACCAACCACATTCTATAGCTTTTAGAAAAATTCCCACAGGTCAAGAATCTCCTAGCAGTAAATCACCCAGCTGCAGAGACAAACTAGTGAAGTTCTCAACTACTTCCAGATTCTCCCTGCCATCCTGAAGATCGGTGCTCTCCAAACTTTTTTGATCATGCATCCCACCACTAAAAAAATTTTCGAGCGCACCCCCTCGTTTATTTATTTATTTATATAATAAATTTATTGATTTATAAGTTACACACATGTACTCCACTGAAGTTCTAATATTTTCTTCCTGTGCCCCAGTGGATCATGTTGTGCATGCAAGCATCCCGCTTCAGAGATCACTGCAGTAGATTATTAGCATTTAGGGGCATGGACTACGTCTCCCCACGCTTGCTATGAAGTGACTTACAGAACTGAAGATCTCCTAAATGCATTTGCGTGAATGGAACTCTAGCAGGAGCTACAGAAAAGAAAGATTCATGGAGAAGAAAAACTCACTCTGCTGCTGTGAAAATCTGGCTGGAGTTGGTGCAGATTGCATTTATAGGGCTGTCGTGTCCCTTCATCTCCCCGATGGGTGCGAAGGTATCCACATTCCAGAGCTTGAGGGTGCCTCCTCTGCAGCCGCTGAGCAGAACCGGAGCGCTGGGTAACAAGCCAAGAGCACACACCCAGTCTTTATGAGCATTAGGAACTTGCTGAAAAAAAAGAGAAGGCAGGCAAGTCTCACAGGGCTGCAAAAACTTCTGGAGAAACCAGCACGGAAATGGAAAAATCCCAAGTTCTAAGCCTGACTCCTGTCCTGCAGCAGATTTGCCACGTGACTCTGGGTATACCCCAGCCCTGCGGGTTCTCCTCCCTTAGAGGAAGGAGGGTGCCATCTTCCATGAGGCTACTCCTGTGCCACAGGTTTGTTTCTCTTTGTGAAATAGTACTGCAAAACAAGAAGAAAATCCAATATGCACAACTGACCTGACGTGGAACTGAAATTATGTTGGGATAATGCTAAATCTGCATATGTTCAAATGCATATTTGAATGTATATTTGAACACGTGGTCTCTGTATATGTTTCAAGTCTGCCTGTAAAACAGCTATAAAACACACAAAAAGAAAATCCAAAATACTGCTCAAAAAAATACACCAGGGAGACAGAAACTGTTTCTATATTTGCCCTTCTCCTTTCTTCTTCTCCCATTACACATTATGAGTTGATTTTGTGATGTAGCACTTAACAAAAATACATTAATTCTTTACTGAGGAAGGACACTAGCATTTTGCTGCCAATTCAGAAAGTAAAATGCTGCACAGACCAGCTGAGAACAACATCCATTTGGTACCAACGCTGGGGCAATAATAGCCCAAGTTTGCTGTCTTTTAAGGGGACCAAGAACAGCTCTTCCGTTCAGTTTGGTAGGACCTGCTTTGCTTTGCTGCCTTGCTCATATTATGGAGTACATTCAGCTTTCTAGGATGATCTTGGCTTTTTATCTGTAATACACACTGCTGTCGCAACACTGCTGTCCTGGTCCTGCAGCACTTCAAAAGGCCAGGAGGGAGAATGGTTCTTACAAATCTTAATTTTGTCACAGCACTGTTTTGGGGCTTGGGATGTGTAACACCAAGAGAATTAGATGACTAGCATGTTTATTAAGTGATTTTCATCAATTATAGAGGATCAGACTTGTTTAACACATGCATGCCAGAGCAGGACCTCTGTTGAAATGTTAGCATTTGTACTTTAAAGCAGCTCAGCTCTATTTCAGGATTATTTTTTTTTCCTTTGTCTGAAACCCTCGGGTGTACGCACCAAAAGCAAGTTGCAACAACAGAAATTCTGACTGGATATGAGTGAGGGGGAAATTAATACAAGAACAATTTAAGGAGTGCAATGGGTCACCCAGAGCAGCTGTGCAATCTGTGACCTTGGAGATTTTGAAAACTCAGTTGGGCAAGGCCTTGAGTAACCAGACCTAACTACACAGTTGGCCTTGCTTGGACCAGTGGGCCAACTTTGCACTGTGTGACCTCCAGTGGGCACTTCTACCCTGAATCACCCCAGGATTAGCAAAAGTAACAGCACTTTTCTTCATTCCCTGAAAGAAACAGTGAATAAAGATTCATGTTGTTTTGTCAAATGCTTTAGTCTCACCTCCTTGAAAAACACACACCACTTTATAGAAATAAGAAGAAAGGAAGCGTGAGATCATTTTTATCAAGTTCCACTTTTAAAAACAAGAAATAAACAGGGGAACATGAAGTATAGAAATTATGAAATGCAGATATATCAAAAGGAGAATAAGGAATACAACTAGTCCACTGTTACATACTATTTCACCCCTGCCCCTGTATTCTCCCTGATGTTAAATTAATTGCAACAGCAAAAACGCACATTGCATAATATTTTATGAAGCCTAAAATGCCAGACTGAAGATGCTTCTTACAACTTTAGTAAAGTAATTCTGACAATAAAAATAAAAAATAAAAAAAATCTTTCCTGTTCCCGTGGTCCTCCTGTTTTTACTAACAAGCTGCTTAGCACACTTCCTAGACAGACAGATATGAGGGTAGCTATCCTAATACGGACAAGTGAAAATTTTCTGTAAGAAGCTGAATGTCTTAATCCTTATTTTAACTGTGAAGTTTTAATAGCATTCTGAAAAGGAACTGGCACCCAATAGCACAATTTTGAAAGAAGGTAAAGAAAGTTCGTACATTTATGGAATACTAAGTATGCCCATATAGAAATTTTCGTCTTAAGGTGACCAGTCCGCTATTCTTTCATGTCCCAAAACTTTAATATTCTATTTGTTTCCTTCCTATCAGTCTGCACATTAAATGCACGTAAGAGACATGCTCCTCCTCCCCCCCCAAATTATTAAATGACTGGTATCTAACCAAATCTTTGCAAACACAGCAATATCTTCTGGCATTTGTTTTTCTGCCTTCCATTTCTCACACAGTCTCAACTTAAATAATTGTATCTCTATCTCAACAACCTCTCATAAGATCTAAAAGAACCTGGGTTGGGTTTTTTGTTTTGCAGGTGGGTAAAAACCAAAAAGTTATCCATATCAAACAAATTCAATGAATTTCAAAGTTTCCCAGGATTCAAGGTCCTTTTAGACCCACAGCCCCTTTTTTCTTTTGACAATTAAAACGTACAGCAAATATGTTCCAACAGCAAACAGATTTTATGTGTGTGCTGTATATGTTACATAACATATGCATTGTAAAACAAGACAAACAGAGATCTAAGGAGTAAGCTTTCCACAAAAAAGATGGGGTGGAGTAAGTATTGTCAACCCTCTCCACAGGAAAATATTCTGCAGCCTAATTTAAAGCATTGTTTGTCATTAATGAGTTCCAGTCCAAAATTTACCAACTTGTGAACGGCGAGGATGGTATCTGATGGTTCCAATCAGAGAGGAGGAAAGTGCTGCCTTCATTTTGAAGCAAAAAACCAAAACCCACATACTCAGAGGTAAAACAGGGCTAACTACTTCATCAGAATTTCCTGACGCTACATACACTGAAAAGAAAAGCACCTGTGTCCTTGTGTAAAGATCAAGTACATTTTCAATTTCTTTCTTAGTGTTCTGTGCCTTCCCCATTAAAAACATCAGTATCTCGGTGAATAGTCATCGTATGAGCTGGAACATTTGCACAGCCTGAAAACAGTTCTACAGCATGACTGTCACATTAGCCGCATGATATTTTTTCCATTACCTGGAGAAGGTCTTTTTGAGTCAAATCCCATTTCTTAATTCCATTATCTCTGGAGCCACTAAAAAGGTTGTCTCCCATAATAGCAAGTGCTTCAATACCATCATAATGAGGAGGTTCAAAATTGTGTGTAGGACTTACACTCCCAAGAGCCCCTTCAGTCACATCAAACATCTAAAATAAATAAAGAATCAAATATAAGCAAAATTATCTGCCACCTAACCAGCTTGGAAGACATGCAGTGAACAACTTTAGAGGAAAAACTTGGAGAGTGTTATTACAGGTCACTGTATCATGATGTATATTTATCAGAATTTACCTACCAGAACCACTCCTTTCTCCTCTTTTACCTCTTGCCTGAAGCAAGAACGCTTCACTGACTACAGAGAAGACTGCTCCGGGAAGCGCTAATATTTGATTATATAGGAAGAGTTTATACATACACCATGTGGTGGGCTAGAGAAACAAAGCTCATGCCTGAGCATGGGAAACATGACTCACACTGGAGAACTGCAGAGGCAGCTGCAGGAAAAGCCACAGATACATTTTTCTGGACAAGGTGTTTTGGCAAGGATTACACACCATTACGTGCTGATGCTTTCCATGGACTAGACACACCTCTCTCCTTGCCTGTGCTCCAAGAATCGGGTATCTTAAAACAGATTCTTTAAGTGAGGCCATTTAACAATTTGAGACATAATCAACCCCATCAGGTCTTTGTCCCCAGAGCAGCAGTGTCAGCAACCCCGTTTCATTTTCCATTGTACCTGGCCAGAACGCAGCCAGTTAGACTGAGCTGAGGGGAACAGATGAGCCATAACTTTTTAAACCGCTACCTCTGTTTCACAAGCAAATGTCAGACTTTATCCCCCATTATTTGTTCTTCATTGACCTTTTAAAAATGAACAAGCCTGGCAGTAAAGAAGGGACAGCTTCGTAGTGTAAAAGAATACCTTAAGTGAGTTAAAGTTATTTTAAAAGTTATCCCATTGAATTAACATGCATCAGTTCCAGTTGTAACAGAAGAGTTCAGTGACACACCAGAAAAATCAGGTACTTAGAGGTGACTAATATTCCTGGCTCAGTAAACAGGACAGTAGTTTCCTGGGGCAGTGGAAAGCAGTATCTGTGACCAGTCCTACTACCCCCGGTGGACCTACCCATGTAGAGGAGTACTGAGAATTCCCTAACTGCTGCACTGACCATGCACATACAGGTCATTTAGTTTGTATTTCTGTACTAAACTATTTTGTTTAGTTTGTTTGGCTTAACAATTCTGGAGGCATTCACCTTGCAGAACACCCACTACTCTGCAGCACATATACACGGCCGAAATATTCCTGGATATTCTAGTGGTACAAGTCAAGAGTTTTCCAAAAGCCCTTCCACCTCCTTGTTTGCCAACATGAGTTGGTAGCATGACAACCTTGCATTACACGATCACATCCCGTTGTCCCCACTGAGGTCCTACACTCATTACTGTGCCAGGAGTTGTGCCAGTGTAGCTCTTAACTAACTCAATATTCTGAGCTGTGCAGAGAAGCAGCTATTAGAGTGCCTCTCTGTAGCCCCACTGCCTAAGAATCATCTGGCCTCTAACCATAGGAACTGCTGATAAGATACAAACCCACCGCCCAAACCATCAAGCTATGCACCCACCTCCCAGGCGGACTTCTGAGGCTGGCCCAGTGCACAGCCAAGCATCCATAAATTGCAGAATAATGTCAAAAAGAGAAAGCCCAGGTCAGTGAGAAAGCTCACTCAGGTTCTGGCTCCTGCTCTGCTCCCAGCTGTGTTTACACACTTTACGCAGTGTGTGAGAAGCGTAAGACCAGAATGAAGGGTACCCCCTCACAACAAGCCAGGGTCTCTTGTTCACTCTTTACTTAGCCTCATGAATCACATGTTCTTTGCAGCATGAGGGTCAGCTTTATGAGGAAGATGAGGTATAGTTCCCATAGGCTGGTGGTTTGGGCATAGTCCTGAGAAGCAGGAGCCTGTGGGTTCAAATACTCACTGGCTGAGATGGGCCAAAACCAAAACCCAACCAAGCAAAAAACCAAAACACAAACTACCAGACTCTCACCCCACCCCAGTCAGATTCCCTATCCTTGAGTGAATACATAATACCAAGAAGTAGGAAAGTATTGTAATACCACTGGCTATGCTTTGAACACAACTCCGAGCAGCCTGCGCGCTAATGAATACAACCAAATAGACTGGGCACTTTGCTGAGATGCGCTGACCTTTTTCTCTTTCCCCACTTCAGAACTCAGGCAACACTTCAGCAAGAGTCTGCGCTAGATCCCACTCTCTTCTGTGGGGAGCACACGGAGTGTCTCTGCTGAAGCGATTGGGTCTTGCACTCCAAGAGAGGTACTGACTTAAGATACTTTCCAAGAGCTAAATGTTACTTAGGAGTAGGTATTATGAATATTTCTTCAAAACTTCACACATCTGATGTCCACCTTACTGGGGTTTAAGAAAAAATTTAACTATTGACAACCATTCATCCACGTACCATCATGAAATTCAAATAGTGCTGAAGTGATACGTGAGACTGAACATTACTCATAATCTGTAACTGATGAAAGAACCTCCATCTTGGCTATCATGTATCAGATATGGAGATGTGAGCGATTTCCGCTGAAGCATGCGCCCCATGCTGATGTGAAGAGTTAAAAAAAATAAGCAAATACTAACGGTTTACCTTTATATAATGATCCTTCGAACCAGTGACAATAAGATCTTGTCCATTGGAAATTCGATCTACAGTAAGGCACATAACAGGGCCCTGGTGACCAGTTAGCTTTCCTGTAGATTGAAATCTTCAAGGATAAGAGAAGAAATGAGGATTTGTTATTTTCCCCATGTATTCAATACAACCTATATCACACTTTCTGCCACAATGGAGCTTTTTATTTTCCCCTATGTTTTCACTACTCGTCCTCCGGTTTACATATATGCTATTGCTCCTGTCCACGGGTAAATGTAAAATTATGTTAAATGTAAACAAAACCTTCTATTTCTGTAAAATAAGAATTTAAAAAATGAAAACTAAAGACAAATCAGACCCCATAAAATATTCTCTGTATTTTGAACACACTCTTTGGGTGCAGGTTCTGTTTGGAAAAGTGCTATATAGTGTGGCTATCATAGCCCCATATTATATTACATCAATTGGCTTTCATCATCTCATCAACAATTACAAGTCAGGATTCATGCACCTGTCACCTTACAAGAGCCTGTTTTATAGTGCCTGTCAAACAAAACCTGGTGCTTTCCAATAATTTTTCCTGAAATGATTCACCATAACCTTAACACAAGAGGAAATCACGAGCACCTTCATTATCTCAGTTCACCACCACAGCCTCTTATGGATTAGTTGATCCATATCTTGACCACACTTTGCCCAGGTTATGGACATTACATAGAGAGTAAACACTTCATTGACTGTTTCACATGCGCTGACTTTGTTTCATATGCACATATAACCACCTAAAGAACATTCTCTTCTGCTGGTGCTTACTACCTTTTCAGGTCCCACATCCTCACTGAGTTCCCAGCAGCTGCATAGAGGAACGTGCCAGTTGGATTTAGTGCAATCTGATTGATCTGGTTCTCTCCAGCTGGGATTGCGACTGTTCTGTTAGTACTTCCCGAACAGACATCACCAGGCATCGCTTGGCCTGAAGACCTGAGCAAAAAAAAAAAAAAAAAAAAAAAGGGGGGTGAAAGGGGGAAAAAAATCAAATCCAAAATAAACCCTACATTTTGTTCTCCCTGCTTTGCACACGATTTAAAACCAAACCTACTTACCTAAGCTAAAAAGCTATATGCCAATTATGAATACTGAACATTTGATAAAACACTGTAAGTATGGATGCAATTTGTTTTGTTTCCATATATTCCCAGTGCCCCATACTGACTTAGCCTGAACATGTAAAGAAAGCTTACAGCCCCAAGAAACAGTGTACTTTAATTGCACTCTGCTGCACTACTGAATTAAATCTAATAACGTCTATCTAAAATTAAGACTTATTTGAACTCTTCGCATTTCAGGTTTGGCATACTTACGTCAATGTCCTAATACACTTAGCAGAGTCTCTGATGTCCCACACTTTGATGTAGGAGGTTGAGACTGTGAAGACCAGGCTAGTGTAGTTGCAGTATTTTATAGAAACAACATTATTTGGATGACCCCCTAGAGACATAATCTCTTGTCCAGTTACCAGATTCCAGACTTTACAGGTACGGTCTAAATAAAGGCAAACAGAAAGGAGGAAAAATAATTTAAAAAAAGAAACAAACAGAAAAATCTCATGTTTTCCCCAAAATCACTAATTTTTAAGAAAGTATGTGCATTCATTTGTACTCATACATATCGCTACATTTTAGGCAAGCACTGTAGAAAAACAACTAAATTAAATAGGTCTTAAAGAATACACATGGGCACCATCTACGATCATCAAAACTAAACAAGGTTAATCATCAAATGTTGTGCGTGCAAGATCTGCATATTAGCTCCTATAGCATTTTAAAAGGATAAAATTCTATCTCATGGAAAATGAAGTAAAATTACACACAGCTTAGAGGCTGTAAAGTTTGGATGACAAATCAAGAGAAGAATCAAATTTTTACTTCAAGAATTATTCATCAACTATATAGTTCAGGAGGGGTTTTGAGGCTCAGCATGACAGAGTGCTGACTGTCACAACAAAACTACAAAGGTGAGAAGGGGTCCAAACTACTCAGTGCTTTAGGAACCTCTCAAAATCCCAGCATATGTTCTTTAGTCACAGTTTTCATTCAGTAGCAAACAATTTAAATACTGTGACCTTCTGTGCACCAATATCCCAAACACATCGAAGTTCCTCCACAAATGGAAAGCACAGGAAACTCTCCTTCTTGCACCATGTCTGTATCACTCCATACACTTTAAAAATACTTTTTTACTGGAGTAAGTACTGGAAGGATGAAAAGAAAGCTTCATGTGCAGACAGTATTTATAACGGAATGAAGGTGGTAAGTATACTAAGAACTGTCAGCCACTTTAAAAATACCAGCTATCAAGACCAAAGCCTAATATCTGCAAGGCACCTGAGAGCTTATTGCAATTCCTGAATTGGCACAGGCTGCTAGTATTATGTGATATCAGTGAGCTCAGACTTTCTGCTTCAGCAACAATCTCCAAAAGAGTTAATCTTATTTAAATAAACAGCTCTCTCTGCTCTTGAGTACAAGCGTACTTTGTAAACATATCCCCTACCAAAATATATACAGAAATAATTCTTCCCTAAGTATGGGAAGCTAGCAATGACTTGAAAAAGCAAATATTTAAAACACCTGCAAGCATCCATATGTTAAAAAAAAACAACCAACACAAATCTAGTTGTAATATAAAAAAAATTGAAAAGTCTTTTTTCCCCCCACATAGCCACTAAATACAAAATCTCAATACAAATCAACTAAGCGACATTTACAGAAACTAAATGTGTGTCCTTTTTGGCATTTGTATACTCTTGCACAAATGCTGAAATGTTAGCTTAAAACTTGTAAGACCAAAAGTTTACCAATTCACTGTAAGAGTTGGTCTTGGTGTTTTTAACAGCCAGGTAGTAGAACAGCCACAGAAACCATAACTGAACGTTAGCAGTGGAAGACCCGACGGGGTTATCACTATGTTAATATAGGCATAAAAAGGATGCCCTGAAACTTCAGTTTGTTCTTTATGTCAGCTAGTGAAATGAGTCTCCCTGTCAGTAGGTGTTAACTTCTCCCCAGCCACCACTCTAGTTCACCTTAGTTTTGATGAGTCAAAGAAATTAAAAAAAAAAAAAAAAAAAAAAAAAAAGAAATCACAAATTATCACACAGGTTCTATTTGGGAGAAGAAGAGTCTGCCACAGTTTCAGCTGCACAACTGAGAATATAGCAAGTCCTGTACTGTAAATGACTTGTATAAAAAGGCCCAGAGAAAAAGAAAACATTCAAAAAAACCTTTGTGTGTGATGTTAAAAATGGTGTTCATGAGAAAAGGTGTTCATCAATAACCACTGATGTCTGGTTATGTTACCTTCGAGCAAAACCGAGTGACTACAATGGAAAGTCACCAAAGACAGGAAAGAAAGAAGAAAACATTTTCCAAAACAGTGTTTCTACCACCCTGAAGCGTTCATAGAATGTCTGCACCATCCAGTAAGGAATTTTGTGACTACTAAAAATCCATCCTCTCCTACAGCAGCCATACAATGCTTACACCCACAAGAGACAGGCAACAAGATGCACAGGGGAAGCAGAAGACTTTCTTAGCTCTACTCGAAAAATCAACTATGACATGAATTCTATTCAAATTCTGTAGGTAGCACAGCCAAAGATGTGCTGGTTCCCACCTCTACCTCTACCCTGAGGCTATCAAATTGCACAGCACATCACGTGTGCACTCTACCATGACTGGTTCCACCATATCACTCAACAAATGTTAATGTTATTCTTGATAGTTACTTTTTCCACTACAAATACTACACATCAGAATGAAAACCCTGTAGAAAATTACTGTAAACCTTTCTTCAGCTTATGTTTCAAAAATGGATCCCTACAATTTTCTGTGTTTACAGCACTAGCACAAACTGAGAATTTCACAATAACCCAAGTTGTCAAAGCAGCCTCTGTAGGCAGCACATATGGATGGAGTTTGCCCAACCTTTAGATCCAGTGAAGAGAAGGTCATCAGTTGCATCAACACAAAGCACAGCCTTGGTATGTCCTTCAGCTGTATAGATACACTGAAGTGGGGATGATCGGATGCATTTTGAAGCAGGGAATGGGTTAATTATCCCCCTAAAGAAAAAAAAAAAAAAAAAGAACGTGAGCTGGGCATAGTAATCGTTACAGATAAAGTTAATTTACTTAGATGTAAGGAAAAATTAATCTAATTTTCTTACACTTAAGTGTAGAACAGCTGAATGTCTTTCATAAACTATGTAAGGATTTTTACTATTTAGCTTCAACAAGTGTCAATTCTGGACTATCAGTTAAAGGAAGTCACATACAAAAACAAACAAACGAAAAGACAACAAGATGCTGAACGTTGGCTACATTCTGCATAGTGCTGAAAAAACCAGGATGCTCAAAGCCCCTGAATGCGTAGGACCAACCCTAAGATTGCAAATACCATAAAGACACCTCAGTCTAAATAGCATGCCTGAAAAATGGACTAAGTGTAATGTACACTGCCAATTCCAAACTCGGCAGGCATTTCACATCGACTGCCTTCTATAAGCAGGCTTGGAGAACTGCTGCTAATTTGTGTGCCTGACGAAGTTTCCTAATGCACCCTGTACCCAATGCCACACTTGTACTCAAATGGCTAAAAGGGAGTATGGTTGGAGTACAGACACCCCAAAGGAACCTTCCTGGGGATTTGTAGCTAGCTCTGTGGTGATGCCAAAAGACTGTAACTCAGCCTGGAAAACCCCCACCAGAATTCATCACCGAACCAAAATCTATTAGCAATCTAAAATCCCATGCATACAACTGCACACACACACAAACCCCAATCCTTTCTGTGAAGTGTAGAAAAGCCTCAAAGTAATGCCAAAAACATGCAACACAATGCTGTTATCTGACCAGCTTGCAGTTAAGAGTCGCTGTGATGCCTTCCTGGGGATTACACACAATTGTGAGGAAAAGGAACAAAGACATAGCCCCCTCTCACAAAAAAAGTGTGTCAGATGTTTTAGGAAAATGTAAAAATTCCATAATATTGCTCAGAAGCTTGCTACAGGAAGGAAAGCCCTTCATGATACAATCTAACTTCGTGACAAGTAGATGGTTTATCCAGTATAGTCTTAGAAATTATTATTTTATACATTTTTACTGCTCAGGACATCTTCATTCATATAATTCATTACTCCCCCACAATCCTTTTATAGATTTTACTAATTTTGCCTTAAATTGTTTGACATTAACTTCCTCATTTTGGAAAGGCATTCACCTTTTAATCTGCACCTTTTTATGCTTTCAAGAATACAGGAACAATTTATTATTAATTTAGGTCACTGTGCTTTTGTTTTCTAACATCACACAAAACTAAAATGGTTTTCTCTGTAGTATTCCCTGGTGGATCATGCTGCTTCTACACTGAGTTATTCTCACCCAATCGTTTCCTTGATGAGCCATGTAAAATACATGTCCCAGAGCTAGCTACTTATCTACCTAAGTGCAGTGCTCTGAAATCTACACACGAAAAAATGCTATGACTGCGCCAATAACCAGACAAAGCCACCATCACATTATTATTAGCCCTTTGACTGCCCTTCTCTTGATAAACTGATTTTTCACTAAGGACCAAAATCCTAAACCACAGTTTGGGAACATGACAGGGGACGTTTCTTTCATCTCTTAAGCCTCTGTATGTTCTGTCAAAAAGATGTAATAAAATACTTACTCATTTTTATTTACACTGGAATTTCATTTTAGTGATCAAAGCATACAACTGAACAAGAAAAATAAAAAGAAAGAGCGAAGCATATAAAACTTAAAGAAAATGTCTGCCCCTCTTTTCTTTAAAGAAAACGAAGAGGGAAAGAATATGTCTAAGGAAAGCTTTACACCATAATTCACTTAAAAAGAAAAAACCTGACATGCTCAACAACAATAAAAACACCCTAAAAGAGGAGAGGGGTGAGACATGCTTGACCAAAATTTCAAGTTTTTTAACTTCTGGCAAAAGCAAAAAAAAGACACAAAGCACAAGTATCAGGAAAATTCATGCAGCCAAATGAAATTTCCTAAGAACTGGAATAACTTCAGTGACAGATGCCAAGAAAACAGAAAAGAGAAAGACAGAGTACCTGTGTACCTCCGACAGAGAGGAATCACTTTCATCAGACCTACAATCAACAGTGATGGAATTGTGAGGAGAAAGAATATAGGTATCAGCAAAGTAATGCCTCCATACGAGAAGAACAAACAACAGCATGGCCAATTCAGAAAAGCAATGCAAATCCACATACAGTATGCAGCATTGCTCAGGGTATACCTTATATCCATGATAATACTGGGGGTGGGGGTTGGCAGGGAAAAATAATCTTAAAATAACACTCTCAGCAGTAAGTTATGCTGGCAGACTGTCTCAGCCCAAGAAGCGGAGTAACACCAGCTGAGCCATTTCTTGTTTCCTAAACATTTTCTTACAGAAGTCAAAAAAGGAAAAGAAGATGGATGCATAATTTAACCTCCGTAACATAGCACTTGCTGAAAATATCAAAAGGAAAAAAAAAATTTTGAACATCGATGCCTGTTAAGTGTAGAAGAAACATGTAAAATGTTAATCATCAAAATATTAATATTAAAATGTATTGACAGCCCACTGAAATAAGAACAGCAATTTGCAAACGTTACTACGTTCAAAATCCTTCACTTCTCATTTTCAAAAGCACTGAAAAATAAATAAATAAAAAAAAGAAA
Organism: Falco naumanni; assembly: GCF_017639655.2. Lineage (NCBI taxonomy): Eukaryota > Metazoa > Chordata > Aves > Falconiformes > Falconidae > Falco > Falco naumanni. Next base: position 91,548,251 of record NC_054058.1, read on the forward strand.
ACAGACACGAAGAAAAAATTCACACACACACACACCCCCCCGGCATGAATATTTGCAGTATGTTTTAAGATGTCCTTCATTTTTAACTCAAATCAAACAGATTCAGCAGTTTCAGCTTGATTTCAAAGTCACTCCAGAGAAAACGAAAAGGGTTAGGTGAGAGTTAGCAATAAGATAAAGGTAACATAGCTGAGATGAAGAAGTTACAAGCACAGTTAAACTACTGAAAGCCTTGCAAGCTACTGCCTGGTATGTGGTGACACTATAGGCCACTCAAAAAAAACATTTTTTATAAAAAAAAATAGCATAATCCAGTAAGATCAATTCCTCGTCTTGCTACAGATAGAACTGAAGGTTTATTCTAAGTTTGTCTTGCAGTCCATAAGCACTGTGTGGCACTAGTATCGGTACTGAAACCTGCAATAAAGATCCTGCTAAAGCCAAGTCCACTGCAATTTGGAGTAAGGTTCTCAAGACACACCTAACACACAGGGAAACTGAGTTCAACTTCTCCTTCACCATGTACGAGTATCTGCTTGTCTAGACCACCTCCTAAAGTCAGTCTGTTCAGTAATTTGGATGATCTCTAGCCAACTGTGTTCCATCCATTTCAACATCCCGTCCTTCCAGGGTGCTGTTGTGACAGCACTCAGAGCAATGCTGGAGTAACCGAATAACTGTCAAAAGCACTACTTCCTATATTGTCAGCTAAATCCTATTTTCAAGTGTAAACACGCACACAAATACACATACATCTAAGACTTCTACCATTCTTTTCTATTTGGGGTTTAGAACTAGAAATACCAGACATGGCCTAGACAACAGGAAACAAGGTTCAGCAGGAAATTGCTTTTCTTGAATTTTTACAACCGTTCCACAGGTTTGCAATATTTTTCTTCGAAAACTACATGAAAGCATGAGAAATGTCTCCTCCTGTCTTGCAGGAGAAGGGCAACATATCTACCAGATGCTACACTGATAACTTGAGCGCACTTTGTAATTCCCTGGTTGGGGGCTGAGGCTTTCGTCTGCGACTTACTTATCCTGCTGAACTGATGTGTTTCCCTGAGAAACAGTAAGACGACTAAAAACATTCATTTCATTACGGGGCCGGCTTGGTGGGGAAGTAGGAGGTGACAGACTAGCCTCTGGGGCTCCAGAATCTGAGCTACAAGAAAAAAAGAACATCTTCTTTAACAGGTTATGAATGGTTAGAGAAGTTAAATGCAACATGCCTCAAATGTTAGATGCTCTTTTCTTAAGCAAATAAATAAAATTATAATGCTAGCTACAGGTATTCCCCAGAGAAGTAATAAACTTCAGACTACAAACTGCTGCAGAGTGCAAGATGCCACAATGTTCAAAGTTTATGCGCTAACATTGAAAGCTCCAGGCAGAAAACACACATATGCAAAATGAAGAAATTCTTACAAAACTGCAGTTCCTTAAAGAAATTGATGGCTTTCTTTAAAAAAAAAATAATCATTTGCAAATGCTCCAAAGGACAGTTTTGTAGGGCTCTGCTCCTGAGTTATATTGTACATAAAAATTCTCTAGGGAAAAAAAAAAAAAAAGCCACACACAGAAGTTGAGCAGCGAATAATTTCACTGTCAACAATAAAAACTGTCCTAGAATTAAAGAAATGGAAAAACACAATTTATTTTTTAAGAAAATACACCCAAGGTTTAAATTATGTCAAAGAAAATAAATTTAAAAGAATCTTACAGTTTTTGTTCTTTTGCCTTTGTCTTTTCCATTGTTTTTTCATAGGCTTTTCTCTTTGCCAAAGGTGAAGGCTCAGGCATCTTCTTCTCTGACAGAGATGGCTGTCTAGAACTAAAAGTAAAAGCAATGATTATCTCACTTTAAGGCGCTTTACAAACTTGCTTTTCTTACGTTAGCTGTCATTCTCCCACTCAGATTTCAAATTTCAGAATGTGCTTAATCTATTACTGTCTCTCGAGTCTACAGACTCTGAATTTGTTCTCACATTTTTCCATAAAAAACACCAAGTTTATTAACTTCACAGTTCATCAACATATAAAGAGCCAGATACTGAATGTGCAAAGGAGATTCACCAATTTGATAATAAAACAGACTGACTGAAAAAAAATAAAAAATACAGTAGAGTATGCATCTCAAATTTAGACCACAGAGAAGATGGGAGTTCTGACTAAGATCTACAATTGCAGATTCCACATATTTCATCTACAATAGTCTACTTACAGACATGAAAAACAGAATCACAATGACTCTTACATATGAATTAAACTTTGCATTAGCATATTCATGTTTCATTATCACATTCAAAATTAGGAAGTGAGAAAAAGTATTTCCCATTGACAGCCTGACTATAACGTTGCTTCTCTTTGTCCACCCTTCCCTTCTTCCTTGCTTTCTGTCCCTCCTTGGTCTCTCTAGTTCTCGCTCTGAAAGAATTCCAGTTCACACTCACTGTGGTCTTTCTCCCAACCTTTTTAGTCCCCGTTAAAAATAGCAAAAATTTCAGGACTGCAATATTAATGCTGACACCCAAATGTCATCATTTCATCAGTAAGATTAAAAAACAAAACAAAACAAAAAAAAACCAACAACAAAAAAAAAAACCAAAACAAAACAGAGAGAAGGGAATCTGGATGGATGGTTTCCACTCTTCTGAACTCCATTTCTCACTAGCTGAACAATCAGAAAATCAACATTTGCTTTGGTTTATCCTTTTTGTCATGCGTTTAGAAGATGTTTCTATGAATAGAAGGACCAGAAAAACTCACTAAAAGAGAAAAAGCAGATTCTGAAGGTGCTTTTCTGCCACACAACTTTATTAAGCAAAGTTCAGTTGGCAGGACACCTGCCTGACACAGTTACTAGCATCTGGCCAGAGCTCTGCAGGCTCTGGATCTGTCTAGCTGCAACTTCTCCACATGAGAAAAGCTGCACCAGTTTCCCCTGGGAGGAAGGCTATGCTATGTAAAATTCACCCGGGGACTGGCATGGAGAATAACATGATTTAATGAGGACAGCTACTTGACTCAAGTAGCTGAGACCGACTGCCTCAGGAGATCACATGCACACTGAACACGAGCCCTAACTGGAAGGCGAAGGCTCTACCTGTAGGACCTAGTGCCAAGAGGGTCTTCAAGAGACAGAAAAAGGAGGATGAGTGATAACCTGCTGGTTTTCCACAAAAGCCTAGCAGTTAAAGTACACAAAAAGAAGGTGATAAAGTGTGTTCAATTGCCTCCTCAAGGCCAGAGCACCCATTTCTCTGCAGGCCTCCCTCACCTCTAGGCATACTCTGCAAAGGACATAAAGAGAGGTGGAACAGGACGCGCTGCCTCCCTCTCTTTAATGCTGGACCAGTATGCACTTCGGAAGGCAAATGTCCTGGGCTCTCAAAGCAAATCCTATGGTCAGCCTGACAGCTAGATCTTTCAGCAAGGACGACAAACAGATTATAGTCCCTACTGCCACAGTTTCCTACATGTCCACTGTGAACCCACCAGATTAAACAAACCACACCAGAAACTGGAACCCAAGCTCCTCTGCCTCACACCAGCATCCTACATGCTCAGACATCCAGCCAGTTCCCTCTTGTTCACTCTCTGCCTGCCCCTTGAGTCTTCCATCTCTGACTCCACAGTGGCACATCCTCAGAAGAAAGTGTAAAGACCTTTATCATATCATCATGAATTCTTTTTGAAAGCCTGGAAATGCAGGTGTTCTAAAAACTCAGCAGTCTTGCTGGAATGAACTTTCTAAGCATAGATGTAAAAAAATAGTGCATGATGTCAATGACCTGAATGAAAAGGAGCAAGGCACACACCCAGTTACAAGTTTCCAGTGCCCTTTTAGATTTTCCAGGATATCAGACATCTGAACAGAGCTGGCACAAGACCTACAGGAGACCACTCTACCCTGAAGAGGCTGGTGTAGACGATTTGAGCATATCAAAAGCAAACAGCACTAGCCATCTTTGTAAACAGAATTCCAACCCGACTAACTGTTGCTCAAGTGCATTTAGATACCTCCCTGAATCACCAGAGATCTGAGAAAACCAAGGAGTTTCCAGAGTGGAGCAGTTTGTACATAAGCAGTCACCTAGATTTGCACCTAATCATGGAATTAATTTCTGTTACTTCAAGAATGCATATTTTGGATCACTGTTACTGCTTCTACATCCCTGACTACCACTTCAGTAAGTGGCACAAGGGAGATAATGTTTACTGCAGATAAGACCACAATCTGCTCCTTAAGAATGTGTTTTATTACAAGAGATATATGATGGCACTGCAGGCCCATACAGGATGGGCAGATGGCTCACAAAGGCAACCTTTCTTCAAGAATGACCAGTGACCAGCAAAATCAGCAATCTGTATAAAGCATACTGAGTTCTAGTTTTGAAAAAGTTAGCTCAGACCGATTGTGGGAATTTTTGATCATTTATCTGCTAAAAGATAACCAATAAAATAATCAAAATATATGTGAAGCCTACTGCTGATTGAATTGATTTACTGCCAGCACGTAATTCTTTTATGTTCAGAGAACACAGTTTTGGGAAAATCCTGTTTTGCCTCATTGCTAGCTCACTTTCTTAAATGGATACATTCTAGAAGATGGAGTGAGGCAAAAGTTGGTATTACCTGAGTCTCGGATGCCAGGTCATAACACTTGATGTTTTAAATCTTGAAGCTTCAAATGTCTCTAGTGATCTTACACTAAACTGCTGCAACAAGTGGGTTTCTCCATCTATCCTCACCCCCAAGAGCATCCCTTCCAAGCAGATTCTATTTGTAAAATGCACTGAAGCCATCAGCATGGGTTAATAAATGCTGTCAGCAGTGTTTTACTGTTCATGATTGCCACCTCAAGCACATGCTAGAAATACATAGTAAAAATAATACGAATCGCAAATGTACATTAGATGGAGACTGCTGTAAACATATTATGCAAATAGGATAGACAGATAGTGAAAAAGTCCAGAATCTGTAACATGAAGACAGCTATGGGACAGTTTTTCTGTATCATTGAATGTAGCAAGCTCATTCAGTTCACGTGTGAGTTTGTGCATTGCAGGAGCTAGTACCTAAAAAGCCAAGAAAAGGGTTTCTAGCATTGAATGGCTAAAAACCAACAGTGATATTGGCAGATATAAAAAGAACAGCCAAAGCAAGTGGAACAAAAGTGTGAGAGAGACCTGCTGGCCCCGAAGTAAAACAACAAAAATAATCTTTTTCATTCTATTTGGCGTCAAGTATTACTTTGAATTAGTAAAACTGTTCTGCAGGTAAGTGTAACCTGCAAATAGAAAGGATTTTTGAGGACTCATAATATCCAACATGTTTCTTTCAACTTTATACTTGCATATTTACTGTTATAGATTACTTCATTTTAAGCATGGTCCACACAAAATGACTCACAGAAAGTTTCTACCTAATAATTAGGACCATATACAGATACTATTACTACATTATGTTTTGGGATGGTTTTTTATTTTAATCTGTCTGCTATTCTAAGCAGATTCTCACTACCTCCCTAGAACGTGCATTTCCCACAGCACTAATAATGCCAAGTATCCAAGGTACTTGATGGGGTTTTCCCACTACTTAGAAACAAGGCTGCAATAATTTTACTATGACAAAGCAACTTAACAGAACTTATATCTTCAGTAAGAAAAACGTTACAACAGTGCATTTATACTTTCTAGAGTGGTGGTGGTAGAAAAGAAGGAGGAGCTTTGTCAGTATTATTTAGTAAGCTTCAAATATGTCAACCTCCTTTGTAAAGTTAAAATAATAGATTACAAGGAATTGGCAACATGCACTTTTTAAAAGCAAAGGATAATTAGTACAGCATGGCCAAACTTACATGCTGCCTATCTTAGAAGGTAAGCCAGATGGTGGGGAAATAAACTCTCTGTCCCTAGCAGAAGTATCATTTGTGTCAGCAGCCATCCCACTTTCTTGGGTTTCTGCAACTGATGCAAGAGGGCCAGCCAAAGTAGAGTCTGCAGCACTAATGTCAGATACTAAATCGCTGCTGTCTGCATATAGCAATTCCATCTGGGTAGTGGTCCTCCGTCGGGCCTGGAGACAAATAAAAACCAAGCTGCAACTTAAACATTTCACAGTATGTGTCAAGAGTGCTACATTTAAGCTTATCGCTAGCTGGTAATTAGCATCCCCCTCAGTGACTTGGCAACTACCTTTGGAAACTAAATCAAGGAGCTCACCTCCACTCTTTGGCAATGATTTCAGAGAAGGCAAGTCAAATTCAACAGCATGAAACACTGATTTGACAGCTAGTTTCCAAGGTTATCCTTTCAACCAATTACAAGTGCCTGTCAGTACTACAGGAGCACAATATTATTCTCCTAAGGTTTATCCAAATGAAATGTTATAAAGCAGAGAATAAAGCAAAGTGTAAATTTAAATAGCTACAATTATATTTGCGTGACTTTTCTGATATACAAACTCTGCTTCTTAATGTCAAAAGTAGTTTAGGCCAACATGAATTAAGATTCACTCAGCATTTCAACAATTTGAAAACAACAGAAAAACCTCACAAAGGAGCTAAGCTTTGTGCAACACACCAATTCTTAAAAAAATGGATCATACATATTAGGTGTGATGATGCTGTGAAATTATCATCTATTCCTCAGGGGAAGAAAGGCCACTGCAAAGACAAAGCGCCAGTTTGAACAGAGCCATTACAGAAATGAAGCATTTATTTTATGCCAACGTTTTCAGACCAGACTCCCTCAGTTTAACTGCCCAAAGAGCTGCACACCAACGAACACAACAAATAATGCAAGTCAGCCTAGCTGCATTCCTCCAAGCCAACTGCAGTAAGAAGAGCAGAGGCTGAGCTTCTATTTACTTTGCAAACTCGGGAGCAAAACTGCAATTAGTGCACATGCTTCCACTTCCCACTGCCATTAACATTAAACTGCAGCAAGCCTAGATATATTCCCCCAATGACAACTGTAATTAAGAGCCTGGAGATCAAACTTGTATTTATTTTATAAACTTCCCTTAGATTTCTATGACCACAGAAACAAATCACAAACAATAAGCTTGTTCACAGTTCCCACTGGCATTAACATTAAACTGCAGCCTAACTAATACTAAACTGCAAATCTACTCCAGTTTGGAAAGCTAGTAATTGGAAGAATGTATCTCTTCCCAAAATTGTAAAAAATTCTCAACCACAAAATATTGAAAAGGTACATTTTTATCATTGCTTCTCAGTGAAAAATATCACACAAAAGCATGATACATACAAATCACATTAACAGTATGTCAGTTCATCTTTTGCATGTCTTTGTTCATTAATATCCCTAAAGCAAAGCAAGAGCATTCTCCAGAAGGTGTCATTAAAGTATGGATTATTATAGAGCCATAGAATCACAGAATCATTTTAAAGATGTGTAAATGAATTATCATCATCGTACACCCTACCTTGCTTTTGGGTTTGACTTCACCACAAAGCTTCAAAAGATCAGAAGATAACGAACTGAAAGAAAAATTGCATCACAGTTAGAAAGAAAATAGTCATATTTTTGCAGAATGCGTATTTTTATTTGAGTCTACTGAAATCGTGGGGACAAAGTATAACAAACCAAAACAATCTCAGAGGTATCTTCTAATGGATACATGATGTGTTACAAAACAAGGAAGTAACAGTATTTTTTCTAGAACCAGCTCCAGTTACCTGTTAACAAAAACTGCTTACCTTCCTTCTGTCCCAGGACTATGCAATGGGGCATCCTCATCAGTACTATCTTCCAAATTTTCTAGAAAATTTCCAAACAAATAATGTTAGTCTTTCTGTTTACAACAAGACACGCAGGTTTTAAGTGCTATACAAAACAGCTCAGAATGCTGAATGTAGATGGACAGCATATAAAAGGCAGGTATTTTCAAAACATCTTGACATTTGCTAGCCAGTCCCTATTGAATTTTCCTGGTATCTAAACTAAGATTTTTCATACAATCTAAATAAATCATACAAGTAGGCATACTGTGCCAAATGTGGCCCTCTATCTATTGTACCAGAGCAATGGGAATGACAGAAGACCAGAAATAAATTCTAGAAGGAAATTTGGAAGAAAAGGAGATAAAGCAAAGGACACTAACTGCAAGACACGGAAGAAAGAGGATGTAAAACAGCAAGGATGTCTCTTCCTCCTCTTTTTTTGTAATAATCTTGCTCTAAGACAGAATCAGCCTGGTATAATGAAAAAAAAAAAAGTGTATTTTTAAATACCTACTGAGCAGAGGCTCAGCCTCAGCTTATATAGAACAGCACCATTTGGGGATGACAAGAAGCAAGCATTTTATTAGTATATATGCACTTAGATTTCAAAACAGGATGATGCCACCATTCAATGCTATAGAATTGCTTCCTAAAAAAGAGATTAATTGTATTGAACTGTAAAATGAAGCCGTTAAGTAGAAATACTCCTGAAGTAAAATGGGTACACAAACCTGCCCACAAAAGACAAAAGCAGCATGCGTCTCACTAACATCAGACATCAGATTAAACGTCTGCATGCAAACAGTGCAAAACATTAAGCTGCGACAATCAGTCCATTGTACATATGTACAATCAATTCCAAACAGCTGGGTAAGCAAATCCCTCAACTTGCATATTATTCGAATAGTACATTTTAAGATTTAAGGGACACAGGTAAAGCATTCTTGCAAGCAAAGTCCCTTGTTTTTGAACATACTCATGAAATTTTAAGGATTAAATAACCTCCTAATGACATTCCATTACATCTTATCTTTGTTATTAGAGATGCTTTATTTACTTTATTTCTGCCAGAAAGCAGATACCATTTGTAATGCACAGAACCAGTGTATTGGGTACCTATACTAAAATAGGTTTGTCCATCTAGATGTTTTAAATGCACGTTCGCACTCTGGAGAAAGGGAGGAAACATATACTTTCCAGCTGAATTCTGAGAAGGAATGAAGAAAAGGAAAGGAAAATGCTGCTTTCTTGTGTATGCTACATCTAAAAATAGGCAAGAACATTACATCAATCTAGCAACAATGATGCACTTCAGAGGTGTTCAACTGCTGTATTAAACAATGTAACCTTAATTATCAGAAATACAACATTATAAAGAAAGCAGGGTCACAGGAATAGCACTCCGAATTTTCTTTTTTGTTCTATCCTGGATTCAAGCCCACATAAAACCCATTCTATACACATTATTGTTCTAGGTCTTCTGCAAAAGAGAGGAACTAGAGCACTGCTCCTTTCAGCAAGGCACAAAAGCAGCATCAATAAAATAAATGCTTTTTTTAAAAAAATATAAGATTAATATTAAGGTGACGTTACTTCATCCCCTTCTTGTAAAGAACTTGTGACCAGCTTTTACAGGTAACAAAGTAGAAAGTGGGGGATGGCCACAAAATGTGAGATTTTCTTGGTAAGCTCATACCAAGCTCAATACATGCGTTGGTATTTTTCTTCAGTTTGTCTGCAATTCAGCCCCAGGAAGACTGCACAAAACCCCCAGGTAGAAAACAGCAGACAGAATCAACAAAAAGTAATTAGAACAGGCAGAAAAGCAAGATTCTGCAAGAAGTGAGAAGAGATGAAAGGAGCAATAAAGTTAGTAAAGGCAGAAATTGCTTGTGAGGAGCGGCAGAAACGACTGCTAATAAACCAATGATTGAAGAACAGTGGATAGCTCTTCTAATTATTTGTCTTCATCCTCATGCAAAGACAACTGGACAGTACCAGCACAATGCAGCACACCAGCATAGTTCATCCAGAAGAAACAGCACTTGACCAGCCCTCTCAAGATCTGCACATAGACGGTTGTTAGTCACATCCATGAACCTCCAGATGTCACAGGTGGGAAGGAAAAGCAGCTCCCTCAATTCTTTAAGAAGGAGTCACTCCAGCACTACTCAGGACTCAATTTCACGGTCATTTTAACTCTCCACAAGAGCAGATGGGGTAATGAACAGCAGCCACTTCATCCACAAACAAGGTAGGTGTGCACTCAAATCCCATTTTGAGGGCCAAAGCCTGCACCCTTGATGTACTTTTCTGGAGACTGAACCCTTTTCTTAAATCTATGCTTGAATGCAGGTGCACAACTACACTAGGGAATGCCCAAACTGTTTCAAGCCAAGTGTAATCAAATGGCTAAAAACTTTTGAAGGTATCAGAGCTGAAAGTAGGCATCAAGGGAGTGGGGTTCACCAGCACCTTGGAAGTGCAACCCCTCTCCGTGAGATGGGGCTGGATGGGTACTGCCGCTTGGCTGTCAGGCATCTTGGTGAAACCAGTCTCAGGATCTGCTGCCACCCACACTTCCACCTCTGGGAATCACGTCAGGTTACCAGGGAGCCCCTGCACCAGCAGAGTCCCTGCTAACCAGGCCGGTAGTCTCAGCCTCAGAACCTCACTACAGCAGTGTCTGAACTCCCTGCCGCTCAAATGGTTTAGCCACTAGTGATGCGCAACACACATTTTCACTTCGTTTGGATTTCAGTGTGGACTGAGGTTAGTATAGGATAGGCAGCTGAGATACACCGACAGCAAAGTTTCCTTCCTGTAAAGTGTTAGCATAGTCCTCGAGTGGCTTGGGTGTTTTAAAAGCCTCAGATCATGCTTGCAAAGTGTTAAAAAGCTTCTTTAATGAGACATACTCTAGAAAAGTTTTGATGATAGAGCTACTGTCTCAATGCATTTAACAAGGGTCTTTTCACTGTTCGGGTGCTGTTAAAAAGTAAAAGGCTGTCCAAAGCTAAAGAAAATGCAAATGCTAACTTCCTGGCTGGAGAAACATTGCTCTCACTCAAACACGGGTGAGCACATACATGCACACACATTAGGGGACTATTTACATACATTATGATATTAATAACCTTTGAGGTTCCTGAATAAATACTGGCTGTACACAGCAAAATGCCTGACAGATCTTCAGGTGTCACCTGTCAGGAAGCTGGCAAAGTTCTCACCAGCTTACCCTCGATGATGATCTACATGATTTCCAGCAGTCTTGTGCTTTTGACGTGTTTCAGATGCCTATGCAAACTAGCACAGGACAGCATAAGGGGATTAGAAATAACACAAGACAATACAGAAAGAATTGTTACTAACATCAGGAATATTTTTTTCAAGTTTCAAACATAGCCAATTTTGTGGAGGGGAGAAAATAAGTATAATTTATTTGGGAACAATTTAAAAGCAACAACAAAAAAATAGACTCATCTCCTCAAAATCAGTGAAGTCAGTAACTAAACCCAATTGAAAGAGTGAGATATAATCTGCATTATGTACAATACTTCCATGACAAAAGGAGCTATCTGCAAAAGGTTAAAAATTACCTGTCTTTCAGATGTAAAAAGATTTTGTCACCAAAAAAAAAGCAGAATTTGTCACAACTACAGCAGTAATGTATCACAAAAGAGATTTATGTTGTCTAAACATACTATATGTTTGTAAGCAGCAAGTCCTAAATTTGCAACACAGCTCTGCTTACCGTGTTCACTTCTTATCTGACAAATCTATACTAACATGAGAGCTATGGGTGGTTTCAGAAAGGAAGAAATGCTCTGTAAGCTCATGATAATGAGTACATTTACAGAATAGGTCATGCAAACTTCACCACTTACAAATTCTAAGATGCACCAGTTAGTGAACGTGAACAAATTAGTAACTCATGCAGCTGTACAGTACACAGAAAGCTAAACATACTTACCCAGCGGTATGCTATCTAGGTCTGTGTAAACAACAGCAACAAGGAAACAAAAGCAACATTCCAATCAAAACATATCCATTTATAAAGAGAAATAAAACAAAAGTACCCAAATGCAGTCTAAATTTCTCTTAATATCATCTCATGAAAAGTAGAATAGATGCTGTAACAGGCATATGATGCCACTTTCAAAATCACTAGCATATGATTGAACAGAACGCATATTTAGAATTTGACATTCAGAAGTTAAAAGCATACCAAATTGTAAAAGCATAGTCTTTTGTAAAAATAACAAGCAGATTATTTGAATTTTAAAAGGCTCAATAATAAAAACACTTTTTTGTTTCCTACGTTTCACTGCCAAGGGGCTATATTTAAAAATTACATACATGCACATCAATTGTGAATAGCGTTTAAGATGTTAAAATACAGCATCTATTCAGAAAAGAAATAGCCTAGAATGCCCAGTATAGCATGCAGGAAAGGCAACATGACATGCAGCTGACTACTCAGAATACAAGATGACAAAATTACCTTGCAAAGCATGACCCAGCAAAGCATCAAGTTCGGGATTTAACTCAGCTTTTTCTTTTAGCATATGAAACAGCAGTTGGTTTTGAGTAGCACTAGTAATTTCTGTCTGCTTAAGGCGTCCCTCAAGAACTTTGATCTGAGCTTCCTTCTGAGCTGCTTGGAGACCCTAGGAGAGAAGGAAAAGTTTTATCACAACTCTTTTGTTACAAAATGAGAATTGCCAAAGCTTTTTAAAAATTACAACACAAACATGTACATTGAACCTTCTTCTCACATCTTGAAGATCAAGTGTCCAAAACAACTACAAAAAAAGTCTAAAAAGACTAAAAGGTTATTGCTTTTTTTTTTCTTTTAAAAAGACTTATTAAGCAATCATTTAACTTGTGTTTCTCAGACACTGCCTTGCAAATATCCATCTAATGGCCAAGTCGGAGATTACTCCCAAGTACAGTTTATAGACTGATTTATTTAAAAGCAGCAAGCATCAGGAAAAAAAAAAAGCTCTATTTTTCACAAACAAGTACTTTTTTTTCATTATTACCTACAATAATCTGTAACAAACAGAAAAGAAAAAAAAAAACACCAAACAAAACCCACCCAAAGCCAGAACCACAATCTTTCCTACAGAACCACTCAGTGAACCTCCAGCTTCTGCTGAAAGATCTCATGCCTGACTTAATCATCAATTCTAAGGGAACTTTGCTAGAACCAGGGATTAATAGAAACTTTTTAATTGTAGAAAACGTAGCCAAAGAAATTTAGAGAGAATGGTTTCCGAACAGGAGAAACAGTAGGGAAAAAGGAAGGTACAAGACATCTTCTCAAAGACTTGTAGGCTAACAGAGGACTGAGTGCTAGCACTTGAGAAGTGTAGTACTATGGACTCACACATTAGATTCTGATTTTATCATGAACCAAAACAACACAACAATAGACACATTTTGCACGTGGAAACAAACAATAGACAGCAGACATGACCAATTTTGCAGAAAAAATGCACTCTCGCTTTTTCTACACAACAATTACTTATGAGAAAGAGGAGAAACCTTCAATAATGCAGCTTTTTATTACGACAAGGAGAAATTGTTAACAGAGTAAGTCAGGGGCACTTTTCTCACATTAACGCTACTGCCAGGAATTAGGTATCCATTCAACTCACCCAGCAGATGAAAAAAAATCAAAAGACTGAAATTTGCAGAAGTCAGTGTGATTGTGGGAACTTTATTTTCCCCCCTTTTTTTTAATTAAAAAACCCCACAAAATTTGATTACCTGCATAGTGATTAATCAAGAATGCAAAAAAAAGAACAGAATGGGTCAGTGGGACTGTGCCAAAGCCCAATCCAATACCCTTGAAATGATTCATTTCATTCAATGACACTGAGTGTGGCCTCCAAACAGAAAGAAAAGCAGCAGCAAGAGCACATGATGTGTGCACAGTATTATAAACTGCAAATACTTATTTTGAAAATATTAATCCCCAAAGATTTCAGAAAAAGCCCCTATTGCTCTACTCAAAAGTAGAGGCTCAACTCAAGTATGCCATGCATCAATATATACATTAAAACAAACTTCGAGGCTTTAAAAAAAAAATCTAAGGAAATGGCTGAGTTAGTCTTTAAAAAAAAGCCCTCTTTAGGAGCTTGTTGAAACCCATAGAAAGAGGTTTATTTGATTATGAAAAGCTACTGCTGTTATGGGAACAACATGAGGTAATTAGTACAGTGAAGCAGGCTCTACTGAGGGTCAAAAAACAGGCAACAGGTTGAAGGGGACAACAGATCTCGAGGGCCTTCACACTGAGAACCTGCATGACTCCACAGTGTTGACCAGCTTTACTATGTCTAGTGTGCATTAGTCAGTCTTTATGTCAGCACAGCTGTGCTTGTGGTACATGCCATAGTCCTGGCACACAAAGATTCCACTTAACACATTACCTTATTGATACCCATTGTGAGGAAGTGATCAAGCAAATATCGAGCTTCTGTCAAAGTGCAAGCATTAATCACTGCTGTTACATCCAAAGTCTCTCCTTCTTCCTACACGTGCAACAATAAAACCAGATTGTAAAAAATGCTTTAAAAAAAAAATATCATTACAGTAATCATAGAAAAAAGAAACAGTGAAGATGCTGCAATATCACCCAGTGCATCCCCCCTTGGTACCCCTAAACCACACCTGAAAAATTTACTTTCCAGACTATCCTCAAAACATCCCACAGTGCAGACTCTGCAGCCTTCCCAGCTTTTTCCAGCGTTTCAGTTCCTTTCCTACTCAAAAGTTCTTACCAAGCTCCAACTCAGAGCCCTTCTTTCTGCAGGTTAAGCTATTCACAGTGGATACAGAAATGAGTGCATTTCTTTACTCCCTGCTGCCTTCACGCATTTGAAGACTTCCCCCCCAGTCTTTTCCTCATTTTTCTTTTGATTATGCTCGGTCAGTATTAAGAATTCTGGTACCCTTAAAAATTATTAAGCCTTTTGTGTTCACTACTTCTTTACTCGTAGAGTCCTGTAACCTTGCATTATACTGCTCAAAATTCAAGAAAGCCTGATGTAAGTAAAGCAGTAGAAGCTGCTAGTGATGTAACATGCACTAAAGCACAGCTCAGTCCAAGGTGGGAGAGCGAGAACTGGCTGCTCACACTTGGACAGCTGCGCTCTTTGCTGGGTCAGAAACTGGCTGGCCGGCCGGGCCCGGCGGGTGGTGCTGAGCGGAGTCACATCCCGCTGGCGGCCGGTCACAGGGGGTGTCCCCAGGGCTCCGTGCTGGGGCCAGCCCTGTTTCATGCCTTTATCAATGACCTGAGCGAGGGCACCGAGCGCACCCTCGGCCAGTTTGCAGGTGACACCGAGCTGGGGGCAGTGCTGATCTGCTGGGGGGCAGGAGGCTCTGCAGAGGGGGCTGGGCAGGCCGGGCCGATGGGCCGAGGCCACTTGTAGGAGGTTCAACAGGGCTCAGCGCCGGGTCCTGCCCCTGGGTCACACCAGCCCCACGCAGCGCGACAGGCTGGGGCAGGGGGCTGGGAACTGCCTGGGGGGAAAGGGCCTGGGGGGGCTGGGTGACAGCCCTGGGCAGGAGCCAGCAGGGTGCCCGGGGGGCAGGGCGGCCAACGGCATCCTGGCTTGTGTCAGGGACAGTGTGGCCAGCAGGACCAGGGCGGTGATCGTCCCCCGGTACTGGGCACTGGTGGGGCCGCACCTCAAACACGGGGTTCAGTTTTGTGTCCCTCAGTGCAAGACAGACATTGAGGTGGGGGAGCGTGTCCAGAGAAGGGCAACGGAGCTGGTGAAAGGTCTGGGGCACAAGCCCTGTGAGGAGCAGCTGAGGGAGCTGGGGTGGTTCAGCCTGGAGAGGAGGAGGCTCAGGGGGGACCTCACTGCTCTCTGCAACTCCCCGACAGGGGCTGTAGGCAGGGGGGGTCGGTCTCTTCTCCCAGATAACAAGCAACAGGACGAGACGAAACAGCCTCAAGTTACACCAGGGGAGGTTTAGATTGGATATTAGGAAAAAAAAAATCACTGAAAGAACAGTCAAGTATTGGAACAGGCTTCCCAGGAGGTGGTAGGTGGTGGGATCGCCATCCCTGGAGGTATTACACATGCATGCAGTGCTTAGCAACATGGTTTAGTGGTGGACTTGGCAGTATTAGTTTTGCAGTAGGACTTGGTGATCTCAAAGGTCATTTCCAACCTAAATTATTCTATGATATAAAAATATTGATAATTACAATTCAGACTTCATGCTACCATGTGCCACAAGACCTATGAGGTAGTATGTGGTGGACTCTTCCTGCCAGATCATGAAGGTATGATGCACATTATAAGAATTTTCACATATGGATTTCACAGCTTTTGGCAATATTAAAACTTCCACGTCAATCGTAATAGACAATTTCCTTTTACTAAATTACTATTTGACAAGTCAATCCTAAACATTTAACTCTGCCTGAAAAGGCTCTTTATAGTTATAGAAAGCCACTGTTCATAATTGAAAATATACTAAAATGCAACATAAATAATTTATATAATTTGTCACATACAAAACTATTTAAATATACTCAAAGTATACAAAAACAATTCAAGGTAGTGGAAGCATATCAACAGATGCAGGAAAAGGATACAAGCTGTTAGCCTTCAGTCCCAAAAATAATATTAATTCAATGGCAGCAGAAAAAGCATCACCTTTGCCATTTAAATGCTTTGCAATCTTAACTTGCATTACACTATTGACACTAAAACTCAGATTTCAAAGTTCAGTTGTATGAAAACTCATTTGAAACTTCACCTAAGTTTTCACCATTTTTTACTTCCTCGTTCAATAGTTATACAGCCAAAACAAAATTCATTTTTAAATGAGAACATTTTTAAGGCTTACACTGTTGTTTTTTCTTTTCTGCATTTTACCATTTTTGCATTTATATTTGACCTACCTTTGCTTCCTCCATTTGCATAATGTTTGCTTGGCAGTCAGAAATGCTGTCGTTAATGTAGTCTATATTCGCAGTTAGTGATTCCATCTCTTCATTTATGTTTTGGACATTTCTATCTGCTTCACTGCCACCCCCATCCTTGATGAGCTTCTCTCTTTTCTTTGAAAGCTTTTCTCTTCTTTTTGTAAGTTCTTCACGTTGCTGTTTTCCCCAAAGACGTAATATTACATAAAAAGGAATTAGTAAACACTTAGGGCATTTAAGCACAGTATTGTTTTGTTTTCTTTTCTTTGTTATATTTCAACTAACATTATTTCTATAGGAGGAAGTTATACAGATGAATATATTAATATATTTGCGTAAGATCCCATTAATCTGCTTTTTATTTCTTACTAAAGCACAACAATCTCATGTTCAAATGCTTTCTGGAGTTAAGAGCATCTTCATTGACTGCAATGGGTTCCAAGCCAATTTGCCTACACCACCATCTCAGCAACTCATTTACAGCAAACATAAATGCACGGCTCGTTCTTTATTTAATAGGATGATACAGCCAACAGCACGTAGTAGATCACCCACCGTAAGTAACCTGTTCATATCTGCCTCCATATTGGAAATAGTCATTCTCTGCATAATGATATCTGTCACTCTGCGTTCAAGTAACTGCCACTTCATCCTGGCTGCCTTTGAGGAGTAAACTCTGCTTGTCACTGCTTTCTGTTGATATTTCTTCCTGTGATAAATTCAAGAGAAAAAGTAGTCCAGTTACACATTTGAAAGTGGACATGAACAGGCCAGAATATTTTTCACAGACAACTTAAATTTCTTGCAGAGTTTCTTGCAGTTTTTCATTGCGTCAGACAGCTACCATCACCCAGCCCTGAGCTCTACTGCATTCTAATACACTGCATTTGAAAAACAGGTATCAAACACTGTGGCATCCTATATGATGCACCGTTGAAATCAAATGCCATCTAAGAGTTGTTCCCTATTTAACAAGGAGATCAGATTCAAGATTTCAAACCACAGTAAAAGATCACCAATAAACCAAATACATTAATTGTGCTTTCCAACAAATTTTTCTTTGTACTTAAGAACACTGCAGGCATTGGACCACCATGGGCATTACTCTTTAAGAACAGATTAACTGGATTTTGAAATTTGGGGGTTTCTTAATGTTCTTTAATGTCATTTTATATCATCCCACACTGTCTTAAACCCACAAAACTCAAATTGCATTTGAGACTGGTAAAATGCCCCATTTTATGAGCATTACATGACAGCAGTTTGAAAAATAACTACAATATGTATCACCACGACATTATCTGCTAGGACGTCCATGCAATTTTCATTTCTTATGAGAGACTACTAAACCGTTTTAATCCTCACCCTGTTCCATTTGTTGCAGTTACAGATAACGCTTGAACCCTTGCAACAGGAATTCTCATCTTCTGCTGTGCTGCTGTTCTTGAACCATCGTGCTCGACTGATGAGCTAGAACTTGCTTCCTGCATAGGATGCTCAGGCAGACTCAGCTTTCGACTTACTTTTCCTGCCACTTTATCAGACAGAGGCCTTACTTGCCGACGAAGGGCTGTAACCTGAAACAGTGTGAAGGCAGAATTACCTCTCCCCAAAACTGCATTATAAGTCACAGCAATGTATATAATTGCTGGTTTACCACAATACCTCTTCAGTTTTGCGACGTAAGATAACTTCTTGATTTCTTTTCTGAGCTTCCAGAAGCTTGAGTTGATGCTGTGAAAAAATACAAGCAGTTCATGATATTTTTTCCATTATCTGCCACAAGGACTGAACTGTACTAAAAAAACCTTTACATACTAAAACAAGTTTGCAAAACTGTTGTGATGTGAAGTGGTCAAGTCACAATTGTTTCTTGCTCTTTCTGGTGCAGAATGATAATAAGCATTTCACTATGTGAATTCTCTACCAAAAAGAATACTTGCATGGAAGTAAGGTGGTAGCAACAGTTTTGTTAAGATTTACTAAAAAAAAAAAATACCGATATACATGTTCAATAAGCTTTTTATTTTTTGTTGCACTTAACACCTGAAGCTAGGAACTGAGTTACAGAAGGCAAACCAAATTATGTTTGCTGAAAATACAGTGAATGCATATGCACATGGTGTGTGCCTGCAAGCAGATACACATCATAATGATAGATGCTTATCTAGTTCTTTATCTCTCAATCACCTCTCGTTTGCGTTGCTCCTTTTTAAGCTGTGCAATCTCTCTATTTCTTCTAGATTCAGTCATTCTAGCTTTCTCCTGCTCTTCTTTCATTTGTTTCATCAAGCGAACCTGTAAAGAGGTCATCACTTAGAAAAGCTGTTTACACTGAAGTGCTGTTCCCTGCCCTGACTCACATAGTTTCTCCTCAAATTGCCATCTTCCAGTATATTACATGCTTTTAGCAATATACCTCCTCTACCTATTGTGTCTTCTTCACTCGGTGCTGAAAAACAACTAATAAGCTGTGCAAGCTTCTCCATGTTTGATACTGTATAATTTCTGTTCATTAAGCCTAAAAGCCACCCCTCTCCCCCAGGAATAGCCTAGTCTTCATAACTTTTCTGTTTTCAGACTTCCAAGCAGCTGACAGCAAGAACAGAGTTAACCAGTAGATAAATGCACAGGAGATTTCAACCCACTTTTCAGTAAACATTCATTGTACAACACTCCAATATTCTGAAACATACCTTGGTTTTCTTCATCTCCGTCACCTCTTGCTGCAGTTTCTTCAGTTGCTTTTCATATTGAGACTGATTTTTAAGCAATCGTGCATGTTCCTTTTGTGCTGTTTGAAGTCTCTGCAGTTCTTTATTCATGGCTTGGAGTTTCTTCTCATATTCTGACTTTATCTTTTTTGCCTTTTCTTCTGAGTAGGTCTCTACAGAACCTAGAGCAAAAGGGTATACTTAATCTGCTTTTGTTCGGGACATTTTCACTTTGCCAGCCACAGCAGATGACTGCTCCCCCTGCTTTTAGCATTACCTGGACTGTCTTTGAAAAAATTTATTTGTCTCTAGCTCCTGTCACCTGCACTGCTTTGAACTTTCCACCTTGTATACATTCTTAGCTAAGAGATCAGGTATTAACACTTCCCTTCTGATTTCTTTGCACTAGACAACAAATATCTGAGCACCTGAAGACACAGATACACACATACATGCATAAGATTGTAATGACAGTCCCAAGAGCCATCAGGCCTAGCATACCTTTTCTGGCACTGATCAAAAGGGAAGGTCTAAGGAAGAATAAGGGAACAGCAAAAGCATAACAGTATATTACTATAAAGCATATATATTTTTATAAAAAGAAAGAAACACACAAAACACTTCCCCTAGTACTCCCCCAAAGTTAAACTATTTGAGGCTTAGGACTTCCTCAGTCAAGATTTAGGTTTTCATCTCAATATTATTACATATTCAAAAAAGTTTGGTCAGTAAAACATCTCTGAAAGGCTGCTGATCCCAGTTCTTGTTTTTATGCAAATGAAAAGAAACGGGAAGGGAGGAGCAGGAAAGAACTTTAAATTCAGGAACTCTCTCAAGGACAATGCTAAAATGAGAGGTTCTAGGAAACTGAAAAGGTTTACTCAACCAAATCAAATGCCTAACAGCAGCAATATCTTTTTTAAAAAAAAATATCTCAATTTTGGCAGAAACTAGAATGAGTAAAGTATGATTCACTAGTATTATGGATACAAACTTATTTTTGTTTTCTGCAAATTCTTATTAGTGAGGGAAGTAGCAAACAATTCAACTTGAATATCTTACACAGCATCTAGAATCAAATGACTTTGTACTTCTTACCCAAGTTTTGAAGAACCTGATCCCTTTCAAGCTGAGTGTCTCGAATTTTATGTTGTAGCATCATTAGTTTCTCTTCATATTGTTTTTTCAGTGTTTGCAACCTTCGCTGGCTGTTCTCTAGCTCATCTATCAATTTCTGCTTAATAGCTATTTCACAGGTGATATTTGCCAAGTCAGCCTGATAATTTTCTAAAATAAAAAGATTTGAGTAATTAAAAACCAAGACTTCTGTTAAAGTAATAGTGAGGATCACATAAATATAGATAGCCCCTGCAATGTTAGGGGTCATTTCCTGACGTGTAAATTTTGCATAGGAGAATTCTACACAAAGCACAATTCAGCAAGCAAAACTATCATCTGCCATTCACAATAAAGTCTGCTCCTTAAACACTCTCCATACTAGAACTGGGCAAGAAGTAGGGAAAGATATCTCTCATTGGATCAGTTGTCCATATGCTGCAATTACTCACATTTAAATGTCAACATCAGTAATCTGTCCTTCCCTATATAAAAGGCTGTGAGACTTCAGTCACGGCTCAGGGTTGGAGAGTAACTGTCATTCAGAAACCCATCAGGTTATAAAAGGAGTATTTGACTGCTGGCAGACTGCAAGGGAAGACTTTCCCTTCTCTAGTTCTTAGAAAGACACATCCAAAATCCTGAGAAGAGAGGAGCCACCTCAGTCATGGTAGCGGAATGGTGAAGGGAATAAGAAAAGTAGGAGGAAAAAGTAAGGAAAAAAGACTAACCCATGTGATCAGTTTATAAATGTTTAATTTCTTCAGTCAATTAGGTCATTTTTTGGCTTAAGATTATATGCTCCAGAATAAAGAGATCAGTTGAAGATTTTTTTTCAGGTTCTGCAACTCCTGCTAATTGTTTGTGTGACTTTCAAACAAGAAGGAACCAACAGACTTGGTTTGCCATTCGGCCTGACTCACATGAGAGAGTTGCTGGTGATGCAGTCTCTGACTCTAGCAGTCCTAACTTGCTTGCCACATGAAAATAAGGAAGGCTAATGGTCTTCCAGCCTTTCAAAATTAAATTCTACCCATTTCCAAATTAGCTGAATGGGAGCTGTCACCTTGGTGATTAGTCTTGAGACATTAAAATAACCCAGTACTCAAACCTTACACTTCCAATATTCTAACCAAGAAAAACATGTTTTCAAACACCTGATGGCTTCTGATCAATTTTAAAGCCAGTACTGGGACACCAGTACTGAATTCATTGAACAGTACAAGAATTCATTGAACATACAACTCTGAGAATTATGGACCGTGGGTTGACAACATGCTATCTTGTCCTACCAAAGCCCAAGGAATGACAGATAATATCTGTAAAAGTCTACAGAATATTGCACTGACATCACCTTTTTCATCAGAGTCAGAATCTGATTCATCTGAACTTTCAACAACTTCCATGTCATCTTCATCCTCATCATCATCTTCCTCATCATCCTCATGTTCACTTACTTCCTGAGTTTCCTCCTACAAAATGTATAAAATAAAAGATGCTGAAGCATACCCACACTTTTCCACCCCTGTGAAGCCACAGTATTCACCTGACCCGTTCCTAATTTCCTTTCTATAACCTTGCAAATCTTTAAACAGACAATGAACAAGTAAACCAAACACTTTAAATACTTACTGCTTCCAATTCATTATTCTCTCTCTCCGAAGTGCCTTTTTCATCTCTCTTCTCCTGTTCGTTATCTGTGTTATCCTCCTTAACACTAGCAGAAGAGGCAGACACAAAATATTCACAACCTGAAATGGCACGGGCTTCCCATCCCCCAAACCAACAAGTTGTAATTCCAAATAAAGATGAAAACCAAAGTTTAGTTAGACAATGATACAGGTGTTGGGCATGGGTAAAACACAACTTCCAAACTCTGGCAGGTAATACAATAATGCTTAATTACTCTTAATTTTACCTTGCAACATAATATTAATGATCAGCACATTGATT
Organism: Falco naumanni; assembly: GCF_017639655.2. NCBI lineage: Eukaryota > Metazoa > Chordata > Aves > Falconiformes > Falconidae > Falco > Falco naumanni. The sequence goes on from NC_054058.1 coordinate 91,570,749, forward strand.
TAGGGCATATTGCACAACTGGGACAATCAGAATACATATCTTCATATACCGCAGCAGTACTCATTTTGCATGGAAGTTGCAGTGTACCCAGGACAGCATTTACAAAACAAAGAAAGAACATTGTGTGCAGGTACTACAAACATTACAGGTATGGCTACACTCTCAAGCTATAGCAGAGCCTACTGTGCTTACAATCATCTGAAAAATTTATGTATAAGCCTTAAACAATATGCTAATTTATCATACTATAACTACTCTTTTGATCAGTTATCTACTTTGACGTCAAAGGAATGCTCAAAATAGGCATTGACAGAAAACCAAAAAGAGTTGAGAAATACTAATTTTTTGCAATAGGACTGTCAGTCTCAAAAAGAAAATTTCCCCAGCTATTAAGATTTGAACCATAGTATGAAAATATACTAAAAACTTAGCCAAAGTACCTCTATATTCTTTCCTCTTTTGGCAACCTGAAATGTAGTGAAGGTTTATGCAAATTACAGTAGGATTTTTTGTGTGTTTTGTTTTAAAGGTTTAGTGTATTACCTATTAGGACAAGTTGGACTGGTTTTAAGTGCATGTTTGACACATCACATGCAAAATGTAAAATTCAAAAATCAACGGCACTACACAAATTGTCATGGACCAAATGTCAGTTCCTCTGGCACTAACATATGCAAAACCTAAACCACCCCCAATAGATGGGATATCATGACAGAACAGGGCTAGACACCATAGAGGGTAATAATGAAAAAATGTGGTTAGGATTGCATAATGTGGAACCCACCTCACCTAACCTCAGCTGCACAAAAGTTTGGCAAGTTACGTGCTGTCACTGATCAGGCAGGGTAACTAGAAACACGCATCTTCCTCCACTGACATCAAAAGCTCCTCAGACTCAAGGTCTAACTCTTAGACAAATCCAATACTCAGTGTAGCGACAAGAAATGTTCAGTAGATTTGAGACACTAATTTGGCAAGTGACACCTAAAAGCCACCTTTAAAACAAAGCTCTACTCTGAAGAGTGCCAGTTAAGTAACACAGTGCTGCTGCGTGCACATGATCGATCCTTTGTTACGCTATTTTTTAACCTGTTCAGTGCTAACGGGTTCCCTCTGCCTCTTTCATCACCAGTGAATCCTAACCCAACTACAGCTGACCATGCGCAAGGCAGAAGGCTTTTCCTGGACTGTCTGTATCCACGCAACAGCTGGGGAGGCTGGAAGTAAAAAGCCTAACCAGATTTGTACAGGGAAAAAAAAAAAAAAAAAAAAATCTGAACAGGGAACGCTGAGCCACGCAATCTCATTTCCACAGATCTTCATCTCACTCAGCCCACATGTTCTGGTTTATGTTTGTTAATAAGCCTAAATGATAACAGATCCTAGCTGCAATCTTCATGCAGATTGAGGCAAACCCCCAGTTTCCCTTCCGCCTGCACAAGGCACAGAGCTAACACTACAGGGAATTTGTGTTCTGCCTAACAAAGGGGAGAGGCAGGAGGAAAGAGAGCTGGCGGCTCTCCCAGGCAGAACTGTACTGCTTAATTTGTGTACTACCGATCTCTGGATTTCGGGGTGGTGGGTGGGGATCGGATCAAAGTAGACAGCTGAAAAATAAAAGCTCCTTTACTTTCATTTTTAATGACAGTATATTTCTCTTTCTAGAGCCCTCAACTTAACTGCTCTCTATGATTAACTACCTACTGCTTTGGCTGAAACTTAGCAGAAGGAATGGTCAAGGCTTCAGTCACATGCTTTAAAAAAAAAAAAAAAAAAAAAAGCAGACTTAAATGAGGTGTGAAGGTCCAAGACCTTCTTGGTCTCACATGCCAAAATTATTATTGTCATATACCACCTGCTATACATTTCATACCATATGAGCTACTGCGCCTTACCCTGCCTTTCATTCCATACAGGTCATGCAAGAAATTTACTTAATTCTATAGCAATTCCTAAAGGCACCACCTCCCCGCAAACGCTTGCTCAACACTGTGCAATCCAGAGTCAACCTCAATTCCACAACATAGGTTTCTTCTCCAGTTAAAACACTTGCTGAAAGTCAAAAAACAGGAAAGAATTTTGAAAAGCCAAATGAACTACTCCCGAAGTACCCATGAATCTGCCCAACTTCTTTTCACATATGACAACCAGTTAATTGAAATGACAGGTAATTAAAAACCTGGGAAATATTCCAACCTTCTTTCTTCTTGACTGCTTTCCTCAAGTTTCTGTAGCCTTCAAAAGCACGAGGTACAGTATTGGAAGGCCAAGCCAATGAAGGACAAACCAGACAGTGAAAAGCAAAAGTGATAAGAAGGTAAAAAAATGATATATGAGCTTGTGGAGTTTAAAATGAAATTTTAAAGATACCATCAAGAGACAACAAGTAGTAAAAAGGCAATACATTTTGACAGTTGAAAAGTAAATAGAAAACAAAGAAGCAGCATTTGTAGGTTAACTAACGTGTCACTGTCAGCAACTCTAAATTCAAGTTACACTAAGGAAGAAGTTTTAGATATGGACAATCTATTTCACTTTGATAATTACTTCCAATATGGATTCAAAAAATCTTAGTTCTAGAAAAAGCTTTCTCCTCCTTTTTCCACTTAATCGGCAGGTAAAACAGCAAAAATTGCAAGAAGTACTGCCATTGAACCAGTTATATACCCTCAAGAATATATCAGGAGAAAAATAATGCACTACTTTTATATATGCTGTAACATATTGTAGCAAAATAAGAATATTAATACTAACATTTTCTCATTCTAAGTCACATATTCTGAAAATAATACAAAGATATTCAAGCTGCATTTGTTTTTTGGTTTGGGGTTTTGTTTTTAAATAAAAAGCAGAAAACTGCCGTTTATTTTACTGGGATTCAAAAAGTACATGCCAATGATTGCTTGTTATTTTTTAATAAATGAACAAAAAATACGCATCGGAAGCAATGAGATGGACAAAGTTAGTATTTTTACTTGTACTTTTTCCTCTTGAACAAACATGGCTGTATCAGTATAGAACTATCCTGCATGACTTAGCAACAGAAGTGGCTTAAATTTCAAAAACTACTGAAACTCCTCCTATTCCTACTATGAGTAAGTTTTGAGCAAGAGCTTTTGCTGCCTTTTCACTTCATACTGCCTGCCATCTTCCTTCATTATCAGCTAGGAGCTAAGACACTGAACCCCATGTATTTTTACCTCTAATTTAGTTTAATAATTGTTAAGGAGGTCAAAAAAACAACAATCAGGTATGTAAGGCTGACTAGCAATTAAAAGGGACTTGGGAAGACTGCTCTGGGGCTTCTGATGAGTAGTAGGTCACACTATGGGACACTCCAATCAAGCCTGTCAGTACTTCAGTAGTCAAAACATTGCTGTGTAAATGTTTCCGATAAACTTTATGACAGATGCTTATTAAAGGATACAGATATATAGCAGTACATACCTGCTGCTCATTCAGAAACTGGCTCTTAGATCTTCAGGCTAGCTCACAACAATTTAGGTAAGTTGCATGTATTTAAAATTATGCACCTTTCATCATACTGACCCATAACCAGGAAACAACAGATCAAGAAAGGTAGCAGATGGGGCAGAACTAGTAACTAGGCTTACCAATCCCGTTTTAATAGGAAAATGCTAGTTAGACAACTTTAAAAGTACAGCAACCCTAAAAAGAAAGAGTACAGTAAAAGCAGCTAAATGCCTGTAGAAGACAGAAGTAGAGCCAAGAATCCCTACCAAACTGCAGGGCGAATTGTCCCATTGCAACACGTTACATGAAATTTCATGAAATGCCAGTTCATGAAATTTCAATGGAATAAAAATTTACAGTGATATATCCTGAACACAGACTTTGCACTTCATTAGATAGAAGCACTGTGCAGGTAGTAAGTCTGACAGGCTACACGCGTAATCCATCAAATTATAATATTGCTTAGCTTCTAAGGATTTTTACTCACAACATACACACCTCAAAAATTTATAAAATATTTATTACAAGCAGTCTGCAGATGGGCCAGTAGATGAGATTCAAACCTTACCAGCACTTTGAAGACTGTGATCCCATTCTATAGAGCACAAGACCCACTTTAAGACGGAGGCTTGCCCATCAAGAGGTTTTGCCACTTATATTTTTCTATGGTTCGCTAATTCTATAATGCTAGCATAGAAAACTGACCTCAAAAATAGCTTACGGTAAATAGTCTCTACTTCTGGATCAGGCCACTTGGTTATCCTATTCACAAGATTATTGTCCTGGTGTGAGCAAGTATGACTGGATGTAGAAGATTCTTTCAGGGGGGAAAAATAAAACCAAATAATAATAAAAAAAAAGAACCACCATGTGTTTTCCTTACTACTGTAAGTATGGTAAACTTCTGAATGTTTTTTTTAAAGTTATCGTCTTCTACAATGACAGATACTATTCAATGTATCTAGTAACCTATATCTGTTTTCTGGTTACAATCCTATCTGGTTACAAAACCTACAATTCTACCTATTACTCAGAGCCCAACTGAACAATTGGGGCTCTAACTAAGTTTTTATTTAAATGCATGCTTGATTTTAAATTGTGTTGAACCATACAAAATCAAGTGTGTCCTTGCATTTACAGTTAAAGAACATATTGAAGTGTTTGGCTGAAGACAGGCCAGAATATTCTGCTGATTTCAATTAATACTTCCATCATGCCCTCAAGTTCCTACAAACATGAGGTATAAAATCTATCAAAATCCCCATAAAAGAATGAGTATTTCTTGGAAAATTATATAAAAAGGAAGAATCTAGTTGTTATTAAAATGAGTGTTCTCTACAAGTATCAGACATTTGTGTGGTGGATGGATTTATAGATATCAAATTGCAGATATCACGAACTCAAATCTACTGTATACTTCAACTGTATTTCAGGCTTACACTGTTTTAGTTTTACTCTTTAACTTGTAGAAGTCTGAAGGGCTGTTACTAGAAAGAGTAATAGATTAGAAGCGTGGAAAATTTCAAGGAAAAGGGAAAGATCTTTAATGGAATCAAAGTCCTGGAGTACACAAACAGATCCTTGCTGTACTAACTGCTGTCTGAACAGGCATTTATATCAGTGTCTATGAACATTTTAGTAGATGAGAAGCTGGACAGCAAAAAACAGCAAAGCATGATGTTGCAGAGAATTAGGAAACCTCAAATGAAAAACATTCACAAAAGCAGAAGATAAAGCAAAAGAAGCCATTCCAAGAGCTACGAAAGAATTCCCAGCTATTCAGAATATCTTTTCTTCAGAAAGCTGTTTCACTTTTGACATAAGGTAAAAAAAAAATACATCATTTTTGGTTTTGAAAATTTCTGTTAAAATTTGATGCATTTTTTTAAAAAAATGAATAAACTATCAAGATTCATGGAGAGCACCTGTGCTTTTATCATTGTATATAGTTATATAGACAAATTCATTACAACAGAGACATTCACATTCTACAAATACTGCATACTTCACTGGAAGAAAAGATGCAAAATAAAAACATCTATAACTTCAATGCAGAAGGAAAAGCAGTTTAGGATCCAAACCCACACAGCTACAATGAATTAATTTTAAAGTCTCAGTGGTTACAAAAATACACCGCTTCGCTAATAAAGAGAAAACAAAGAGCATTATAATTCATACACCACCTTTTTTTCTTTTTCCTTTCTTTCTTTTTCAGCTTTTCTAGATCTTTCTTGGCTATATCTAGAATTTCCATTGTCTCTTTCTCTGAAGAAAGCATTGAAGCAGAAAATGCTGATGGTCCACCAAAGTATGTGGATCTTGTTGAAGCTCTTGACAAGTTGCGTCGAAGATTTTCATTCACTGCTTCGCTTTCTAGTAATTTTGCTCTTTGGGGAAAAAAAAAAAAGGAATAATTGTAGACCATGAATCACAAATACTGCTAAAGCATGAGTTATTGCAATGAATTACCTTCAGTTCAAAAAGAAACTACAGATCAAGGTAAAGTCTCACAAGATACAAGTGTAGTAAACCCCTTGATGAGACCATTTTACACAACAGTTATGTATATTGTACCTATATCATAGACTCTAGACAGAATACATGCAAAGTATAAATGTCTGTATGTACACACAGATATACGTATAGATATATATCTGCATACACTGTATGTATATACACATTACACAAAAGCTACACAAACTCTAACACTGACTGGGAATAGGCCAGATTTTTTTTATTTTTGTTTTTGCATGATACACCTCCAAGAAATAGAGAAATAAAAATATCCAAAATGCTTAATTTTTTTTTATTTTATTTAACAAGAAGGCAGGTGCTTCTTTTTTTGAAACAGTAAATTCTAAGTGTATTTTTTCAGTACTATCCTTTATATATGAAGTCATGAATTTATAAAACAATCATTGCAAATTTTGCTGTCTTTTGTGCAACAATATCAAGTCATCGTCATTATTTAGCAACATCTTACTTTCATTTCTATTGTCAACTTCATCTTCAACATTTTAATCTTTTGTGGCCAAGACCAACACCAGATGGTCTTAGAAATTGAAGGACAACTGTCCTAAAGTAAGTCCCAAACAGGAAAATTTATTTACTGGCTTGAAATATTTACTTGCTAACACTTCCAGTAGTTTTTTTAAATAAAAATTGTTCAAATACATATTATGCAAATACCTGAGATCTTCAATTTCCTTGATATAATTATGAATCATGTTGCTAATTTCTTCATTTCCTTCTCCTTTGAAGGACAGGGAGAAAGGGGAGGGTGGGGGGAAGAGAAATATTGTGAAAGGATGATAACAACAGCAATATTTGAATATAGTTACTAGGCACAAGGTACCAGGAAAGAGAAACAGTCATATAGGCTACATGTTTAGATCTCATCTCATTCGTAAAATATATTTCCTCCTTAAGCTGCATTAAGTTTTTGGTTCCTCTGTGTTATATGATCAGGATTACTAACAGTAACAACTTCTATTTCATTTGTTTTCCATATAAGCACCTTTTAGCAATGCATATACTATAAATCAAAAGTAATCTGACAAACAATGCACAAAAAGAACAAGGCAGTCATAGTTAGTCAATTAGTTGATCATTCAATGAGGTGAAAAGCAAGCCAACATTCAACCATCTGTGACCAAATCCTTACTGAAAGCAAAATATATAAGTATAGCTAAGCATATAAATACTTCCTATCCAAAGGTATTATTTCACATTTGACATTGCAAGCAGTCCTAAATGAATGGTCAAATCAGGGTACCAAACTATTTCTATTTATAGAAGTCTCCCGAAACAGAGGAATGGTGTTGCAGAGGGGGGCCTATCCCTGTCAAAGCAGGTCCTACATTACTGCTAAAAAGGCATCACCACATTCCAAGGGACCCATGAAGGAAGAACAGAGAGAACTGATTTAAGTTCACGAAGTTAAGAAGAAGCGTATGCACAATGCACCCACAGCATACCTGCTCTGGCTAGCACTTGGTTGGCCTGATCGCTCATAAGTTGCGTTATTCTGGCTCTCAACGCATCAATAGTTTCTTGCATTGCTTTAATTCTAACACGCAGGTTATTGTTTTCTGTTTGCAGCATCGCGTTTTCATGAAACATGTCATTGATGCTTTCAACACCTTCTTCATCTATAATCCTTTTACCCTTAAGAAAGTAAAGCATAGTATTTTATTACTAGCAAAGGCTGACCTATACATGAAAAATTTTTAACTTGGCAAAGGCGATCCACAGATTACTTGACATTCCAAATAGACACTCATAGAAAAATATAATCTCTCAAAAAGTTTGAAACAATGCATAAATGGATAGCTTTCAAAACACTGATGTCTGGCCAACACCTTCGCATTTAGGTCCTGTGAAATTCCATCTTAGTCTGAAATACAAATTCTTGAAGAGGTTATGAAATAAGATGACAATTCTTTATCAAATCAACATACTACCTCAAGGACAACAAAGAACGACACTGTTGGGTAACCACATTTACTGCTGGAAACATCCGCTTCAAATTTCAGGAAGAAATGGGCATTGTGTAGTATGAGTATTTGCCTTATATAATTTAAAACTTAATTTTAAAAACTCAAATAGTTTAGCTGTCTGGTAAGTTTTTAAAAGCAGTACACAGTACCTGTACACATTCATTTATTCACCAGTCTAAATCGTGGTCATGTTTGCTTTCAAAATGACTATTTCTCATTGCTGAGCATGACATGGTCAACTTTTGCCTTTCAAAAAGCAAGTAGCATGCAGCACCTGTTGATGTCATTTGCATTCACTGATGTATCTTTTCTCTGGGGATGGAATCTATGTTTTCTAAAAGCATCTGGTAATCACTGGAATTAGAAGTATTGTTTAAGTTAGGGTTGCTATTCAAAAGTTTTTAGCATATGGAGTGGAAGTAGCCAACAGAAAAACAAGCTGTAGAATTATAAGTATTTTAACGCAGAAGAAATCCTAAGGATAAACTTACTGTTTTGTATTCCATGAGTTCCATCTGGAGCCGTGCAATCTCACTGCGCAAAGCATTGATTTGTTGACTAGCCCTATCCTGATTAACCACCACCTTGTTCTTGATGTTCCGTGCCCGATTAGCGTACTTCAATGTGTTCAAGGTTTCCATGAAGTCTCGATCTGAAGGGCTCACACACGCTATCATGAGTGTTTGACTGGAAGTTAGAAACAGGTCAGCATTACACATCAAGAACAAAAACAGTAGAGAGAAGCTAACATGTCTTCAGCTAGAAGGTGAAGCAACAACAGTGTCTTCATAACTTATATGAAAATATTCCTCAGTCTAACTCTCCGTAGAAGATTGTCAACCACAAAGTTCAACACATCTTGTATCACCCTAGCATTGCTTAGGAGATGCTAGATCATTAAATGTTCCAAATGTAAAATTATAGGAGTAATTAATTGGTGTCCCTAGAAATCTTTTTCAAATTATATTCAGTTTGCCTAATCATACATAAACTGAGATTTAGGAACTTAAGATCAACCTGAAGTCCTAGACAGTGATTTGGATCACGTAGTTATCCAGGACTGCCTACTCCAATTCGTGACCTGTCTACCCACTTAATCTGAAAGCTGCCTGAATGCTCACCTTAGCTGTCCATGCACGCACACAACCGCCTAAGGTATTGTCTACCTTGGGCTCTCCTGAGATCCAAACTGCCTGAATTCTCCACTGCAAATCACCTCCTGCTCTCCAACTGAAGCCCAAAAGCTAGTACTTAACATTAGTATGTCTGGCTGTAATTGTATTTATTCCATGTTTCATAACACCACTGCTTAGAGCACTTCCACAGAAAGCAGTAGGACCTGAGCTCTAGGCCCAAGAGAGCTATAAAAAACCATGTTCCTTGCTGGTTCCTACGACACCCTCTCACCCCACATTATGGGATATGCAGGGTGAAAACACGGTCCCTGCTCCAAATGAAAGACTTAGCAGACAGACCAGCAAGAACCAGTGGTACAAAAGCAGAAACAAGGAAAAGATTTTTTTATTCCAGCCAGGTGGTTTCATCATTCAACAGGCTGATGGAGGAACTGGGGTCCCACCCCCTGCTCCCTGGAGCACACTCATTTGACATTAGATGAGGACAACCTTGAGGAGTTAGAACCAGAGTTCCAGCTGTAGACCATCCTCTGAAGGTGCCTACACAGCCCAAATGCTCAACTGATACAGAGAAACACGGAGGGAAACAGACTGAGTACTGCCTTCCAGCCTTTAGAGGCATTTGCTTCTCTGTTGTAAGATAAAGCTCAGGGTGGTTGTGCTAGGAAAAGCGTACTGCCACCAGGGCACTGTCTGCATTAGGCAGACTGGATTCTGACTGTCACTTTCTACAATTGCAGACTGAAACAAGCAAGTCAATCCCTGCAACTGTTTGAAGCAAGCCATTACCTTCACCATACACGCTGTGAAACTAAACAGGAAAGAGTAACTAGCCTAAGGATACAAGGAAGATTCAGCATCAGCAATTCTTCCGCAGACCTCCTGCATACCTTTGTGTCAGTTCTCCAAACTGCTCGAGCTTAGTCCTCAAGACAAGAATATGCAAGTTTAAGAACAAATTTTGAATTCCGACATCAGGATTACTTGTATTTTCAGTTGAGAATATGATTACTCAGAGGACTGATTCTGCTAGGTATCTTGTCTTGAAAACTGAACAACTTGAACTCCACCTTCTTATCTGAATTGCATAATGGACTACTTTTTTATAAAAAAACAACACAACAAAAAAAACACACACCACAAACCAAACACCTGTTCTACTCTTTATTTTACCACTTCTTTAAACTGCTCCCCCTTTCCCAGAAGTTATGAAAGTTTTCATTTGTCATATTATACATTATAAAAATCCTTTCCAAAAGGATTCTTACTTGAATAAATCAAGAAACAATATTTAAATTCTGCTTCAGAACTGTTACAACGTTGTATTTCAAATCAGGATTATGGTGAGAATAGTAGTGATACAATGCTTTCATCATCATTAACTCAGGACTCACTCCCTGCAATCTAACCTGAACCACTACTAGCAAATCTTTTTAAAGTATTTTCAAATGAGAAACAGCAACAAAAACAATAACAACATTATATGCTGAACTATGCAATTTCGCCTGAAGAACAGGAGGGGGAGCAGCTGTAAAATGGGAAAATATTTTTAAGTCACTATTTCAACAAGAGTGCAATTGTAGAAGTGGTTTAAAAAATGCTCATTAGCTAGTGTATTTGATATAAAATTTAGTCAAGAAATGTTATTTGAAACTATTTCTGGAAATAACTACAAAGTGCTATGCTCTTGATTTCTGCTGATTTCCCTGTAATTCTTGCCTTAAGCTTTCTGAAAATTCTAGCCTTTATTTTACTTATTTTGTTTGGCTCTTTGCTTGTCCTCAACTATGCAGTGCTGCAAGGTGTTAAAGTTGTCTCTGTGAAGAGCAGAGCAGCAATTTATGAATTCTCTTCAACTTCTCCCTATGGCTCTGTGAAATGCCCAGGAAACTTCCTACCCTAAAAACAGCAGTTATCCATACTGAATTAAATAGAAGAGTAAGAGTACTACCTCGCTAAAACACACTCAACTGCTGTCCTTTTTGTATCTGTACATGTGACTGTTACAAAGCTTGTGTTATTTTAATAACTTTGTTAATGTTTGCTTAGACAAAGCTTCCAGAGGTCAAAGCCTCTCCTCCTTGTATGTGCAGTAGGTATACAGAACAGGTTGGTACAAAAACAAACTAGTGTATCGCCAGAATTGTTTATTAGACTCAAGTCCAGCCTCAAATAACTGGACAGATGCACCATACCCCGAGATATATAACCTTTATAGAAAGATGGCAGTGCCTGTGCTAAGCTGACTCTAAGCTCCTGTGCATGGCAATCAGAGTAAACAATGAGTGCCATTTAAAAAGAAATTAACAAAAAAAAAACCCTCTGAAGGAGAAACTCATCACAGCTTCAAACTATGCTGTAATTAATAAGGCTATAACACAGTAACAAAAATTGCTATTTATGCTGTCTACAATCTAAAGATGTCTTCACGGAAAAGGCTTATCCTGGAAATAGTAACTTTTAAGCAATTCAAAAACTCATGTCCAGTAAAGCTGTAATAGCCCTGAAAAGAACAATGCAAAAATTCTCTTTAAAATAGTTTCCCTGGATTGCCAGCATTTTCTATCATGACAGTAATTTATCTTTGGAACATCCCTCCAACAAAAAAGGCAGCTATTTTTACCATTGTTTAATGTTTATTTTACATTCTGAAGATTATGTACTCAATGCTCATTCACAATGAAATACGTAAAACGTTCTAGTTTTCATACCTGTTTCCCCCAAGAGAGTCTTGAAGTAACCTTGTAAGCTTTGAATCTCTGTATGGTACATGAGTTGCCTTCTTACTTTTATCTCCCAGCGCACTTATTACATTGCCAAGTGCCAGCTATAAAACACCAAATCACGTAACATGCCAGTTAGAATCAGTTCGTGAGTAGTTTTATTTTTAATACTGCTATGAACTGGGGTCTACATATTGTGGAAAACTGAATATGCTCATTAAAGTTAACATTAAAAGTTTCTGATTATTTTTACATTTTACAGAGGACATCTATAAACTTTTGTGCTATCCACAGTGAAACATAATTTGCAGCATGGTATCTACAAGTGCTAGACGCTTAACAAAATTTTTGTGCACTGCCTATTGATATTTCATGTCAGTGGCAAACCAAAGTTAGAACTACTTCGTATAACATTTACTTTTGATGATTAAAGCTGATCTCTACTTCTAGCAGTAGAAGTAGAGCTCTAGATCCTAATAAAATTAATCTGCTTTATGCTGGATTTAGAATAAAATATAGACCATTAATACAAAAAAAACCAGAATTTACAGACATGAAATAAGGAACATCTGAAGATATAAGCATTTAAGGCTTGAAATTATGTAGTCCATGGCTGTCATATTTCATTGTTAAAAGGGTCTAATTCATATCCATAAAACCATCTAACATTTGACTGTAAAATTATTTTTAATGTTCAACTGCATGAACTTCAATCACACACCAAATTAAGGAATATTCCTCTAGATGGCACCCTCTTCTTAAGTTTTGAAAATGGTCTTTCTGCATCCCGCAGCTGGAGATCTGCTTATGTAGATGTAGCACATTTTTGCGACTACTTTGAAGTGTTTAAATCACTCTCAATTTGTTTCCCAAAGCTGAAGGCTACAATTTACTGTAAATGAAAGTTTTGTGATCATACAAAATATTACTTTTTATCATACTGATTTTCACCTTTGTGCATTCTGTATCCTATTTGTTATATTTATGTCACATAAACCCCCAAATTTCTCTTGGCTTTGTGCTTCTATCAATGATGAAATTTAACTGAATTCTTTCTCTTCCCTATAATATAATCAGAATAACTACCGAATATAACTACTGTAATGATGGCAAGAGAATCACTAAGAAAGGTTGCAGAATACTTCTGGTATGACACACCAGACCAGAAAGACGGAAGTTTTCATAGTTGAAGTAAAAATGTATTTTTGTATCTTTAAAACAGAATTGCACAGGGCTTACACACAGCCAAGTAACTCAAAACGAAGGCATGAAAGTACAATCTCCACTGACAATCACCAGCTCTACTTTTTGGTGTAGTTAAGTAAATGTTAATTGAAACATTTAATACAGTCAATTAAAAAAACTACATAGAGAGCCAATACACAGACAAAAAAAAAAAATGAAGTGATGCTATAAATTAAAAGTTCGATTTCTACTTAGAAGTGTTTCGCCTGGGGTTGTTTTACATTATGTTTCATAATTATAACACAGAACCAGCATTTATTGATCCATTAAGTTTATTCATTGTCCATGTTTTACACGCCTATACTCCTTACAACACGCTAGTAATGTTCTCCAATTTCTCATTTTTATTTTTTTATTTTGTCAAGACACAAGCAAGTGAAAGGAACTCTACAATATCTTTTAGAAGTTAGAGTAACTAACTATATTTCACAACACTTATAATTACTATAATTTGCTAGTTAGATTCTAGTAGAACTGAGAAATTGTTAGCAAGCCAGAACCTACTAAGAATCAATATATACTATCTTATGCTACTGTCCTTGTTCTGCACATAATGCTTTTCTACTTTAGTGATTACTAAAAAAAAAAAAAAAAAAAAAAAAAAAAGAGTGACCCAAAAGGGAAAAGCAGAAGATGGTACCAACAGCCTACAGAAACAAGTTGTATAGTCTTACTAGTCCGCAGTTGATGGAAATGCCTTCTTTTGCCCTTTCTCCTGTAGCTCCCGTTCGCTTTAACCTTTCAGATCCCGCTAGATCAACAAAATGGAACTTGGCAGTAAGAGTTTCAAATTCATTCATCTCAGAAGATTCAGATATTATCCTGTTATCAGTGGTATTATCCTGCAATAAAGAAGAATCCATAAAGCCTGGTAAGATTTTCCCATTAACATGAGTCTACTGCAAAGTTCAGTCAACAATTATTTACAGAACTACTTATTTGTCATGTACATCTCCTCCCTTATTTGCTCATTCTCCTGCAACAACAAAGGTATCTCTCTCTCTCAAAAAAAACCCCACCTATGTCTATTTTAATCATATGTACTGACATATCATTCTTGAAGATCCAGGTCTTAATGCATATAAATATCAATTACTTTAAGTATGAGCTACAAGTGTTTGATGGAGGAACGGGGGAGTACATATACGAAAATATACAAGTCTTCAGCAAGGTGGGCAACAAAATCCATACCTCTCCTGGAATGCAAGTCTTAAATCAATTGTCAAAGGAAATCGATTTTGCGAAAGAAAAAGAAAACACAAAAAAACCAAACCACACATACAACAAATTAATTACATTCTATTATTACCCCCCAAAATTACCAGATCCACTTACCCACTTAGTCCATAAACCTGCCAAATAACTGTAAAATATTTTAATTTTATACCTCTCTAATCCCCACCATCAGCTCTCCTGTGACATGATTCTTCAACTTTATTTTAGGAATTATTTCTTTAATCCAGTTTTCCTAGCAGCCAGTATTCCACCAGCACTTCTGACTTGATCAGAAAATAAGGACAGCAGAGGGAACAAGAGAGAAAGAAAAGGTTCCTTTCTCCGCACACACCCCCCACCCAAGTAAGCTGTAATGCCTGGCACTAGACCGGTGCCTCTGTCACCATGGGGTACCTGCCCAGGAACGCAGTGTGCTACAGGCAGGTACCGTAGCCTCAGCCTCTTTCCACTTCAGGTCTCAAAGCACAGCAGCAAAATTATCTCTTTTCATTATATCATCCCAAACTTTCTTCTATCAATGAGCAGAACTGTACCATATACTGTGGAGTTATATTTTACTCTAAATGTAGACTTGTTGTCAGGAAAGCAACACAACAAGGAAAATCTTTAAATCATTCACCTCTTGATCTTCCTGGTAAGATAGCCATTGCAGGGCAATTTCTACCGATTTGTCATGGCGGCATACAACATTCACACAGCCCAATGTACAGGCTTTATTAGGCATTTCTATCACAGTAAGTATAGACTGTTCTGGGTTTTCTTTAAAAAAAAAAAAAGAAACTTGGGTATTCTGCAGCAATAATCTTCAAGCCAACTTTGCCACTGCAAGGGGTAATGCACACCTCTGCAGACCAAACTATTCTCATGACGTTAAACATTTTGTGTTTACGTGATCTCCTCTCATAGCAGTTTCAGTAAAGAACAGGAATCTTGCCACTTCCACGAGACCAGAAATCACTGTTTCTGATATCTTGACATTTACACTGCTGTGAACTGCACTCTTCCCCAGCCCTCAAAGCAAGGATTAATGCGTCCTTTCACTCTTGCTTATTTACGAAGTCAAATGTACATCCAGAAACTTCTGAGAAGCACGGATGGTGTAAACACAGCGTGAGGAGCAGTACCTGGCTGCCTGCCCACACCGGGCACCAGTGACTGTGCACAGAGGGGACACAGCCAGTGCTGTCATCTGAGGAGGACAAAGTGCGTTGCCCTAGTAACAAAGGTCTCCCAAAACCGTTGTCTACAGAAACTTGAGCTACATCTCTCCTGGCCACCCAATAATAGCTCGTATTAATTTATATTCCAGGAGTGTTCAGAGGCCAATGTCAGGTCTAACCTCTACTCTCCTAAACAGCACGGGGAAAGAAGAGGGTGCCGTGTTCACAGATTAAGGATCTAGCAATGCCCAGCTCCAGACAGTCAAATCATCTTCCTCATATCTCCCTCAAAAAAAGAAAAAGGAGAAACAAAACACAGTTTAACATAAAGCAGAAGGCAGCCACCTACTCCTTTAACACAAGCCTCTGTTAAAAACCATGCAGAGCCAGGCTCAGACAGTGGGGAAGGCTGCAAGTGCACCAGCGTAGGTGGATTTCTGGGCTGACAGCCTGTGGGAAACAAGGCTCCCAGATGAGTTGCCTCACTCCCCATATACATGGAGTTTTCAACAAAACCTCTGAGCAGACAGTGTCACCACACAGTGACTGAGTTGCCCTGTCCTGGCTCGAAGTGTGATGCCAGTCCCTCCCAAGTCAGAAGACAGACAAGCTGCCCACACCACCAGATCCACCGTTTCAGCGTGGAAAGCAGGAAGAAGTGCTTTTAAACAGGTGTATAAAGCAGGTCTACATACCACAAAGGACCAGGGAGCGACTCTCATTTTGCCTGCAAATGATTATTTGTAGTGTTAAAAAAAAAGTGTACACCCACCCCACCCCCCCCAAAAAAAAAGCACTACAAATCCAATACACTGTTCACGCTTAAAAATGTGATATCTATGGGTATAATGCTAGCCAGATACTTAGGAGTTCACCAAAATATTTTAAAATTCTGATATTTTTATAATAATTAAATCGAGTCCCCCTGAAGCTATTGTAGTTTTCAGCAATATGTATTTATTCAGAACTTTCCTCTTTACAAGATACACCAAGAACTGAACAGTCACATGAAAAATCTTCTACAGAGTAGCTCCGAGTATGTTCATAGTTCAAATTTCAGGTTAAGTACACAGACTTAATAAAACGTCTGAACCCCAAATAGATATTTAAAGATAAACACACTAAGCCTCAGAATCGAATGCTTTTCTACTTGCTCCTTGTTGGATATCAACACTTAGTCTGGAATATCCCAACATTTTCAGTGAACCAACTGCAAGCTTAAACCCACTAACTACTAAAACCCTTTAAAACACTTTCCCAATTAAAGACAAATTACATTTTAACTTTCTTTCTTGTGTATGTTGCAATGAAATACTGAAGAAAATGCTAGAGGAGGAGAACGGGCAGAGTCATGTGAGAGGCTGCAGTTTATGGTTGCCTCTGGCTAGAGGATGGTTACATATGCACAGATTAAATCAAGTTATTATAATGCTTAGCAAATTCATCAAGCGTGATGATGAACTGCAGCTTCTTCACTAAGTGCAATTCAAATAGCACTGGCTACCAAAACAATATTCACATTCACTGAAGTGAAGTTTAATAACAGCAAAGATACATACAGTGTTAAATGCAGGACAGACTCTGGTTTGGCATAAGTGTATAGTAAAGATAGCATGGGACCGTGAGCTCTGAACGTTCATCTGAGTGCTGGCAGTGGTTCGAGACAAAGCCCCCAGCTTCAAGCACTGCATCATCTAGAAAACAATCAAGAAGTACATTGCATTGCTTGCAGTTTAAATAACGGGTGTTCCTATAACATTTATGGCTATGGATATAAATAAGCTTTTTTCTTTACTATGATTTCAGTTCCTATATGCCAAAAAGCACAAAGATTCTTCAATAAGCAAACAAAGTATTTTTGGTGACTTCTGAAAGAAAATACTTAAGTCTCTTTCCCCTCTTTTTACTGTCCCCTAGTAGTAACATAGCAATCTTCCACTCACCTGTGACAAAAATGTACAATAACATTTGCATTCAGATTTGCAATGCATATATATGGCAGTTTACCTCACATCAGTCATACCGCAAAGCCTTCTTGTCACAGGAAAAATAGGATATAAGATTTGGGAGGTCAGATTTACACACATGCTAAAAATGTCTCTCTCCACAACTATATTAATGCTAGAAACAGACTTTTGCTACTAAGTGAAACTGTTATGCACTTAGTATCAAACATTTATCAGATTTAATGCTACAGAAACTAAAGAAAATAAGTTTCAGCTAAATTTTACAACTACACTGACCCAGATGCAGATGATAACAAGCATTACCTCTATTTGTAACAGCTTATCAAAACGTACAGATAACATTTTTAGAATGTACATGGTAATTTATTATACAGAGTAATTTATTTTCAGTTATCACCTCCGATTCTCCATTCACAGTTCGGGTTGTAACACCCACTGTATAAATTCCTCCTGCTGAATCTTCATGTATTTTAATATTTGATTTTTTATTCTTCGCATCAATATCACGTGTGGTATCAAACAGATCAAGAATTTCTTCATTGTAAAGCTGGAGAAAAAAAAAAAAAAAAAAAGAAGAAAACATATTACTTTAGGAAGAAATCCCTCCAGCCAAATACATCTGTGCATGGCACATAGAGTTCTAAAAATCTAAATGCCAAGGCTCTCAAAAAACGAGGCTGTGAAACACAAGGACAACAGGATGATGGACAGAGCAGCTGCAAATTAAGTCACCCACACACCTATTACACCACCCAAAGGAGGAGTAGCTTCCTCCACGTAGTCAGGTCTAGGAGAAAATTCTTTGGTGGGACCAGGGAAGGGGAAGCACTTTATGCCAGCAGAACAGCGGCAGCAGTGGCTTCTGTGGCTGGCACCTGCTGTCTTCAGATTTGACCTTGGGTTTTCCTTTTGTTTTGTTGATTCAGTTGGCTGCGCCCTCCTCCAAACACTTCAAACTCACTCCACTTGCTCTCCCTGCCACCACATCTTCTCTCATCTCAGCTCTCACACCTTAATAATTCTGTCTTTCTTTCATTTAGATAGGTTAAATTCCTTCCAGGGCAGGAACATCTTACAGTAGTTTTGGTGCAAGCTGCTTATTAAAGGCATCAACCAGCAGGCCAAAAATGCCATGGCATGGTTTCTTGCGCAGAGTTTGTATACTTTCCTCCATACCATAGCTATACTCTGGTGCCCTAGATTTGTTTACAACTTTCAGGCACAATTACATGAGCAACAGCAATCATTTACTCCATGTTTCAGGCTGCTTAATGTTTACTGTTTGTTTCACTGGGTCTCCTGAAGGTAAGTACATGTACATTTAGTGGTCTTTCGACTCAGTATCGTCAAGCACTTCACAGACTTTTAGGTCAGTAAATTATATCTATAACAAGGAAAAACAGGAGAAATTATTATGCAGTTATCTATGTTAGATGAGATGGATTATCGTTTCACAAGAATGTTTTGAGTTTAGGAAGGGTGTTTAGATCCAACTGAAGACATCTGGGCAGAAAAAAAAAAGTAGAAAAAGCAGCACCCCACTGGGAATGTCATGGCTCAGGTCTCTGCTAATGTACACTAGAACAGTTCCAGTGTCTTTAATTTGGTTATATCAACTCACTTCAGCAGAGCTTAGGCCAGACTCAAAGTCCCCAGGTAAAAGCTAAAGAACCACTGCAACAGATCTGTATTTACCCTGTACTTTCTCATATGCTGAAAGCAAGAGGATTTCACTTCTCACAAGTGCAAATCCATCCCTAAGAACAGGCTCAGCATCTGTGAATGTAATGCTTTTAATTCTTTATGTATTATAAAGGAATTATATTGTATTAAGCATAAAAACTGACACCGCAATTTAGAGAGCATCCTGATAATGCACCTAGAAGTGCATTAGACTCCATATGCCCATCCTTTTGTTAGCAGGAAAGCAAGGAATTAAGAGAGGCAGACTGCAGCAAGCTGAAGAGAAGCAAGAAAGTAGCTAACAGAAGTAACAGTTCCCAATAGTTACCTAGCTGTCAGACTTCAAAGTTACTCCAAAATAAAACCTTGCTTCAACTTGTTCAATGACTAAATTATTGTTTATGTAATTCAGCTCTAATGGTAGATAGGATGGGAAGAAAAGGATACTTTCTGATACAGGAATAGTGCATAATACCTAACTAAACAGCAGAAGCTCTTTCTGGGAAAGTTCCAATTTAGCCACAGTACAATAAAAAAAGTCTACCAAAACAATATCTTGTTAAAGGAAAAAAAAAAAAAGTATTACATACACCATTTAACCTTTCTCTAAATTAGATAAACAAGACAGGCTTGAAATATGTTGTAATGGTTGCAATTCCGCTTACCATTATCACTGTAACATTAAATTATTGCTCTGTATTTTGGGACTCTCGCACCCACATTTGTAGTTAGGTCAAAAGACTCAAGGAATTCAGATTAGTTTATTCCTTAAACTACTACTGTTGCAGTTGCCTAAGCAGAAATGAAGCTGCAGCTCCCCAATGTTCAAACAGAGAGAAGAGTACAGCATTCCCGTGGCCCATGCCCAAGCCTTGACTCTCTCTAGGCAAACATTAGCCAAAGTGATAAAAATTTCTGCTTAAGGTTAGTGGTGACAGACCTATAGTAGCGCAAAACTAATGCTAGCTTGTTAATCTTTAAAACAATTATAGGAACATATGATTAAAGGGCCTGGTTTACCTCAGGAGTAATAAAACCAACAGCTTTTTTTCTTGGGTAATATAAAAGTGGGGGGATTCTCCCCAAAAGCAGATAAAGTTGAACATATATATATATATACACACACACACACTGAACTAAGTAATACACATTTACACTTGCTCTTCCTTAAATAGATTCTTCCTCTCCATCTGCTTAAAGCATCAGATTTTGCAGCTGGGTAGTGAATGTCAATATGTTACACCCAAATCAATCAATTTAAAAGAATAGTTCCACAGGCAGGAAACACAGCATAAAAGCTGTAAGACAAACCAACAGCTGCTGCAGGTTGGAAAGATCACAGATGTTATGGCCTGTTTTACCAGTAGCTGTGTCTACAAGAAAACACAAGGGGAACAGTTTTCTCACAGCCACAGCACTGACCCATGTTTTCCTCTGGGTCTAATGAAAGAGGGAACAGTGACACAGAAGCCCAATCCTAAACCATGGGGATCAGAGAAAGAAGTATTTTTCTGCTAGGTTTCTTCTTTGGTGAGAAGAATGGAACAAGTCTCCTGAACAGATTTTGAAAGCTAAAGAAATCAATGGTAAACTGACAAAAGCAGGCATACATAGTCCTTATTTAAAGGCACAGAGTACAACTGATTTTTTTTTTTAATAGTTTCTTGCTTAAGGATCTGTAAAGAATTACAAACAGGCAAGAGCAACAGGCCCCATACACAAATGTGTGCTGCAAAAAGGGATAAATGATGACTAATACAAGTATTTCTACACTTCAAAATAAAGCTGTAAAGGAAACTATTAAAATAATTGGAATAAGATAAAAAGGCTCCTTTTCAAAAATCAAAGAACTGAAGCAAACTCCAAAAATTTTGTTTTGAAATCTTGAACATTAATTCAAAACATCTTGTGGGAAAAGAATGTAGAAGTAGTAACCAGAAAAAAAAAAACAAAAAAAAAATGAAGCTACACACACACATATCCTGTTTACCTCTAAAAACTGTGCATTCACTTTAAAATCTGGAGATGGAAGTCCTTGTTTAATAGCAGCTTGCTTTTTTTCTTCAATACATCTAAAAAGATGTTTAACAGCACGTGATATAATGCCTTGTTCCTCTTCTGTAATGTTGACATCAAATCCAGTACCCATAGTGTATGTTTTACCAGCACCTGTCTAAATTGAAAAAGTAGTCACTCGAACACGTTAATAGTACCAAATCACAGTGAAATGTAGTTTGTGAACACTAGTGCTAGGTAGTGACTAGTAGTATGTCTGTCATCCTTACAATACTAACGCGCACAACAACAGGTAGTTTTGAAAAACAGATAAACAGCAGAAGTGGGACAAACTTTACTGTTTATCCACAGATCACATACAAGACGACAGGGACCAGTCCAATCTTTCATAACCTTTCCCCTACAAACATCACAAACTGCTTACATCAGCCCTGAGCTATCATCTCCGAGGTAGAAAGAACAGTTAATGTTTTCAACCAAGACTGTTAAATAAAGCATGTACTTTGGAGGTAGAAGTAGCATTTGCAATTCTTTACTGAAGTAGATCAAATTACTCCCTTAATTATGAAATCTGAATATCTCAGGTAGAATATTACCATTGCTCTCAATTTATAGACAGCACTGAAGGATACAAGCTATACCTTCACCAGGAAAATAATTAAATGTGAACTCCTATAGAAGATAAGGTAATGTGTTTTCACTGAATTAGCAGGTCAGGTCCAAGACAAAAATAGTATCACACAGCTGAACATAATCTACTAAACTGGATCTACAAACTGCTTTGTTTTACTAGGACTAGACTTCACCTAGCCAACTTGAGATATGACATTTAACAGTGGTGAAATTCAGCATGCAAGACCAAATTTTATGCAATCAATTCCAAAAGGAATATTCAGAAAACAATAACACATTCTCTACATTGTGCTCAATGATATTTCAGCTTTGAGAAGTAAAATGTGTGCCCAGTGTACTGAGAGGGTGTGTTCTCTATGAAAACTTCTCTGACTTTGGAATCTGATCTCTACATTTTGCCCACACTGTGGCCTGAATCTCCCTAGGATCTGTTTTAAAAAAGCTTCTCTTCCCAGAAGTGCCTGAAAATACTGTAGAGGGATAGATAATTGCTCAGAAAACAATGTCAGTACAACTTATCTCTATATATCAACTGCTTAAGTCACTAATTTGTTTTGCTGCATTGGGGCGAATTCAGGAATTACATGGATTCATGCTATTTGCAGCATTGTTATTAATCAGACAAATATATCTTCTGTGTTTTAATTGCCAGTCTGCACAGAATCTATACAAACTCCTAAACAGACTCCTACAGGAGACCACATATAAAATATACTATATTTTAAATATAGTATAGACTATAAAAAGACAGGTTAACGCATTCCAAAATTTTAGAGAAAGACCGGTTACATGAAACTGTTTATTTCAAAATAAATACTTTGACATAGAATTGTAAAGCTTACTTGGCCATAAGCAAAGACAGTGGCATTGTAGCCTTCAAAGCAACCTTCAATCAGTTTTTCTATACACTGTATATAGATCTCTTCTTGCTGCGAGTCAATGTTAAAGACATAATCAAAAGTGAAGGCCTTATCCTTTCCCAAGAACACTTGAGGTTCACCAGGTGTAACAGATGTACAAATATGGCATCCTTCAATCTTCTCTTTGGCTAGCTGTGGTCTAATTCTGTTTTGGAAGAGACAAGAAGAACTATTAGAAATTTTCATCAGAGGCATACAAACAATGTTTATAAGAGAACTGAAAAGAATTCCTTACTGACTGAAAAAATGAAATTTTTTTATCAAGCCAGGAAGCTTCCAGCTTTCTGAGCCACAGTATTGACAGTTTCAGAGCACCATTCATACAACTGTTAATATGAATTATGTTACCTTACCTGAAGGTTCACATACCAATTTCAGGTTGACAACCTGCCTAGAACTCTGAATGTTTCTCTAGGTATACTACGCGTTACTAAAGAGTAACTTACATGAGCCATTTCAGACTTTGAAATCAAGTTATCCAGTTTTATCAGACTTCATGCTTTCACTGTGAAAATTATTTTTTTTTTTTAAACAGCAACAGGAATATGACAAAAAAGTGGGATAGTTTAAGTCACAATTTGGGAGGAAGGACCCCCAAAGCCTGCATGTCATGTGAAATGAAAGCCTCCTTGCTAAGACAGCAAGGAGAAGGCTCACATTTCCGCTTTCGCACGAAAGGAGCTTCGCCACAGCCAGAACACTTCTGTGAAATGTTTGGTTTCAGTGAAGCAGCACACCCTCAGAGGAAAGAAAGAACAGCATCTAACAAGTTCTAAAGGTAAGAGTGTCTCATTCCTAATTACTTCCCCACTGAGACAAATTCCAGCTTTTGTTTCAGTTCATTCAGTTTCTGACAAACTACTTCGTAGAATACAATCATCTCAGACTTCTTATAGTCTATCATTTTATTAATTCCTCCGCATTCTTAATACTTTTGCAGTCTTGTCAAAATTGAATTCATGCACCGGCTCCATGGCTACAGACCATTGTAGAAGTTTGTAATTCAATTGGTTTAATGGTTACCTATCAGGAAGAAACACTCTAGCCAACATAACCTAGTATTCTAGCTGTAATTAACTAATAATTTGTTCACAAGAACTTTTTTTTTTTTTTTTTACACAGTTTCCAAGTTCAAAGCAGCAGCAAGTTTAGAAACAAACAACCCCTCTACCCCCAAATGCGCACAGCTTAAGAGATGGGGACAAAAGGCTATAAGAGTGATAAAATATCAGCAGTACAACTACATGCAAACAAAAATATGGAATTTTTCATGTTTTATATAGATTCTCCATTTATATCAAGCTTCAAGTACCTATATTTACCTCGATGTGGCTACTTTCCAGTTACACAATGTCTAAGCTGAACATCTGTATACACAGAGTATACTTTAAAGACACATGCTCATTTCATATTCTGTGCTTTAAGGGCCATGTCTACATTAGTGCTTGGTTTGGAATAGCTGTGCTGTCTTGAAGCAAATTCCCCCGACATCTTCACTCACCACATGTTGGTTTGGATCACAGAGCAGCTCCAGTGTGCACAAATTATACCTCTTTCAGAGGAAACTAAGCCAAAACACTCCACTCCAAATACACCAAGCTTATTCCAAAATCTAATGGAAACACAGGGGCCCAAAGGCACCTACTGATTCTACTGAGACCGTGCCAGTGCTTGCTGATGCAGAGAGCACCAGCCTCCAACAACTAGGTGGACTGCTACAGACTAACTCAAATTATATCAGCACATAAATACTTTAGTTCAAGCTAGAAGTATCCTGTAAAAAAAGTGACCCAGAGCACGAAATATTTTCTTTTTACTACGGATTACAAATTTTTCACCCAGGGATGTGCATTGCTGTCAGGAGTATTTTTCAGGATTTTTATTCTAAAAGTTTCATTATAACCCCCTGTGTGACACTAGAGAATAACCATAATTTATTTGTGAAGTTTTCTGCACATTAATTCCTTTATGGGAAGTTCATTAATGATGAGACAGTACCTCCTTTGTCAGCATACCCTACGGTATGGAGTAGAAATTAAGCAAACCTTTGAAAAATATCATTAAAGGAAAGATTATACGATGCGTAAAATAAGGATAAATATTCCACAAATAGCATTTGCATTTAAGGACATGAAACATATGATGTAGGTCACAGATCTTGTCTCTTAACAGAATAATTATCATAAGCTTTTTCCTTTAAATGAGAAGCTATAATTCAGGATTTACATAGCTCCTTCAATAGCAACCAACTTAATCCACTAGCACCTGTGTCCACTAAACAAATCCTGACAAATACGTACAGAAGCTCATAATAAAGTTACTTTCTTCTAAACATTTCTAATTAAATAGCTTTTATTTGTAGGTAGAGGGAGAAAGTCTTCAAAGACAATTTAATCATATGCCTATCCTAAAAGCATTCTACACAACTGGAAAGTTGACCAAATAAAACATCGTAACATGCCATCTGTAACACCTCATATTTAGAAAATGCCAACTCTGTAGGTTATTCTCCTGCCTTATTTTAATACCGTGAAGTCAGTCAGAGGGCAAGCTTCTTTTTCAGACTAAGCACCCTCATTCTTTCACTAATCCGGTGCAGACAGCACAAAGGCAATCAATTGTTCTTAGAAGCGTGAACTCTGATGGCTTCTAAAGCTCCACAGGTACTTGTCTGCATTCTTTTCTAGTACAGGAAAGCCTAGAAAGACGTTTTCTAAAAATCAAGGTGGAAAACACATATTCAAATTCGAGTAACCTTTTGTGCATCCCAAAAACCCAGCTTCCTCCCAGTTCTGAAAGGCTTTTCATACTAACTTGTAAAATGAAGGTTGACAATTCAAGAAAAAAATATTTCTTCATATATTTTCGTTCTATCTTTAAAAAAAGTTCAAAATTAGTTTTCTGTGCAGAGGAACTGATGCAATTATAACAGGTGCCAAATACTTTTCTCCTTTCTACTATTAAACAAAGACTCTGAGCGACCACAAAAAGGACCAGCATGCCTAAAATATCACTGATTTGCATGATAATTACTACAGTAACGACAGGACTGTAAAGTGCGCAGTTTCTGTGCGGGCCTGTGGAGACTTCCCATGAGAATCCTCCCAGCTAACTCCCTGCCTCGCAGCCAGGCAGCAGCTCCAAGCACTCTGCTGCTATAAAACCCAGCACAACAGCAAGCTGCAAGTACATTACGGGTGACCATCAGCAGGCCACAGCAAGACACCATTCCAAAGATCAGCTGAGTTGACAGAAATCTGTGCCACTACTAAACAGCTGGTTACCAGCTCAGTCAAGTTACCAGCCCGAGGTTCTAACACAGCATCCAGAGACCCAGCAGTGATGATTGTGTCCTTCCTCCCTAACTTAACACCAAATCTGAAGGCACCGATAAGAGAAAAAGTATGTGTCTCACCAGCACGTAAGCACAAAGGTAAAACAAAGCAAGACTTGCCACATCAGCAAAGCTTCACCTCGAAGAGACTCCCTGCTCATTTTGTAATTGCTTTTACACAATGTCCCACTCTGTGGTGGAGTTGGGAGGTAGCAACCTGAGAGAAATCACAGCTGCATCAGGTTTGAAAGACATCTTCCCCAAAAAGGATGTGCAGGCAAGGGAACTTCATCACCCAACCTGAGGTCTGCTCAAGGGATACTTCTTGCTCTGAAATCTATATAGCTCTCTCAGTAAGTTTAGCACCAAGGTAATGGGATGACCTTAATGAGTAAGCAATAAAGGCCTTCAACCTGATTTCCAGTCACTTACCAACAACGTGAGTGGATTACCTGAACTTCATGGCACTCAAAAGTCTTACTATTGACAAAGAACGTGTGGTCTGGCAAGTAATTGTCCTCATGCAAGCCAGATTCTGTTCCAACAAGGGCTATAGGAACACCTCTTCCTCCGCCACTCCACACATCAATTGGGAAAATGATTTTTTCTCCAGCCAAACCTTTCCCTCTCTCATATCTTAACACGTTCACTTCTGTCAGCAAAGCGGGCAGCAGCCATACTTTAAAATGTGAAAGGGTTCATTTTGGTCATCTCTCCTTGCCCACGTCCCACCCTGGCAGTCTGCCACTAGGATTTTTTCTCCAAGACCAATGTGACATGACCCATTTTGTCTTCTACACAGCCCCATCCCACCTGTTTTTCAGGTTACTCTCTTATTTGTATACAAACAGGCATTTTCTACCTACTTCCAATCACATCTCCTTAGATGAGGCAACTTCCCAAACAACATTTTGCCTTACATCCTTCCCTCCTCTCCAAAGCATGAACACACCCAACTCTTGTTTACATGTACTTTGCAGAGCCTCCAGGCCACACACATGAAACTTAATCCCCTAAATCTATTCTGCCTCAGCACACTGGGACAAGCCGTCTAATTAGGGAGGGCTAAAATAGCCAGTGGTGGCACAGTAATGCACCCTATTGTGCTGGAACTAATCTCTCAGTAGAATAGGTGCACAATGTCTCTGCTAAAAATATTGTCAGATAGAACAGACTCAGATAATACAGTTCAGGGACCACAGCAAACATCGGGTCAATACCCCGTGTTATGCAAGAACTCAGACTTCCCAGAACTGATTCCTGTTTAAAATAGACAATATCATAGTATCCCTTTGAAAAGTGTCCCATCTTGGTTTATTTCTAGGGATAGAAAATTGTCGCATTGATTTAAATATTTATATTTATATATGGATACATAAGGACATAGATATACACACACACACACCCTTTCAGCTACTGAACAATTTTATCTCTGTGACTGTTCATTTAAGAACATCCCCATTACCTAATTCTTCCCCACTATCCAACTTTTCCCCAACAATCTCCATACATCTATGATCGAGCCATCCCTTAATCTCATTTCATACACTAAACAAAATGAGACCAGTGAATTTATTTCACATCTCCATATGAAGTATCGCAAATATTACTCTAATAAAATGTATTTATCATATTTACCACATACCTTCCCAGCACCTGTACAGAATCACAATAAGCAAACTAGAACTTCTAAGAGTAACCTATAAAGGGCAAAATATCAAATTACTCCTGTTTTACAGAAGGAAAAGAGGAGGAGGGAAAATCACCAATTAATCTTTTGGATAGCAATAACTAGCCAGAAGCTGTGCGTTGGAAAAAATGACTATGGAGGCCCATGTAAAGTTCTTTTCCATTAAAAATTCTGCTAGGGGAGAAAGAACTGCTTTTACCTTGCTCAGAAAAGCATGAATTCCAACATCACTCAAAGCACATGCAGTGCTGAGCAGGAGAACAAGTTAACCTGTAAACCCAAGACTCTCCAATACTCCTCTCTTATTACACTAAGCCTATTAAATTTTGCACAATTCTGCTTCACATGCGGGTATATGAAATATTAAATCCAAAAGCACCTAATAAAACATTTAGTGAAGCGTTGCAGGCAGTACAAACTGGGAAGCAAACAAATGCTCTCCAAAATCATAAACAAAGAAAACAGCTTCCTGCCCTTGCTTTGGCATCACAATGCCCACTCCTTTCTAATCCATTACATTCACGCTCATCAAACCACTCCCATTAAACATACTCCTTTGCAACAAGGAGTGAGTAAAGCAAGCTAAACAGATTTCATCCCAAAGACGCTTAATACTTCTGCCTGCATAAACTTTTCAATATTTTTGCCAGCACACATTGGAAGCTTATTTGTTTCTGTGATTATGAGCACCTCCAAACAAAATCACAACTATAGCATCTCACTGCATTCATCTGAACTAGCTGATCGGTATATTAATTCTTTACCTCTCAATGAGGTTTAAGGATATGAAAAAGGCTGGCATATGAAAAATATCAGATCTGCTTCTTATTAAGACAGCAATAAGGGCATAGGAATAAACCTTCTGGCTTGTGCCAGCAATCGTCACCCATTAAGGATTTGTTCTTATACCAGCAGATCTCAGCATAACGGCCTCTGTACCTCCGCTGCGAGTGGTGCTAAGTAACACTGGCAAGTAAAAAAGTGCTCATATTTGCTGAGCTACCATTCAGCACCTTTAGTACAGATGTGGTTCTGTAATGCCTTTCTCAACATTTCCAAAGAGGTTTTTGGTGGTCAGTGAAACAGGCACGAGAAGTCTGAGAACAGTTTTAGTATGCTCTTAACCTGCTTTTTCCCCCCCTCCAGAAACATACATACCCATAGTTCATTAAAAAAGTAAAAGTACCGCAAGTCAATACCCAAACTTCCAGCCCAACCCTTTTTGAAGGCATAACACAATGAATTATTTTAATTCCACTTCAGAAAAATACAAATTATATTCAAACCCAATGCCTACAAATAATAACACATGGCAGTCTTTCCCAAGGTTAGCGTCAAAATAACCCCCGACACTGTTATAGTAAACTATAGGTAAAGTCCAGGCCATTTGTCTGCTGCTTTTCTTTTCAAGTGCCAGCTAGGCAGTTGTCTCCAAGCAAGCCATAAATATACTGTACTATCAGGAGCCCTTTACAGCCTTCAGGATGGAATCCATTCATTTCAGATGCCTACAATGGCAGAAAAACCCTAAACCTTCATGACTGACTTTAATGATTGAATGAATAATGGTATAAAAGCCATCTTTATAAACAAAAAGCAAACAAAGCGTTAGACAAATGCAGCATACCTTGGTAACAGTGCTACTTCTGCAGAAAGATAGCTCAGTTTCTGAATGAATAATCATTCATATTCAGCTCTGTTAATGATACAATTTTGTATTAATGATATCCATCACTAGTATTATACATACTGGTATTCAGATGTAAACAGGACATGTAACTACAGATATGCAAATTACAGTGGATTACACAAGAGACTGCTCAACAGCCAAGCTGTGGTAACTGGCCACCCAGCACATCACCAAACCTTTCCCCCTGCCGTGGGTCAGCTCCCACCCCGTGAACCTGCTTTGCCCGCGAGAGGCATGGGCACATGCCAGTCACCCAGCCAGGGAAACGAGCGCTAGCTTGCTGCAACTGTAACTCAATCGCTTTTACGTAAGGTTTGGGCACTGCTCCCATCAGTGTTTCTCTCCAGTTGCCATGGCTGCCATGGTCTAGACTGAGCTCAGCCCTGCCAGCGGGTGTTGTGTGTGTGCAGAGCCCACAGAAGCTAGGCAAAGTCCAGGCGTTACTCAGCCTAAACCGACACCAGCTCCCTGGGCAAGCACAAGTGAGGCAGAGGTTTTGCACATGTACCAACGCTTGCCTTTAAACATCAGGAAAATGTCACGCAGGTCAAGTATGTATCTCGATGCAAGTTTGACATCAGAGAATAAAGCTTCCCAAATAGCTCTTGGACATAAAAGTGTATTGAGGACTGTGGCTGAAGATAAAGCAGGATTTATGTAATCAATTTTACTCCAAAGTCCTATTAAGATACTGACAAAAATGTGTTAGCATCCTTTCAATCCACATGCAGCCATTAAACACAACTATTCAGCCCTCAGCTTAAAACATCCAGGAAAATCAGTCCCCAAGTTACTAAATGGGCTCTGAGATACTACATTTTCAGTATCTAACTCACTTTACTGCAAACAAAAATATTCCTATTAAAGAATATACATGCAGAGTATTTTGTTTCAGTGCTGCAGACTGTCAATTCCAGTTAGCACATGAGAAGGCAGCAAATCGAAAACTGGAATTAAAGTGAGGAAATGCATCAGTGCTGTAACTAGATTTGTCCAGTTCTCCTCCTCTGCACTCGACCTCTACCTCTTCAGCTATTTTTCTTTTAAACACAAATTTAGTTTCATAAAACAATTACCCTTTTCAGTAGCTTGCATCTGATCAGCTCATCTACCGTTAACTGGTCATGCTGGGGATTACATTCGCAGTGCCAGGCTGAGGCAGCTTTGCAGGCTGTTGCTTTCACTTGGTTCCTGAAGCACCACACAATAAGCGCATCTCCAGGCGGTCACTACGGCTAGCCAGAAAACAGTTTAGCAGTCTGATTTCAGTTTAGTTCTCGTGCAATTCTGTGACAGCCTAGCAGGCTGTGCCATGCAGATGGCATCCTCACACTGACAGGCACGGTCCTGTGCTTTTGCCAAGAAAAGAAAACATGGGGAAAGGCCCAAGCCTGCCCTCACACAGACATCATGCTGCCCCCCACATGCTCCCTTCCTCATCCCTACCTCTCACAGAAAGGCTGAAAGATCTTCCAGTAGATCTAGAAGACTTCCAGCATCTTTCCTTATAACATGAATGAATGCTTTCATCTAGACCTCCTTGCGATTTCTCATGGACTAATTTACTCTCTAGTGAGCTAAGAAATCCACAGCTTTCGAGAACAATTTGACTTTTGAGAGAGAGAAGGGGGGACTGTTGCAGGATTTGTGCAGGCCTTGATTATTTCTAGTTCAAGACAAGGTCAGCTGCAATGGAAAAGCAGTACTACCATAAGCTTCCACATGCCTGCCAAGCACAGAACTGGCACACCTCCAAATCCAAGTGCAGTTTGAGTAGATCTAAACTGATATTGGGAATGACACTAGTTCTAAGGCAAGCAGATTTTTAAAAAATTCTTCTACTATGTTACTTGTCTTGGGTTTTTTTATGAACATTTTTAGTGTTATGTCTCACCACTCTCAGAAAGCTAGAAGAGAAACAACACTATTTTTAGAGAAAATGAGATCTACGCAATTGCAGTAAAGTTTAATTTATGAATAAAGACTTGAAGTATTTGTGCTTTATTAGCAAGACATGAAACAAGGAGTTAGGCCTTCCTAAAACTAAAGTTCAAAATTAATTTAATACCACAGAAGAATGCAGGCACACCCATATCATGTAATAAAGTGGCAAAATAGATGGTCCCAGCAATCACAAATCATTTACACCACAGTGCTGAAAGGGACTACAGACACCTGATCTCTACATAGCTAATTAGCCTGAGCAACTGCCTCTCCTCATCAGGGAGCATGAGCAAGTAATTTTAGAGTAAGAAGCATAAGTAATATTCTGCTGTTACAGCACAGTGCTCAGCTGTAGTACTAGCATGGTCGGTATTAGTTCAAGGTCTGGACACCACGATGTACCAAGTATGCAGACACACACTGAAATAAAGTCAAGTCTCTCGAAGGCAGCTACTCCCATAAGGATTAACCCTGAAGACATAATCCCTGGGAACCTCTTTCACCTTTCAAAAAAAAAAAAAAAAAAAAGCAACTCCAGAAGGTGCTAGCTCATTTCAGTTGCTATTTTGAAGAGGCACCTTCTAATCTTTTAGAAAATCCTCTGTACACTTTCAGCTTATTACTCTGCTTACAGTGCACTTCTGGATATCACCCTACAGTCATTAGAACAACAGACCTGGTTCAGGCATGAAGGGCAGGTCCCCTCCCCAGGTGGTGTGGGAAACCTAACATCTCCAAAGGCCTGCCAGAAATCAAAGAAATGCCTTCAGACCCAACATAGGAAATGCAGGAACAACAGAAATATGTAACCTAAAAATTTACCACAAGGAAGCAGAGCCGTCTGTGGCTTGGTTTGGATGGCAGCCACATGTCACCAAAACTGAAGGCTCCCAGAGGGTTCAGCTAGTCTGCAATTTGATGGCTGTGCTCTGGATATATTTATGTACCAAATCAAATATCCAAAACTCAAGTTAAG
This sequence comes from Falco naumanni, assembly GCF_017639655.2. Taxonomy (NCBI): domain Eukaryota; kingdom Metazoa; phylum Chordata; class Aves; order Falconiformes; family Falconidae; genus Falco; species Falco naumanni. Next base: position 91,603,075 of record NC_054058.1, read on the forward strand.
GACAGAAGGACTGCCTTAAACTGCACATTAAACCTGTCTCTTTCAGACAAGTGCACTTGCTTCTTGTAAGTTTATGGTTTCTACTGAAAAATATGTTTTTGCTTTTATGACTGGTAAGATCATGCATAGAAATATGAAACACCATCTTCATGTCACTGGTGGCGTTTCACATCATTCACTAGCACTGACAATACTGAAGACTAGTAAAGATTACTATTATGAAAAATTTATGCTAATAGCACCTGACAGTCACACTGCTTAAGGAACGTAAAGGTCACAAATTCAAAAGGAAAGAGGAAAGAAAGGCCTTTTGGTGAATCCCCAGTGCAGTCCTGTGTCTACAGCTACCATGCTCATGGATACTGAGCGGCCAAACAGGCAATCAGTTTATCTTTCTGTGGATAAGGATTCATAAAGAAAGCAATTCTATATACAAAAACAGTGAGAATGGCACCCTGTAATTCTTTTGCAAATTATGATTTTTCCCCTCCAAAATTTAGCTTCAACATGTAAGTTAGCAGCCTTCATTCCTGCTCTGGAGCACATAGCTGTAAGGAGTGGCTGAGTCACACCACTGGTAAAGCTTACCAGAGCCTGGTATTAATTATGTAATTAGGGCAGTGTGAGGAAAAGGAATACACTTTCTGTAGCATCTTTCTACTGTATGACTGAAGACTTAAGAGATTAAATCTGCTAAACAAATGTCATTACACGCAACTTAAGATGAAAAAATTTAATCAGAAGAGTGTTTAAGGAAAGCTTGTTAAGAATGCACAGCCCAGCAGCCCAGTAATGAGTCATTATAATGTTTCCAGAAATTTTAGTGCCAGAATTCAGCTGAAATAAAACAGTATTGTCAAAAGTAATGCAGTGAATAGAGACTATCCAACCCCCCAAAATACTGTAGTCATTGCTGCTTTGCCAAGCTACAGAATAACATTTATTTAGGTGTAAGGGTGAAAAGGGGGAAAGAAAAACTCACAAAAACAAAACAAATGAACAAAAACACAAAAAAAACCCACAAAACCACAGTCTGAGTACCTGCAAACCTAAACTCTGTCACACTTAGAGTTCAGGGATTTTGAGGTAATTCAGGTATCTCTTGTAAACCAGGGCCCAATCAGCCTAACACATCCAAAACCATCAAGCCCATACAAAGTACACCACTCAACACAAACGTGGATGGTATCAAGTCTTTGTAAAGCACACTTGTAACTACTGTAAGATTATCAGAGTCAAACTTTAGTAAAAACAGTTTTGCAAGACAGTTGCTTTCAAAAACAATAGCCCACAGCACCACAGTACACCAACGAATGAACTAATAATGCCCACATAATATTTTCAATTAAAGGCGCAGAATTAACAGTGGCTTTCTGGTTCAAAAGCTGAACACTCCTACTGGCAGAGCAATGGCACTATTCCTGCACATCCCCACCACACACACACACACAAAAAAAAATAAATCTGTTTCATCTGTAAAGCCAAAGGGACAAATTTAAAAGAAAGTTACACGCAATTAAGTGAAATATTGCAAAAGTACATACATTTAAGAACTTCCTCACATTCTAACTTAGCAACAACTTTAAGGAAATCAAGAATAAGTACCACAAGTGTATTCAGAAGTAGGTAAACAAAACAATTATTCACTACAGAAAAATAATTTTTTTGAATGGGAGAGAAAATAAACTGATGTAATGCAATATTATCCAGATGACCACAAAACTGTCAGTCATACCAATGCGAGGCTTCATCCAATTTCTTCCTCTTAAGTTAGATGTGTGCCTATTCCAGAAGTTCACTACTTCTTCAAAATAGCCCAACTTTTAAAAATAACTACTCTATTATTTTACAAAGTTAAAAGGTTTCCCTGTGTCTGCAGCAAAGAACTCTCAATTACTGCCTCCCTTACTCAGATTCCCCTTCCCTTTTCACAGCCATCCACCTACCTGTCCAGAAATCACTACACATTCATGCCAAAAGTACTGTAGCTCTGAAAACTGTTATAATTTCTTTCATCTCCATACAGAGAATTTATCTTCCCATTTATATATTCTCAAGTCTAGGGCCATTGGTTACTTTACACTTATGAGCTACAGGTCCAAGAATTATATTTTACCAACTCAACACAAACACAAAAGTACCAACATCTTATAGCTAAGGCTATGAGCCACTTCCCAAGTAATTACTTGGGTAATTAATTACCAAGTAATTAATGTGTTAAATAAACACAACACAAGAAAAGGAGGATCAGGTCAGTTAAAAGAAAATTACATGCTGGCATTAATAATTACTGAAATGACTGCTTTATTAACACTACTAAAATAACAACCAGACACTTTACAATGGGACAAGACAGCTAAAAACTGTTTCAGTAATCTGCTCTGAATAGTGCCTTCACTCTGTTAACTTCCAGTGCAACATTCTTGAAACAAAAACTGCTGTATGACTTTTCTTTTTCTGCCACTCCTTGTTAAAAAAAAAAAAAAAGCATGTTGTATCCATAACACCCATCCACCAAGTTCCAAAGCAAACGGCAGAAAATTTCTTCATATTTATTGTTGACTGTTTCTAATGAACAGAAGTTGCTCTGTTTCAAAACAGAAGGTAGACTGTTCAAGCAGTGAGTGAAAGCTCTGAGCTGCTAAATCCCAACTGTGCAGTAAGGGAAAACAACCCACTTGCTTTATTTAGTACTATCTGTTTTAAAACTTGCAAAACAGGAAGGAGCAATATTACCTACCTTATTCAGCCCTCCTGGTTCAGCTACACATTTTTATATGTCTGAATGTCAATCCCCAATTTTAATTCTTTCCTCCATGTCTATTCATCCTATTTGCAAGGCTGTAAAAACATCTACGTTAGCAGCAACAGCACCAAACATTAAAGGTTAATTTTTCCATCCTTATGTTCCTATGCAGTGACTGTATTCAGCTGCCCTGTGAAGACCTGACCACCTTGCTGCTCTTTCTTGGCTTCAGACGATGCTTTACAAGAAAGCCTCCAAAAAGTTACGTCAGGGCAATTCAGGAAACTGTTCTAGAAATTCAGTAGGTAGCATTTTTCCACACTAAGCAATCAATTTGGAGAATGGCTGAGTATGTTTCTGGATGCTTTTGTTGCAAGCATGCATTTTGGATAAATACAAACTGACAGTCCCCAAACATCCCACCCCTCCATTCTCCAATTCCTGCCAACAGTTGAGGTGTTTGAAAGTCTCTTGGTATTGATTCTAAGAACACTTCCCATGCAGTTTCAACCTGGTTGGATTATCTATAGGCCATCATCTTCTCTCCTGCTAGCCGTAGGCTGGTTTTCAGATATGTAGTACAGAGGGGACAGGAAAAAAAGAACATTTTTGTTAATCGGAGACTATTTAGCATTTATATGGAAAATACCAGTGGAAAGCTGAAATAACTGGAGTTTAAATAACAAGGAAAGTCAAAAGAAAGGAACTGGTCACAGCTGACTAGTGAAACTAGTGAAGTTTGGTACTGCTGTAAAGACTATATCAGGGCCTCACAACATCTGTGCAAGAAATACACTGGAATCTGGAACTCCACAGAAAAGCCATTTTCCACACAAATTCGCATTCCAAGGCTAGCAAGAAGGGAGATCTCCACTGCAATAACATCTGCACCAAGGGCAGAGCTGCCACCATTTCACATCCTCAGCCTTTTATCCAGACCACGGGAAGTAATACAGAAGGACATACATGACAATACATACAGAGGGCTACTACATAAGTGCAGCATCGTAGCTTCTCTAAGACAAATCCAGTTGTCTTCATTTATACAGCTTCAGTTCTCACAGAACACTTATAGCATACACCCACATACCCTGAAGAAGAGCAAGAAACTACCACGACCAAAAGCTTATTTAATAAAACAGTTCTGGCAGAAAATTGGGAATTTGATTAAAATTAAGACCTCTGTCTAAAGATGGATAGTGCATAGAAAATAACTTTCTGGCTGATAAACCAGAAACTTCTTCTAAACATTTTCACGTTTTGTTAAATATATGAATAACTGGAATATTTCAACTTCTTATTTGTTTGATTTGGGCAAAGATATCTACATTAGGCAAAAAGCTGCAGCCACTATGGCTTCTTCCACATGAAGTTTCCCCACTGCCAGCAGAGAACAACATCCTCTGCGTGAAGAAGACATTCTCTAGTATGTTTCTCCATAATTCAAAGATAACATTTAAAAACTGATTGATTGATGCTTATCACCTGACTAAAGATGTGATGCTTCAATATTAATTCTACTAGTTCTCCATTAAGAGTTAAAAATATCCAAATAACTTATTGACTATAATATCCAACATATCACTGGAGATTTTAACCTAACAGAAAGTGAAAGAGCATGCTCTGCTACCTCATTAGAGAAGTATGGACTGATTTCATATTCTTGACTTTTCAGAACATATAAAATAGAAAAGGCTGCTTGATTTGCTAACAGCCAAGCTTCCACTCCAGGCAGGTCAAAAGTCCCTGTTGGCTAGGCTGAACAAATTGAGTGTGGAAATCACTGTGGAAATACAGTCACTTGCCTGGTTTAATGGCTACTCGCGTGCAGACCTCACTGCGCTAGCAAGCCTACAGTTTGACATTACCACTAATAAAAATAAAACTGGTACATTTCAGTAAAATTTTAGCTTGAGGACAGAGTCCATCCATGCAGTAAGTGCACCCTGGTAATGCACCACAATGTAAACTGGCGGGTTCACAAATCTCATGACATGCACACTGTAACAAAATCTAGAAAGAACTAGATACTTCCTTGCTACCTGTATCTGCTTTAAACAACTAATATCTACACTGACATAATAGTGAGGCTAAGTACTTTCTGCTTGGTGTTTAGCTGTAGGCTTAGTTTTTCATTAGGGCTCAGGTTCCCCGATTAGATTACAAATCCAGCCAGAACTCCAAAGCTATTAATGCAAAGTCACTTTTTAAAACAGATGAATTATGCAGTGAGGTAGCTCACAAATTTAAAAGCAATTCTCTCAGTTTTAATTTACAGGCATGGGAGGCTCTGCCTCTGCTTCTGGAACAATCCTTCTCTTCTGCACACAGCTGCTAGACTGGGCACTGCTCTGCCAGCCTCCCTCAGCTCCAGCACACACAAAGCAACAACACCTGATCCTGGGCTCGTTTCTGTCTGCTGAACACTTGGCTTCAGCTCCTTGGGGACAGAAAAAAAGGTCTGTCCTCACAAGCTTCTCCAGGGTCCAAAACCACTTCTTTGTCTTGACTGAATTAAATCAGCTCTTCTTGGCACATAATACTTCTAAATCGGGTATTTCCCAGCTGCTGTCAGAAATCATCAATGCAAATCACTTGCGGTTTTTCTGCACAGGAGTTCATAGTCCCTCATGCACAGGGGGTAACACAGACGCTTTCAGAACAAGCACTCCTGTCTAAACTGTTTCAAATTGCCTGAGAAATTTAAGCTTACAGTAACTGTTTACATATTAGGACTACAGTAAAACCAACTGAGATGGTTTTATCGTGGTCCCGGCCACAAAACTTGTGGCCCAGTATCTCATTCCTCTGAGCGCTTAACATCAGACAAGAGTTCCTTTAGCTTAAATGTGACCAGCAGGACAGTGCATGAAGGGAGGTGCACACAAGGTTTTCCAGGATCAAAACCTATGCTAACAATAAACTTTGCCAGGATACAGAAAACGTTAAGTTCACACAAAGTAACGCGGTAATGGCATACTGGTAGTGCCTAAAGGCCAGGGTGGGTCTTATGCTAAGGCTCACATAAAGCTTTCATGAAAGGTCATGTTTATTAAAAGCTACAGACAGATATGTACATATTAATCCATACCTTTAAAGCTGTTTCAGACTGTTTTCCTTACCAGCACCAAGAAGTCAGAAGACTGGATGTTAATGCAGGCTATGAACTCTGTGTTGCCGACTGCTATGAGCCAGGCAGCTGTCTCCCACACCTATAGACACACAACTTCCACCCCAGGGCTGCACTCGGTTTCAACCACATACTACCACTGCTTTCACAGTAAACCATGGTGGTGGGGCAGGGGGGAGGGGAAAAAAAAAGAAAAAAAAAAGGCAACAACATCATACAGCAATAACAAAGCTCTAGTGTTCCAGCCAACCTTGTTTCCACTTAAAAAGGTTTCCTTTAGCACTACAAGCAGCATTTGAGGATGCAGGGAAGAGGTAGAAGGGTTCTTTATTCCAGTATATGCCAAGGTAACATGTTTAGAAAGAAAAATTTAATATTTAGACAAAACTTAAGCTAACTGGTGTTCTATATAAATTGCCAGGAAGTATTAAGTGAGGTCTTAAGAGAGCATTAGTAGATCAATACTATCTATTTTCTCTACAATTTCCAGATTTCTCCAAAACAAGTTCTTATAATTCTTCCAAGACAGTCTGCTTTTACCATTTCAGTGTCAAAGCTAAAGAGAAAAATTTCTGTGCTGTTTTAAATTCTAATATTTTGCTAACTCATGCTACACAAAATTTTAACTGTAATATTAAACTAAATTTCACCACTGAATACAAAGAAATGCTAAAGCAAGGAACAATGAACAACAGCAATGAAGGCTTTCAGTTCTTATACCATCAGGGAGGTTTCTTTTGTTTCTTTTTATTTTTTTTAAGGAAACATGACAGTTAAGCAATAATACCACCTTAAGATCCTCCCAGAAGACTTTGTTTTCCCCTGGTTTCAACTATAGACTTTGCTTGTCCATGCCTTATCACTTGACTTTAGTTTACAGAGAAATACAGAACTCTGTCAAATAAAGTGCAACTGCAATGCAGCCCTTATGTAAGCCTCATCAGATGAGCAATTAGAAAGGCCCATAGGAAACTACAAATAGCTTATTTCCCAACTATATTTAGAGTTAACCATTTCTAGACCACTGAATTCAGAACCAGTGGCTGAAGAATGGGAACAAGACAAACTGAAACTATAAGTGAGCGACAGATTCAGGACAGCGAATGGGATTTCTTGGAACTAATGAAAGGAGAGGATTTCCCTGCTGCTTGGAGTTTGAGGTCAGGACTGGTTGCACTTCACACACAATCATGTTTTTAACTAACCACATAATTGGATTCTCTATCAAATCCAGTTGACTAGCTTACACAATATGTCAAATAATCTTATCAACATCTGAACAGAAAAAAATTTGTACACAATCTCTTGTGCCTTTTCTATAGTACCCATCACCCTCCTAATGTGGAGGTGTCACAAACAGTTTTCAGTTAAGAGTAACAAGTCTTCAGTCTTGTGTTCCCAGGTAGTCATTGCAAAGCAGCACATGTAGATGGTTGATCTCTAATCTATAGCAGAAGTGTTGGCAGAAGGGTCTTGCAAAGGCAGCAAAAATGGAGCAACACAAAGAACGCAGCAGCTGGAAAATAGTACAGCAGTGACACTCACAATTTGCCATCACAGCAGGAGCTGCTAGCTTCAGTACCACTGGCAATTCTTGCTGGAACCCTGGCTTTTTGTTAAAGACAAAGTCTGATATTTTAAGTCCTTTGTCACCTAACATTTTAAAGTAAACTAACTACGCTAGGACTCAAACAAGTCAGATAAACCTGACAAAAATAATTTATTTTCTTTTTTATAAAACAAAACCCTACACCTCATGAGAGGTCCTTGTACAATCTGTAGCTCTCCTGTGATTTTTGCATCAGTCACAAGCACAGCGAGCTGAACAAATCCAGTATGTAATGGCACATAATAAGGATATCCAGAAAGATTTTTGGATTAGAAGAAAAGAAAAAAGCTCTGGCTGTCCTTGAACCTTTCAGAGTTCACAATAAAACTGGAAGGTACGTGGCTCTGCACCCTCTTGTCATTCCTACCTATCTGGAGGGAAGAAAGAGAAAGAAGAGAAAGTCCATTTCCTTTGGGAACAAAATTTCTCAGCTACTTCCAACAGGAGTCTTCCCAGCACATTAAATACTGAACAAACGCTCAGAAGGCAGGGTCATTGATACTCCAACACCAGAGCTGACCCTCTAAACAGCAGCAGATGTCCAAGAATTTGTAGCTCAACCCTGTACTGAAGAAAAATACCTAAAACAAGTCACACCGTTTATTTAATTATTTCCAGCTTTCGTAGAGAGGTGGCCAGTGTCCCCTAACCAGGTATTTGCTTATACTAGCACACACCAGTGAGGACATTGGTGTACACAGGCTATATGGCATCACACATCCCAACAGACAGTAGTATAAAACCAGAGTTTCCAGTACTGATAACAGCTGCAGCAGAGAAAGACCCCTTAAAGGCAAAAATCTTTCAGTAGTACCTTAAGTTATCCACCCAGTATCACTTTACATCAACCAACACTAGTGCTCAAATATTAATATATCCATGTGGTCGTTTTAGGCTAGCAGTTTTCCTTCTGGTGTTTACCTCATCTACTTTAAAGATTTCCAGAGATGGAGCTTAGCCTCAAAAGACAAACAGATAAGGAAAATAAGCCTTGATAATCTAATTTATACATTGCACTTTAAAAGCAAAGTGACTCAGAGGGAAAAGGTCTCACAATGTGTTGAATGCATTAATACCCAAAACCCTGGGTTACAGCATAGCTTAAAATCATGCCTTAAACTGATCAGCTGTGAGTGATATTCAAATATTCAAAACCATTCTGAAGGATCTGACATTCAGAAACAGGAGTCAGATCTTGCCAAAACATGAGACAACTAAATGACTAATACATTATTAGCTGAAAATGAAGAACCAAACCAAAACCCCTAAGATCTACAGAACAGAGCAAACATGACCCAAAACCAAGTTTACATATTTGGCATTTGAAACACAGTTACTATCATAAAACATTTAATGCAGTTATACACTAAATACACTGTCACTATTTTGACCAAAAAGTGGGTTAACAGTCAGTTTATTTTTTATTATCAGAACAGAAAACACCACAATGACAATTCATGTAACTTCTGAGCAAAGGAGAGGACCTCTCACACACATTGCTGGGCTGGAATGACCATCCCCCCTCTATACCAAGGAGGCAGCAAAAATAGGAGAGTAATTTTCACTAAAACAGTGCAGCACGTTACAAGCATTCTGCCTCACTGGATATTCCTTGGCTAAACATATAGCCTCGCACAAAAGTTTAATCGTAATATGAAAAATGCATAGACTGGCTAGACCACAATTAGTCAGGTTTCCTTGACATATCCCATAAAACTTGGAAGTCGATAGTATTTCCCAGCTGCAATACAAGAAACCAGAAGCATGTATCTCCAAGAGGTGCAGCTACCATGAACTTCAAAGCACTTCCCTCAGTCTATCAATACATTCCTCTGTTTTATACAGGTTGAACTTTAACCAGACAACTCTTACAAATACTAGGCGGACATCCAACAATACAAACCAAGCTGAATGTTAACTTCGCCCAGTGCTCCACACACATTATATGAACACACAAACTCAAATAAATCAAACTTTAAAATCCATTTTTCATAGACAACACAAAAACTGATAATGCAGAAGTTATATTTCCAAAGACTCATATAAGTAACTGATGCTTTAGTTTTGTGAATATAGCCCATCACATGCTTCATGTGATAAACCACTGCTGTATGCGTTTCTTTCTGCCTTACAGAAGATCATTTGAACAAGCCAGAAGAACTGAAAGAATGAGATGTGAACTGTCACAGCCAGGGACAGGGAAACAGACACAATTATTCTATGAGATGGCTGAGGAGAGCATGAACATCTGAAAATCAAAGAAATATTAAACAGTGATGGAGGTTAATGACTCTCATTAGTCAGCTTGGCCAGAAGAATAAGTGAGCTTAAACTGTGGCAGAGTAAATGCAGCCAGAAGGTGACCCGCCACGTATTCCTGCTGGAAGGAGACAGAAGCAGGTTGTTACCCATAGCTGAATCACGCTCCAAATGCCTTCACAGCAGCAATATCACATCTACCATGAAACAGCCTTTAAGACAGGTAGAGAAGGGTTGGATGAGGGGAGAGAACAGACTTCAGAACAGAAAGAATACAGAAACCATGCAAACAAACAAAAGCCTCCAGTACTCTGTGCTGTGTATGTTTACAGCACACTACCTCTTAAGAGCAACTGTATCACCAGCACCACTGGATGACCAGCAGTCCCACAAGAAGCTGCTCTATCATATTCAGAACTCATCTGGAGAAAAGGCTGCACCCGTATCTTACCCTTTCCAATAGATCGTAAGCACAGAGCTCTTACGATATCTTCCCAGCTTTTAGGCCCTGCCTGCTCTCTTCTAATACAGAAGATCACCAAGATGGCAGACCCAAGCTCCTTACAGCGAACCTCAGTTCACATCAGGAGGAAAAGAGGCAACGGTCATAAACCAAAGCAAGAGATTTCCTAACTTGGTACACAGAAAAAAAATTGCCCATTAGGACAGTCAAGTATTGGCTGCCCAGAGAGACTGAGGAATTTCCATCCCCGGAGGTTTTTCCAAGACCAAACTTGACAGAGCCTTGAGCAACTTCACCTTAATTTAGTTTTGACCCTGCTTTGAGCAGGAGGTTGGATCAGATGACCTCCTGAGATCCCTTCAAACTTGAATTAGTCTGAGCTTACCCTTCCAAATCTGTAAGGCTTTTATTGTTCATGTGGGTGTTGTCACACCCCTGTAAACATATTCTGACATCTGAATGGGATCGTTCAGCTGTGCTGAATTCAGGTCCTGGCACTTGACACACAGCTTCACAGAAATACAGACAATTGGGATGGAAAAGAGCTAGAAAGGTCATAGTTTATTTACCCACTCTATCTTTCCAGACCAAGGTAATATCAACACCCAAAATGTTCCCAGCAGTTACCGGTTTGAACTGTTTTTAAAAGTCTCTTATATGGGCAATTCCACATTTCCACAAACAAATTGTTCCAAGACATCCATTCTTACAGTAGAAAAATATTTTCTATCATTTACTTTCCTTACTGTAATTTAAGCCTTCTATCCACTTCACCTTCAACATGAAGAACAACTGATTCCCTTCTGCTTTGAATTTGAGTCAAAGTATTTTAAGTCATATTTCTTAGCAATCTTCACTGCTCGTATCTCACACTATGGAACTGGTCATGTTTTCTAGACAGTAATTCCCCTTCTCTTTTCAATTCCCCTCAGTTAAGCCACATTTTTCTTGAACTGCAGCACCCAAAACCTAACACGAGACATCAGCAGTAGTGAACAAAGGGTATGGATTACTTTCCACCTCACAAAAAACTCCGATATGTTGATCACCATCTTTTGCCATCATACAACACTGCTGTTCCATGCTTATTTTTCACTTGTTATTCATAAACACTGGAATTCTTGCCTACAGTAGCAGCAGAAAGTGCACCGGCCCTTTATTTTCAGTCAAGTATCACCCAAGATGTAAGCCAATGCCATTTTATGCGAGTCCCCTCTTCCCAAAGAAACATCTCAGCATTCTATTCAGCAGCCACGAGAATTAAAAATCAACAGAAGCATTGGTCTGGCATGGACCAGCCCTGCTTTTAGGGCTGCAAGCACAGAACAAAGCACTTTCATCTGAAGCTCTCAGCTGTACAACATTTCTTACTCTTTGGGGCCTACCAAGACTTTACTTGTTGACATTTAGAGAACAATGACAAGTCCATCTGTTCCTCAAAAGCTGTGATAACAATGATAATTAAATATATCCACAGCTACACCTTAAAATGCAGAACCAAGACAGTGGGTTGATGAGATGACCAGTCAATGTAGATCACTTTGGAGACTGTGTGGGAAAGAAAGAATGAAAAAACAAACAATAAGCCCACAAAAGGAAAACAAACAAGCAAGAAAAAAACCCAAGCAAAACCCTACAGTCTGAAGCTTTTTGGGAGTACAAAAGAAAAAGCAGCAGCATTTAATTATACTGATGTTTAATTGTCAAATAGTTTAACTGTCAATACCAGTTCAGCCCTAGCTCACATCTCATTTTTAGAGCACACTGAACACTATTCCACTTTTGCTGAACTCAGAATTCTACCAGTGAAGATCAAAATGGCAATTTTATTGTTCCCGAGTGATGGGCTGACTGATTAGACTAGACAGAAGCATAAGCTGCATTCCAAGTGACACAGATTGAACAGGTGGCCTTCTCCCTGACCTGCTACCTCTTCAAACATTGTTAAAAGCAGAATTCTCCTCTTTTCTATCTTGACTAGAAAAATATATATTCAGATGTTTACTCCGTCTTAACCCAACATGAAAAGACATTTCTGGTCTTTATTGTGTTTCAAACAGTCAGCTCAAAACAAATCAACCTTTCCCAAAGATATCAGTTATTCACATGCACAATACGATTGTAAACAGCAAAAGAAAATACAGATGTTTAGATGGTATCAATATCCCTAGTCTGCAAAGTAATATGTATACATGTTAGGATTTTTAAGAAAAATTCTAAGTGATCACATTACAGAGCCAGAGTCTAAAAATAATGATTTCATATGTACTTAAAATTAAAGACCAGACTTCAAAAGGAATGCGATTGAGACCAGGGGGTGAAATAAACCTTACCTGGACGACTTCTGTAGAGCAACAACTGAAGCAATGTATGGTTTGCTTGGCAGGTAAAAAAAATGAGTAGTCAGCTATTTCCTACAGATCAAAGTGTCTGGGGTACAGGCATAATTTTTTTCCCTTCACATAGAAACAAGCGGTGGGAGGAGGGAGAAACAAAGCCACATACACACTAGCAAAACAGAATTTTTAATTGTAATATTTTTTCATAGGAGGTTAACTCTGATTATGATTAACTGGTGTTTTAGTAGCGGTTGTTTTTCTCATGATACTGCATCATCTATAATTTATATCATACCATAAGTGTTTACTATACTTTCAAGCTATATCTTTGGCCTGAGGACCTTCAGAACAGGAGAATTATGTAATAATTCTGAGATGACTGTACACAAAGTGCCAGTGGAGCATGGGGAGGGAAAAGCGGCAGAGCAACATTTAAAAAAGTCAACAAGACTCACTACCTACACTCATAGCCCTCTCATATCCTCACAGGGTGGGGACAGAGACAGACTCTGTCCTAAGATCAAGCACAGACTAAGAGGCACTGCTGCAGTTGGCAAATATATTTAATCAATACTATTGAGAGAGAGATCAGTAACTCCAAGTTTTTGGGATAAGTAGCTACTCAGGGTGACACAAAGGTCTCTGGACTCGTCTCCCAATCAGTCGCATGCTTAAGGGGAGACTCATCCAACAAAATGAATGCTAAGAATTACTGGCTTTGAAAAACAAAGTTAATTAGATAGGTAACTTCTCAATTTTCAATACTTTGAATAAATTACATAAACAGATGCCTTAAGTCAGTCTACCTTCTTACCATTTTTTCCAAGAAGATGCAGTCTCACTATTGCGGATGACTCACATAACATTTTAATCAGCATTGCTAACAAGTCACATACTTCAATACAGTCTCCCGACAGACATTAATATGCCACAGCTATATAGCTTTCCAGACTAAGATGCCCACTTAATTTTATAGTATTAAGCAAGAGGCAACTAACATCATTAGGAATGGGAGGGAAAATACAGTCAATGAAAATAATGAGAAAATACACAGGCTTAAACAAAGACAATAACCAAGTGGTTGGAGCACTGATCCAAGATGTGAAAGACCTTTATTCGAGACCCCAGATGAGATCAGACTAGGTAAACAATTAAGCTTGTTTGATCAAACTCTTCCATTATTAAAAGAAACCAGGACAGAAAAAGATAAAGGTGTCAGACTTTGAGATGTCTCATGAAAGAAAAATATTTTCTGTCCAGTCCTACTAGCTATAACCTTCCGTGTGTTCCGTTGCAGTAGTTGAATCGCCATGCTATAGTCCTTAACTCTTCTCCACCTTGAGAATCATGTTTCATTCATGTTTTTAAAGGATTAGATTGAACATAAATGAAAGGGAAAATAAGTGCCCTTCAAAAGCTACAATATACAAGAGAAAGCATTTCAGTAAACCTGGAGTATTTAAGAGCAAGTATGAAGAATTTACATTAAATCTAATACATCCTGCAAAGAGTTAGGTATTTGTTAACCAGCTGAACTACACCATTCCTGTAACAGCACGAATGCAAGTACCAACAGTGAGACATCAAAAATTACCCAGACAACAAGTGCTCTAATCCATTTCTTAATCAAACAATGGAAATGCGCTATTCAACTTGAATTCATACAAATTGCTGCGTGTAGTAAAACAATAACATCATAGGTTTTGTTGCTCTCCATTTTCTGTGTTGAAACTTAACAGTAAACAGGGTCAAGGAATATGCCATTATTTTTTGTTAGGTAAAGTTAAAGACCTAAAGATGCTTAAAAGGTGCATTGTCCCAGACAGCAAGCCTAACACGTCAGCCAGTTAAAAAAAAAAAGTTATTTAACAAAAATTAATTATTCCAGCAGTGGAATAAGGAAACCAAACCTGTTGAGGATGCTAACAAAAATAAGGGACCAGACAGTAACCCCTCCTCACTCCTGTTTCCATACAGTCTACTCAGGAAATATTTTATGCTAATCAATCATTAACTCCAAATCAGCAGTTTTTAACATTTAAAAGTATATACTGAACAGACCTTCTCTACACATCAAATTCACTGTGATGCTGACCTTAAAATCCTTTCACCATTTTCCATTTGCATCTTGTTGCTATGGTAAACATGTCAAACACGAGAACATGTTTGAAAATTAAGGCGGCAATTCTCCCTTCAGTCACACTGGAGTCACATATGTCTATACTCATTCCAGAAAAGTTTCACCAGGGAAAAATAGAAATAAAAAAGGAGAACTACAAAAAAGGAGGAGGGATGGGAAGAAAATGCACAAAGACTTAAAACAATTTTAGAACAAAAGAGGAAGAATGCACAAGAAAAATGCACAACTCATGTAGTTACTCTTGCTGGACTTGTTCAGATCTGGTTTGATTCCTAATTAAACTTTCTTGTTCACCAGTTCAAACGACACTTTTAACTCCTTGCAAGTATTTTACATAGGACTATCAGCATAACAAAAAATTATCTGCTCCAGCAGCCGCATACACAGCAGGATACTGAATCTTTTCCTTTAACAGAAGAAAATGCACCTCAAATAGCTTTATTTCCCCAGCAGTAATCCAGCAATAGAACATGAAAGCAAGAATTCCAGCAGTCATCTCTGAGTTGGCAGCAACGGTGATCTCAAGATGCTTAAAGCAAATAAAAGGAAAGCAGGAAGAAGAAAAATTGATCCCAAGCACAAGGGCTATTCAAATATTGTAGAAGAATTTACAGAAATCACACAGAAAAACTGAAAACATGAAACCTTGAGTTCTGTAATAAAGGAATGTCTAGGCCAACAATATAAATCCTAACTCTTCACAGAGCATAAATAGTAAAGAAAATACCATTAAGTGTAAATTGGTGACTAACTTCATGGATTTTCAAGGCAAAGTAAGCTCCCAAGTCTTCTACAAGCTTTGGGAAATGCCAGTTCACCCACAAGCTATTCATGCACACCACTCATTGCTTTTTTTCTTCCTCTAAATTCAAGACATATCCATCTTCTGGCAAGGAATATATGATGTCAAGGGAAGAGTCCAGCTAGGGTTTCTTTCCCCTCCATCAAAGAATGAGGTTTGTGTTTACATCACAGGAGTGGTGGAAAAGGAAGTTTACTTCCTAGAAAGCAAGATCGCAGATTACAGCCTGCTCCAAGCAATATCAGTTATGGATGATCAAGTCCAAGATGATGAAACCAGAATTAATTCAGCAGCAGATGGCGTCGTGTCTTGGGTTCCCCCCCCCCCAGCTAAAATGCAAAACATATGGATGGGGTAGAGTAAAGTTTCAGTGAAGGACAAGGGAATGTTTGTTTAAGTCAGGGAGCAAAGAGAAACATCAAAACTAACAAAAGATGTGTAACATGAGCTTTTCAAAAACAAGATCTCTTTTGTAGCTTTCCACTAACAGACTCTCTCTCCAGAAGAGGCATTTCCCAACACCTAACATGTCCCAAAAAAGTTACTATGTAATGCTGTTGAACTTTTTTTTTTCTCCTTTGGTGGGGTGTACTTGCATACCGATAGACTGCTGAACTTCATTAATGATCATTATTTTGAGATATTTTCAAAAAAAAACCTTTCACAACTTCACATGAGTACAGATGAGTAATAACTATTGTCTAACAAAAGGAAAACTGGTTCATTTTAAGGAGCCAATGGATAATACTGTAAACTCTTGCTGTTGCTTATCTAGTTACAGAATTATTTATGAGAATGCTTAGCTCTGTATGGGAAGCATGAGTACCTCTGCCCTCCAAAGCTTATGATGTATACCACAGCATGCATGGCCATTCATTTGACATTTGAGGATCTATTCATGGTAGGAAGCTTAAACACAGCTGTAAGTGTTTGCAGAACAGCAGCCCAAGTAAGAAAATTAATTCCAACAGCCAAAGTGCTTCAAAATACACCTATCAAAAAAGACAGGTTCCTTCCACTCAGCTGCTTCTTTCCTAGCGCATTTAACAGTAGCTGGTTCTAGCGCAGAAGAGAACTTCAGTGTAAAAGCTGTTCGGAAAAAATGCTGAAAAAGAGGAATGCAAAAGATGAAAAGGTAGAGAAGCATGACAACAACAAACAGCAGATTCCGTATGGGGAGAAAACACACACAGGAACTACAAAGGAGGAAAAAAAAATGCAGAAAAGGTTCAACTGGTCACATAGTTCAAGAGCTGGGGGTATGAAGAGAGGAAATCCAGTGTTCCCATAACAAACTTTTGTAGCGGAACCCTAAGGTTACCAGGGATAACCATATCCCATTTGCCTTATCAAAATAAAAGTTAACACTGTATCCTGATTTCTGCCACAAGCAGCTTGATTAGCTGCAAAAATCTGTTCCTAAATAGTAATCTGTATGTTTTTCTAGAGTACTTAAGACTCCCTTTTGGAATGCCAGAAACTCAAGTGTTTTTAATTCATCAGCTATACTCATTACTACCACTGTTAGAAAAATTTCCCGGTAGATCCATGATGTTTTGCACACAATTTCCATACTTGGCAAACATCAACATTTCACCTTTGTGAAGCAGTGTCACAACGTATTGCAGACACCCAGGGCAGGTATGAGAAGGAAACTTTTTAGATGATTCAGGGAAGAGCTGGGTGGCCAGATCACACAGCCTCTCTACATGTGAGGAGGAAGGCAGCAACACTCCTCTTTGCTTGAAGGATGAGACACAGAGCAGATGTCAATCACAGCAGATGAGGCAGTAGTGGTGAGATATTCCTGCCGAAGTACACAAACCAAGGATGATGCAAAGTGGAAGATTCCACAGTTTTGCTCTTTACTGCTCACCAATGTTAAATGTATCTGATTATAAAACATCATCCCCCTAACTCCTCTCTCCCACGGTTCTTTGCATTCTGCCCATAAATTCCATTTCAGCTGGGCTCCATCTTTCACAATGACAACATGCCCAATGCCAAAGCCCTACTTCCTTAACTACACCAACTGTCACTTCATGTCCTATGACTGTCCACTCCACCTGAGGTGTCACCTGTCTGAGCGACCACCTCACTTTTCTTCACTACTGTCCAGCTTCCACAGCTATTCATCTTTTCACATTGTTCCTTATTTCTTCTTCTGTTTTCATACAGCACCTTAAAAGGCAGAATTACAAATCAATACTGAAGCTTATCTATACTTCTGGGGCCTCCACTGACTTAAGAGGGAATCATGGTCATCCTTCTCCTTTAGATGACTAGAAGGTGGATGTTTACTTCAACATTCTACATGGTTACACCTTCTCATTAATGGGATCCAAATATCAGACATTGTTCCATGCTTTATCTGACATTAGTCCTCCATGCAAGCCTTCTGGTAAGCTCTACCCAAACATCATTGCTCTCCAGTTCCCTCATTTCTCATGTATCCAAAAACACAAAGGACCACAGTCTAACTTTCTTGCCTTCTTAGATCATCACTACTAGGACAGCCCAACCCTACAGCTCCAAGCCATATGGAGTGAGGACAGGCACTGTTACCTCCCCTGTTAGAGCTATTTCAGTTCCTATGACACAGCTCAGGTCTGATGGTTGGTAAAGGTAAGCATAACTCCGACCTAATGGTTATGGGCACTGACTGCTGTGACCCCATCCATACTGGCATAGACCGCTGGCTGTTGAGGATCACCATCTAAGTAAGAACTTCATCTATGCTACATGCCAGAAGCCTACAGACTGTACTTTGGCTGTGGACACCACTATAGTGGCAAGAAACACAAGAACTATAATTTACATCCTTTTGTGGACTTGGCTCCAGAAACAGTTGCCTATGATGTTTGTACCATTTCACAGCCTGCTCATCAAAAGTTAAGTTTTCACATGCTGAAGAGACATTTAGAAAAGCAAGACAGCAATTTCAGATTTACAGAAATGATAGCTGTTCACATTTAAAAGGAAAAACACAGCCATTTGATTAAATAACTAGCACAAGGGCACTCTGATTTTATCTGAAAACAAGACACCATACACAATCACACAGAGAGCAAAGCTCTTTGTTGAAGTTGCACACCATCATCAAAACTGTAAGTCCACAAATGGTGAATGACAACAGAGAAAGAATTTTCTTCTTAATGGGGGAATTTAACATTAGTTACTGGATTATCTGCCAAACCGTTTTCAGATTTCAAGCTTCGCTAAGCTGGAGTATTTAGCTCATCATTAACAAACCCATTATTACATTGAAGAAAATAGGGAGCAATTAGCATACAAGATGATAGCTTAAAGGTGGTGCTAATTGGAACGAATGAAGTATTTTTGAATCCCATTGTACACAATTAAGTGAGATAACCAGGTTCTGGAAAAACAATTTGCTAAACAATTTCAGTGATGTCTATTCTATAACCTACGTTTAAAGTTTAAGCAAACTCAGCTCTGCAGTAAGTTCAGCGTACTATGCCTTCGCTGCATCTTACTTCAGTTACTACCACCAGGGCTGTGAAGTGAAAGCTGGTCCTGCTGTACAGCAAGCCTTGTTCAGGAAGCATACATATAAAACCAACAACTAATTCATCACAACAGTGGAGATCATCACTGAAGTTCAAGTTCTGAAAA
Source organism: Falco naumanni (assembly GCF_017639655.2). Lineage (NCBI taxonomy): Eukaryota > Metazoa > Chordata > Aves > Falconiformes > Falconidae > Falco > Falco naumanni. Next base: position 91,622,199 of record NC_054058.1, read on the forward strand.
AGAACTGAAGAACAAAAGCAACAAGGAAACAGAGTGTAATATTCATAACGCACAGTACAGCATGGCGCTGATACACAGCAAGTTGCAAGACCAGTTGAATTATAGGACTGTGCAAAATAAACAACTAGGAATAATAGAAAGCCATCTACAAAGAGCTACTGGGGGGGGGGGGGGAAGTGCATGCTTTTGTTCATGACTGCTAAGTAGACAGGGAGAAATCTTGTACATTAATAGTTAATCTGCCATGGGGAAGAAAGCAGACAGGAGGAAAGATGCAATTCTTCATTAGTCGTGAACTGCACTCAGACATAAGATGTTAGTTAGACAATTATAGTACAGAAGTATGCCTTTGCAACATTAGGGATTTGTTTTCAAAAGCTACAGCTAGGTGATTTAAAAATCACTTTCAAATTTTGTCATATATTATTTCTGATCTATTTAACACACACCTACAACTATAAATATATTTGCACCAGTAGGTTTTACTTAATTCCTATCTTCAGCAAACCTCCCTATTTGTAAATTCGCTTCTACATCACTATTTTTTTTGGCTCGGTAGATGTTTAATATTTTCTTCAAATGACAGAGCCGTCTGTAAACCCGTAACACGCCCTATTTTTAGTATCACACCTATCTCATATTTTCCTTTTTAAAAATACAGCCCAATTATGCTTTGGAATAATACCTCCCTGTACTTCATGTGAAAAAACGCTTCAACAGATAACAACACTCACCAAAGCATCTCTCCCCATAGAAAATGCTACCGCAATCAGCAAGCGGACTCTAATAAACAACTGCAGCATACACCCCATGTTATCGTGCAGGGGCGGTGTTTCCCTGTTTACTGAAAACGTTATTGAACCGTTCCCCCCACACGCGCATAACAACAACAGCGTGCAGTTAACATCTTTTATTCCTACACCCTTCAGAGAAAAAACGGTCCACCCTCTTAGTCTTCCTGTACAACCTTTGAATTCTCTTAAGGTGAGATGTATGTAGCGATTCCAAGGACCGACTGGTAGCAGCAGACCTTCCCCTGAAGTCTGATTTCTAGTGGCGTCATACTCCAAGTGTGTCAGCATACAATAGAAAGGCACTTCTTTAAAGGAAATAAATAAATCATCATCCAGTATCACAATTAAAACCCAAATACTGGCATACATATGCATAAATAAACATACACGCACATATATATATTTCTCCTCATGTTTGAATTATGTAAAGACATCTTGAAAATTAAGGCATCCGTGGGCTAATCTGGAAGTTCTTCAAACAATAAAATGATATCTTCACACAGAAAACCGAGAAGAGCCAAGAGTTCACTGATGAACAACAGATTTTTATCTCTCATAAAAGAGTAATTTGAATTAGCTGATGTTTTAAAATTATTTAAGCTCTACTCCCACCATGACTTCTGCATACGCTGTGAGCAGCCCTATGGAAGCCCATCCCTCACCGGTGGGTGAGGTTAGACACAGCCTCTGTGGGATAAAAGCCTTTATCCTTCTAAAAATACCAGTCTGCCAGGATCCACTCTCGCAAAGCTCCGTGATGCAAACGGCAGCGCTGCAGTCTAGGGGCAGCTTTACTCCCATGAGTAAGCACTGGCAGCACCGCGCTATAATTAGTTGCAGTATTTTTAGGGTCACCGCTGAAAATCAGAGAGAAACCCCTGCGAGAGATCTCAAGGTGGGCTGGTTCTCCCCCTCTGGGGTATTTCCAACGTCTGTAGGGAAGAGAGGCTCGGCAGGCTTTCTGCGGGAAAGATGTCCCTCGCTGCTGTCCCTCTTTCCCGCGGGCGGGCAGCTCGCAGCGCCGCTCCGCGCACCGGGCCCGCGGCCACCCGCGACGTGGGGGCCCGCGGGGAGCGCTCCCCCCCGCCGCCCGCCCCCGGCCCCGCGGGAGGGCCAGCGCCGCCGCTTACCTGACCGCCACCCGCACCGAGCTCTCGTCCTGCCCGGCCGACATGGTGCCGGGCGCAGGCGAGGGGCGGCCGCGAGCCTTGCCGGGAGCGGGGGGCGCTGCCGGGCCGAGGAGGGCCCCGCAGGGGAGGAGGTGGGGGCACCGCTGCGGCTGCCCCCTCACCTCCTCCTCCTGCTCCGCCACCTCCTCTCTCCAGCCATTTTAGGTGCCTGAATGAATAGGTAGCAGCCGCGGCAGCGCAGGGCGGTTCGCGCCGCTCCTCCTCCTACCCGCCGCCCCGCTCCGGCCCCTCCAGTCCCTGGGCGGGGAGCGCCGTCAGTCAGCCCGCCGGCGGGCGGAGGGACGGCCCCCGGGCACCCGCACCCGCCCCTCCGGGGTCCGGCCCCGCCGCCCCGGCCGCCCCGCGCCCGCTCCAGCCGCAATGCGTCAGCAGGCCCCGCCCCGGGCAGCCGCCGCCGGCGCGGGCACGGTGGCCGGCAGGGCGCCCGCCTCACGGGCCGCGCCCCCTCCCGCCACGGCGCCCGGCGCCCCTCGCGCACCTGCCCCTCACAGGCACCCGCCTTCGGGCGCGCGCGCCTCTTGCACGCCCACCTGCTTGCGTGTGCCCTGACACACGCACTTCTTGCACGCCTGCCTCCTCGCATACGCCTTGACACATGCACCTCTTGCACGTCCGTCTCCTCACATACGCCTTGACACATGCACCTCTTGCACTCTCATCTCCTCACATACGCCTTGACACATGCACCTCTTGCACGTCTGTCTCCTCACATACACCTTGACACAAGCACCTCTTGCATGCCTACCTCCTCGCATACGCCTTGACACACACACCTCTTGCACGCTTACCTCCTCACATATGCCTTGACACATGCACCTTGACACACACACCTCTTGCATGCCCACCTCCTTGCATATGCCTTGACACACGCACCTCTTGCACAGCCATCTTCTCGCATACACCTTGACACATGCACCTCTTGCACGCCTGCCTCCTTGCATACACTTTGACACACACACCTCTTGCACGCCTGCCTCCTCGCATACACCCTGACACATGCGCCTGTCCCGCCTGCCCTCCACACATGGCTCGTCTCAAGCAGGCGCGCCCCTGTAGCCCCACACACACCTCTTGCACACGCACCTACGCGCTGGCAGCCACAGCCACGCACGACGCCCGTCGTGCCATCCCACTCACGTGTGCCGCTTCCCCCGCGCGCACACCTGCACCGCGCTTGCACGCCCGTGTGCCCCTGTCCCCCCACAGTTCCCCACACGTGCTACCGGCACGCACGGCTCCTGCCCACGCGCATGCGCAGCCACACGAGGGCTCTCAGCACTCCCAGCTTTCAGGCTTCCCTGCTGGGAAAGCAGAGCTCAGCCCCGTCAGGGCTGGGATTTTTGCTCTTCCACGTGTTTCCCTCTCCTGAGCATGGGTGCGAGCTCCTCGCTCCTCGCTCCCCCGCCCCGGCCCTATGCGGGCCCTGGCGCCGGCGGCAGCACGCAGCTCTCCCGTTTGGTTTCCTGGCCGTGCTCGGCAGGTTTGTTTGCCCTAGCTGCTCCAGCCAGGCATTGCTGTTCTCACTTCGCTAATGAAATGCCTGGTTTTTAGTTGGAAACTGAGTGGGCGGATGACATTAATTTTTGATGCAAATAATATCCCTGCCAGGAAACAAGCCCGGTTATTTTGCCCAAAACAATTCACATTCCTAAGGAAGATTTTCCATCAGAATAGGCTTGGGTCTGAATTTGTAATGATATGCTAAAAACCTTGCAGTTCAAGTTGTTTCGCTTCTGATAGTGAAGGTTGCTCACGCCCAGGCCCCAGCCTCTGTCAGAGATGGGCAGGTGAGGTCTGCCGGCAGGATGGGGCCTCTAGCCGTGCCTGTGGCTCACTCAAAACTTCCTCCTTCTCAGCAGAAATCCACTGAATTATTGTTACTCTGCATGTTTCTCATAGTGACTTCCTCTGCCTTTGTTTGTTTGTTTTCTTGGGGTTGTTCGTTTTTTTTGTTCTCTCTATTCATTTCGAAATTGGACTGTTGCTGGAAAATGACCCGCCTGGAAGATGCTATACAAAATGATGGTCTTCTGCCTTCTGAATTACATGGCACCACCACACGAAGCTCCAACATCATTTGAAATTATGGGGGACTTAAGCTGCATAGCATATCACCGCAGTATACTGAGACAGTATTTGTCCAAAAGGCAGTAAAATGGAGACACAGGTAGTTCAGTCTGAAGTCACAGAGGGGATCTGCTACAGGCAGAGAAAAGCCCATGTTTCCCTGGGCTTCCCAGCTCACTCCTCTATTTAATGCCATAGGCCAGATGCTTTGTTTCTCCTTTTTTTCCACAATATATTATAGAATGGGCAAGGTAGCAGGTAAAGAGAAAGCTCCTGCAGGTGGATTGTGTTGGCATTCATACCAAAATAGCCTCAAAATGCAAGTGATAGAAGGCTCAGAGATCAGGGCGTTTCCAGCTAGTGGAGACCAAACACTCGTGACTGTGTCATACATCTGCCCGTATTGTACTGAGCTATTTAAATTACCCGCAGCCCATCCACGGTGAGTGGAATCCCATGGCATAATTATGTTATCATGACTTATTTACACCAGAGTTACAAATCAAGCTAACAATAAAGCTAAGCAAACATGGGAAAGGCAAAGGTCTCTGTGTTTTCAGTGTAATAGCTTTAGTAACTTGGATACTTTCTTATTCATAGTATCAAAAGCTTTTTTTTCAGCTGACGCAGCTGCAAGGTTAATGCAACAAACGCGCTCAAGCCAAATCTGTACCTTGGCAGTATCCGCCTGCATTTGTTTCACACAGCATCTTCTGCTGGGTAGGCCCCAGTACAGCAAAGCTCATCCCCATCACCCTGAGCATGCATATAAAATCCTGCTAAGTCAGTGCCTCCAGTGCACCCCGCGAGCCGTGCTGAAAGCCCAGCGGCGAGCAGCAGCCGCAGGAGCTGCCTGGGACTGTCTCAGTCCTGGCTGCTCAGCCAGGCTCATGCTCTAGATCTCGCCGGGGCCATTTCTTTTCTGGCCCTCCTGTGCCCTTAGATGTTTGCCTCAGCCTGACCACATCCAGCCCTCTCTCTTCCACAGTGAAAATTAAAAAGCCTGGCAGAAGTCCTCCTGAGCTTAATGTTCTGTAGACAGACGGATTGGTATTTACAGGTTTCAGCTCTTAATGACAAAGATTTGTTATCCACATCGGGATTAAAGAGGAAGCCATAAATGCTGGTGCTATAGTAAATCTATTCCGTTCTAATTCATGGTTATTTCAGTCCTACAGTATTACACATAAATTTTCTATCTTAAATATTTCACTCCAGTGCTGGGCTCCTCTAAAATTGACATAACAAGTTACATTTAGCTTCTTGCCAGGTTTCATGCAAATTGCCTGATGTGTGACCATTTGGATGTAAACCAGGAAAAGGCATAGGTCCTATTTCTTTAATGGCAGATTCTTCTCCATGTTCCCCATTTCCAGAAAGCATTTGTTAAAATAAACTGTTTGTTAACATACTTATCGTAAAATAAACTTTTATTTCATTTTTTCCCAACTCATCCAATGTAAACAGGCAACCAGCAATATTGTTAACTTGGCTGCCCAGGAAGCTTTAATCAATTCTCCTGCTTTTTGTTTCTTATAGTGTAGTTGACCTCTGCTCTCCAGCATCCTATTCATCTATTTGAAGGATTAATTGAATAAATAAGGGCACAGTCGCTTCCTTTCTTTCAACTTCTAAGGGCATAGCCATACTGCCAATGGCTTGTTTATCTTTAATAAAGCTGTGTGGTAACATTTACAGGTATGCCTAATCTCACAGCTAATGAATGAATGTTCCTGGAAGGTGCCCCGTCCTCATGCTCCGCAGTCAGCACGCTTACAGGTAGGACCTCCAGTAGAGCGCCCCATCTCTCCTGTGGCTCCAGCACCACAAGTACCAACCACCTCTAGTCACCCCTGCAAAGGTCCCCGGAGAGGGGACAAACGGCAAGGCTGGGGAGCAGGCAGAGAGTTCACAGCTCTGGTCCCTGCTCGGTGCTTAGAGGAGGACTGCTAGGAACATCCTTCCCTGGCAGCCGTCCCGTCCCGGTGACGCTGTTACACTTTCACCTCCTCCATTCTCCTGCCGTATGACTCAGCACAATGAGCTTCATCCACTGGGGTAACCAAACCAAGCCCTGCGTTTGGAAGGGTGAGGGCTCTGGCTGACACACACACACACCTTGCACCAACGGTGACGCTGCCCAAAGGGCTCCTTTAAACAACAGAAGCTGCCTAAAATCAGTGAGATGTACACAACCTGAACGAGCCAAGCAGACTCCACTTAGGAGTCAGAGCCCTGCGTTTTGACCTATGTATGTTTGCAAGACAAGTTGTTTAGGCTGTGCCTATGCTGTACCCGTTGATTTTGAAATGGTCTAATTAAAATAGACCACTTAAAATAGTACAGCCCTCACTTCAAATTTTTAAACTGTGATAATTTACCAGTGCTGAATAAGCCAGTTTAATCGAAGGTTCAACTTGTTAGTTAGGGCCATGCTAAGGTTGACTATTTCTCTGACCTGCTGAAAATACCATTTAGTTCAGAGAAGAAACTCTGTTGATGAAAATAACAGAACAGTGTTAGAAGATCTTGACATTGAGACAATTCATAACCATGAGGATCTATCCCATAAGGGTTTGATAATGATTATCATTACCATAATATTATCGTTATCATAAATATTAATGATTTGTTTAAGATTTCACTGTATAAAAGCTTATCAGGCAACAGGCTTACATTCATTATACAGTTGCGATGTTTTCCACTGCTTTTTCTGCTGGGTAGTGGAGGTGACACTTTCATTGGCACAGGCCATAATATATGAAATCAATAATTTCTGATTAATCTGTACCAATTAGACCAATTGCACCATGACTGACAGAAGGCTTCAAGCAAAATTAGTAGGTTTTGTCAAGTAAAGCAGTCATCCCACGGTTATGGAAGGCAGATATTCGTTTGGATACAGACAGGGGAACATGAAATGTTCAAGCACTGTGGAAGAACAGTATTGATGCCTTGTCCTGAAGGTCATTAAATCGCATAATCTGCATAGTTCATGCTGTTTTATCGAATTTACACATACAAAATAAAAAGTATATAATTTCATTAATTACTATTGTTTTCCTGAATATATATATATAAAATAAACTCTTTTTAGCCACATACAAGCCACAATTTATTCAGTGATTTTGGTATGACATACCATGAAGCCTAAATGTATATGCAAATATGATAGAATATATACAATCAATGAGCACAATTTTTTATTTTTCATATCATATTGGTTCATAAGATAGTTTGAAAAATTTGGAGATTTTGGCTCATATAAGTGACCACAGATTTTCTTTATAGCTTTTTCCTTGTCCAGGTCTGTCATCATTCTGTGAACTGTGTGACCTAAAAACTCCCTGTATTCCAGTATCTTATGACACAGGAAGGGTAAATGGACTCTTATGGAACTGGGTTTCATGAGCAACAGCATTGCTGATGGAAATCAAGTCAGTAACATTCACTTGTCAGCAATAATCACTCCATTTTATCAAATAAACTCTTCAACATTAACGTATGCAGTATTTCCAGTTTTCTACTTGGCAAAATGAAACTTCTTTTTCTTTTTTGCATTTTCTATTTGATGCCTTGGGCTTACATGAACCTTAGGCTTTTCCATAGTCATCTTTTGAAAGATCTTTGCTACAAACTACACTAAACTTCTAAAAACTCTTGCATCTTGATTTTTCAGGACTTTCTAGAAGTAGATTTTTCTTCTTTCACTGACTCCTCATTTCAAACTGCAAGTCTTGGAAAGCAGTCAAGCTTATAAAAGACGTTTCAAATGCTTTTCATTTTCTTCCCATCACTCACTGAGACTTTTGATTAAACAACAATGAGGAAAGAAAAGTGTTAAGCCACTCTACGCTGGCAGGCTAAGAAGTATAAGAGGGAAGTCTTTGCTCCCAATAAGTGTAGAAAAGAAAGCATGCTGCTGAAGGTAATTATCGCTTGGCTCATGGTAGGATGGGGGAAGGTAATTTCAAAGTTGAGAAGGAAGAAGGGAGTGCAAGGTGATGTTTATATAATCAGAATAACACCAGATAAGGGAAGAAACAGGCTGGTTTAGTACCATGACTGTGGAGAGAAGATGGCAGAGAAACCAGAAAGGACGGGTGGAGAAGGAAGAGGGATCTCTGAAGTCAAAGCCAAGCAATGGCTCTGCAGCGGTGTTTCTGGAGCTGGTCAGCACAAGAGGAAAAGCAGCAACAGGCACCTCTGAAGTGAGAAGAAAGGAGATGGTTTTTTTTTTCTGTTCATCTTCCAGAAAATGGATAAAGTGTATAGCAGGAAATATAATGGAAAGAAATGTGATTAAGGGATCATATCTGGAGCTGAACAGAGGATTCAATGGGAATAGAGCTGCTAGCTACACCACTACACTTGATGAGGAAAGAAAGAATTTCTTTATGTACTAATACTTTTGACACACAAAAATTGTACTGTGTTAACTATATCACTCTTAACAAAGCAGTACAGTTTTCCTCTGCTCCTGGCAGCTCAGAGCGTTTGTGTTGTATGACAAAAATGTGCTTATACCCATACACTTACTTCTCTTTCTTCTGGGCCTAAGGACTGCTGTAGTTTGTACTACTATAAGTGCTGTCTGCACTAAGATGGTTTTATCAGGACAAATATTTTGATATAAATAAAATATACATGTTACATTATGTCCCATGTAGTACACATATACATTAGATCCCCACTAAACCAGCGCTGCTAGACTAGAATTAAAAACACATCTCTGGGGAAAACTTCCCCAAGATGATCTTGACAGTCTCATGACTCAAAATAGTGGATATACGCTAAGGATGAATGTGCCTTTTTTGTCACCGTATTTTAAGAATTTGTTGTTTAACTGGAAGCTGCGATCAGCTGCTTTGCAGTAAAACCTTGCAAATTCACCCTAGAAACTGCAAGTCCCTTAAAGTAAGGGAGAGTATAAATAATGGAGAGGAGGTGAAAAAAAGATCAGAAAGTAGCCTTTACAATAATGTAATTTAGTTCAATTATTTATGATAGCACTATTAAAATCTAACACAGTATGAAGAAAATAACTCATCTTAGCAGGATGAGACCTTGCTCTGGCTTTGGGTTATTAAACATCTCCTGAAGTGTAGCCAGGTCCTGCAGTTTTTTGCAAGGGACTCCGTCCTGTGGGTCAGTGATTTTCACTTCTAAACGTGATTCTTGGGCCTGATTCATTAATGCCTTGCAATAAACCCAGAATGCTACTAGATCAGGATGACTGAATGTTGTGCTTTCCTCATGCTCTTGCAGAAGACTACAAAATACTCCAAAGAGTAGTAGGCCAGCTGTTTTACAGGTCTGAACCAAAGCAAGTATAGCTCTTCTCCTTTCTTGTACAGGGAAATTGAGGCAAGAAGGACACGACAATCACAGATGCCCATAGAAGAAATGGTTGTCAAAACCAGTATTAGGGTTGACTCCTGTGCCTGTGCAAGCACTGTTAGACCACACCTTAATGAGATGAATTATTAATACAAAAGCTGCACGGGAAATTCATTTCTGCTGCCTCTCACCAGAACCAGCTGTTCAGACTTGAATGTGTCGCAGTTGCACAACACAAATTTTGCCTTAAGGATACAGTTACCCAACATGATGGATTTTTCTTAATGTCCCTCCCAACAGCATCCTCATCCTTCCTCTGTCCTTCACCCTTCCCCCATCACCACCATGCTTTCAGATTTTGGTTCAGCCTTGTGGAAGGTACTGAATGACATTTCTGTATGCATTTGGTGAGGACAGCATTAGCAGTGGCAGGGCAGCCTCCTCTGGGCAGCCTTGCCAATCTGCCCTAGATAAGACAGAAAAAAATGAGTTTACGTATTTAAACAAAAAGCATCAAAACCCTAGAGCATTCCAGATTAAATAAATCTTAAGTTCTTCATTTCTGGTAAAACACCCAGAGGAAATTGGTCCAAGAGGCCAGAAAATTTTCTGTTTCCCTGCAGAGCCTGCTGATGACTGTTAGTAGAGGTTAGCTGGTGACCAGTTTTATGATTACTTTGTGTAAACGCCTCGTTGTCCTCTACTGCTCACTCAGGCTTCCTCCCACTTCCATCACACCAGATGGTGAATTCTTTGGGTTAGAGCTTGTTGTGCAGTTTTTTACGATGAAGTCCTATTTCCTAATTGGTGTCCTTAGGCATTACCACAATAAAAACAATAAATAGTAATAACAAAAAATAAGGATGGAAGGTGGGTGAAGACATGATTAATTACCTAAACAATACTGGGACCACAAGCCACAGGCAGCACGGGAGCTTGGGGAAGAGCGAGTGGGTGGAGAGTCACCTGCATAACAGAGGGTTGGGCGTGTAAAGAATAGGTCTTGCAAGACAAAACTGAGAGTCTTTATTTTGATAGCATCATGGAATTTATAAATTAAGGGATGACAGCTGCATAGTAAGGATGGCACAAGTTGCTTTACTCTGTGTTTGTGCAGCCTGGCTTGGCACTGTCATGCAGACTCATGAAAAATAAAAGGATAGTCAAAATGGTGATATAACAAGCTGGGAGATGTGGGAAGCAGGAGTTCCCAAAGAGGGTTTGCAGAAGGACCACTGCCATACCATGTGCTGTACCATGGCAGCAGCAGCCAGGGCTGCTTTGCCAAGCTCTGCAGCGGGTTTCAAGCCTCACCTCCCCTTCCCGCAAGAAAACACGTGCTTCCAGGTCTGTGCTGGGCTACATGTAGGTGGAAAAGAAGCATTCGCTTATGTGGGTAGCAGCCACAGCTAAACCACCATTCTTCACCTTCCCCCAGAAAGATGCAGCAAACTGAGTGTTGTTTTTCTTAAAATTTATTTGAAGTCATTTTCATACCAGTCGCTGTGTATGTATCACTTGGGAACACTTAGGCCAAAGGGTACTACTGAGAACAGTGATAGGATGAATCTTACTTAAATTTGCATTTATAAACAGGGAGTATGGATATAGTTTGCTCCTGAAAGGAAAGAGCACTTCTTTGCACAGCAGGTAATGAACTTCTAGGATTCATTACCACAGGAGGTTGGGGAAGCAGGCTATTAGCAGGCATAAAAAGGGATTAGACAAGATTTGTGAGCAATGCCTCTATCAAGAGATAATAAAAGGAGCAGGCAGTTCCACTGACTGTGATGTTAGGAGGCTGGACCAGAGGAAAAGGCCAGGTACAATTGCTCTCCCCGAACAGCATCTCCTATTGTCAATCTTCAGGCTTTGCTACCTGGGTCTGCCTGCCCTATCTAAAGTAACGTTGTGCTGGGAGCCTGGTAGACCTTGCAAGGTCTGCTGGGGCCTTCAAAACCTGTGGCTTGATCATGGCAAGATGGCCAGCACCCATGCAGCTCCCTCAGTGCCATCATGGGTGCTGGGCAATACAACACCCTTGTATTACTGAGTCATTCTGTGTTAGGAGTTTCTTCTAGATCTTTTCATAAGTATTAAAATTATTATCTCATTGCCTGGCTTTTCATGCAAAATGTAGATCTTAGCAAAGATTCTTATAAGGGTCTGCTAATAAAAACATTGACAAATTTGAGGCTGTTTACAGAAAAATGACAGGAATGAGGAAGACCTGTAGTAACTGATAGACTGATACAAGGGAAATTACTTAAAACAACTCGTTATATATATGTATTCCTGGCTAAATAACAGCCACAGAGCACATACCTAAAGAACAGAAATATATGGAGGGAATGAACAAAGAATGACTTGGGGTGGAACACAGATGGTGATTGAGAAGGAGGATACAAAAGTAAAGGGAACACAGAGGATCTCAGGAATAAATTTCATGACAGTGACCTATGTACAGATCCAAGAGATTCTTTTTAGGGAAGTAAGAAATCCCTCGCTGCCAGGACACCGCAAACAGCACTGGGAAAATGGGACCAGAGGCAACAGCAGCGAGCACTCACAGAAGTGTACTTCATGACCTGCTGTCTGTCTCTGGGCTTACGGGCGATGACTAATCAACACAGGAAAGCATTCTGGTTTGCTTTACGGTTTTAGTTTTGAATTTTCTGTTCTTGGAGTGAAGTCCTACTGTAACAAACGGAGCACGGTGTCATGAGAAAAGCCCGTTCCTCTCAGGAGTAACTCAGTAGAGAAAAGAGCACCATCTAGTGCTAAATGCTACTTGTTGACGCTGGAGCGTCTCCATATGCTCTGTCTTCTGAGTGTCTTGATTTCAGTGTTTGTTTTCCCACAGTTTATCCAGCCACAGGGGAATTCATCCTTAGCAGCAAGGAGCATCCCGGCTCCCGGTAAGAGTCGGTGGTTCATCATGAGCTCAACATCTCTCAGAATTTTGTGCACACCAAGGTAATGCCTTAGGCACCTAGTTAACATAATTATGGTTGTCTGATTCATTCCGGCCAGATTCTACTACCCTTACTCACCCGGTGGAGTTATGTGCTTCACAGATAAGCCTCACTGCTTATTTTCACTGCAGTGAAAATTAATCAATACTTACAGGACAGGCTTAAGAAATCAGAAGGCCAAACTTCAAATGCTTGCACTTTTAAATCCAGAGGGATTCATTACAATTACCTTCTGATTCTACACTCACATCGGATTTTCAAACTTTTCTTACAAATGTGAAAGCTGTACAGGGTGGGGGTTTTTTGTTTGTCTGTTGTGTTTTTTGTTTTTATAAAAAATTAAAATCTCCAAGAGGGAGGTCTTCAAAGAAAACATTGCTTTACATGAGAGCTGCCTTCATTATCATGAAAATAAATCATGTGTAGCCTTAATTATTTTTTCAGCATTTATGGTTAAAATCCACTATTGTTGGCTTTGTTTTCTTCTGATTGTCAATCCGCATTATGTTAGTGTTCATATTTTTGGTCTTCAAACCCTTCTACTTTGTTTCACAGCATCAAGTTTTCTGTCATAATGCAATTAAAATTTCAAAAGAAGGCAAGAAACAGGTAAATCAACTTTGAATGATTCTGCATCAGCTTTTGTTATGTATTATTTAAATACATTTAAATAAAGACTTGAAGATACATGTAGCATTGTTTATGTGGGTTAATTTACATATAGGTGTCTAGAGTAAAATGTCATTTTAATGTCTTACTTCATTTAAATTTGTGAGTTTCCTAAGTGATCTTCAGTGATACCATGCTGCCATGGCTAGATTAAATTTCTCTAATAATGTAATTATTTCTTCTCCCCTTGAAATTATTCAGCATTGCACCACTCATTTCAACTGGAAGATGATGAAACTCAGCTATTCAAGTTCCTTCTACGTCCTCTGATTTGCAATACTCTAGTTTAGCCCATAGAGCTTTTTATTTCTGTCCTTTATAGTCCTTCTACGTGTTTATCCTATCAAGCAGTCTTCACATGGCATATTTTTTAACTGAAAAGAAATGCTCTGGGTTACCTGCAGCTGTTTCTGCCATATTGTATCTATAGCTTCACTCCTCAACTATTGCCACCCACTTATGACCATTTCTTACTTGGGATATTATTTTCTTTTCTAAAATACTAGTTGACTTGGTTTGGATGGTGTTTTTTATTAGAATGTCTTGCTGGTTTGGTTTTTTTAGTGAGTAGGGTCTTGATTTATTCTTACACATTTATGCTCTTTACCAAAGAAAGACAGCAGAATTTGTCTGTAAATACACATATTGTACATATATGTGTGAATATATGTGAATATACACACAGGCCGTTGAATAAGGGCAGTACAGAGTGTGGGTACTTACAAAATAACCACAGAGCCTGTGTGTGCTACGTGGTTGGTGTGCATTAATGTTTCCCCCTAAAGCTACAACGTACAGACCGTTACCAGTGTAGCTGCAAAGGCTGTGGTCCAGGGGCTGCTGGCACTCCCCTCTGCCAGAGATGTGGCAGGACCATGCCCACCTCTGGCTAGGGCTCCATGGGACACCGACATGGAGGCTGACAAAAAAGTCTGATTCAGGACATCTGCAACCATGCTGGTTCCCCATCCTAGTGGGCAGGTAGTAGCCTCTTCGTGCTGGAGAAATAAAACTGCTGTACGGCTTCTGCTCTCTGGTTGTTGGGGTTAGAGTCTCATCTGTACCACCTACGGACCTCATCAGGCAAAGAGGCTTTCTCCTCCCAATCTTTGGAAAATACATGTGTATTACCATATGAAGGACACACTCATTATATCAAGATCCCATGGCTTTGAAGTATAAAACATGACAGCACATGGATACATGTTCGTCTGATCATGGATATGTAGGACTTAGGCCTATAGCTGTGTGCATCTGTTTCTGGTTCATGGGAACCACCAGCCGGGTACACTGTACCATATTCCCAAGGATGCACACATACAAGGTATGCAAAGGGACGTCCAAGAGCTGATACTGCAGTGGTCCAGGACTTCTGCAGGGCTAAACATCCATGGCTGGGCGGGGGGATTGCTGAAGACACAATCGTGCCCTGGTGTGTCCAGAAGGAAATGGTCAGTGACCTGCTGGTCTGCTTAGATGTGTACAAGTCTGTGGGGCTGGGTGGGATCCGCCCGAGGGTACCGAGGGAGCTGGGGGAGGAGCTCACCAAGCCGCTCTCCATCATTTGTCAACAGTCCTGGCAAACTGGAGAGGTCCCAGTTGACTGGAGGTTAGCCAGTGTGACATCCATCTCCAAGAAGGGCAATAAGGAGAATCTGGGGAAGTACAGGCCCGTCAGCCTGACCTCAGTGCTTGGGAAGGTTGTGGAGCAGAACATCCTGAGTGCCGCCACGTGGCACGTGCAGGACAACCGGGGGATCAGGCCCAGGCAGCATGGGGTTATGAAAGGCAGGTCCTGCTTGACAAACCTCATCTCCTTCTACAACAAGGTGACCCACCTGGTGGATGAGGGAAAGGCTGTGGGTGTTGTCCACCTGGACAAAAGCCTTTGACACCATCTCCCACAGCGTTCTCCTGGAGAAACTGGCAGCTCACGGCCCGGGTGGGTGTGCTGTGCCCTGGGCTAAAAGCTGGCTGGCGGCCGGGCCCGGCGGGTGGTGCTGAGCGGAGTCACATCCCGCTGGCGGCCGGTCACAGGGGGTGTCCCCAGGGCTCCGTGCTGGGGCCAGCCCTGTTTCATGCCTTTATCAATGACCTGGGCGAGGGCACCGAGCGCACCCTCGGCCAGTTTGCAGGTGACACCGAGCTGGGGGCAGTGCTGATCTGCTGGGGGGCAGGAGGCTCTGCAGAGGGGGCTGGGCAGGCCGGGCCGATGGGCCGAGGCCACTTGTAGGAGGTTCAACAGGGCTCAGCGCCGGGTCCTGCCCCTGGGTCACACCAGCCCCACGCAGCGCGACAGGCTGGGGCAGGGGGCTGGGAACTGCCTGGGGGGAAAGGGCCTGGGGGGGCTGGGTGACAGCCCTGGGCAGGAGCCAGCAGGGTGCCCGGGGGGCAGGGCGGCCAACGGCATCCTGGCTTGTGTCAGGGACAGTGTGGCCAGCAGGACCAGGGCGGTGATCGTCCCCCTGCACTGGGCACTGGTGGGGCCACAGCTTGAATCCCGTGTTCACTTTTGGGCCCCTCACTTCAGGAGGGACATCGAGGTGCTGGAGTGTGTCCAGAGAGGGGCAACGGAGCTGGTGAAGGGTCTGGGGCACAAGCCCTGTGAGGAGCAGCTGAGGGAGCTGGGGTGGTTCAGCCTGGAGAGGAGGCGGCTCAGGGGGGACCTCACTGCTCCCTGCAACTCCCCGACAGGGGCTGTAGGCAGGGGGGGTCGGTCTCTTCTCCCAGATAACAAGCAACAGGACGAGACGAAACAGCGTCAAGCTGTGCCACAGGAGGTTCAGGTTGGATATTAGGAAAAATTTCTTCCCTGAAAGGGTGGTCAAGCATTGGAACAGGCTGCCCGGGGAGGTGGTAGAACCACCATCTCTGGAGGTATTTAAGAAACGTGTAGATGCAGTGCTTGGTTTAGTGGTTTAGTGGTGGACTTGGCAGTCCTGGGTTAATAGCTAGACTTTGGTGATCTCAAAGGTCTTTTACAACTTAAATGATTCTATGGTTCTGATTCTAAGAAACAACAAGGTCCTTAGCTGCAGCTGCACTGCTTACCGTGGGTCACCAGTGGATGTCATTGGGACTCTCTAAGGTGTATAATTTCAAAATGATGTATAATTTCAAAATGATGTTATGATAGAAAATACTTTGGAGAATGCTGGCTTTGTTTTTGCATCTTTTCTGTAGCAACAACTGTGGGGAGCATGGGAGAGTCTGTAGAGAGTGTTATCTCATTGCACATAGGTTTAATTCTGTCACCACACAGCAATAAAATTTAACATCTATTCATAGCTACACTAGTAACAGCGTAATTAACTAATTAGTTGGGAATAATTGTTAAAAATACAGTATTGCAACTACCGTAAATTAATAGCCTGTGTACTTCTAACTGGGAGAGCTATGAGTCCATGCTTTTTCTCCCTAGGAAACAAACTCCTGAGAAATAAAACCAAACTCAGCAATTCAAAGCAAATTTACACTTCACTATGACTAAACCAGGAGCCATAAGAGACTGGCAACTGCATAAAGGTCAGGTTTATGGCCTCATGCAAGGAGGAGAGCGTGTAGCCATACATTCGTGGCACCCAGAAGCGGGTAAGATCCCTGCTGGCACCAAAGGCCTGCTGCTCTGCCCTCCCCAGTCTGGCACCTTGGCTTTTTGTTGTAAAAGGAAGCAGGAGTCTCCAACACTGTCCTTCAAACTGAGCGGTGCTGGGCTGCCTTTACACCAGTGCAAGGAGCGAGCAAGCCTGCGCAGCTCTGCCTGGCAGCCGTTCAAGCCTCCCTCACCTGCTCGCTCCACACATCAAACCAGAAATGTTGCCAGGGTCTAGGGAAGCAAACCCCCGCCTCTTAAAAAATACAGCTGTGCTAATGCCAGTTTAGGAGGGTTCGGTTTCCCCTAGGGACCTCCTCCTTTTCCCACACCTTGACACTATGCCCACTCTCAGGGAAGTTTGGCAAGGGTGAGGCTAGTTGCAGGCAAGAAACAGGAGTCCAGTTGTGCTTTAAGGATAGCTTTTGCAGGAGCAAACAAATGGCATCTATTTTAAAAGTGTTACAGACCAAAGATATTTTTTTTTCCCAGACTGTCTATTTGTTCCTGGTTATGGTTTTGTTCTGTGTTTTCAGCGAGCATATAATTACCATGAATTATATAGCAGAACAGGGTGTGTATAAGGCACACCTTGAACAAGCTGGTTCTCATTGGCTTGAGCAATGGCTTTAGAGGTGCTGTTTCCCAAGTCTGGCTTTCAAACCCATGGTCTGGGAGACCTGTACAGAAAACTGTCTTGATTTAAACTTTAAAAGGTGACATGTTGTACCTCCTGCAATGATAATACACTCTGTAGCTCTTGGACTAACTAACCATAGCAAACACAAACCTCACAGCAAACACAGAAACATTAAAGCTCGCAGATTAGAACAACATTAATGCAAATACAGATATTCACTGTCAAACATTTTTAGCAGACATCTAATAAATCCTTCTTTTCATGTTTGAACAGGGAAAAGTACGCATCTTGCAGATTTTGAGCCATCACCATATTTCATTCTGGTCCTTAGATTATTCATGGAATCATAAAATCACAGAATGGTTTGGGTTGGAAGGGACCTTAAAGCTTATCTTAGTCCACCCCCCCTGCCGTGGGCAGGGACACCTGCCACCAGACCAGGTTGCTCCAAGCCCCATCCAGCCTGGCCTGGAACACTGCCAGGGATGGGGCAGCCACAGCTGCTCTGGGCAGCCTGTGCCAGGGGCTCACCACCCTCACAGGAAAGAATTTCTTCCTAATATCTAATCTAAATCTACCCTCTTGCAGTTTAAAGCCATTCTCCCTTGTCCTGTCACTACGTGCCCTTTTAAAAAAACCCTCTCCAGCTTTCCTGTAGGCCCCTTTAGGTACTGGGAGGCTGTTGTAAGGCCTCCCCGGAGCCTTCTCTTCTCCAGGCTGAACAACCCCAACTCTCTCAGCCTTTCTCCATAGGAATGGTGCTCCAGCCCTCTGATCATCTTCACGGCCCTCCTCTGGACTCGCTCCAACAGGTCCATGGCCCCCTTCTGTTGGGGTCCCCAGAGCTGATGCAGTACTCCAGGTAGGGTCTCATTGGGGCAGAGCAGAGGTGCAGAATCACCCGCCTTGGCCTGCTGGTCATGGTTCTTTTGATGCAGCCCAGAATACGGTTGGCTTTTGTTTATTCCCAGTGCTATGTGCGTTTGCATAGAGGCATTTAAGTTGGGCCCCGATGGAGCTAGCTTACTGGCTGGAGCAGCTGGAATTCCTTTGCGCTGCCCTTCAGGTGCTCTCCTGCTGCCCTGCGATCCCTCTCCAGGCTCTGGGTATCGCTCGCTGGTACTGGCATCAAACTGGTAGAGGTGGGATGGATTGAGGTTCCCCTCCCCCCAGCAGCTTTAAAGCCCTCTTCACCAGCTTGGCAAGCCAGTGACCAAATGTGTGGGGTCTGGCTGAGCCCCGCAGCAGCCCCCGCAGTGCTGTGCTTGCATTGGTAGCGAGACAGGCGGTGCCAACACACCAGGGTCTGGCTGCTGCTGAGCAGGGCTCGCCCAGCACCAAGGCTGCCTCTCCAGCATCCCACCCCTACCAGCAGGCTGGGGGTGGGCAAGATCTCGGGAGGGGTCAGAGCTGGGACAGCTGACCCAGTGGCCAGAGGGATATTCCATACCGTATGACGTCTGCTCAGATATGAAAGCTAAGAGAAAGGGGAGACATTCATTATTTATGATGTTTGTGTTCCGGAGTAAGCTCTACGCGTACTGAAGCCCTGCTTCCCGGGAAGTGGCCGAACGTCGCCTGCGGGTGGGAAGTAGAGAATAACAGCTTTTGTTCTCCTTCGCTTCCATGCATGTGACTTTTATTATTTCTTCATTAAACTGCCTTTATGTTGACCCACAAGGTCTTTTTCATCCTATTTTCTCCCCTCCTGTTCTGCTGAGGAGGGGAGTGATAGAGCAGCTTGGTGGGCACCTGCCATCCAGCCAAGGTCAGCCCACCACACCGAAGATGCCTTTCCCCTTCTCTGACAGGTGGACTCCATCAGTCTCCATCAGCCCAAGTTTCTCAGAGCGAGTCCTATGGTCTAAGTAGTCTAATCCTTGGCTGCGGCACCGGTCCTGCAACCGTTTATTGATTCGCCAGACTTGGCTGGCACTTTCAAACCCCTTCCCTTTGACCTGGAGGACTGATGAAAAAATTGCCTGCACTCCTGAGTCCCTTACTGCTGCTCCCAGGGCTCTGTAGTCCTTCGTGATACTCCTGGTACAGAAGTAACTTGATAATCCTGTTACTTATTCTCTTCATGAAGGCATCCTGAAGGCTACAACACACAAGGTGATTTAAAACTGATGATGCTGTTAAAAATTAAAGCAAAAAGCAAATCATTGACTGAAGTGTTCGGTAGCAGAGCGTGCTGACAGACTGAGCTCACCTGACTGGAAATCAGTGCTGTTGCTCAAGCCAAAATAAGAGGTAACTGATTATCGTTATAGGCACAGGACTAAAATATATGTAGGGAATATTTGTTGATACTCAGTCTTCCTATTTACTTATTTCTGCATAGACCTGCTCTCTAATTCCCCAGTTAGGTTGACACAGCAGTGACTTAGAAATCTGGACTGAGAACTTGTTACTGTTGCTATTCGTGCTCCTTGCTGACAAAACAAAATGCAGTAAATCCCACCTGCTACCTGTGCAGTGGTTAGTTCGGGTGGTAGATGGGGCAGGACTTGAAGAAGCCCCAGGGCTGTGCGCAGAGTATTTCTAGATTGATTCCAACACCAGTACCTTTCACTTCTGGAGTTAAGGTTTCCAGACTGAAGGTCTGAAGACAGTCTTTGTGCTCTCAATTAGCCTATTTACCTGGTAAAACAGTGACCACATTTTACTGCTTGATGAACGGTGGGACAAAGTCCTACCTTGCTTTCCTATTTGATCAAGGTGAAGTGCACGATGACCGTGCAGGCCTGGAAATGGGAAACCTGTCCAACTGAACTGCCACACTCCCTGCCACAAGATAGTCAGACCAAAATCCCCAGTGACATTCAGAAGAGACCGAGATTTTTCTGTGTCCTTGTGTGAAGTGCTCCTTGGTTGTACAAGCAGCTGAGTGGTGCTAGTGGTCTGTATTTTGCCATGCAAAGTGGTAATTAACAATGATAAGTAGACCCTTCACATACCAAAGTCCAAGACACCTAGTGAATAACTGGGATCACAGGAAACTACGCCTATGGGCAAATTTTTATGTAATTGTCCACTATGGGTACCTGTCCATGCAGCTTCTGAACTGTCTCGCAAATTAAGCTAAACAGAGATTGATCAAATTCAGTGCACAACACATTTGCCTGGCAAAGCCTCTTGAAAGGCACAGAAAGTTTGTTCTGAAGTTGAGTAAAAAGCAAAGGAATTGACATAATGCTGCTTTTAACTTAGGAGGCAATTCCTGCCTCACCTTGGGCAGGCAGCGATGTGGGCAGCTGTTTCATTAGAAAGACAGGATTTGTCATGAAAGCCTCTGTGTCGCCTTTTTCCTCTAACCCCTAAGTTAGGAGGCAACAAGAATAGTGAATGTGTTGTGCCTAAGGCCCATTAGACCCAGGATCCAGCTATATACTAATACCTCTTAATATTCATCGCTATCTAATTCACCATTCAGTCTTTAGCATAACTGCATGTATTTCTCTAGAACGCTCAATTTAACATCCTTAATTATACAGGCATTCCTGTATATTTTCTAACTGAACTAGTACTTGCAGTATTTCTTGTAACCTGTGTATCATGTTCTTTCAAGTGAATCTGAACTTTTATCTGTGTTACTATCATCAGCCACATGATGATCTATCTTCTGTCACCCAACATATTTTACAAATTGATTTTTGGATAGCAAATACTATGATTTATGTACTGTGATACAAACCCCTTTTTAGTTACTAATAAAATCTTGTGAAATCTTTTCTGGGAGGACTGAAATTTTCCAGGTTTGACTCAGTTCAAAGGTACGTACATAAAAGAAAAAAATAAAGTATCTTTTTGTTTTGTTTTGTTAGATGACATAGATAAAGACAAAAGATATTTTTTCTTAATTAAATATAAGTTTTATGGTTCTTGTAATTTTATCAAGGATTTCAAAGATTTGATGTTTTCCATAAAGCTCAAGCTCCTGCACACCAACGTTTATGCAAGAGTAAAATCCTTCCAGATTAATAAGAAAGTATCTGGTAATCATATTCACAAAGAAAATAGGAACACTTGTATTAGCCATATCCTGAAGGGTCAGAAATCAGAAACAAAAAGATAACAATCCAGTATTTGTTGTTTTGTAAAAATATCACTGTTTTTAAGTAAAAGCTGCTTGAGGTGTGGCATTAGCAAACATGAAACCTTGCTCCATTCTTCTTCATCTAAGTATCAGAAATGTTTAAACTCTGTCATTGGGAACAGATTGTGCAAGTCATCCCCAGCATGTAGCACCTCGTTTTGAAGCATGAGGAAACAGGTTTTGAATCACCAGGGAAATGGCACTGAAATATTTCTTAGTTACAACAGGCAGGGAAACATTTCATCACGTTCCGCAACTCGTAGGTCCAGCTAGCTGTGGCACGTGCTATACAGCGCTCCTCAGAAAACGCATTTTCCACGTTTACTTAGACAATACATGTAGCACGCTTTGACAGCCATATCGAGCTAGTGTCTACTGGATGCAGAGGTAAGACTATACCAAAAAGTCACAAACACCATAAATCTTTACCCAGGCATTTCCCAGGCTGCAATAACCAGCAGTTTTGGAACTTCCCAGTCTTGCCATTACATTCCAAACATGTGTTTGATAATCACAAGGGGACATGGGTGTGTGTGGGTGTAACTCAGGGCTGGCAACATTGAGGGGTGCCGCATCCACATGAGGCATAACAGCAGCTCTCAAAAATCATGATTGCAGTGGAAATACAGAGTAATTTTGCATTCATGCAAGCTGGTTGGTGATCCGCCGGCAGCCTTCACACGCTGCTTTGTGTCTCACCCGGACAACAGCCACTTAGTATGGCTATTGTCCTACTCTGGGGACAGCGTCCCCTCCTCTGGGTGATGGGGAGCTGGCTGCTGTGGGTGCTCGTGTTGGGATATGCCACACACAAAGCACTGAGTGACCCTTGCAGTCTGTCCCTGTGCCCCACACACCCACCAGGCTTATCATTGGAGCCAGGTGGGTGGCCTGGGATGAGCGTCTTCTGGCATGACAGGAGGATGCTGGAAGTGCTGGCGTCCAGGCAGAGAAACCACACAGTGACAGAAAGGCATTCCCGTGGTCACGGCTGGATGTGGCTAGAGGTTGCTGAAGGCACCTGGTGTCCCATAAGGACCAGGGCTTTAAAGATGTTCTACAAATGGATTTGAAAAGCAGCATTTAAATTTTCTTTGGCCTGTACAATGCTGGCTAACATCCCACGGTCCAGGCACCTGAAGTCAGCCTGGCTCTAAATGATTTGCTACATTCTCCTTGCTGCGGACAGGTTCTTCTGGGGTGGGAACGAGGTCTCTCTGCAGTGGAGGAGTGGTTTTCCAGCTGTTCCACCCCACCCTTTCGGTGGGTTAGGGAGTGGGTCCCTGGCTGGCAGTCCCACCCCTCTGCCCTAGCTGGGGAGCGGCTCCTTAGTCTCATTCTCAGTTGACTTCATGGCAGCCCTTGCACAATCCCTGGAACTACTGCCAGGCATCTCTGTGATGTGAACAGCCCCAGAGCTCTTCTGTAGGCAGCTCGAAACCAACTTCAAAGATGTGCTGCTTCTGGTCTTAAAAAGCAAGTTGCTGCTCCCCCCGAGGGGAAGCATTCCCTGGCTTCCCTCCGCTCGGCTTCCCCTTTCCCCCGCCGCGCTGCTGGCTTTCCTCTCCTCTGAAGTGCAGCTGCCCTCTGCACCCCTGAGCCTCTAACCTCACCTCATCAGCGTGACAGAGACACTAATGTATTCCTCTTTCCCCAGTTGGTTGCACCATGGCAGGGGGCTTTAGCAGAGAGGCACGGTGCCTTGGCAAGGTTTCTTTGCCCAGAAGCCCTGCAGAAGGACGCCCCTTGGTCTGCTGCTGGCCTTGGTCCCACTCCTGCACTGGAGCTGGGAGGATGTGGCGTTTGAGGAAGCCAGGCTGGCATCTGTGTTCGCAATACACAACAAACGTTTAAGCTGGAAGGGGTCAGGGGGACTAAGCTGTTTCCTCAGTAAAGCCAATTCTCACCCTTTTTATCACAAATCTCCAAACAGTTGGATTTACCCCTGACCCTGGGAATTCCAGTCCAGTAGAAATAAGTAAAGGAGAGAAAGCCACAACTTTCTTTCTTTTTTTTTTTTTTTTTTTTTTTTTTTTAAAGCAACTATTTCTAGCTTCACAGCCAGAGTAAAGCCTGAAAATATGAACCACAGGCAAAGGCAATGCAAAGCAGTGCCGTGGGTGCATATGCCAGCTAGGTACTGCCGGCATTGTGTGGCAGCCCCCTGTCCCAGGGACCTTCCCCAGCATCTCCTCTTGAAAAAGCCAGCCTAGGGTCTAAGCAGTTGTGCTCAAAACAGTGAATAAATAGAAGCACAAGCACAAGAGGAAAAAACCCTAAAATTTCCAAAAGATCTGACCCCCTTATTTTGCCATGGAAGGGTAGGCTTGGGAACATGTCCCTCTAATCCTGTCTCTTCCTTCCAGTTCTCTGGTCCACGGACAGACGGGCAGCGTCAGTGATCCCTGCAGTGGAAACCTGCCTGCAAGTGAGCTCTGACGGTCTTAGACCTGCTTTCTCTGCAAGCCTTTCTGGGCTAACCTCTTCAAAGTGCGGGAGGGAAGCACCATCTGCCTGCTGGATCAGAGGAAGAGTGAATGAGATTTAATTAAGATGATTTTGCCCTCCAGTCAGGCTGTTCAAAAATTAATTTTAGCTCTTCTACCCCTTCAATTAAACTCATGAGCTAGAGGGAGCAATGCACCCTGAAATATTGATTCTGCCTCTCAGATGGCAGTGACCTACATCTGCGGGTGCTCAGCCCACGAGCCAGTGCCCGGGACTGTCGCTGCCCTCCTGCACTGCATACAGGAGGAATGATCAAGGTGCTGGCTTGGATTAGAGGCAGAGTTTGATGTGAATCCTTTAATTTCTTTTAAATGCATCATGATTCATTATCTCAGGCAGGATCCTATATCAGGTGCATGAAGAAAGCTTTGTGAGAGGCAAGCTGAGGTTGTTTGATCAAAGCTATGCCCTAGGCAACGTGAGAGCTCTTCCCAGTCTATTATAGCTGGTTTCTGTAAAGGCAGGCAGCACCAATTCAAGCATTGGAATTGACTGGAAGGAAACTTAGACATGTTTCATTTTTTTCCCCAATATGTTTCCCCCTCAGCTTATCAGTCATGTCAGTCCTTCCCAACAAAGAATAACTGAAGGCCAAATTCAATTCAGCTTTCATCTACACCTGCAAAGCTTACATCATCCTCACCGAAGGCTTCCTAAGGGTGGCAGATGAGTTTGGCTAGTAAAACAGTCAGCCTGGCAGAGATAAAGTCATGAAACTCTTGGGAAATGCCGTGGTTACTGAGCCCTGCCCACAGCAGCACTGATCAGGATGCAGATCTGCTCCAATTAAGTAATGCAGCATGCAAACAGCGGGGAAAAGAATTTAGGAAGGAATTTAGGATCTGTGAATAATTTTGGCTTCAGATCCCACCAATTATATATTCCACAGTGTATTGCATAGTCAGTCGCTCCCAAGAGCTGCTGAGCACCTTGAAATTATACTCCTACAAAACAAACCCTCAAATGCCTTTGTAACATTAAGGGCCATGAATGCAGCAGCTATTTTACGTGTTATACCTGAAAGTAATGGCCATTTCTCAGCCCACTCATAGAAAAAGGAGTTGCATATGTCATCATCAGAACGCACCCACTCACTATCATTAATCTTTACAGGAGATGCTTGCTGATAAAATTACTCTGGCTATCCTGCGAAGGAAAGCCTGGCTCAGGAGCAAACCTTGGCAATGCTGCACTGATACGAGTCTGCAAACTCAGCAGTAACACGGCTTCTTGCAAGTTCCTCTCTAATAATCTAATGTCAGTGTCATTAAGGAAACCTTTTAAGAACAGGTATCGATGCCAGGCATCTCTAAGCTTCATAGACCAAACATTTGTTCTCTTCAGTGTCCCTGACATGTCCAGTGTTTCACTGCCGATGAATCTGGCTCCGCTACTCAACATGGCATTCAACTTGGCATCACCTTTCTTTCCTGCCAGAAGCCCAGCAGACTGGAGTTTTAGCAGCACTTTCCAAACAGGATTCCTGAGGCTTAGCATTACACACAGAACAGGAAATCTGAGCTTGTAAGACTGCGCAGAAGCTTGTGTATTTGTGCCTGGATCTGGTGCTCAGCCAACTGCAGGAGAAACTGATGGAGGTGAATGAAGCAAGACACCGGTGATGAAGAACTCTCCCAGGTTTTAAGTATTCCTGCATGCTGACAAAGGGGATTTGTAGTGAAACTAAGACTGTGAGGTCTCCACAGCACATGGCAGAGCTGTGTCCTCACCCCCACCCAAGCCCGCCGTGGATGCCGACTCAGCTTCAAGAGCAACAAAGCAAATAGTTTCTGCTTACACATGCCTCATTCTTCAGGAGAGCATGTGGCTATGCCTCTTCTGCCTCCACCCATAAGAAATCCAAAAAAAACTTGAAAAGAATGTAACAGTCAGATGGGATTAGAGCGCAAACCCAGACTATGGCCAGTTTAAGACCTGTCCGGGCAGGCAGACACAGACATCAGAGGTCTTCTGCCCATGCTGCAGGCTGGCACGGCAGGAGCCAGCTCTGACCCGGAGGCAGCCCAGCGCTGCGTTTAGCACAGCCCAGCGTGGTGTTCAGCTGGGCACTGGGAACACTGGGCAGCTCCCGAGGGAGGAACTGCCTTTCCAGGGTGGGCCATGCTGGTTACACGTGCTTTCATGGGTGCCAGGGCAGGGCAGCTTGGGTCGGACTGTACTTGCCCACCTACAAATGCAGGAAAAAGAGCTGGAGAGACTCATCCTTCAAGTCCTTTCCTTGCAAACTCACGAGCAGGTTTTCTGTGCAGTGGAGCTCAGCATGCTGGCTGAGGCGTCCCTGAACACGCAGGGTGCTGCAGCCCTGTTGATGCCAGCAGCGCTGGAGCTCTCACTTTTATAATTGCCTGTTGGCCAGGAGGGGCTGTTTGGGCACTGCATAACACAAGCCATAGATGCCATCAAACAATGTCCTGTGCCAAACCAGGCACTTTCTGCTGGAGCATCCCAGTACCCATCAGAAGTCAAACCTGTCCTGGCTTCATTCAAGCCTGAATTTGTCTACTTCCAACTTCTGCATCTCATTTATGCCTTTTGCAGCAGCATAAGGCTCTGAGTTAGCAAAGTAAACATGCATCTTCAAGCATGGCTTTAGCAAAACAAACCGCAACGCTTGGAATGTGGCCTTACGCTTCCTGGTCACCTAGGCAGGTATTTGATGATACACCCCTGAACTATGTCCTAGGCAAGAGCACACTTTGGCCCATCAGATCTGGTTTGTCTTTAAGGCACCCCTGGGAAGTCCAGCCTGCACTGGAAGTTTGACAGGCAGAACAGGAGTTAAAGCCAAGAGACGGAGAAGGTAAATTTTTAGGAAACAATCCTTGGTTGGAGGGGAAGGGGTCTGGAAAGGTTGGAGCAATAACTCTGGGTTTCCTGGAGGCACTCAGTGGGGCAGAGGAGCAGGTGCTCCAGTAGTGTTCTGCAGGGAGCCGGGGCGCGCAACCCTGGCCAGCACCGCTCCATCCTCGTGGAGTAGCCCCTTGTCACAGCAGGGTGAGCGGGTCATGGGAGATTGACAAGGCTAGGATGGATTGATTAAGGGAATATCTGGCAGGCTCATTTTTTAGAAACAGAAATTTTTTAAACTATTTAAAACCGATGATGCCACCACCATTTGGGGTTTTTTTTTCCCCCTCTGGTTGTTAATTAAAACTTCTCTCAGACAGAAACAGCTTTCAGCCCATGACTTGAAAGAGGAATTGAACCTCCCTTCAGCAGTCCCTGGAAGTAAGTCCTTACAAAGGAAGCATAGTCGTTCTCCCTGGCCAGCAGCATACCTTGCCTCTGCTTTCATCTTGGCATGAAACGCATTAATCACTCTTTTTTTTCACCCATAACAATGTAAGCACGAAGAGTCTAATCAACAGTCCTCATCCTCTGATGCTCAGCGACGAGCCATATGGCCCATACATAAGGGAACATTAGCGATTAGACAGGGATTGAATTCTCTGTAACACGATTACTGTATAAAAATAGGATAGCAAGGGGCTGCAACAGCGCCTCTTTGCATGCTCATTTTGCACTGGTAAGGAAATAGGGATTTCTGTGATTTTGCATCTGTGGCTGCCATTTCATACTGGTTATGAGGGGATTTTTGGTTGAATAGCAGAGCTCAGACAAGGCGTGCCATTATTTAAGAATTGGTTATATTTATGGGTTACCTAGAAATACTCCAAAGGACACGATGAAAGGCGGTTGTATGCTTCTGATGACCGCTTGCTGGGATTAAAAGAGGATTATTTGTTTTTCATTACTATGAGCTGTGTAACTTTTAAATCACCTGGCATTGCAGGTGTAAACTGGTACTGGGATGTGTTTGCTCTGTGCAAGAATGTCCCGTTATTGTGAGCATACATCTCGCAGAGCCCAGCTTTATCACTACTAGTTGTTGCACTTTAGTACCTCACGTTACTACCTTGTTACTACCGATTATTAGCTACTCATCATTTTAGTTGTGTGGACATTATTTCTTAAGACTTTTCCTAAAAGTGATTGTTGACTACCTACAAAGAAAAAGCGGATGCATTTGACAGCACCCACCACCCCGCTTGCTCTCTTCCAGCACTTACCATCAAAGGCAGAGCCCCCATGGAGCCAACCCATGAGGATGCGGTTTGTCTTGCTGGGAAGCAACCTGCAAGGTCTGGCTACGGGATGCTCAGGGACTTCTGCTCACACGCGTGTTTGGGCAGTGCATTTCCCAGGGACCAGCACCAGCACCCAGATGTCTCAGCGCTGCACCCATCCCGGCGGGGACAGAAAACGGGCCAAAGGGTGGGAAGGAAGACTTAGTGCAACCTGTATAAAAAAGATAGAGATCTCCAAACACACCAGCACAGGAAACACCAACTGATAAAGTCTCTCATAAACTTCATGTATTTATAGCACAGCGTAGCTGTAATTGAGAAGAACATTTTAAGTGAGATACAGAGGACAAGAATATTAGAGTTACTGAGTGCAATTTTTTTGGTTGCTTTAAATATGAAATACGTTGGGTTTGCTTCAATAGCTTGCTTGCTGTTTATGGTGAGAATAATTTCTGCTTTCCAAAGACCCTAATCTTCATGAAAAGCATTATGAATCTGATCTATTTAAAATGCAGCTCTAAACCACCACAACTATAAACTCTCTTTCAAAGATATTTCAACCTAAATAACTTTTATGACAATTTTCCTGCTATAATTGATCAATAAATGAACATTTTTCTTTCTCTCGCTGTGTTATTATCTAAACACTGTGTCAGGGTCAGCTTGCCTTTATGTGTTTGACGACAAGAGAAGAAGAGTAATGTGCTATTACATAACCATTTTATGTCCAAGACAGGTTTCATTATTGCCTTTTTTCCAACCTCTGGCTTTTCCCATGGGCCCTTGGACTGTTTTTTCCCAGACCTCATGCCAGTCTGGTTTCTCACCGGGGGCTCAGCCCCAGGACCCAGCTGGCTCCTCAGCCCTGCACCAGCCACCGCCACAACATCTCTTCCTCCCTTTTTTAATTACCTGTTTAAAAAAAGATTGTTCTGGATTGGTGGGAGTAGTATTTTTAATATGTCACTGTTACCATCTCACAGATAGTCTCCCTCACATGAGGTTAAAGACATTTATTTAAAAAATACAAAGCAAGTGTTGCAGAATGAGCCATAATCAGAAATAAGGCCACAGAGAGACAGCACAAGGTGTTCTTCCAGATGTTCCCCACTTACTTGAAAACTTCACCTGTGAGAAGTCTTTGAACACCTCTGCTCTGCATATTTCCTAAGTCCTTTTTGCCTCTGTGATACAAGCCTTGCTGTCCAATCTCTTCTGGGAATACTTAACCCTTGGGCAGAGGCTCAGGGCTCCAGTACTTCAGTGAACACATGCTGGTGGCCTAACCAAAAAGCAGGAATGCTCTCCAAAGAAAGACACCAAAGCACATCTTGCAAAAAAAAAAAAAAAAAAAAAAAAGTGAAACTCAAGTGCAACCTTGCAGCTTTCAGCTCACCTCCCCTGCTACAGTATAGCCTGTCTCCTCCTGGGCTGATGCATGAGCCCCAGCGCGGTCCTACAGCCCCCCAGAGATCCCCAAAAATGCATTTCTCGTGGCTCATGTCCTGAACTTTGCTCTCTGTCAGTGTTCTCCCTCTGAGCGGGTGCAGTAGCTGGAAGGGAGGCGTGGGGGACAAGCCTTCCTGTAAGGAAGTGACCACCATCGCCATGGGCTCCCCAACTGCACAATCCAGGTCCTGTACCACCGCACGGTACCTCATCGTCCCCTGCCACAGCTGGGAAGGGGCTAGACACAAGGAGTTAACCGATGTCCTCATACTCCTGGTAGTCTGAAGGGCTAAAGAAACTGCCTTTTTTATCTTCATCCTCAAGAAATCAAACCTCTCCGTTTCTAGGCCAACATGGGCACTTGCTTGTAATATTTGTGACATCGATGCCTCATGCATAACTTTAACTTACAAAGACCATAATAACAGCCTTTGGGAGCGATGCTGCTGAGGCCACCTGATGTTTCACTACTGAGACTGTCCTCTGGCACACTGCTCGGTGCCCAGCCTCCCTGCAGAACTCCCCAGCAAGTGGTGGCAGCTCCTTGTCACCTTCCCGTCACGAGTCAGGTCCACGCTGAAGTGGGTGGGCCTGAGACATGACAAACCTCACAGCAGCCTTTGATGCCAGCCCGATCTAGGAATGAAGCTCTTGTTTTAACCTGCAAACACGCAAACATCCTCCCCAAGCTTTCCTACCCCATCACAGAAACGAGGGTCGGGAAGGGGCTCCCAGAGCACACACAGGCAGGTCCGGACTGCTTTGTGAACGATTCATAAGGAACATTGTAATCTCAAAGTAAATGCAATGTGTTTTATTTGAGGTTGGAATAAATTACAACTGTAAAGCATAATTTATTGCTTTATAAATTGTCTGCTCTTAAAAGGCATTAATATCAAACATAAACAAAACAAAGACACATTTGATTAGCAGTTCAGTTCTCTTTAAGTTCCATGAACAGCTGAGTAGGGGGATTTCATTCTATATACGATTGAAATTTCTGATCACAGGCTCGTAAACTTGACTTTGACATGCATTATCATCATATAGATATATTGAGGGGACTGTAGATGTGTTCATTTGCTTTAGGATAGAATTTTTATTGCGATTTTCCCTAATATATCCCATTGAATACCCAGTCCTTCATTCCTCGCTCAAATACAAATCTCACTGGTTTCAAAAAACTCCTCTAAAAGATGTGTGGGGTTTTCTACCCCTGCGGCAGAAGGGGTCTTCCAAGTCTAAAACAGGAATGAGTCTGGTCCCAAAACAGGAATGAGTCTGGTCCCAAAACTAAGTGAAAAACAAACTCCTCCTAGGTTAAAATACTGAAATCCCATGCACATGTGCCCTCCCATTCTGAAGATTCTTGCAAAACATCCCAGAATTATCTGAATGAACTGATGCCGATATTTCACATTTCTATCGTACGGTTACTCCGTGCCTGAGACTGGTATGAATTTTGCTCAGCACATGTACTCCTCTAGGATGCAGACCCAGGCAAGTCCAGTTTGCCCTGAGTCCTGGGAGGATGAGTGGGTGCTCACAGGAGGCTAGGTGCACTGAGCACTTCGCATCTATACAGCCCTGGATGTATAGATGCCGCGACACAACAAGCTGGACCTGGCTAGCTCCAGCTAGGTATGTCAGGCAGACGGAAGGCGAAAAAGTAGCTTCCTCAGCCTCCTGGGGAGTGATAGCTCCTGAACACCACAAAGGGAAGGAACACGGACGAGCAGCTCTCATTACACCACGAAAAAGGATTCCAGCAAGGCATCCCGCCCTGCTCTGACCCTCTCGCACTGCAGGGACCAAGTGCTCTGCACACTTCGGCTCCGCAGCAGCATCTCCCTGAGCTATTCCCTGAGCAGGGAGCACGCACTTCTGCTCGCACTTCCCCAGCTGGGTCCAAAGCAGCACAGAGTGAGCTGGCTTATGGCCTGCATCACATCAGAGGTAAAACTCTCCACAAACAGAACCAGAGGCTCCCGTCTCAATTAGCCCTTGGAACAACTTGAAAGTTTGCAGACAGAATCTCCAGGACAGCTTCTCCTCCAGCTGCAAAACTAACTTTAAAAATAATAAGCCACTGGTACAGTAAATACTTCTAAAACTGGCTCAGTATTACTCAGAACATTCCTGTTTAGACAAGGGTTTCTACTCATACCAGCCTCTGATGTTCTGGTCGTGCCTACAAGAATGTAAATAGCTGAGTGAGATGCTAGGATATTTTACACGATATTACTGAATGGGAATGGTTAAATCTCTTACTAGATCCAACAAGTATAAATCAAACTTCAATGAAAATACTATTACATTGATCCTTGTGCAATTTTGGTTTTCATTAAAATTTCATCAGTAACGTAAAATATCTTCTCCATGTTTTGTGCATAATCTCATTTTAAAAAAAAACAAACAGCAAAAAAACTTTCTTCTACTAAACATGGCTTCACCTGAAGATGTGTTTCTGTTGTGCCATGAGGGACAGTCAGCTTTGATCTCTGCAAGGCGGTACAGCAGATTTCAGATGCTGCGCTTGCCCATAGTGGCTCCCAACAAGTCAAGCACCATGGCAGAGCTTTGGTGGGAGGCTGGGAGTGTGCAGGACCGCACCTGGAATTGTGCCGAATTAGGCCAATCGGTCAGCACTTTTCGGTGTCCTCCTTATTCAGGGACTGGACAACCCTGGTTTAGCTCCCAGCCACATCGTAAAGAGCGTTATTGAGGGGTGGGGAACACTAATGCCCCTTCTTCCACCTCGGCTTCTGCCTTGGGAGAGGCTTGTGGAAGGGCGGCTTTGCAGCTGCTTTGCGCTAGCAGAAGGACACACTGCAGCTGGGACAAGGCCATGCACATAGTGTGTGCCTGATTCATCACCATCTTAGAGAAACATAACTCAGAAATGTGCAAGCCTTTAAAATCATCAGTCATCTCATCTATGCGCACCGAGAACAGATTCTTGGCTGACTTCTTTTTTTCCTTAGCAGTTCTGAATTTGTCTTTGAAGATGAGAAGGAGGAAAGTTAGCCTTCAGGGAGAGGGACAAGCAGAGACACTTGCAAATTAAAATGCATGCACATGCCATTCACCACAGCAGTGACCTCCAGTCTGCACTTTACAGTACAACATCCGATTATCTTGAACCTTAATTTCTCATCCCTTTCAAACGCTCCCAAGAGCATTCCTTTCTGTGTCAGTGAGATGTCCCAAGGGACTCTACAGAGAAAACTAATGAGAAGAACAAGCTGTTGTCACCAGGAGAAGTACCAGGGTTACATACAAGCCACAGACTCTGGAGAAGCAGGACAGGGAGCAGGCTTATTCCATTTTTCAGTGCCAGTGTCATACCAAGCAGCGAGACAAGCACACAGTGAGAAGGAAGATGGGCTAATGCTACATTGGACTGGGATTTTGCAGACTGGGTTAATTTACCTTCCCCTTAGTTCTTGAAGTGATCAGAAAAAGTAAACAATTTATATTAAATTCAGAGTGATCAAACATTCCCAGCTCATCAAATACCACCAAAATATTTCTCCTTTCTTAACAGTTCTTAGCAGCTCATGCATTGCCTTTCTTAGACCGAGCATACCAGAAAGAAATCCTCTAAGGAATCACGCTTCTAGGAAAAAAACAACCAACAAACTTCGGGATTGCTACATCTCAGCCAAGGCTCATTTATCCATCTGCAAAGCCTCCTACACCTCCTGATCTTCACTCCCGAGCCGCCCATTTGCTGTGCACTTGCAGTCAGAGAGGGCAGATAAGAGCTCTTAAATCCATTCACCTCTTTACTTCTAATTCACCGGTGCTGGCTGCAGCAAGGCGCTCAAGCCAGCGCTGTCTTAGCGGCTTCTGTTCAAAGCACCTTCTGACTGGCGGGGGACCGGGCTCCTGCTGAATTGAAAAGCAGACGGGACAGCGAGTGCGTCTGAGAGTAAAGCTGTTAACTGGTGCCTTTGCTCCCGGGGAGGGCAGTGTTCAGCCACTCTACCAAAATACGGCAGGCATATTAATTAGTGGTTACAAAATGCTCTAGCTTTTCACAGACCTTTATAAGTGCTGAGCATTTTAATTGGCAGGACAGCCATGCCTGAGAATTCAGCGTATTGTTAGAAACTGACAGTTTCCTCTCCTACAGTCCTTCCTGTCACGAAGTGTCTCGTGGAACAAACAAGTGTCTATATCGTGATTTTACCAGCGGAGGAACTGGGTCAGAGACGGACTCCAGATGGATCAGACCCATGGAGCAGATGAATGACTTAGTCAAGCGAAAACTAAAGTCACTGGATGCAAGGCCCAGAGTTCCATCCCTCCATCAGAGGTTACTGAACAGGGAACACAAATAATCCCCCCAAGAAACTGATGTATCACGAAGGGCAAAGAGGCTTTGAAGCGATGCAGAATAGCGTAAAGTACAGCACAAGTATATTACATATTTAGCTCTACCCCGGCTTCTCTGTCACATGGGCAGCAGGTTGCTCAGACAGTTGTCTTCTGTTCAGCCTGTTACATTTTCTCCTAAGGAAATGCAGGTGGAGGTGTGTATGCAATTCAGCAGTAGAACAGAACTTCGGTTTTATGTGGGCTCAGAGAAACTTTCTTACACCCAACTGAGATTTTTGCATGCATCTGTTACTCACCCAGATGCTGCCTCTGCCGTGCTCCATGCCTGAGTTTCATGCCAGGTTTGCTCTGCCTAGCAGGCATATCATACGCACACAGTGACCTGGTACAAAAGCACATTCTCCAGGCCAAGTCTCAGGCAAAAATTCACCTACAAAACCTAAGTGTACGGGTAGTTTTTTGCAGTGAATCGGGCTTTCACTAGGAATTAACATAAGCTGCAATGACTAATCTTATACTCTGTGCACTTGCTTGTTTTCTTTTCACAGTTCAACCACTTTCTTCCTTAATACTAAAACACTAAAGTCTTACATACCATTCAGAGCATTATTTTCTCCTGGCTGTGTTTCTCTATGCTCTAAGCCTCTATCACAATGCATGCAAAGGATGACGGCTGAATTTGTAATGCTTTTAACTAAAAAAATACTTTTAAAAACATAAAACATAAATTATTTATTCCTCTTTGTCCATTGTTTTAAGCACTGAGTCTTCTCCCAAGATTTTACACAGTTCATTCAGTCTCTGCTGCATTTTAGGAATTCCTGCAAGCTGGGATTCCAGTCTCTGTTTTTCCTCACTCAGTGATAAACGGATAGCGGTGTCCAACTGCTCGAAACGCCAGCCTCCTTGTCCGTCAAACTGCAGCAAGTGAGTGTGGTACTTCCTGCAGTAGAAATTAAAATATTAATAACGCCTCAGGGAACAGATGGTTCATTTTTGCATGCAAATTTGGGTGCCTGTGTCTCTTTTCAATGCTGTCTCTCAAGAAGTTGCCGGTTGCCCAGTTTTGGATCACTGGGTAAGATCTTTTTTTCAGTCACTCATAATCCCAGGACACTCTTTTGTAAGGGATTTGGGTATTTCAAAGCCTGTCCCCAGGACCTCCCTGGGCCATCTGGTGAAATTCAGCAGTGAGGTGCCAGCTGTAAGCTATCAGCACTGCTGTGGGCTCCCCAGCTGGGGTGGGCACTGCCTCAGGTGCCCCGCACAGCTGGGCTTGCCGAGGTCCTCACCTGCAGTGACGCTGGCAGGAGTGGGCAGCAGGGCTGTGGAGGTTTTCCTCATCATCTCCTGTCCTTGGTCAAGGTGGCAGCCTCCCTCTTAGAAACGTTGTCTGTGGCTACAGTTGCCTTCACTGCAACTCCACCAGACTCCTTTTTCTACAGGAGCTTGAACAGCAGCGGCAGACAAGGCTCCCTTCTCACTCAGGCATGCTAGTCCCAGTTTATTTTATTTACCTCGCTTTCTGACAGACATTTTACCCCCTCAGCAGAAAACACATTCAGGCAGGCACGGTGCATCTGATACCATTGGTAAAACTCTAGTTTGTTCAAATTACACCTCAGTTTGTTCCCCTGCATCTTATAAGGTTGGCTAAAGAAACCTCCAGTCCTAAAATATGGTTCAGTTTGCAAGGGACTAAAATAAAAAAGTCTGTAAAGGAGTCACAGATCTTTCAGTGAGTATCAGGGTGTGTGCACCGAAAATATTCAAAGGTGTACATGTGGAGTTTGTCAAGACCTGACAAGACATTTATCAGGAGGTGCAAGAGGAAGAGCAGAGAGTTCCCTCAGAGCTGCTGGTATGACTGTGTAATTTATCACTATCAATTATAGAAGATGAGATACATCATAAAACAGTGAATATAAATCCCATCCAGGGAAAGTGACAGTTTAATAAATTCAATAGCATATGACATGGGACTCCAAACAGATTCAACTCCAGGCTTACATTGACCAGTTCCTGCATACTATTCTTTGTGACACCAAATGTTTAACCTATCCATTTTCCCCCACCAAAACAAAAAAAAAATCAGGAAGCTAAGGTAGCTGATTGAGATGTCCAATGCTTGCAGTCTAAGAAAGTAGCTAATTTTTGATTAAAAGGGCAAATATTTTCCGGTATAATCTTGAGGAAGAGAAAACAGCCTGTGAACCCATTTTTCCTCTATGCAGTGCAGTCCCTGTGCAAGCATACCTATGCTAAAGGCATTTGGTGCTTATTTCTAAATACTGAGCACTTCTTTTTACTTCTCTAGAACCCCACAAATCACCAGATTTCTGGTAATTCCAATAATACTGTGGAGGTTACAAGAACAATCCCTAACCTTCCTGAATAGCACTAGTAGTAAGAAATGCTGGTAGGAAACTGAACTCAAAAGACCTTTCTCACAAGTGTTGTTGCATAACTTCCCCCTGCATCATTATTATTTATAGCCGAGATGCTCTCAAAAACCTCTTGAACAGTGGTTTTAAAATAATGCCAAACTTTTTTAAAAAAATAATTAAATACTATTTTTCTTTTTAAGCGTAATTTAAATTATTTTAAAACCAAATGTCTGTGACCCATTTTTTCTTAACATTTAGGTCCTGATCCAGCAAAAGCTATTTCCACCCTCACTGACTACACAGAGGAAGGAGAAATGCTGGGGAAACCATTCTTTTTCAGAGAAGCAGACACTGATATAATTTCTTTCCTTTGAGGCAACAGACTGGTAATGGATTTTTGTCAACAATTAAAAAAAAAAACCCAAACAAACTGAGAGCAGAGATCAAGGAGTACAGAATGAATAGTGTCTGCTGATGTTAGCTTACACCTCGTTGATCTCATTTTGCCCTTTAAAGTATTTGGCTGTTTTCTGTATCAGGTAACTACATTTGTTTCCCTTGAGGGACTCTTCCACACTTGGTACTCCCTCATAAGAATGATGCTTCTCAGAATTCCAATATTTCCTTTTTTAATAGACAATCAAATTTTGAAAGCTCACAAACCCTGCAGACAGAGGGCACAACTGAAGTTAAAACACCAGATGTATTATTTCTACGGAAGAACAAAGAGTGGTTTAACCACTTGCCATGTTTCCCACCATCTTCCTGCACTGGTAAACTTCTAGAGTCTGGTGATACCTGTTGTGGCTGTGGAGTGGTGGACTAATTTATTGCCTCTTAGATCCCTGCATGTTGCTATTAATAGTTAATAACTGAAATGCATTTAAAAAAAAGAGGAGGAATAAATACATGTCTGTTATTGTAGACAAGTTATCTTAGAAAATGCAGTAGATACCGATTAAACAACTGGCCTAGTACAAACATTATAAGCCAATACACTGCCTGTCAGAAAGCTAAAAGCAAGGACCATGATAAATCCCTAAACATACTTACCAAAGAGAAGGTCTGTGTGTGATGGAAAGCAGGGATATCCCAGCAGCTTTTGCAGCTTGGAAAATTTTTCCTTCAACATCAATGCTTACAGCACTCGTGCATTCGTCCAGCAATGCATATTTCGGCCTTTCAAAAGCAGATAAGGAAATTACTCTTCTATATTTTGGACAGTATTCCCACGTACAATATTTAAGCGAAAGAACAACAGAAAGGAGAGATCTATTTTTGCCAGACAGCTGTCTCTCATCTACAGCTGAAAGCTGGCCAGCAACAACATAGTTCCCATGCATTATTCAGGTGCAGAGCCAGCTTCCAGGAAAAATGGGGTTTATTTCCTAGTCCATCTGAGTACACAGTGATCTAACTTCTGTGTTCTAGTTTGACCTGGTATTATTCTGTCCTGTCATCACATCACGCAGCAGCTACAGCCAACTCGGAAGCTTTCTATCCACTGCTATGTATGGACTGGGCTGCCTTTGCATGCTTGCAGTCTCCCAAACCAAAAGGTTTTGTAGCTTGGATTTCAAACTGCCATAACCTCTGCAACGGTCCATCAGACTTCTGCAATATTTGGAGGACAGATGCAGGGAAGACATTTATGCCTGAGACGTTAAAGAAAGGAACATCTGGAAAATGTAATGCTATGTTGCCAAAAGCAAAGCTTAAGTAAGAAGCATTCCCCAAACTAGAGCTTGTATGAAATAATGACAAGGCCTGTGCTCCTATGCAGCCATCTAGCAGTACTGAGTATTGCATGGAGATTATAGTCTACTACTGCTCAAGTGATAATGGGAAAACTGCAAAACGCTTCCTCATTTTCAGATGCTACTTAAAGAACAAATCAAAATGCTTACTTATGGTAAAACATCCGAGCCATGCCCATCCTTTGTTTTTCTCCTCCTGACAAGACATCTTTCCAATCCATGATGGCATCCCAGCCTTTTAAAAAAATGCAAACAAGATGCGTCAGGGCAATGTAAGTT
Organism: Falco naumanni; assembly: GCF_017639655.2. Taxonomy (NCBI): domain Eukaryota; kingdom Metazoa; phylum Chordata; class Aves; order Falconiformes; family Falconidae; genus Falco; species Falco naumanni. The sequence continues at coordinate 91,660,398 of NC_054058.1, forward strand.
TACGAAGGAAATGCAGCTTCACTTGCAACATCTCTGCAATTTGCAAGCAAAATCATAAAGGACATTTCCATTGCAGAAGACACAGCTCAGGGTTCTGGATCACATCTTCTGAAATACCTCAGTGCCTTTCCACTGGCACTCAATTGCAGAAATGTCCCAAATATCATGTCAATTTTGAAAACGGAATTTAACTTTCTTGGTCATGTAGATATTGTCAATAACTTTACTTACCATCTCTTTGAAAAGACACCTACCTGTAACTAACCATTTCATTCCGTCATGTTTGTTTTATAGAACAATTTTCTATTCCTCCTTGAAAGGTATGAGTGGAAATTTAAAAACAAATTCAAAGAAATAAAGTGTAAAAACCATAAAGAACAGTACCAGACTCCACTCCCTACTGTAGGCAAAGAGTAACTGTCAGCAAACTGAACAGAAACACAGCTGCAGACACAAGGATGCATTCTATGCGTACAGACAAGCAGCTAACATACAAAACTGCAGACAGACAGGAGGATTTTCCATACAAGCTTCCTGCTACCTTGTATTTAGAGATGACCCACAACTGCTATAACACTAGGTATCCTTATTTAATATTCTGCACAGTCTACAACTGATTTTTTTCTTTATCATTTTCAGACACGTGCAGTGGGAGTGTGATGCATTTTATCTGCAATCTTATGGCAGACAGGCATTTCTATGAGTACTCTGGCATGATTCATTCCCACCAATGAAAAAAATTCAAATACCAAATTACCCTACTGAAAATAAGTTTTCAATCAAACGATCCAGACGGATAGAGTTGCAAAACAGTTGAGTTTTGAAAGGGAAGAGTGTGGATGTACAGAAAATCTGAAAAGACATTTTTCTCAATATATCATCTATTCGTGAGACAGGCAGCTGGAGCAGGGTCGAGTGAGGGAGAGAACATTTTTCCAAATCAGCCCAGAAGCACTGTAACTAAAACTGAAAACTCTTTTCTGCCACTTCCCAACTGAAGATAAACATTTCCCAGAAAAGACTAGAAAGAAGGTCAAGCAAGGAGCATGGGCTGTGTCATTTCTGATACCTGAACCAAGGCAAGGCACTTGGTACTTGTGAAGGTGTAGGAGGCTGGGGAGTGCTCTGTCCATGCTTCATGCCACACCAGAGCTTGGTAAGTCTGAATAAAACCTCAGTGAAGCATCTGGTGAGAAGTTGTGTGACTGAAAACAGGAATCGATAATGCTGGAGACTGAATTCTAAGAATTTCCTCTACGTAAAATTGTCAAATACAATGTCACAGTTTTTTAATATACATGTATATAGTTAGATTTAAAAACCAGGTATGCACACACCAGAAATACATCACCCCTAGTAATCCTATTGGTTTTGCTTTGTTTCCTTCCATTCTTGTCTAAGGATCCCAGGGGGCACCCCTTGGGAGCACACACAGTGCTTTCTATCAGTGGGCCCCTAGCAAAGACAGAGCTGTGTAATGATTAACTGGACCCCCATTTGGATGAACTGTAGTAAAGGGAACAGATGCACAGAAGCTGCTGCAGCTCCAGTCCGGGTGCTGGGACCACACAGAGAGCTGGAGTGCTGTTCCACTGACACCTTCAGCTTCCATAAAAGCCTGTAAACCACCTGGGGCGGTCCTTTTTGGCAAAGGGTCCTAGAGGCAAGGGGTGGGAACAGTCCTTCATGAAAGCCGTAGAAACAACTGTGCTTCTGAAGACAACATTCAGGCTGCTGTTTATATTCTGTTATTTTTAAGCTGAGCATATAGTCAAGCTTTAGGAACCTGGATCTGAGCTGGGGTGTGGGTGGGTGTGCATGCGTGCACATGTGCCTGGGGAAGCAATGCTTGCGTCCATACGGTTTCTTCCAGATCAGCTGGCTTATAAAGACTTACTAAAAGACAAAAAAAGGAATGATATTCATGAAGAAGCATCATCTTGTCAGCAAAATCATTCTATTATTTCATCTAGAGGTGTAAGATTTAGCCTCCATTTACCAGGATACAGCAGTCATCTCTGTGCTCACTTCAACTTACATTCTAACTGAGTATTAGAAGTGCATCTTGTCTCTTCTTGCTTAGTTCCCTCCCTGAACTTTCCTATTTGCCACTTGGAATGCTTCAAACAACAGATAGGGAAGAATGCATTTTAATATTATCTATTTAAAAAAAAAATATTTTCTAATGTCAGAACAATTTCCTCTAAACAGTGAGGCATTGTAACTCACAATAAACTGCCTCCCTACTGTGCATTAACAATAATGCACCTACTTGTTTCCCTTTTCTTACTGCTGACATGGCATAAATCAATGAAGGTCGTTAGTGTTCCGAAAATATCAGGCAACTCAGTGGCTCATGTCACGCATAGCTACATCCACTTTACAAATGAAGAAATGAAATGGCATGTCCATGGACGCAGCACAAATCTCTTCGTAGGTACAAACATCATTCTGGCTCTCAGAGTCCAAATTCCTTGCTCAATTTCTTGTTACATGTAGACTTTGATTGCACATGGTATGATGTAGATGAGATAAACACTGGATGTCACAGAAATGCCTTTTGCAACCAGTAAGACAAAGAGCATGTCTAATGTGCTGGGGCAGACTAACGGCGGTAGAAATACATACAGCTGTTAGCAGAGAGTAGCGATAGCCTTATGACAGCAGCATTTCATTTTCTTGCATGGCTTCTTTTAGAATTCCTTTTCCCCCAGTTTTCTGAAGGAAAAAGCAAGCTAAATTTGACAACAAAAAAGGGGTTGCATCTAGAGTCTGTAGCACCGTGTATCCTTCATCCTTGTGAATTGTCATACTTGGAAGCAAGACCGAGCATTCAGCTGCCGTAAAAAGATACGGTTAAAAGATCCTTTTCCAGATCTACGTTCCAATGCACCTCATCAGATGTGGACAGAAGAAAGGTTACCCCTGGTGAGTTTTTGAACATGAAGGCCTCTTGCACAGCATATGTCCTGAGGCAGCTGTCAAAATGGAAGAGAGCCCAGGTGCTGTGCAGCATGAATATGCAAAGGCAATCCTTAGCTGAGGAATGAACAAAGAGACCGTCAACTGTGTGAGCCCCAGTTCAGCATGACACTGTGGGGATTTGTGTCTCTGGATTTCAGAGCCACTAGAAAAGCCAGCAAAGCACTCGAGTTCCTGCTGGTACCAACAAAAGCAAATCCAGGGCTGAAATGATCAGATGAAAAAATACTGGAGAGAGGAAATGTGCTTATCTGTGTGTTTATACGTGGCCTACCACAAAGGTTCCCTGGAAAAGACCCAAAGATATGACAAATGTGAAAAATAATGAGGGATAGTTATAATCTGGGGTGCTGAGAAACCATGAACAGGTTGAACTTGTTGAGTAATGTCATCATCCCCAACCTGCCAGGCCTGGTCATGCGTTCAGCGTGCTGCTACACGTTCTCATGGCTCCTCTCACGTGACAAGCTATCGGCAGCCTAAGGCTGTACCACGATTGACACTTGCTAAATACACACAGATTTTCAAAGCAGGTCAGGAGGGAACCACTTTATGTATATATCTACTGCACATCTCCATGCTATTACCTATGATTTCTGGACATGCCTGTGCTGGCTGGTGGTTCGCCAACCTTCTCCGCTACCCTAATTTTCTATGACATTATTCTCCTGGTAGAGCTAGCAACTTTGCAGGTGTTGACAGGGGCACCATATTGCTAATATAAAGGTAAGTAACAAAATGGCATTCCTCTAATATCCAAAGATGAGAAAAATACCAGTGTGCACCTCCGTGTGAAGGCAAGTCTGCCCCTAGCAGCAAGCGGGGGGTACTGTGAACAGTAGCTGCGCTGGGATCTTCTAGGGTTTGGGCTCAGGGCCATCCAGAATGCGGATGGTGGGGAGGGGGGTTGTTATTTTGGTGAGTTTGGTGTGTTCTGTTGCTACCAACTGAAAAAAAGTTTCATGAGGGTAACACAGAAGCTAAACGCCAAACCGGGCTACTTATTCTTGTAGCCATTCTACTTACTTCTAACTGGGTCAAACCTTATTGCTAAAAAAAGAGAGGAATTTCTGCCATCGGCAGCAGCAAGATCAGCGTTAGGCTCTTGCTGGCTACTTTACGCTTGGACACTGGTGACCCTTGTACTGATGCAATGTGGAAGCAATTCAGCTAAAGACAATAAAGTTATGCCAGGACAAATAAACTGAGTCAGACTTGCACGCTTCTGGATCCATCTGGCTTTTTCATAACTGCCCACAGGGAGCAGAACACCAAACTGCAAAGCATCATATTATATATGCGTGACAGTCGTGGTCAATTAAAGCACAACAGGGACATGCCCCAAGGAGCCCACTGTCTGGTAGAGGCTTAATACTGCAGGGGATAGGTGAAAAGGGAAGAGGCAGAGGTAAGGCTCTGAAGAAGAAGAGGATCTACAGAAAAAATATTGAAGAATATATTACCTTCTACAACTTAATGATTGACAGACAGTTCCATTCTTACAGCAGTTTATGGAAACAGTTCAAAATAGCATGGACATACCCCATATATCCATAAGAATATGAATAACTAAAAGTGGTTTCATTGATTGTTTTTTCAGACGTCGTAGATTTTCAAAAGTTGTATATAATAGATAAATAGAAACTGTTTGCGAATTTTTTAGCAAAACTTTTTTTTCTATTGGAAAATGCCAGAGTTTGTCAACTATCTAACCACTTTGCAAAAAGCGAAAAGATGGTTTAGGGCAAATCCCTTGTTCTACAAGCTTTATATGGAATTTTTCATTATTTTGCAAAGAAAATTTTCCATTTTAAATAGAAATCATTTTCGTTTAAAAAATCTGATTTTAAGTAAAAGAATAAAATAAAAGTTGGAAATAAAAAAAAATAATTCAGCTATGTATAAACAAAAATGTCAATTGTTCACTTTCAACAAGTATTTCTCTGGCTTGCTGGTTCAAAAAAACAGAATGTAAGTCTTTATCCCAGACTAGGGGAGCGCTAAAGAATATGTAAGCATATGAAATCCACGTAACGTGTCAAATCATAAGTCATGTATTTCCTCTCTGCTTCTACCTTGGCACTTGCCTTCTGCAAAGCCCAAGGAGAAAATGGAACAAGTAAGTGTATTATGGTCCTAAAAACTTCCTGGAATGTGGTAATCTCTTCCCTTGTTTTCAAGCTTTGACCATTTCTGTTATTTTCAGATCGCTAAGTACCTAAGACACCTTTTTTTTTTTTAACATTATTTTTTGTGCAGCCTTTTGCACTGTGTGCCCTCATCCTGAGTGGAGTTTCAATAGGGCACCAGTGAACACTAACAGTGTCCTCTAGACTTTTTTTTAGATTGTGTGTGTCTCGCATGTGCAGCCAGACAGGCAGAAGAGCAAGAATGGAGTCAGCAATAAATACTTTCTTTGGCACAGAGAGTAGAGTGAGACTTATCCAAACCTGGGGTTTCGGTTTGGCAATGCATAACGCTGACACGGCCAGTGGCATCTTGTACGTGGAGCACGGTAACTGCCCCATCATCAGCTACATGCTCCAGCTGCAGGGTTACAACCCACAGTGATGTGCATTCAGAGACTGCTGGCCATATGGGTTTGGCCGCTGAGGGTCATGCGCAAACACGGGGAGTCAGAGACATGCACACACCTGCGGGGCTATGACCTTACTGGCATCACAGAGATGTGGTGGGATTCTATGACTGGAGCGTTGGGATGGAAGTATACAGGCTCTCTAGGAAGGACAGGCGGGGGAGACGAGGAGGGGGTGTCACCCTCTACGCCAGTGACCAGCTGGAGTGCATGGAGCTCTGCCTGGGGATGGATGAGGAGCCGACTGAGAGCTGATGGGTCAGAATTAAAGAGAGGGCAGGGAGAGGTGACATTATAGTGGAGGGCTGCTGCAGGCCACCCAACCAGGAAGACCAAGTGGATGAGGCCCTCTATAGACAGACAGGAGCTGCCTCACATTCACAAGCTCTGGACTTCATGGGGGCCTTCAACCACCCCAATATCTGTTGGAGGGACAACACAGCAGGGCATCGGTAATCCAGGAGGTTCCTCGAATGCGTTGATGGCAACTTCCTTCTCCAAACGATAGAGGAGCCAATGAGGAGAGGTGCTAAGGTGGCCCTTGTTCTCACCAACAAGGAGGGGCTGGTGGGAAATGTGAAGCTCAAGGGCAGCACTGGCTGCAGTGACCATGAAATGGTGGAGTTCAAGATCCTTGGGGCAGCAAGGAGGGTGCATAGCAAGGTCGCGCTACCTTGGACTTGAAGAGAGCAGGCTTTGGCCTCTTCAGGGATCTGCTTGGTAGAGTACCATGAGATAGAGGCCTGGAGGGAAGAGGGGCCCAAGAAAGCTGGTTAATATTCAAGGATCACCTCCCCCAGGCTCAGGAGTGATGTGTCCCAACAAAGAGGAAGTTGGGTGAAAACACGAGGAGGCCTGCATGGATGAACAAGGAGGTCCTGGACCAACTCAAACACAAAAAAGGAAGCCTACAGAGAGTGGAAGCAAGGACAGGTAACCCGGGAGAAATACAGAGAAACTGTCCGAGCAGCCAGGGTAGAAAAGCTAAAGCCCTGACAGAATTAAATCTGGCCAGGGATGTCAAGGGCAACAACAAAAGCTTCTGTAAGTACATTGGTGATAAAAGGAAGGCTAGGGAAAACACGGGCCCTCTCCAGAAGGAAACGGGAGACCTGGTTACCTGGGACATGGAGAAGGCTGAAGTACTTACTCAACGACATTTTCGCCTCGGCCTTCACCAATAAGTGCTCCAGCCACACTGACCAAGTCACGGAAGATAAAGGCAGCGACTGGGAGAATGAAGAACTGCCCACTGTAGGAGAAGGTCAAGTCTGAGACCATCTAAAGAACCTGAAGGTGCACAAGTCCATGGGATCTGATAAGATGCATTCGTGAGTCCTGAGAGAACTGGCAGATGAACCGGCTAAGCCACTATCCATCATACCGGAGAAGCTGTGGCAGGCCACTAAAGTTCCCATGAACTGGAAAGGGGGAAACGTAACTCATACTTTTAATAAAGGGAAATAATGAAGACCCGGGGAACTACAGGCCCAGAGAACCACATCCTCCTGGAAACTATACTAAGGCACATGGGAAATAAGGAGGTGATTGGTGACAGCCCAACGTGGCTTCACTACAGGCAAATCATGCCTGAGAAATTTGGTGGCCTTCCTTGACAAGGTTACAGCATTGGTGGATGAGGAAAGAGTGACTGATGTAATCTACCTGGGCTTGTAGAAAGCATTTGACGGTGTCCCACACAACATCCTTGTCTCTAAACTGGAGAGACATGGACTTGACGGACGGACTACTCAGTGGATAAGGAATTGGCTGGATAGCCGCCCTCAAAAGAGTTGCCAGTCAATGGCCTGATGTCCAAGGAGAGACAGTGACAAGTGGTGTTCCTCAGGGGTTGTTATTGGGACTGGTGCTGTTTAACACCTTTGTCATTGACATGGACAGTGGGATTGAGTACACCCTCAGCAAGTTTGCTGACAACACCAAGCTGTGTGGTGCAGATAACACGCTGGAGGGAAGGGATGCCATCCAGGGGGGACCATGACAGGCTTGAGAAGTGGGCCCACGTGAATCTCATGAAGTCCAACAAGGCCAAGTGCAAGGTCCTGCATGTGGGTTGGTGCAAACCCAAGCACAAATACAGGCTGGGCAGGGAATGGATTGAGAGCAGCCCTGAGGAGAAGGACTTGCGGGTGCTGGTGGATGTCAATCTCAACATGATGCGGCAACGTGTGCCTGCAGCCCAGAAAGCCAGCTGTATTGTTTAGCGCTCTGCCCGCTTTTTCAATCCTTGTGTCATAGTATCAGATCTGAATAATAATATATATCAGAATGATGGCAGACTCTTATTTTCTACTGCAACTTGTTGAGGGTCAACATTCATTATTATATTCTTAACAAAGAAACTCTGACCCACAGAAAGATAAGAGTCTATCAACAGGATTGTGAAGTGAGAAAGTATCTGTAGGTATACAATTGCTGCTGTAAATGGTTACTAAAATGTGCAGAAAAGAGAACAGATGCGTCTCCATGCATATTTCAAAAATAAAATGCACCTTCTACCTTTTGAACAGAGCAACAGGCTGCCATCCCGGAATAGGAATTTAGCCTTGGGATTCCCAGTGGCTGAAGCACTACTGTCTATTGCCAGAATGATCCTGACAGACACCAAGCACACACGTTACAAGTTAATGCACCCAAAGTAACCTCTCAAAAAGGAGCACTGACAGCTGGCAGAGAGAGGCAGGGAACATCCAGCACTCGTGACACCAGCTCCTTAGAGGGGTTTGAAGATCCTCCTTCTTCTCTCTAAACTTTACCAAATTTGTCCTATGTGTGTTATAAGAGCATAATGATGGGCAGGAAATTCAAACTAGAGATTAGTGGCTGGTGGGAACAAAAGGATGAAAATTATTGCTATGCTCGGGGAAAAAAAAACATTCAGTGCTTCAGTTCCTTAGACACAAGAGAAGCCTTCAGCATCTGGACACTTACCATGCCAGCGTATTTAAACCATCCCCTACTCTTAGGGCAAACAATGCTGACAACACATGGCAACTTAAACTGCAAGTGGTAGACGGCAACACTCTACTGCCAGCCCGTGTCATTTGGTTACTTTTAACTTGTTCACCCTAGTGGTGTGGTATCAGACACTCCTTCTCATAGCACATAGTCTTGCTGATCCCACAAGCCAGGAAGGTGAAAGCAGACCTGACTCTCTTTTCATTCACATGCTTTCAAGTTGTTGTAGTCAGTGACATTACAAGGTTTTAAGACATGTTACAGTTTCTAAGAAAATTAAGGAAGGTCAGTGATCTCACAATATCATGACAAGACTGGCTATCACAAGGCAACAAGGATGTTCAGCCTGGGCATGGATTTACTGGGGGGGGGGAAAGGAGCACTCCGTCCTTTAGCATCAGGAGCAACAACCATGTGTTGTGCGGCTCCCACAACCAGAAAAAGGTCTGGATCCAGTTTTGACAGTTCAGTAAGCAAAGGTCAGTCAGGCTAAGACACACACGCGAGGAACAGATTTTGTAAAGCTTATTACAAAAATATGCCATTTACCTCCTTCTCTTTGAACTATGTGGTACAGATGAACCATATGCAAGATACATTCCAGATCTTGATCTTGGTAGCCTTTCTCGTGCATGTCATCCACTGAGTCTGGGTAGATGACTTGATCACGTAGCGTTCCAATAGACATGTAGGGCCTGAGAACCAATACAGAGAAACCAGTAATCTGGAGCTGACTCCAAGCAAGCATATCTTGCTGACGCTCTATGGAGCAGATTATAATGCTTTAAACACCACATTGCTAAAACTGGATTTATCTGTGGCTGAATGTTTGTTTTGTTTTTTTTTAAACTTACCCTAGAGACATTGGGTAGTTTCTGTAACAGCTGATTACAGGGTAGCAACAGGGGTAGTATTAGCATGAAAACAAAATGAAAGATCAGGCAGAATAAACATCCACTTCACAGACTATTCTGAATGCTTTCACTTGGAATCAGGGAAACTCTATGCTTTATTCAAGGTTTGGTGCACTTAGAAGTTTAGAAATCAAATTACACACTCACATGTGAAAAGTAAATTGTAACAAAACCATGGCTCAAACTGGAAAAGACTTCCGTGGTGCAGCAGGAGACATGCAAGTCAGGCAGGAGAGCACCAAAAGCCTGCTTTGCACTCTACTCTTCTGGACTGCAGAACTGAGACTGGGCATAACTTAGCTGGTTCTAGAAGCCAGTTTAGCACTTCTGAATTGTAAAAAAAGCATACATTAGAGAAGCTGATCAGCTTAAACCCTCCAGCACCAGCCTCCCTTTGCAAAGCACAAGGCTGAGCTGTATGTGAAGCAGCTTCTGGATCACGATGTTCCCAGATCAGGTAATACCATCCTTCTTACTGAAACAAGCTGTCTCCACTTTGGAGCCATAGTCCTCAGTCATGGCTGTGTCCCTGGAACGGCTATGGACAGTCTCCTCAATGTCATGAGTTGTTCCCAGACTCTGGTACAGCCCAGGCCCCCAAAATCCTCCTAGTCTCTAAACAAAGTCAGCTCAAAGAACAGTTTTACGGTTCTCTAAAAGATACCGGGCCAGTCAGGCTAGGATAGCAAAGGCAATCTAAGACACACCTATTTGACCATCTCTTTTGCTGCTCTTGTTCTAAGGATTTCTTGTGAAGGACAAATATCCATCATGTCTCACAGACACTGCTGATAGCTCTTGCAAGCTGGAAACACCCTGACAATGATCTGGGAGATTTTGAGTTTGGAAGGGAAGGTCAGACCTAAAGAACAGTCAGGCTCCGGACTCTGTTCTGCTTTTTGTGCCAAGAGTTACACTAACTCCCTTAAAGCTCTGTTGCCAGGGGATGATGACAAAGAGGAGCAGTTAAAATTGGGCCAGGAACAAGGAAGCTTCCAGGCAGCTTGCTCTTGCCACTGAGGACTACTTCCAACTAATTCACGGCGTGTTGGCGAGGGGTCAGTTTTCTTCCCTGAAGAGTTCTGGACCTGCATGGTGGGACGGTCTTAGCCATGCAGAGGCTTTCCCTGACAGAGATGTATAATGCCTTAGCAGATTTCTTCCCTTCCCTTGGAGGTGTCTCTGCAGAAAGGGTGGATCTACCATTATTATTCTGAGAGTCCCGAAAATACACCACAGAGTAATCTAAGGAACTCATAATGCAACAGACGTAGAATTATAGAACTAAAGCTGCAACATGGACTGGAAGTCACATTCGAGCTGGCATCGGCTGCATTGGTTTTAGTGCTGCAGACATCCATGGTGAAGTGTCTGTACCTGCCTGTAGTTAAACTACTTTCACCACCAGCAGCTGAGCGAGGATGGGAAGGGCAGGGGATTCGAACTGCTCGCAAATATTTGGTCAGCTCCTTGCTGCGGGCAGGCACCCAGATGGAGCAAAACCAGAACTGCAAGTCAAACACAAGCACTGCTGCTCCTCTTTGCTCATTGTTCTGCTTTTTACTCATTGTTCTGCTTTGTGCTCATGGTGGGAAGAGTGCCATTCTGGGCTGCTGCATGAACACTAGCGTCAAGTGCAGCGAACCATTTATATTAATGGGGATATTGCAAAATCTCAGCCCTAAACATTATGTAACATCTTTAAGTAATGATCTACTACATTTCCATTGTACTCTCCATCTAAAATTCCAAATGGCTTTACTTCTTGCATATGCAGAAATCACCTCACTCGCTCCAGGCTACCGCCATCTCTGGGACAGAAGACAGCAACTCCACCTGGGCTCAGAAAAGTTTGAATCAGGTTGTGCATAAGACTGTGTAATTTAGGTGAGGCTGCAGATAAGGGCAAGGAGGACGTGTATTTTGTCTGGGGTTTAATACCTTACTTTCATAAAGTATGATCCTGTAACGACTAGCAGCTCTGAGATTTAGCCTGCAGCACAATCGGGAAGGCAGCACTCAAAAGCACCATGCCAGGATTTTGTTGCCACGCTGTTTATTGAGTCACCAGCATCGCTTCCTGGTACAACTGGATTTTCCTTGTGGCCTCCCATCTAAACCCATCAGTATTACCAAGCATGCCTCTCCCCACCTAGTTTGTAAAAATTAAAGAAAAGCCCAGCCTGCAGTGGAATAGCAAACCCTGTCAATTACTGACTAAATAGTAGAGACGAAGGACGGCTTATGGCTATGGGTCTGTCCTGGGAGGTGGGAGAGCACATTCCGCTTCTCCCATCCTATTGGGAGCCACCCATGTCCCCGAGGGGACACTTCATCTTGCTTGGTATAAGATGTCTCCTTTGAGGCTCCACCTCTTGACAACAAAGAGAGGCACCTCTGTGGTTGTTTGGTCCCATTTATTTTAGGATGGCGATGGATCGGCTCCTGGGGATGTCTTCTCCCTCAGTGGGGGACAAAGCCCAGACAAGTAACTTAGATAACTAACTTCTAAAGTGCTAAAGTTAGATGAGATCTCATCTAACTCATAGTCTGATCATTCTGATCATTCAGATAGTCTGATCATAAGCCAGATTTCTCTATCCATAACTTGAAGGCAATAACCTCCTTATCTGCCATGGGTGCCACAAAGTCAAACACTAAAATCTGTTAAACATCAGATGTTACTGTAATTGAGGTTACATGTGTGTGATAGCTAGACATTAAGTAGTAAGAAGTATGAGTAATTGGATAGAGCAACCATGAAATTTCACTTTGCCAGTAAGCTCCTTGTCAAAATACTGTTTTCATTACATTTTTAGCAGTTCAAACAAAACCAATCTAATTGTCCTGAAGCAGCACCTGAGTTTAATTGAATTTAATTGATTTCTGATGGAGTTTTTCCTTTCAGCCAGAGTGTCTGTGTTCCAGTCTCAAAGAAAGCACTCTTACAGACTCTGAAAGCAACTCCTCTGCCGTGCAGCGGTCATATCTTTGGCAGTAATACCTCTGCAATTGTTAGTTTTCTTTCTTTCTTTCTTTCTTTCTCTGCTCTCTGAAAAAAGATTCCTACACTATTTTTGAGAGACAGGATGCTCAGTAATGCTTGTTTAAAGCTTTGGTATCAAACCTCCAGAAAGGTAAGAAAACTTACTGATTCTTGCCTGGTTTCCTGGAATTTCAAGGCATCTACTGGAAGAGACACTTTCAGTTCTCATAAACTGACCTTTTTTCCAGCAGTTTGATGGTTTCATTTCGCTAGTAAGAAGCCATCATCCCTAAGGCTTATGGCTTCCCCCTTGCAGTGCAGGCTTTAAAGAAAGGTGGCACAAAGACATGCTGTAATCTGAAGTCTGTGGTATGGACAATTCCCCAGTGCCCCATCGACACAAGACATTGTGTACAATGTTGGCAAAATATTAGAGAAATCGTATGGGGAGGAAGGGCAAGTGTTGCCAATGATATTGAGGTTACCTTTGGGGAGGGAGAAGGGGGCACATGCTACAAGACATATTGGAGTACATACCAGTCATGTTTCTCTCCAAACAGAGGACTTAAATGCTGGAGCTGTTAGGCATAAAAAGAGATGTGTAATGCCAAGTCAAAGAGATTGTGGATTAACACTGCACACTGCAGCCATGTAGTACTAACATCTAGCACTTCTCTGATGTCTTGAAGAGCAAAGGGCTTCACTCTTTTGGGTAGCAAGTTAAGGAAGATGACTTGCTTAGATGTCAAGAAATTTCTGTTCCAAAATTGGAACAAGCCATACCCACTTGAAACGTTTACAAATACTTCCTGAATGTATTCAAAGGTGTTTTCATGCTTCATGCAAAATAAACTGCTGACAGAACTGATAACCTGTTCTGAGATCCATACTATCATTTTAAAGAATGACAGCAACTAATCGATATGCACTTCAAGAGCCTATAAAGCAATATGAATGGTCAGAGTTGTAATTATAAGCACCCTGGAATAAGAAAGGAACCAAAAATATAACTTAAGTGGCTGGCATCAGATTTTAAGGGATATTAGCCCAATATAAGTGCCCAAGGAACTGCTTCCAGATACAGTCTGAAGCCCACCTTACCTTCCTTGCCACAGGCTGTGATTCACACTTCCTCCATGGAAGGTGTAGTCTAAAAACATGTGGCTTATGATTCTGGAACCCATCTGCATACCCCTGAATGAGCAGTCAGGACCTGACTTGCCATTTGCTGTCCAAGTGTGTTTGCAGTTATTATTGCACTATTACTTTCAGAGATACACAAAGTTATGTGGGAAAATTATGTGTAATGCAACTATAAACTCTTGGCTGACCCGCTTTTTAAGTTTCTGTTTCTGGCTGACAAGATGCCTCTCTAACATACCCAAATGGGAGAAAGGGGAACACTACATCTGGGATTCTCCTTTTCAGATAAATTGCAGATTGAATTTTCAAAGGAGACTGGGACAGCTTCAGACTGCAATTCAGAGTGCTTGCTTTGACATCTAAACCAAAATGTATTCCAAATTTAGGCACCTCTATTTAAGAAGATGATACTGAAGCCCAAGCTCCAGCCATGGAGGTACCTTCCTAGGAAACTTGGCAGATTATAAGGAGTCAGTGCTTGCACTGAGGAATCTCCAGTCCAGAAAGCCAAAGGTACAGCTCACACCTACAGCTGTGCCGAAATGCTGTCTAATTCCCTAAGAGGTCCAGTACAGCATGGAGTATGAAAGCAACAGTTTTAAGTCCAGCAAAAAACACTGCAGCTACTAGAGATGCAAGATGAGGGGCTGTATGTCAAGCTAATGGTTAGCAAATCTCTTCCAAGAGCTGCGTTCAGGCTATGTTCTCAGCTTGCAGGGCATTAGATTCCTATTTTTCTAGGCTAGCGTCCAGGTTAAAGAGGAGGCAAAGGGAGGGCACCTTCTAATCTTCCCACTGAAGCAAGGAAACTGCTGCTAAGAGGCAGGAATCATGTCTGAAGAGACAGCTATTGGCAAGAGCTTAATTATATACTATACCAATCAAGTCTGCAATTGGAAGGGGTGAGACATTAGTACCAGTCCTTGTGCCTTATATTATTTATGTTACTCCTTTTTCCCCCAATGTTCTTTTTAATATAAAATGCAGTAACTATCCTAATCCTTCAGTAGGACCGTAAAAACATATTAAAGGGGGTTCTAAACTTATTTAGGTCCCAGCTCTCAGGAGAGGGCTTGGTAGAGATAAAGCAGTTTAATGTTTAGCTCTCAGTTTGGCACCTAAACTTCAGTAAAAGGCAGGAGTTCAGACACACATTTGTAATTAGAGATTGCTGTGGATTAACTCTAGGTGGCTCCCTTTACCTACTAGACAATTTTTTTGGCTACTTTTCCAACAGCCCTAAACCTCTGCCTGACTACCTAGGGAATGCACCTATATTTAGAATTTTCCATCATGTTGCCGGTGCCTCGATCCCATTTTTTAGGTACTGCAATAACTCGGCTGGAATCACGTCAGAAGCACTCCAGCTCTTGCCGTGCTCCTGATTTAGGTTAATAGTAAACACCCTACAGTTACCAAAAGCAGCAAAGCTTCATCAACAGTGATGCTCAAGAAATGCCAACCTCCGCTAAGTAAACTGATCTGGATTCCTAACAGTTCTTCGGTGACATTAATAAAATAAACTACTGATGGCACCACCACTACAACTTTGAGAAAATAAAATGTCTTGAATGAATGTGAATTAAGTTTTTTTTAAGTACTGTTGTATCCACTACTCTTACAAAGAAGGTGGTATCACCAAAATGTTAAAAAATAATAAATAATATTATATTTAGCAAAATGTTAAAAAAGCAACAGGCTCAGTTTATTGCACTGTATCTAGTTCAAGGGATTTTAGGGCCAGCTAAAGTTTCAGCAACCTTCTGAAGATATAAATAATTGATCTCTCTTTAAAATACCCTACACTGAACTCTACTCTCCACTCATACAGAACTAGCCATGAACATCCTCTAAATATTTCAGATAGATCAGTTACCAGAGTGCAATGTAATTAGCTTATAGCCATTAACATAGTTGAGAGGAAATGAAATGCACAGTATGAAAGGCTGAATTCTCAATGCATATAATTACAATCTGATATCAAAGGCTGAAAAACCCCCATACTAATCACTCTGTGGCTTTCTCTGCAAAGAAGCTATGCATAACTGCAAGCAAATAATCTGGGAGGAAATAACAACCAGGAAGGTAAAAGAAACCTATAATTTAAAGTGCTATTCATACTCAGGTATCATCTCATCTCATGATTTACTTATTCACCATTACCAAGATCATTTACAATATAACCAGAACTGGTCAGATGGCACAAAAGTTTAAGGTGAACAATTCACAAAATTATACAGTTCAGTCTATTTGTACCTTGTGACAGGCAGAGACAACAGAAAGAACACAAGAACGCATATATAAAATTAAAAACAAACCCCAGACAATTTCTCCAAAATACACGCAGCTAATGCAATCTGACATAATTATACCTCCTGCAATGAATCAAATCAACCAGCCAGAAAAATGAAGGAAAAATACTCTCCTTCTCTTAAACATCCAGTTTTTGCAGGCCCAGTCTTTTCATACCTCTGGCAGTCCTGATAATAAAAGGATTATTTGGATGGATGATCATGAGGATCAATGAATCGAAGAGAGAACAATGAGGTGTTCTGGACAAGAGTCTAGCCGGCCAGTCCCACTAGGCATACCCCAGCCTAAGAGTATTTCTGATTTTTATCACAGCAGTGTACCGCAATACGCAAGGCAGTTTCCCTCTTTTAGAACAATCCCAATTTATTCACGATTTTGCAGATAGGAAGTGAGACCTTACTTCACAGAGAAGAGTATGTATAGACAGTGAAGCCTCTAGAGCAGAGGCTGCTTTTGGTCTGGGTTTCTACAATGCTTAGCTGTCCACGGCATCATCTTTTCCATGCACTGGGATATGAATATGCAAGCAATACTAGAGCAATCGTGTGTCTCTGGTGAAATACCCTGCCAACAGGTCAGAGGTCACACATTGCACTGACCTCCCTCTCTAATCCTCTGTGCAACGCTGCATTACACAGGACAAACGTGACAGTGCAGAAAACAGAGATGCACTATGTATATGGATACATGGAACATTATTATAGCCATTTTATAAGCATTATAGGTACCTGAAGTGGCCACAAGGGAGCTGTACTAATCTCTAGCAGAAACTAAAATTGATCGGGTATAATTAATGCAAAACGTTAGGCAGATAAACAAGCCTGGAAAAGTCTTCCCTCTTGGGAAAGACACGCTCCCATCTAAGCCAGGCTAGTGCATGCATGCTGAACTGCAGAAAAAACCTACCTGCTACATGCTACCACAACAGAACAAAGAACTAGAAATTCAGTGTTCTGGGGACTACAGAGCAGGATTTGCAGGAGAGAGTCATCTCAGCTACAAGTTACTCGTCCAAGTCTGAGTTAGTCACCCCAGGCTCTCTTTGTAGCCAATGGAGTCCTCTAGTGAAATAGTACCTCCAGTAGGTCTCATGCCTTAACTATTTGTCCTAGGACACAGGACGACCAGCTGCAGTGACCTGAACTGGAAGACTACTGTGTATTGAGGAGTTAGCGATCCTCAGAACGGCTGAGCTGCGTGGGCACAGGCCTGTGCTACACTTGGCTGCACTACGTTGGGCTGTGCTGTACCTTTAACTTGGCCTTCAGGCTTGTGCTGTGCTGTAGCTGTCGCTTGGCTGCAGGACAAATTTTGCCAGCTAATCATAACAGAGGCGCCTGCAAACAACTCCCACTTGGCACCAGCAATTACACCGCCTGCTTTATCTTGAAGTGAAGCAGTGTGTTCTCATGCTAACTTCCTTTTGTTTGACAGCAGAAATTATAAATGGCATTGTTTACTTCTAAGAAAATCCTATCAGAGTGCTAAAGACCATAATGCCAGTGAACCTTAGCATGGATGGGACCAAGTGCAGCAGGCCATGCTGTGACTAGAGGTCCACCTGATGCTGTGCAATGCTGGGTTCCTAGCACTGGATGGGATGTTAAGTGCCACAAAGATGATGAAGAGACGGAGCATCTCACGAGGAAAGGCTGAGAGAGCTGGGACTGTTCAGCCTAGAGAAGAGAAGGCTCCAGGGGATCTTATGTATATAAATACCTGAAGGGAAGGTGCAAAGAAAGTGGAGCCAAGCTCTCTTCAGTAGTGCCCAGTGACAGGACCAGAGCCAGTGGGCACAAATTAAACTAGGAGAAGCTATCTAAGCATCAGGAAACAACTTTTCACTGTGAGGGTGATCAAGCACTGGAATAAGTTGCCCAGAGAGGCTGTGGAGTCTCAGTCCCTCGGAGATACTAAAAAACTGTCTGGACATGGTCCTGGGTAAACAGCTCTAAGTGGCGCTGCTTGAGCACAGGGGCTGGACCACATGACCTCCAGAGGTCTCTTCCAAACTCAACCATTCTGTGATTTCCTGATTCTTTATGCTATCAACTTATTCCTTATCTCTAATAAAAGGATTTTTAATTAATTCATTAGAGAGTTTGAAGACCTTTCTTACTGGCATCACCAATGAACACCTGTTGCATTGCAACAGCGAATCACCCTCCGGAGGTAGACAGTTTGCTCAGTATGAAGCTCACACAAGAATGTCTAACTTCTAGCTGCCTAACTGAACATGGACGAATTCTGCCTTTGGCGTATGAGTTGATGGTTTACGGCTTTAATTTGTTG
Organism: Falco naumanni; assembly: GCF_017639655.2. Classification (NCBI taxonomy): domain Eukaryota; kingdom Metazoa; phylum Chordata; class Aves; order Falconiformes; family Falconidae; genus Falco; species Falco naumanni. Next base: position 91,678,603 of record NC_054058.1, read on the forward strand.
GGGTTGGGAGTTGAACGCTTGTGTAAAAAATGGCTAATGCTCATCTCTCTGCAAGATGGGTAGTTACTAGTGAATACTGCATTGTCTCCAAGAAATGCAGAACAGAACCACCGTGCCGAACAATGCTTACATTTACCTTGGAAAGCACAGTGAGTTGGAGAAGGGACACGGGGCGAGATCCTCAGCCTGCAGGCAGGCAAACACAGGACTATACCCCAAGAAATGTGTCCGAGCGAGCAGACCATGGGGAGGCTGGCAGAGGACTGAAGGTCCAGTTCACCTTGGAGCTGGGACAAAGTTCTGGAGCTCAGGACACCGAGGCAGGCAAAAGGCAGGGCCTGTAGTGCATGGGAAAGGACTACCACCTTCCCTTCAAGAGGGAGGTATTGGCTGTGCCTGCTGTCTGGGTATTTAAAAGCATAGGGCACTGTAATGACAGTTCCTGATTGAAAACTGTCATAAGAAGGAGGAGAAAGGACTTAAGGACTTATTCCCAGGGAAGACTACACAGTTGTTATTAGAGCTTTCAGCTGTCCTATCCTCACAAACGGTGGCATCCTTTCAGTCTTTTCATATCAAGCCAGGCAGGTTTTGCAGTTTATTTTCTTCAGTGCTTCCCAGCGTTACATAGCCAAGTTGCTTCTCATAATTTGATATGCATAAGGCATTTGAAGCATGCTTTTTGAGAGTCCTAGGTAAAACATTAATGAAATAGTAAACATTTGTCATTCTGTTCATCTGTCAAAGATTCTATGTTGCACAGCTGCAACATAGGGCATTAAGGTGGAGATAACTGCTAATTACACTTCTCTGCAGAAACGAAGTCATGTAAATGCAACCACCAGATTACTCCCTAACATGCAAGTTTGTCCATACCATTCGTTACACAGCAATCTCAGTTAACCTCTAGGTGAACTTGTTCCCCTGGCACTGCTATCAAAACTAAATTTTAAGGTAAGTGGACTGTTTGTTTCAGCAAAATGAACCTAGCACAGATTAAATAGATTGTCAGTTGCTTTGCTGGATGGATCCTATAAATACCAGCCACATACCCCGTTCTTATAGTGTCTAGTGACTTCATATTCATAAAATGTTTGTCAAGCTTAACCTGACTATGTACTTAGAATTTTCAAAGCTTACTTTTCCCAGCTTTTAAATGAAGCTCCATAAACAGTCTGGCACATACATGGATGTCTGGAAAGGTGGTACAGGCAACATGGAATTATTGGTGCTGAATGGACACTGGATATTCAAAATTCTATAAGAAGCAGCAGGTGGGGGGTGGAGGCATTGCAAGCTCACGCTGGCAAGAACATGGTCTTCAAAACACATTATGCAACACAGAGCAGCTGATTGCCAGAGATCCTAGTAGAAATATTCCTGCAACTGGGCGTCCTCGCAGACAAAAATTTAGCTCTTTTGAAACATTGAGGAAAACATTTCAAAAAAATGTAAATGGAGGAAGTTCTACTTATTAGTGACACCCATTTTTGTGCTGGAGCCAAAACAGGATATACGTGCTTAGTACTGAAGCAATACGCAAAATAGGAGGAATACTGCTTTGATTACAAGAATGGATTTCACCTTTTAGTTGCATACAGGTCACGGTATTTAATCAGACATGCAGCTGGCAGCACTTTACATTATACTTCTGTGTATCTGTCGCTTGGTAGAAATGCAGTGAGCTACTGAGTGGATCTTACTTCTCTGAATGACCAATTTCTTGTACACATCACAAATAAAAGGGACTTGGCTCACACCACGTTAAAAGACCACATTGTGCTTTAAGTGAGACAACTCCATGAGTCTGGAGAACGAAGTCTCTCTATCTATACAGAAGTTGGTAGTGATAGAACCTGCTTCAACCGAAAAGACCACCAGCAGGTAAAGAGACAATACTGGAATCTCTAAACCAAATTAAGCCTGGACTTCCCTGGCGATTCAAACTTGTCAACAAGGGTCTTCATTTGTATCAAGCGTGGTACTGGCTTCTGTGCTTCAGACTACTGCCCAGTAGGAAATGCACTTGTCGCCATATGGAGTAAAAGTTGAGTATAGTACAACACATCTCAATCCCTCACCCACATATGTCCTCCACAGCCACAGCTTGCTCCAGACATACCCCCAGTTTGAAGGGACTGAGGGTCCAAAACCTCAAAGCATGCTGAAGTCTTTCACAATCATCACTTCAGCTGTAGCCTTTAAGATTAGTGTTGGATTTATGTAAATACATTTTAAATCTAAACTAAAGCCCAATGCAGCAAGCTGACTAAAGCCTTCAGTCTGGGATTTCTGCAACACTTTGCCTAATAACAGGAAAGACTTGTGAGCTGTGCTTTAATTAGCTGACTCTTGCATCTGGCCAGTAAGGCAAACACCTTGCATGGCTTGAGAGGGAGTAGCAGCTAATCCATAAAGCCATTTTCCACCTCTGTAGGTGAATCTTGTTCACAATGTGCTGCCAAGAGGTACTGTCATTACCTGGGATCAGTTAGCACATAGACCTAATTAAAAACCTTCAAACTTTACAGCTTTAAGCGAGCCTTCAGTAGAAATGGAGAGGTCTCCCAGTGATCTTGGCAGGCAAAGCTTCAGCTAACCCACAGGGCAGCAAGACAAGAACTTTTCTGTTCTCGGTGAGACAAGACAGGACTTCCTTCTATCAGTGAGAAGTGCAAGCGTTTCTATACAAGTCCCAGTAAGCCGAAATCGTAAAAGCTATGCCCTGGCTGAGGGGACAGCTTAACAGCCCTCTCAGATGCAAGGCCACACTTTTTAATCAACAGCAAAATACTGAGTTAACCTGTCTTGAATTGATCAATTTGAAAAAGGGAAGATATAAAGTAGCAGCTGATTTTTAAAGCAAACCTTTATGAAAACAGTATGCATAACTGAAGTATGTTATGTTTTGTGTTAACGTTATCTAAACACAGACCTTCTTCTCACCTGTCTGATATGTGGCGAACTTTACAAATAAACATATTTAAAAGGAGCACTATGAACTTGATAACAATAACAGGTAGATGCAGTGTGCAGGGAAGCAGATATCTATATAGCGTGACATGAACGGATGGCAAAGTCCTGAAGGAACACGTCAATGTGGTGGGGCACTATCAGCAAAATGCTGAAGGGCAATTAACTGCTAGTGCACTGTTGGCATGTGCAGAGTACAGCTTAACTCCAGCTGACCCAACTAAAAGGATCATAGTTAAAGAAAGAGCAGTATGACCCGACAAGAAATAAGGATGTGCAAAATACAACATAGCATAGAGACATCTGAGCCATCTAAATGAGATGAGGCAACAGAACTAACACAGGCGTATTTGCAAGCACGTCATTTGGGCTACTTCTCTTAACAGACCACATACTAATGAGGAAGTAGTCTAACACAGAAGAACCATACATACTACATAGGCACATACTTTCATATGTAATATAGGGTATCTGAAAGTGAACACAACAGTTTTTGTAAGATCAAATTGTTTAGGCAATCAAGATTTGTCTTAGGAAACAACCTCATTTTAATGACAGTGGCCACTACTAACTATCTTCACGCTTAAGATAACAATCTTCAAAGTTCATGTGCTTATAATGTAAAAATTACTTTCATAATTTCATTATTTATATCTCTTAGAAGTGAAATATCCTTGCTTGGTTTCATCCACATGATGAATATCCTTGGACTACCTGAAGCAAATCACATCAGACATTTGGATTACTCAACAGAGCCAAGGAGAAGAAATATATCTTTGCAGCTGATGCAACTTTGTTTAGTAGCCAAGGATATTTTTAGAATGCAGAAGGAAAAACACCAGACAGAAGAAGACTTGTAAAGGAACCCCAGATAAAATACCCGAAACAGAGCAGACATGCAAAACCAAACAGCTTAGGAGGGCCAGATAAACCTTTGAACCATTACGTTCCGTACTGTCCTAACATTAATAAGAAGGCAACAAGATATAGGTACATAAATCTTAAATTATGAAGAACAAACAACATTTAGTACTAGTATATCTTTGGTTGCCTCCATATTAGCATCTGACAAGCCTGGTGTTGAAGGAAAGAAATATTAGAAATCTGTTTGAATGACCAGTAGAAAGAGAGCGAATACAGAATTGAACCATCACTGTGACCACGGAGAAAGCGGTCAGGGTTGGTTTTCTACTAGAATGGTGCACAGAATTACAGAGAAACTATGATTACTGCTGGAGACACACACCCTTCTCATGAAAATACCCACATTAACAGTAGAAGCAATCTGGAGAGAAAAAATCAGTAATAATGGATGAGGAGAAAAGAGTACAATGGATTAAGAATTACTCTGAGCTCTACAAATGTGAATCAGTCCTCAAGAAAGACAGAGAAAATGCTGATGGACATTTTAGATATGTGCTGTGCTAGGAAGACTGAAGAGTCGTGATAGAAGGTTACAGAACCAACACAGACTGTGTGAGACATCCCTCCATGCAAATAAGACAATAAGACACAGCTGGCAGAAAATTATTAATGATTTATATCAGTAACCCAGTGGTAATTACAACTTTACTGCAGCTTTATGGTGCAGAAACATTGAGAAATATTCCTATGCTGTTGTCAAGGTAACCTGCAAGTATGTAGGTGTGCAATTCTGCTGGCATTTGAATCAAATGAGGGAGAACTAAGAAAATGAGAGCCAACGTGCAGAATCTGTTTCCTTACAACTGAAAAAGCTGAAATTTTTAATTGGAAAGCAAGAAGAGCTGGAGTAAATGTTAGGAGGAATTGTATGCTACAGCTCACTAATTCCACAGAGGTGGAGTCTCCTTCCATGTTTAAGACCAACAGAGTAGGAACAGGACACAGTCTGGAGAAATCAGACTACCTTCGGATGTGGTGCTGATATACTATGAAAAAGATTGACTGCTGCTTCAGTTCCTTCAGTGCTACATATACATCGTATGGTCATATCTGTAGCATTGGTACTCATGCTACCCACTACATATTTTTTTTAATTATTTATTACTTAAAATGATTTTTCTGAATTCTGGTTTGAATCACAATTCCTTATCAACTAGAGACCCACAAGCATTCATTTTTTCATTCATGCTACCTTCTTGACCAGTTAATTAAAAGAGGAATGCAAAGAGGTTGTTAACACAAATGAATTTTACTTTGCAAAAGAGGGATAGAGACGTAGAACATCTAAGAGCACACACTCTGCCTGTTATGGATGCTCCAACGAGATGTGACAACTTGTTGAGCTGTGACCAGTTGCTAGCACTTATCTATCTTTGAAAACAAGCTGTTTCTGGCACCAATATGATGCTGGACTGCTTAAAACCTCTTAAAGCCTCCCTCTTTCCTGCCCACCACCCTCTTTAACAGGCTTGTCAGAGACAGTGGCAGAGCCCCACTCAAAGAAATTCCTGGGCTTCTCTCTCCCTGCCCCCCAAAAGGGCAGTTCGTCCCATCAGCATCCACTAGAACCATGACTGATTAAGGGCAAATTCTGCATGGCCTGACCTTATATAAGGGGAGAAGAAGAAAAAAAAAAAAAATCTCACAATGATTCACAGTAACATCTAAAAAAAGCAATATGATGACCACAAGCAATCTAAAAAGACAAAAAGATAGGGTCTCTCAAGGCTGTTTTAAAACCTACATACTGCTAATTAAAGCTAACTAGAAAACATTTGCAGCGCTGATGAAATTTGGTGTATACAATGAGATAATTCACTTTTTAATAAATTATACTTTTGTGTGTAGCTTTTGAACTCAGCAAAAGCACATGATTTCCCACACATTTCTGGCATACTACACTGGAACATTACAAACAGAGATGAAAAAATAATCTTTTCAGTGAGCTCCTATTTACTGTGGAGTATTTCACTACTTAGTACTGACTGTATTCTCTACCATTCGCTGTGTGCAGATGAGGTTCCCACATTTGATTCAGGAGGCTGATGCAGAATTAAATTCAGCCACAGGCACACAGGAGTAAGCTCTTACCAGGCTCAATGGTAACTGCATCCACTCATGGAGAGCCATCACCCATATTCTTGGACCAGAGACATAATGTATACACTTCAACACAGTGATGTCATTCTAACTCGCTGCTCTGACGGACACCCACCAATTCAAGAGCCTTCTGCTATACCACAGTTTTCACCTACCCACCAAACAAAAGAGTAAGGTAGATTGAATCCAGGTGATACTGTCCTTCCAGATCCTCTCAGTCTGGAACATACATTTTACCTAAAGTTATGCTGAAATATATACATGATAAAACGTAGGTTCGGCACTATCCCAGTCTGCATATTTATGTCTAAAAAAAGATAAACAAATAGAACGTAATCCTGACCAAGTAGCAATTTGCACAGGGTTAATAAGCAAAATGGCTGCACCAGCAGCATCTTCCAAAACAAGCTGCTTTAATTTTTGAACTTCAGAACAACTTACAAACCACAACACAAATTCTAAATGTTTTCTAGACCCAGAGACAGAAAAAAACCCCACCCAACTGAATGTGTAATTTATTTAGGCCATAAATAAATGAACTGTTAAAACACTCAGAAATGGAATACAGGCAGAAAAAAAAATAAATGCCTGGACCATAGAAGGCAATCCACACAAAAGCTCTAAAAATCCAGCAGATCTGTTGCAAATCTGGTCCAGAAATATATAAACTTCAACTTAAAACTGAATCTCCTTCAAGTAATTCTTAAGACTCTGTAAGCCCAAATAACAAATATACTGGGCAAAAAAGCAACTCAGGATCCTCAAAGATCCTAACAAACAAATCTGATTGACTGCTGTCCTATATCAACACCTTCAGCCACACTCATCCACAAATCACTACAAGATTCAGTCTCACAGCCCCTTCCCAAACACAAGACACTTACTAGTGACAGGCGACACTTCTGAGCCTACAGAACCCATACTGACACAGCTGAACTTTCCCCCAAATTAATTCTTAAATCTTCAGCCACAGTAGAGGTGCAGTACTTTTGAAGAAGAGCCCTCTGTGTCACTCATTGTCCCATCTACCCAGACACTGCTCTGTCCCTTGGGAGGGAAATACCTCAGTACTGCCTAAAAAACCCTCCACAAGTGCAGAGCTCACAGCGAGCCAAGCCATAGCAATGTCTCTTAGATGTCCCGAAGACATCACAGCAACACCCTTTCTCCTGAGGATGCTATTAAGATGGGCTGCATACAAATGATACCTTCAGGGTACACTGCAAAGACAATATGCCAATCCCTACATGGCTTTGGTCACAAAGGGCTGCAAAGATGCTGACTGAATCTCAGTTTCTGACCAGAAGTTTTGAAATGTTCCAAAGAAGAGGTCTGCTGGACAAACTCCTCTAGCACTGCAAAGTTAGGGGAAACAGCTAACAAGGAACCGTTTTTACAGAAACGAAAACTTATCAGATATGATTCAACCCTCTCAACCAGTACCCCGGCAAATTTGCCTGAACGCAATGTGAGACTGTCTCCTCGCATGGAAAAAAAAAGGACACAAGTAAAAAGGAAGGGCTGTAGGCAAGCCAGCCTCAGATGTTGACCTGAGAAGGGCCTGGGATCATACAGAAGAGAGGCTGAAACTCAAGATTTTCGGCAAGAAAAAAGTAACTCAGAATAGCTTTTGTTCTGCCTAAGAATAAAACTGATTTTAAGAATGCCCTGCACAATGGGAATTCTGAAATATTGTTCTGAAAAACATTATAATAAAACATTTTGCTCCAAATTCCTGAATGAAACCCTCAAGTGGCTCAGAAAAATGACAATGGCTAGCAATAAATTATGTATATTTGAAAAAAATGATAGATAAATGTTTTCATTACCTTCACCTGCAGCAAGGAAAATCTACTTATCAGTAATAGCTTGTACTTTTTAAACAAGACTACAAACTGTACCATGAATACTTCTTTTGCCCATGGGAAGAAATGAACTACAGAAAGCAATCAAAGATTCTCAGTGTTTGATTTTGCTTTTGCAAAACAACCTAGCTAGAAGTCTCTAAGGAGATATTCCAGAATCAATTGCCTTACATTATGTTCTGAGAGTCCAACAGCAAGTCAGAATACAAAAAAAGCAAGAGAAAGCCATGTTTCCCTTAGTGAAATGAGCACATATTATTAAAAAGGCAATTTGCAGTTAATATGGGATTGGATTCTGGTCTCAGTAGTGTAGAAGTTGATGTTCTGAAAATTATTTTAAACAACTCAACATTTAGGAACCGAACCACTCACTTGTTTTGATCTTTTGTTTTAAAGTGAAATCAGAATTAAGATCTATTAGGTCTATTTCAAATTTCTTTCCGATTCTAGTCTGTTCCCATGATCCAAATCATCCAAGACTTCACCCATCAGGGAGCACAGGCCTCATCACAAGTATATGTAAGTCCTTTCCAATGACTGAAGATTTACATCACCAACAAGAAGGGAATTTTTTTTTTTTTTTTTAAGCATTCTCCATGCACCTGAGGCTGTGCTTACCACCTTTTAACTCGGCTATACATATCACAGATTGACAATGACAAAAGCAGAGTCAAAATTCAGGTAACCAGAAAAAAGGTATCACCTTGAGCAAAACACATACCTTTGTGGTATATAAAACATGTGCTGTGGAGGGGGTTTGTAGAGAACTCCTTCATACACAGGCCACAAACCACTTAAAATTCTGAAAAGGGAACTCTTTCCACAGCCATTGGGTCCAGTGATTAAAAGATTCATCCCCTCCTGGACCTACAACAGCAATGAAAATACCAAGATGTTACTATGCAGTGTATGTGGCACCAGACAGTCTAAGACCCCCTAGAGGGAGATATGTGAGCATTTATATCAAATTATCAACCCATTTCATTAGTTACCTGCACACATTTATGCAACTATTCTGGAAACAGTGGCATTAGATACAATATGTGGGTTGATATAATGAATATAATTTCTATAATGTCCGAATATTTCTATAAACTATACTGACCATATCACAATGTCAATAAACCACAGCCAGTATCAATTATTATAAGGCAGATTGGGTCCAAAGGTGTTAACAGCATACAGAGCAGTTCTATGACCATCAGTGACATTAACTTAAGCTATGGCAGTCCTATCAAATTACTTGGAAAATTTACTCCACATTGTCCCTTCCTGCTTAATTACCAGTGTTATTCTGGCTGTGATGCACTTGGTTACACTCATTTGAATATTACCCTGCGTTTATATGAGTGTATATTTAGGCATAATCTCGATGTCATTGTCTATGCTTTACATAAATATATTGACCGTTATATTTTCTGTTTTGTCTCTTGAGCCAAATGAATAAATATAACTGTCTCCTTGACCTTAAAGTTGTAATTTTACAAATCTGAAATTCCTACACTGAAGCCATTGCAAGTTTTGCCACAGCTAGGACCCTGTCCTCCTAGTTGCTAATACCTATACCAACAGAGCTAGCAAGAGGAACGCTCTGCTTTAGCTAAATCAAAGGACCTGCTGGAATTATTCATGTTAGTGTTCTTATAACTTCAACTCTTTTTTAAAATAATAACATCTGCACTGGAACATAAGATCAGGATATATATGGGAGTAATTTAGCACAGGTCATCCATTAAAATCGTGAGCAGCTACTGAGTGGTATCTGGAACAGCCTTTTAAAAACAATACAAGTTCTTACTGAGTAAAGACTCCACGGTTGTGGACTTGTGAACTATCTGTCAACTATTAGTACTGCTCTTTGTAGTGATCAAGCAAAACTACATACTCAGTCTTCACTGTTGCTGTGAACTCAGACTTTTAAAGAAGCCTACGTGAGTAAAGTATCCCAATTGCACTGAAATTAGGTAAAGATGGATGCAGACTCCCATATACACCTTTGAAAATCTCAGGTCATTTTTTCACCTGGCAACCTCACCAGAAATCCTCTCTTCTCTTTCCTTGAGCAGGACAAACTACACATGTCTGCCTCTATTGAGCTACTATGCCTACCTTTCTGGACTTCCCCTTTTTTCCATATGCTCCTCCAAGTACTTAACATAAGGTACATGAATTCTGTGCTGTTTATGTTAAAGTGATGGCAACAATCAGAAGATTCTTGCATATCATCTTACTTTGAAGTTTAGTCTGGAAACCACCACATCGCCATTCGGAGTAATAATAGGAACATTTTCACAAATAATTCCATGATCAACATCAATAACTTTGCCTAGAAAGAAAAAAAAAAAAAAATTAGTTTGTGAAACCTTCCATTAAGCAATGATATGTGACAATCTCTGTGCACAACTGAGAAGTATAAGATGGTAAATTTCAAACAACTCTTTTTATGTGCTCCACGTTCCCCTAGTGGAAAATCTGGATAATAAATCTTAGCTAGTCAGAAAGACACTGTCAGCAGTAGCCAAGAATGTGCAATGAATCCTAAATTTGATCATAAATGTAACGCACAGTATGCATCGTAAATATATTATGCGCTATAAAGCCACGTTTATTCACATTCTACCTGTATTTACTGTATTTTGTTTTAAATAGGTGGTCAATACCAACCAGCAAAAGAGATCAAGGACAGCCTTAGCCACAGGCACACCAGTTTACTTGCTCTTGAGGATTCAGTTAGAAAACAGAATTATGTTCACTACCAGCTCTGAAACTCAGAGCCCAGTTCAGCCTCTGCCAGCAACGAGAGCAAAGGAGAAAACATGTAATGGCTTGCTTCCATCTAATTTTGAAGCCACAGACACTATAAATGTGTCTTGTAAGTATTTGTGGAAACCCATATAACATTACGCTCCAGTAGCTACACTTACTATTTGGATTTCTGGCAAATTCAAATATACAGTCTCAATCGGACATTTGGATACTCTGTAACACAAGAACTTTGAAATAAATTCTTCTGGAAACAGTAAAAAAGTGAAAGCAACTCTTAACTTCTCAGTTGCCTGTTAATGGGCTTCTCTAACACAGCCCGCACAGCTGGGCTCCTAGAAAAATAACAGAAACTACTTCTACAGAGAAGATGCAAAGTAAAGAGATTTCTCTTTGTATTAGAAGGCTGCTATTTTTATAACTTTGACTAATCTGAACAAAGGAAAACGGAACTAAGGAAAAGCTGAGTTTATTACAAGAGGATCTGGTAGCATTTCCTTCAGTTAAGGTTAGTTTTACATTTCCCATCAAGAGGTTCTTTGTTCAATTGCTTCTGACTTTGCCCAACTATAACAACCTGGGCAAAAACTTCTGCGCCATGTCCAAGCACTTTCCCCCCCACCCCCCCACCCCCACCCCAAATAAGTTCTATTTAAAACAGTTCTGTGGTGTCCAACATGAGACTATGGAAAATGGAAAGTGTTTTGCTGTTAATGAAAAATTACTTGGATAGAGTGGAGAAATTCTAGTTAAAATAGATCTATGATAAAAAATAGTAAGCCAAGCAAGTAATAAGTAAATTTCATTCTCATAACTTCACAGTGTTTGATTGCAACTTCAGCATGCTTTTAAAGCATATTTATGTGTAATCAGAAATAAAATTTGACAGTATTTGTACAAGATGTACAAAATTTTATTTCAACTTTAAAATTCTGAATTATTAGACACACTATGTATAAGGCAATATTATTATCTGTTAAAAATATCCTAATAGTTTTCATATTTTCACAATGCTTTTATTGACAGCAGTAAAGGCCAGGCACAAAACAGACATCCCTTAGTTACATGAACTTACATTGGATGATTCAAAAGGAAATAAATAGTATGTGTTCAAAGAGCCTTTGGGGAAGCTGAATTATGGTTTGTCTTTTATAACAATGCAGACACCTATACGTTATGTGAGCACGTGCACTTTTATCCACACACAAATCCACTCTGCAGGGGATTTCTGAAGTATCAAGGAGGAAAAACCAGTATTACAATGGGACTTGTCATAAAAAGCGTGGAGCCTGTGGCCTAGATTCATCTGGCCTAAATTCTACTTAAGTCCTTGTGCACAATGCTTGGTCTTGGCTAGCTGCCTCTGAGAGCCTACAACCAGTCAGAAACAAATGCTAGTCACCACTTTGGAGGAAAATTCAGGCGGGATGAAACATGTGACTGTAGTGGAATCAAATCTTGGGAAAAGATTGCAGAGAAATAAGGAGTGGAATATAAGTATACTAGACGAAAAGGGAACGAGAGCATGAAGAGCATGCTTGCATATCTGAACTGTATTTGGGTTTGTTTTTAAAACACAGTTATCTAAAAAGAGCTCCCAAATGACTTTGTCGATCCAGGAACTACAAACCTTTTCTCTTGTACATGACAAAATGTAACAGTTACAAAATGTCATTTCTTTTAATGTCAGCCAAATATTACCAAGATCGACAAGATTAAGACATCAGCTATTTCCACAGCTACCCACCGCACTGCATCAGACTGTTCGATATGAAGAACCTTGTCAGGGGACCTTTGAGAAATCTATGCTGAAGGGCAGCACTGTTGAAATTGCTGGAAGAAATTATTTCATAAAGAGCACTTTGGTGCCTTCAGCTCCACCAAGGTTTAAGTTTTCAGAAGCCAAAGGGAGGGAATGAGGCTTTTCAACACCACAGAGGGGAAAAGCAGAAGGGGTGCACTGGGAAAATTGGGAAAAGCCCATTGTAAAAGCTGCTTTTAAGTATCTCGGAGAGAAGCTGGACGCAATAGGAAGAGAGAGGTGTCACATAATGGAGCACAATAAAAAATAGATGTACACAGAAAACGCTTTGGGGAGAGTGCACACAGAAAGACAGTGGCACCAGAAGGACACAGGACAAAGATAGGAAAGGTAAGGTATATATTGATCAGATCATTTGGGAGGCGAGGGGAAGGGCAAAGTTGTCAGCCCATTTTCAGTTGAAAATTTCCACTAAATTATGAAAAAATAAGCATAGGCTGATTCTTGGTCGCTGAAAACGAAGTAGTATTTTCATCAAAAACTACTGAACCAATCTGTCTTTCCCTCCTACCCAAACAAAATAATGTGGTGTTTGAAGACAAAAATATTACAGTCTCAGTTTTCTGAAAAAAATTGTGTCTCAGGAAAGCTGGCTATCTTCATGTAAGAATAATAATACCACCACCACCAATAACAATATAGCTGAAATGCCTTTTTCATTGAAAGTTTTCACAGAAAACAGTTACTTTGTGGATTAGAAAAGTACTGCACAAGCACAGAGTTACAAAACAGCAGGAAGTTAAAATGGAAGGTAACGTGGTCTCTGGTGTATTAAGGCTAGGAGGCTGATCTGTTGTAGAAACAAAACCTCTGTTCACGTCCTCTCCCACTGCACCGCCGCCTCCCCCCCGCTCCAGGAAATACATGCAAATATGCATTAATTACCTTTGATTTCCAAGGGCCCATCGATGTGCAATTCCACTTTATCTTCATTCTTGCTGTTGTTTTTAGACCCTTGAATAACAGCAGTTCTTTTGTAAATACCTCTCTTCACCTCATCAAAGACTGAAAACATGTTGTAGACACGGGCAGTGTAGCCTGCTAGCTCAGTAACCTGAGAAACGACAAATGCCTCATTTCAGTTATTCTTCACAAATTCTATAAATTAAGTGTTTGGCCAAAGATTCATGGAAAATCGTCCTGGCTATTCTGAGTCAGTGTTTCTCAAACACTGTTCTGGAAGGATCAACAATGCATCTTTCAACGCCTATCAATTTTCATTCCTTGAGATTCTGTGCTAACCCATATGCCATCCACAGCTCCTACAAGTCAGCAGACAGAGACAGTTTGAGGGGGACAGATTTCAGCCAGTGTAAGCTATGATAGCTCCAATAAATGAGAAGGTTGCAGGGACTGCTCTTCTCTGCAGATCAGCAGAGCCTTCACCCAACAGAGAATAGCTATTAGTATATCTGAAAACAGAGAGCCTATCACACCAGAGAAAAACAACATCTCTGTGTTTGCCAGCAAAATAAAGGCCCACAGAAGTGAGAAAATTTGGCATCTATAACTTTTATGTCTACCTCCCTGCATTCCCAAAACCTCCTGTGGGAAAGGTGTGCTTTCTCTGTAAAACAGGCAGCATCAGAGCATCCTAATCTAAAACACAGTACAAAAAAGAAATTACTCTTCTGTCCACTGCATGCTAGAGTACCAAAGCTAAATCCAAGTTCTTGGCTTAGAACTGGACACTTTTAAGATGGGGTAAGGCCTCTCAAAAGGCTTTCTCCTTTCTTGGGTCCTTTTGTCACATTTTCCACCTGGTGAAGACAAGAACAAAGGATCTCTGGGCATGGTAACTTCCTATTCATGATACCACCAAGAACTCACAAAGAACTGCCTCCATCTGCTGGCAGCAACGAATTAAACCTGGACATCTTATAAATGTATTATTTGATGGTTTTACAAGGATGAATTTTTATACTATATAGATAAGATAAGAATAGCAAGAAAATTAGTTCAAGATTATAAAATCATTGACTTGCTGTAGTTAAACACATAGAACCCATTATTGATTTCACCTGCTACAGCATACATAATTCCAAAATAAAATCCTCTATAAATTTCACTATTTGTGCCAGATTTAGAAGTGAGTGCTAGTTCTAGTCACATGGCCGTCACCCCACTGGAGGTTAACAAGTATACAACATCTCAAAAAATTCAGTTTGAAAAGAGTTATCAATGTTATCCATCAGCTGTATATTGTTCTGCATTGGTAATTGCCTCAACAGCTGTGAAAAATTGAGCTAACACCACCTAAGGCAGTAGGTAGCACACAGGAGCTGTAACATCATTCTCCAGACTGGAGTATTTCTAGCAATTTCAGTGGGAGCTCGTGCCAGGACTGAGTGCTCTGCACAGCATCAGCAGTGCCATTAGATGGAGAGAATCCTGCATGTGATGAAGGACACTTGCAGCAGCTGTGCACCAGGAGAAACACAAATGTAGTTCAGTTTCTAAACCACGACCCTACAAACCTGCTTTGTCAAAACACTAAATACTACCATCTAAACTAGTGACCTGCAAAGGAAAGTTGAGCCTACCTCATCTGCACACTGAATTACATTGACTGGAGGAGACTGCTTTGGTGGATCAAGTGGGCAAGAACTGGCCCTTCACTACCACTTGAAGTGGATTGAAATACACTGTCCTTTGGAAACTGCCTGAACCACAAAATGGGAATGACAATGTGATTGAAGTACCACAGTGTCTCTTTAAAAAGAAGTATAAATGTAAAATTAAGATGGAAATTCATAGACTTGGTCTTCGATCTCATGCTGGCTAGATTGAAATCTCATCAGGTTATAAACAAAGTGAGTTTGTTCAGTTGTTCATACTACATTGTGGGTATTTTGTTTCCAAAAAATAAAACCACAATGTTTTTAAGATCCCATGTACATTATATAAATAACTGAAATGTTGAAAATAAAATAGAAATTACATCAGTGTATACTAGGTTATCTGGTAGCAGCTTTAGAGCAGAGGCCAAGCAGGGGAACAGCTAATGGAGCATAGGTCAAAATCACAGTCCATTAGAAGAACACCTTCTGAGAAAAGCACATGCTCTGGCTTTGTCAGAGTCTGTATCCGAAGCTGCCAAACTACCCCTTCTCCTCCAGTTTACAAAGCTGTAGCTATTATGGCTGGATTCCAAGTAATAGAATCCATAGTCTTTGATTAGCTGCCTAGCTAATGCATGTCTCCTCACACAGCACTCCTCACACTGGGAAAAGTGGTCCCCACCAAAGGGATGAGCAAAACCAATTAACAAATGCAGAACAAACTTTCTGGAGAAAATGCTGAGGAGAATAACAGTACTGCCTCACTTTTCTTTTGCTTAACAGCTGGCATCTAGAGAAACCTCCCAAGAGAGACCACAGATGAAAGCCCAACTTTACTGGAATTTGGATAAGGACTTGAAACGTCTCTGATCTTCCAGATGAACATCCCATACTTCTAGACTATTTGCTGTCCCAAGGTGGATTTACTCCCGCTAGAATGTCTCTATTTTGCAAAATTACTTCAAATTTAACAGATTCACGATACTGAAAACAGCCCTACAGTTTAGGTGGCCAAGAAGTAAGGACTCAGTTCTCTTTGCATTTCATACAAGACATGACTGGAACAGGTTGCCCAGAGAGGTGGTAAATGCCCTATTACTGGCAAAGTCAGGTTGGACAGGGCTCTGAGCAAGCTGATTTGGTTGGAGATGTCCCTGCTCACTGCAGGGGGGTTGGACTAGATGACCTTTGAAGGTCCCTTCCAACCCAAACTGTTCTATGACACTTCCAGCAAAAGAGTCCCAATACATTGAAGGCAGACAGCTTGAATTCAGGTCTGTGCTCCAAACAGACCTTGAACCTTTATCACTGACATTCCAGGAACTCCTATTGCTCTCCGATGGCACCTGAGCACAGGTATTAAAAATGATATTTACATGTTGCACCATACTAGCAGCCATGCACTTTAGACTCTTTATCAACTTAACTCTAAAGATAAAATATCAGTTCAAAGATCTCCACGGATTTAGTTGCAATAGAATTTGTCTTTGAAAATTGCGCTTTTTTTTTTACATTTTATATTAAATGTAAATTCTGTTTTACTTTTTTCCTCTTGTTTCACGTATGACATGTACAGTACCTCTTTGTATGAAGACATAATCCTTTCAATAGCATCTGCTCCAGAGATCAGCAAGTTTCGTGATGTAGTAAAAGCTTCTGTTCTTTCACTAACCATTGCCTGTTTCTGTCCATCTTCCAATTCTAAAAGTAAAAGAAAGTTTTCTGTTAAAATATTCTTCTGAAAACTATCTCTACAAATTAAATTGTGATTAGAATGTGAGCCATTATAGAGTAGCTTTTAAATTAAGAAAAAGTTAACTCTACAAAGACAACCTTTCAAAAAGAATTGCTGAATGTAGATTCAAACCCAAAAAGAACTGATAGCTTGGTAACAAAGAATAAGTGGGAGTATATGGAATTCACCTTCTTAGGCAAAACATGCTCTTCTTTTATACTATTTGTCTATCTAGGTTATTTTCCTTTTGATATATCACTATTCAACCTAAATTTTTTAAAATATGAAAGACTCAAACCTAAGCAATGATCTGAAACATAATTAATATAATTTTTACTACCTTTGCAATTATTCATTTTCAGCTTTACTTATTCACTGACTTCCTGTAAAAGGAGACATTCATATTGATGGAAATTTGGCAACATTGTTACATTTCTATAAAAAAGCAAGAAGCTCTTTTATTATCAAAGGCATGGTTTAACTAGGATACCTCTCTCTCACAACACTGTTCCTCTCTACATCTGACTCCAGTAAAAGTTGTGATGCTTTGTTTATGACACTGTATCCTATTAGCAAGAAAATTCTTGCTCCACGTGAAGGAGTTATCTCAAAAGAACATGTCAGCAACATCAGGTAAGGAGAAAACCACAGCAGAAATCGTAGAAGATACCAGAGAAATAAATCTGTTTATATTTAACGTATCTACACATACTCTTGCTGCCACGTGAGCTACAGATTTAACAGCATAGTCAATTTGCAAGGTTTGCTTCCTGAAGGAATTAAGATTTTTTTTAAAACGGCTGAATGTTTTAAGACTGAATGTTGTTTCAGTGTTAATAGTTGCGTTACAAAAAAGAAGACGACAATGAAGAAGACAAAAACCACTCAAAGATTTTTCACATACAAGATTTAGAATGAAAGGTCTCAAAGGTTTTCTGCATCACAGAATATTGCTTAAGTCTGTTGCAGAACAGGGTCATGATTTTTTTTTTCTTAAGTTTGTAAAGTTTTTTAAAAGTTGTGTGGTTTTTTTATTAAGTTAAGCTACTGCTAGGCATCAGGCTAGGCAGGGTAAGGAGTGGATCCAGTGTGGCAACTCCTGCATCAGCAATTGTTACTAAAATCCTCTGTGGTGTTTGCACAGTGCTGATGATCAAGAAAATCCAGGAGGAATTCCCTGCAAGTATAATGTGACTAAATTTTATGGGCTAAAACAAGCAACGCAAGAGTATAGCATACAATACTTTTTTTTTCTTGGCGAGTAACTGTCTCATCTCCCTGATGAGACCTCATTCTAGAATTCTGGTGTCTAGAAATCTGCATGAAGTACCAAAGCCAGACGAATCTTTCTGTCATCTAAATGTTTGGGGTTTTTTTTTCATTTACACAGCCATAAAGGTATCTACAAAATTTCAGCTGAATCACTGAAATACACGATGGATAATCTAGGAAAAACTTTTTAAAAAATCTTACATCCTAATTTTCCACATATATATACAGACACACATACAGACACCATCTATATGTTACTCTTTCTAGCCTCAGATGTTTTTTATAACAATTTTAAGACACATGTTCAATTTTTTTAGCTTAAATTCTACATTAGTACACTGACAACTAATTGTATGTAATGTAGCCACCTGAGACTCAACAAGAGGCCTGCTTTTTTATTTTTTTTTTTTTTAAAGACAGAAAACCTCTTGCAAAGGGAGACATTACAAAATCCTTTCTCATGTAGTTCTCTTATTTTAAAAAGTTATTTCCACTACAAGAGGAATAAACGTAGGGGATAAGGAGAATTCAGTTAATTTATTCTTAAAAAATGGAATTTGTCTCTTTCTTCTCAGAGAACCAATTTTTGTTGATCTTGTTATAGCTCATGCAGCCCACGCTATGCAGAAACACCACAACTAAATTTAGGAATCAGGTATGGTTTAATTATACTAATGCAGCATTCCTTCTGTATGTAAATGCAGAATTTACTGACAGCTGCTTCCAGCACTCAGGCTAGGTCATCTAGTAAGAGTTTATAGACAAACCACTTCATCAGGCATTTAGGGGCATCTGAAAAATTAAAATTATACAGAACTTATGAGCATTTCACTGTTCCAAAACACAAGCTCTTGTATTACATGCCTAACCCACCAAGATCACTTTCCTTGAGCTTTTTGTCCACAACATTTTTCATATGGCTGGCCTCCTGTGTCTGAAGAAGTGGTGCCTTGTAACAGGGCAGACAGACTGTCTCTGTCTCATACAGAATCTAACATTTCCCTTTTCATCTTCATTTATGTAACTGATAGTCATACTTGTTTTATAAACAAAGATAAGTGTCCGCCCTGTCTAGAGAAATCAAAGTCTTGCTTCCAAAAATAGTTACTTTCCACAAACTGATGAGAGACATGACATTTGGAACACCAATGGTTTAATACAAAAATAATGAGAAATGTTATCAAATGGGAATCTTGGCTTTGCCAGTTAATTTCTTCCCTGAAATATGTAACAGAATTAGCAAATTTCAGTCAGAAATATCACCATCAAAGAAGATTCTTTTTTGGGTTTATTGCAGGATTATTTTTCTACTTTATTTTTTCCCCTTCCTGAAGAAGTGTACAAAATCTATTACTTTACACATTAGTCTCAAGTCTGGTCATGGAGCCAGTTTTCTGCATATCCCTGATTCTGGCGATTTATCCTAAAGTAATAAATCCACTATCTCTTCCTTTAGATATGAACAAACTTGCATCTGACCTGCCGAGGCACAAAGCACTGTTTTCCCAAGCAGGTCAACGGTAAGTTCAGGTCTGCTTGACTCTTTGAATACCAGTTGTACTTCGCACTGGTCTTGACAGTGCTGACTTGTCACTATTACGTTTGTGATCCATCATTATGATATGTCTCAGGTCTCCATAATAACCCCTGCGCTTTAACGGTTTACGTTGCTGGTGGCAAATACTCTGCTTTACAACACGAGCCATTGCCACATCTTTCTTTTCTCCCACATTTGAAAAGTTATTTATCAAAAGAATACTCGCGAGTAACGGGAATGTTACTTAGTTTAGCATGAACATGAGTCTTTTTACTTCATGCTTTAATACCAAGGAGATACTTACAATGTGTGGTTACATGATTTTTTTTCTTGACTTTACTCGTTCCTGTCTTAGCAGAAAGACTTCTCTCACTTTTTCTGTCATGCTGATAACCTTCACTGTGAGGTGAAACGGCTTTGTACAGACTCTTCTGTTTGGAATAGGACCTCCTGATATTTTTGAAGCTGTTGCCAGGATGCCAGCCAGGGTCCTTGATACAGTACCCTCCCAAGCCGTGTGATGGGCAGCGGCTCGGACAGCTGAACACCCAGCCATGCACCGACACAACTGCAAGTAAGCTAAACCATGCGGGGGCTGCACAAAGTCATCCTACAGGCTGAACCAAGCTTGTCCAGCTGGACAGCCCTGGCTCAGAATATAACTACCCAGACCTGCACGGAACAGAATTCACTCATTCCTGATGAAACGTACCCAGCTTAGAACTGATCTTTCTGCAGACGTTGTAGGATCTGTGCTTAAAGAATCCCATTGAATTTGTAATAAATGCTGTGGTTCTAATTACGCATAAGGAAGCCTGTCGAAGCAAACTTCCCCACTTGCCTTTCACCACCCTTCCTTAATTACTTCCTTTCTGTTCATTCTCTCTCTTTTTTTCTTTTTTTTTTTTTTGAAAAATAGCATCTGCAATAACACTACTTGAGTCTAGTTTCACTTCCTGGAAGGATGTCAAAAATGATACCATCCAAGCCTAGAATCTGAATTTCACCTTCTCTTCTGCCAAGGAGTCAGGTAAAAACAGCAGTTCCTAACAGGTTAACATGTAAGAGAGTAATTACCTATAATTACACTATGGTTTATGGAAGGAAGAGATAAGCCCTCTAGGAAAGTTAGTAGTATCATTTTGTAAAGTAGCAGGAGATGCTGCAAAAATCAGCCTGCCATCCCAGCAGTGAGAGATGCTGCAAAAATCAGCCTGTCACCCAAACAGTGGCCAGTAAAAAGGACAGCAATTATCATTATAAACTCATGTGACACAAGGATCCTCTAAGTCCTGAATTCATACTGGTCATCAGGTTTATGTTCAAAGTTGGATCTTTTGCATTGCTCTTTCCTCAGCTGACTTGTTATGCTTGAAAGTTATGCACAGGATATGGATGTTGTGATAAAATCTGTGAATAATAAATAAATGTGAATGGCAGTCAAGGGAAGTCCAATCTTTAGAGGACATAACCTTAAAGAAACATTTAGAAATTAAGTAAAAAAATGGTATTACCGCCATCTGCAAATCCCGTTGCAGTGATGATGGGCACAGCGACCATAATCATGCCACAGCTACTCCAGACATACTTCATCAGGAACTGCTCTATCATGACATACCATAGACGTTTGGACAAAATTAGATTCATTTGATCCGCCAAAGCCTTGTAGCTTTTCTGCAGTTGTTTCATTTCTACCTACAATTAAGAAATAAAGCTTTTATACAATGCAACAAAGAAGCACATGTCACACAAGGTATGTTCCCATACATGCAAGAAATAATCAGGTACCCAGAATTGTGACTTCTAACTCACACCTGCTGCATGGTACTTTATTTTCACAGTGCTTCAGTCTCACAGCGAAAGTGCACACCTTTATGCGAGTTAACAGACCTAGTTCTTATTTACACCATCATCCCCCAATAGCACACTGGCAGGTTTTCAGCTCTTTTGAGATCTCTGATATACAAAAGGACAAGGCAGTCACAACAGCTGATTCTAACAACCAAAATAAGATTGATTCCACATCCTTTTAATAAAGCTGCAGCTGTAGAGTTTCACAGCAACTGAAACTCTTCACATTGGAGAGCATTTGGGGATCAATTATCTCCAATGACCTGAAGTTGCCGAGCTGATCCCTGAAATGCAATGCTCCTTGTTTTTGCAGACAGTCTGGAGGAAGAGAAAACTATCCCAAGAGGTTTAACAAGTCAAAGACAGTTGCAAATCAACATGATGTAATGCGTTCAGTAAAGCCAGTATATGTGGAAACCGAAAAAATCTTTCATTTAGCACATTTAAAACATTACTATAGTCAGCTTTTGAGAACGATTGCTTCTACCAAAATAAACCATTTACATTATATAATCACTGCTCAACTGAAAGGGCTTTCATTTTCACCTTACATGAAACAACTTCTCTTTTGCAAATCATGTTTGGAAGACGTTACGGCCAAAATTCACTTCTAATAAAAACATGAACACTTCCTTAATAAGGTGGCTTTAAAACAAGCCCTTAGTTTATGTAACTGTGACTGCTGAAGTACTGTACTTAAGCTATTTTAAGACTCTGATGACTACATCTTTGCTTAGCTATGTAAAAGAGTGTCAAAGGTTGTAGTGCTCTCTGTGCTATCACGGAGTTTTCCCCTAGACTTTCTGGTGTGCGCTGGCTGCGATTTCTGCAGCATTAAAACTGGTGGTTCATAAACATGGGTGGGGGGAAAACAAAAAGCCTGGAAAGGTTAAGTAGAAGGGACTGGGTAGGGGAAAAACAATAACAGAGATTAGCTTTCTAGAAAACCATAGGATGCAGCTGCAAAACAGGAACATTGTCAGAGCACAAGGGAACTACGGTCCGCTCCCCCCAGATACTGCCTGTGAGACGGCATTTTCCCAGGAAACGGGAAGTGCTAGCTGTAAACAGGTTTAAATGTCAGAGGGACCCAAAGTGCTCGGGGAGGGCAGCAGAGGAAGCCCAGATCAGGTTCGGCACTGCAGGAGTGACCCCAACACCTTCCAATTTCTCTCGTCCTTACCTTGTGCCCTCGGTAAAAGGCGATCTCTTCCACGTTGGCAATGATGCGTGAATGCATGAAGCGCAGATAGCCTTTCTTGTGAGCCTCCTCAGCCACCAGCTTGCCAAACTTGGGCGAGCAGGCTTTGAGCACGCGGGCCGTAGCATAGACGACGAGCCCAGCCAGCACCGTGGGCCCGATGGGGTTAGCCCCCCGGGACCGCGCTGTGCGGATGAGGGTGTAGGAGGTGAGCATGACATCCAGGATGGGCTTGGTGAGGTTGGAGTAGAGATGCGCCACGGACTGCGAGAACATCATGATGTCCTCAGTGAGGGACTGGTCAGGGTTGGCCAGCCGCCCGTCCATGCTGATCACTCTGTAGTAAGTCTGGTTGGCAAAGTAGGTCTCATAGGCGTGATCCACCAGGCGCGTGCGGAAGGCGAGGGCCAGCTTGCACTCCAGGTACCGTATGGTGCTGTTCACAAAAGTAGCTGGGATGGCAATCATCAGCCATTTGATTAATTTGAAGACAAAGCTCCTAGGCTGTTTTTCCACGATGCTTTTCACAATCTTCCCGTCAAGGGCTGCCACATAGATGGAGAGGAAGGTCCTGGAAACCAAAGCGACCGAATGGAGGCAGAGCAAACCCAGCTCGGCGCTCACCAGCTTTGGGAAGAAGAGCTTGCGTAGTTCCAGCAGCTGCTTGAAAAATTCCGCGTTCACGGCCGGGGAGGCTCTGCCCCGGCTGCCGGTGAGGTGCGGCGCCTCCCGGCCCCCGTCAGTCCGGCCGGCATCCTGCGCGCCGCCTCCGCAGCCCGCCCGCCGTACGCGCCTGCGGATGATGGGGTAGAGGATTCTGAGCCCGTACGCCGCAGCCAGCAGGCACGCAGCCCTCTGCGCGGCGCTCGCCCGGCTCCACTGCACCCGCCGGGCCGCCGCACGCAGCATGTGGGTCATCCTGCCCCGCCGCAGGCACCGCTTCGCGCCGGTCCTAGCGGCGGCGGCTCACGCCCGGCGGGAAGCTCGGCTTCGCCGGGTCTTCATCGGGCCGCCGGGCACCGCGGCTCCCCGCCGGCCGCCGTGCCCTGACAGGCGCCGCGAGAGCCCTGCCTCCGAGGGGTGACGGCCGCCTTCAAAGCGCGGCGCGTTGCACAGCGCAGCCCGGCGCCACGCAGCCCGCCCCGCCGACCACCATTGGCTGCGCCGCGCGGGGCGGCACCGGCAGCGGCCCGGCTCCCCCGCACCGCGGCCAGGGCCGCAGCCGCTCGCTCGGGGCCCGGGCGCAGCGGTGGCGGCGGCAGCGCGGGGCCCGCGGCGACAGCGTGTCCCCCGGAGCTCGGCCCCCGCTGCCCCGCCGATCCCCCGGAGCTCGGCCCGGCTGCGCGGCGGGTCACCGGAGCTCGGCCGGGTAGCGCCGTGGCTCGCCTCAGGCTGCGGCCGGCCCTTTCCTTCCGCCTGCCCTGCGGAGCAGGCACCGCCTCCGGCCCCGGCGGCGCGGGGGAGGCGGCGGCGGCGAGAACTGGGGCCCTGCGGCACTCCCGGCGGCGGCGGCGGGGCTCCGCGTTGCCCCCGGCGCCAGCCTGAGCCCGCCCCCGGCGCGGGAGGGCTGCACCGTGGCCTCAGGGCGGGCGGGGGCTGCGGAGCAGGCCGGGCTCGAGAAGCGCGGGGGGGGCACGGTGGCTCCGGGGCACCGTTTTCAAAATACGCGTAACTTACGCCCTGCCCTCCTGTCAGGAGGAAGCCGGTGTTGGGCTCTCGCAGCGTTATCGGGCAAAACCAGCCCCGACCCGGCCGCACGGTCCCTGCAGCAAAACCAGGCAGAATGTGCGCAAAGGAATTAAGCCAGCTGTCTTGCTGCTTTGGTTTTCGCTTTTCCTAATTTCTTATTCCTACTTGCTTGGAAAAGGTGCTGTATTTGAAATGGCAGGGGGAGGATCAGAATACTTAAAAAAATGCTTTTAGTCCCTTCACATTGAAAATGAAGTAGTGGTATGTGACAAAGCGATAGTTTAGGAGATGTGTGTGTAAAAAGAGGTTTGAAAAACCTATTAGGTTATAGAAAATCCTATTAGGCATGTTCAGGAGTGCTGAGGAGCCCAGCCTTCCCCTGGAAATGGAAGGGGAGATGAGGCCACCTACCTCACCATAACTGTATACACAGAGTTAAATCAAGTGACATTACTGACATTACCCTCTTTGGAAAGAGTGCAATGATGATGTTTAGATAGCAACACAAGATTCAGGATGAAGAAATAATATCCTTGGTTTGAGAAAGAAAGA
The DNA here is from genome assembly GCF_017639655.2 of Falco naumanni. Lineage (NCBI taxonomy): Eukaryota > Metazoa > Chordata > Aves > Falconiformes > Falconidae > Falco > Falco naumanni. Next base: position 91,703,448 of record NC_054058.1, read on the forward strand.
GAGTGCTTTGCTTTTGAAAATCAGACACCACTTAGCAATGCGTCCAGGTGCCTTCCAAAAAGCCCAGCGAGACAAGACTAAGTAAGATCTATTTCTTGCTTCTTGCTAGGAGGTTGCACATCTTGTGTCCACAGTGGGCTGGACAGTTATGTAGAGAAGATGTGGGATAATCTTGGAGCTAACAAGACTTTCTGCCAGTAACGACAGGCTAGAGATCTGGATAGAGGCCCTTCTAGCTTGCAACTTTTTTTTTTTTTTTAAATACAGTACCCAAAATAAAGCTGGGAAAATGTCAAAATCTGACCTAGTGCCGTACAGCTAACATTCAGTTAGTAGGTAGGCCTGGTTTCACTGCAGATTTTGTCAGTAAAATAGAAAGGTTTTTCACAGCACAAAGACACAAGATACACTGGCTAAGAAATTGCTTTGCCTAGGGTTTGTTATTTCTTAATCATGATCTCCAGTTGGATACTTCCCATTCTGGCTTCTGTGTATCACAGTGTGCTCTTAGATTTTGCCAGACCACAGTTATTTACAATATTCCATTACTCTAGCATTTTCTTACCGAGGGGAAAGTTCACAGATCTCTTTCGGTTCTCCATATCTGCTGACCTTTCACTTCACAAGATCCCGGAGAACTGAAGCCTTTGGTGACTTGGCGGTAAGCGCAGACATACACCCTAGAGTCAGATCTGTGGTAACATCTAAGTAAAGCAAATCTGGCAGTGCAGTGTTTCAGTCAATTAAAGCAATGTGTTTTCTTCTTTTGCAAGTATGGAGAAAAGCCTAAACTGTTGTTTTAAATACACCCTTTCTTCTGTTCTTGCTGCCTCATGAGTTTTGCTCTGCCACAGTCCTGTTCTGCAATCCATGCACAAACTCCTCTTTGTGGAACATGGCCTTAGGTGGTAGATTATGATTATTTTTTAGTGGTGAAGGCAGCAATTTTACTACATTTATAATAAACCATCATAATAACATTTCTCAATATTACTGGAAAAATAATTACCAAAGCTGCAGTAATATTGGTGCAGTGTTCAGTGCTCTGTTGTCTCCAGAGTTTCTACTGACTGTATTTTAAAACTTTTGAGGATATATGCAATCAAATAAATTTGAGTAACTGAGGTGGTGGGGTTGGGAGGATGTTGATATTAGAACCAGAATATTTTGGGGTTTATCCCCTCTTAAGGAAAACTAGATTCTGGGTTTTTTTTAGTACCAAGTGATTGGTTTTTAGTCTCATGGTTAGTTTTCATCAAACACATTAAAATAACTTGAGTGCGTTTACTGAATATAGGAACCAGTAACTGAGGAGGAAGAGGCACTTATCCTATTTTTTCTAATTATTTAATATTCTGTAATAATTTTTTGCTATTTTAAGTCAATAGTCCAGCAGAACAGAATGCCATAATTCTGCTCTCAACTACAAAAATGAAAGTTTATTATCCGAACAGTGCTTCTCTGATGACGAAAGTAACAGAATTGCTGTGGAAGTAACAGAATTGCTGTCTATAGAAATTATTTGCACTTGGATACAACCACAAAGCAGAAATGGAAACAATGAATATCAGGCTGACTAAACCCCATGAGTGTTTGAATATGCAGGAACTAAAGTGTAATCATGGCAACACTGATGCCTCATTTTTCTCTTCTATTTTATGTCCACTGGTTCCCACTTGAGCACTTTGTCCTTGCACAACTTTGTGTCTGCAGTGGAGATAGTGGAATTGCAATACGCAGGTTATTATGTAAGAGATTATCAGTCAACCTTACTGTTGTAATTTTCTGTACCTTTTGAGTCAATGTTTGAAAAAATAAAATGTGCAGGTTTTGAAGCCAAAGGCAATTTACTTGGTGTCTTATATGCTCCTAACACAGGTCCAATGGCTGTAACGTCAGTCTTTGCAGTAAACTGGAATTTCCTTGCTTCTTATGGAGTTATCCATTATGCTATAAAGACATACAAAATAAAAAATAAAGGTATTAAAAAATAGATATAAATGATGTATTTTGTATCATTGCTATTTGGCATATTTAAAATGTAGATACAGGTAGCTCATGCATAAAGTACATAGTAGCTTATATGTGGGTGAAGTGTATGTGAAACGTAAAATATGAATCCACACAGTGCCTGTTGTTTTCAATTACATACTAACACTGAACTATAAATAATTTCTGAAATATGGTGTACTGTAATATGGTGAGCTAGGAATGCCTGTTTTTTTTCTTTAATTTTGAACTGTATTTTACATACTGGTGTGGGAATAGTAGGACTCTGAGCCAAATTCAACAGAGGACAATCATACCAGCCATTACTCAAGTAAATACCTTACTCTGAAGTACTTCCAAAGTTTCTGTTGCTTTAATGTCGTCACTTACATAAGTACACCCACAGAATTAGTTTGCAACATCAAGGCAAACCAATGACAAATCAGACCTTTTGATCAGAAAAAGGCGATAAGATACCTGACCTTTGATTTAAAATTTATAGCAGCAGAAATTGTCTGCTTATTCTGCCTGGTTTAGTGAAGCTGTTGGCCATAATCATATACCTTAGTAGAATATCCAGAGAGTGTAATTCATTTAAGATCTGGAGATTTAAGCCAAGCAAGAAGCTTCAGTTTTAACGTGACAGATGTGGAAGTTTGTTGAAGAAATGTCACTGTGATGAAACCGGCCTGATCCTACCAAGTCATTGGTTTCAGCTGTTCTGGTCCTGATGAGGCCACATGGGACTCAGAGCAGGCAGAGATGCGTTATGGCAAGAGGGTAGAGAGGAGAAAGGGGAAGGTCCTGCTGTGTTGTTTGGCTCCTGAGTGTAGGCACCACAGAGATGGTGTAAATGGGGGCATTCCTGCACCACTTGGCCCCTTGCCCTTATTCTGTCTCCGGGAGATACACACTTGCTGCTGTAAATTCAAACCCTGCATGACTTGTAGGTTATGAGCTTATCCATAATGGATTTGAGTAATCTGGCTGACTGATCAGAAACAGTTCTGACTTCTGAGAACAGCATGATTCTAGACAGAATACAGCTCTAGAAAGAAGTGTAAACAAGTTATTTTCTCTTTAGAGAGGGAGATGGAGAGGGAAAAGGCCAAGGATAGAGAAGGTCAGTGTCAGCTGCTCCAACCACAGTGAACTGCTCACTAATTATCTCAGGCAAAGAATTACACTTTTAATATTTAGGCTTTAATACTTGAAAACTTTCATATCTGGATTTTTTTCAGACATATTTCTCTTGTTAAATTTATTTTGTATTCCATATAGATAACTCAGCTGAACCCAGCAAAATAAGAAAAATACAGTTATGGGAAGCATGTGTCTATTTCATGCCTTCAGAAGTCTCAAATGTTGTTACTTACATTTTTCAGGTTTTGCTTTAAATCTCTAAAGGTTTCTATTCTCAGATCATCTGAAGAAAATGCTAACGTTACCTTATTAATCCTTTTCCCAAGTGCATTGTAAACACACAAGCTACATGCTAAGTGCATGTACTAATAGTACAGCTATAAGTGTTAAGATCATGTAGCTGTTACCAATTAGCAATGGTTATATTGGCACTGCCTGCAGCAGAGCCACTGTTCTACTCTGCAAAAGCGCGGGCAGGAACAAATCCACAAAAATAATCTATCCTAATCATGTACCCCAAATGAGGTCTGCTGCCATCCTTTTGTCAGGCCTCAAGGATTTTTTTGAGGGTTTACAGCTGGTAAACATGACAACAAAAATATAATCTACTGCAATTTGTTCATTAACACTTATTTGGGAGACTTCTAAACATTAAGGATAAGCAAACCATTTCAAGCCAGTGCTCCACTGAGCACAGTATTATGTCTCTAATAATAGCTCTAAGCACATATCCAGGGAAGAAAAAGAATTACAAGTACATATAATGCTACCTCCCCTGCTGTAGCTTCATACCCTCCCAACCTTTGGCCATTTTCAGCTGTGAGAATTTCACTAGACTGAGAGCTTTTTTGATGAAATATTCCTCTTTTAAAAGTACTTGTCCAGTCTCTCTTGAAATCATGAAAACCCTTACAAAAATAATACCATTCTTTACAAGCAGCTCCTCAGATCTACCATCCCATAGATGAAGAACCACTCCTTTCTGCTTACTTTGGCCCTGGCTCACCCAGGTTCTACTTTATGCCCACCTACACCTGTTCTGGAAGAGGCATTAAACAACAGAGTGCGCGCTCTCTCTCTCTCTATCTCCTGCAACCCTCACCCTACAACTTGCCCATACCACACATGAGTTTGTCAACCTCTACTCCATATTAACCCCTGAGTGCATGGATGCAAGCACTAAATACTCTTTCCACTCTCTCTTGTATTTTAGCCAGTGGCAGGACCTTCCCTTTTATTTCATGGCTTCTTAGTTTCCTTAAAACCTGCAGTAACAGATGCTGTTAACAGCCTTAATCAAATCCATCAAGACTACAGCAATCACTCTTTTCAACATGCTTATGAGGCAGCACTTCCGTCTACAGAAGCTATGCTGGCTCTTGATGTGCTGGCCTGTATTTCCTATATAGTTCCTGCCATACTTTTGTGCTTTCTCCTAGCCACAGGTAAGGAATTAATTCTTTCAGCTCCCTCTCCTAATTTGTTTTTAACAAGCCTCACATTGTTTCCTTACTGGAGTTTAGCACAGCTATAGAGGATTCTTTGGTCTGTTGCTCTTTGTAGAAACACTGTTTTTATAAAGTAGGGATTCCAGCACGAGATTCTGAACCGAATCTTGTGCATTGTCCTCCATCAAGCCAAGGATTGCACTTTATCTCAAGGGTTCGTTCTGTGAAAAATAATTTAATCTAAATAATACCACCTAAGAATGGCATCTGCTTCATATAGCAATGTATCAATACACTGTTGTCAATGGTACTGTCCTAGCTGGTGGTTTGACATGTAGATACAATCCTATGTTCTACCCAACTGGGCTTTGAGGAATTTCAACCCACGTGCTTCTCTCTGAGGTGGCTTATTTACTATGTTTAGAAACTATTTATCCTCTCTACTATCTAGTCTTTGGACTAATGGCCATTTATGCTCACTCCTAACTCCTTCAAACCTAATGTAATGAATTAAGCTCTACAAGGAGTGCATACCAAGAGAAAAAAACACAAAATGTCTCTTATCACACTGTTTCTAGCACGGCAGGGGCAAAACTGATCTGTTGAACGCGCTGTCATTGATTTCAATGTATGTTGCAGGTATTTAAACTGGGGTTTCATACCAAATGAATGCTACTCATCTCATAAAGCAATTTATTGTTGTTTTTCCAATTTAACGCTGATACCTGCTACACAAACGTAAGGAAGCCCACTGTGTTTTTCTTCAGATGTTTAGCTGAAGATTAGTGTTTTGTGATATTTCATCATCTGCAATTTCTATAATTCTTTGAACTAATGCCCTTAGAGTAAATCAAAAAGGCCTCTTCCCTTTAAATGTGAATGGGAGAAGGGCTTTAAATTAAATTAATTGAAAGAAAGTTCAGTCTTTTTAAAAGAACTGCTTTTTAAAGGGGAAACTTTAAAAACAGAGTAAGTTTTGTCTTCTGTTTTAAACCTCCTCAGACTCTACCATGACTGCAATATCACAGCCATCTTTCTTTTAAAAAGAAATCTTCTAGGGCAAACCCACCAACCAGTTTAGTCTGAAACACCACAAGGATAGTATATATTTCTCCATGAGCTGGCCTCTCAGTGAAGGGAATAGGCAGAGGAGTATTGACTGGGAGAAGACCATGCAACTCTGTAAACAAAGTTCAAGCGCTGTGTTTGCCAAACAGAAGCTTTCACTTGGAACAAACTCAGGTTTTTTCAGTCATGCATTCCTAGCGCTAGATAATTAGGTCAGTATTTAGGCACCTAAATAAGTATATCCTGGCATTTAAAAGTACCAGAAATTCCCACCCTGGATGTAGGATTCAAAAGCATTTCAGTTACTCTGCATCTTTTATGTAGTTATCTATGGATGGATTCAGTTACCTAATGCTGGATACCAAGATCAAACATTTTCAGAAAACAATCAAAGTTAAAATATATTAACACCAAAAAAAAAAAAAAAAAAATCAGTCATATTGTGAAATATTTAGGCCCAGCTGTGAGAATCCCCAGGGTGGTTTTCTTTACCACATATTCATCTGTTTAGTAATCCCTTCCTTTGTTATAATGAGCATTAGAGGAGGACACTTGCTAGTATGTGGAAGATTCATTAAGGGAGTTGGAAACACATCTTCTCTCTCTCTTTCTCACTGTCTCCAGTGAGGTTAAGATTTTTACATAAGCAGTGTCCGTTCACTCAAGGGAAAGACTGATCTGCTTAGGGAAGAAGGGTGTTCAAATCTTCAGGGTACAATAATGCTGTAGACAGTGGCACACACTTTCACTTCATGTAATTTCAGTTATCTAACTTAGCTGCTTCCTGTGTGCGTGTAGAGTAGTCCTCTAGAGTAGGAGCCTAACTTAGGTGCTCAGTCACCCATCAGGAGACACCCACACCCTCTTAATTTGATGATACAGAAGTTCTGTGAGGACTTATTTCAAAGCTTGGTGACAAAAGTTGCATGATCAGTGTTTCAACACCAGCCTTCCTGGAGAAATGTAGTCTTAAATCAGATAGGCAGTACATTGCTTTGGACCGCTTCGCTATGTCACTTAGATCTAGAGCTGATGTGATAACGAAGAAGCACACTGGAGGGGAAAACTTATGTGCTGAAGGCTGGAAAGGTGTTCTGGAGAAGATAATGTCTAATTCTTTACAAAGGAACAGGAGATGTAATTATTCTGAAAAGTGGCTGTTAAAAAGTTACAAAAAAGGCAATCTTCAAGGCTTTTTTTCTTCTTTAAATTTCGTTTTCTGACACATGGAGGAAGTCTCCTTGTTCTATACTTCACAGAGAAGCAACTAAGCTCCATGCAACTCACTGTCATGATGTTTTAAAAACTAATAATAATGTCCTGCAATTCTTTGAAAGTATGACATCACTCAGAAATTCAAATAAATTATTTCAGAATTTCCAGATGTTGACAGTCATGGGTGCAATATTTAGACACTGGAAATCTAGAGTCATATGGATCTCAGGTCTTATTTCACATTTACTTTGCCTTCATCAAAGAAAGAACTGATAATTTTATGACCACTTGAAAGTGGTTTTAGGTTTATCTGCAGAAAATAATTTGAGGAGGGGATGATTTCTTATGTTGAAAAATAATTCATGCTGCCACATCACTTTTCTGGGATTCTACGAACTACTGCTAACTACCAGATTCAGTAAATCAAACATAAAGAAAAGGGCAGCCTTTTCCTTTAAATCCAGATAATGCTGGAAGAGTAAGAGTGGTACAGAAAATATCATGTTGGAAAAACAAAAGTGAAAGAGATTTGATTATGACATGTACCTCTTAGATATATTATTAACAAGTTAAACATTTACAGTAGATGAAAATGCAAACAAAATCAGGATTATTTCCAGTGATGAAATCAGTTAAATAATCTTTCAGTCTGTCATCTGTCATACTAGCTGTAGAGGCACAAACACTTAAAATATAGATATATTTTACTACAAAGATTTTAATCTAGTGTTGCAACAAGAAGCCATTATGCATGCTAATTGGAAATACTGGGGATATCTAAACAATAAAACATTCTGTTCGATAAGTTTATTCAGTTTCATTAGCAATATTTTAGAGAAGCAGATTTTTTCACTTTTATAATCTTTTAGCTGTGGATAATATAAAAAACCTAGCAAAACCGAAAGTACTAGAGAGAAAAAAAACTAGAGTCATTTTCAATATTAGGTTCCTGATATCTGCTCTGGCAACTATTTTGTTGTGCTAATGACAATTGAACGTTAGTACCCTGAAAAGTATTAGGCTAAAAATAGCTCTGTAAAGAAACACCACAGGAAAAGATTCATATAGAATTTTAACAATTGTTTTGTAAATGGGTGCCTTCACTTGCTGAAACGATGGCAGTGAGTCACAGCAAAGGGAGCGAGGGGAGCTGTGTTTCTGCTGAGAAGCCCCAGGAGCACAGAGATTACCCACAGCTCTGTGTCCCTCCTTGAGGGTTTGTTGCTGTTTATGTGCAAAAACTCATCAGGCAGCTCTAAGAGCAATGACACTTAATAGTAGAAAATGCTCGTTGATTCCCCTGTTGCCCCTAAAAAAAACTGAGGGAGAGCAGGATGGGAAGGAAGGTTCTCTCTTGCCCTAAAAATTATGGTGATTGTAGCGATGACCAGCTGGGCCTGAAAGACAAAACGTCAACAGCTATGTAACTCCAGTAACTGTGGATTTGATTCACTTAGGACAGCAAGAGGCTTTTGATTGCCTTGCAAAAGGGCAATGGCTTGTGGCAGCAACCTGTATGGAAATGCCAGTGGTAGAGGAAGGGTGGCAGCAACCGGAGCGTCACCTCCTCCCTGTCAGCCTGCCCTGTCTGGCTTTCTGCATCCTTCTCCTTCTGCTGTCTGTCCCTGTACCACCCCCTCCCTCTTCTGTGACAGCACTGGGCAGCTGGGCACATGAAGAGCAGCTGCCCTGGCACTCACAGGGAGGAGGTGGCCCTGCAGGAGGGCCCTGCAGCCCCGCCAGGAGGTGGCAAACCATCCCTGTGGTGGCATCGCCTCCCTTTTGCGTCCCTGGCACCACAAACCGTCAACCCTCCCTTCATCCTCAGGAGCAGAAAATGAACTGGGTTGGCGGCAGCCGGTGAGTGAAACTCTTCAAAGGCTGCCAGAAACGGCTGCATGCTGAGCCAATGTCCCCTCAGAGACCGGGCACAGCCGTGGTGTATGTGACAGCTCCGGTGTCCCCTCACAGACTGGGCACGGCCGTGGTGTGTGTGTGACAGCCCTGGTGTCCCCTCACAGACTGGGCACGGCCGTGGTGTGTGTGTGACAGCCCTGGTGTCCCCTCACAGACTGGGCACAGCCATGGTGTGTGTGACAGCCCCGGTGTCCCCTCACAGACTGGGCACGGCCGTGGTGTGTGTGTGACAGCCCTGGTGTCCCCTCACAGACTGGGCACAGCCATGGTGTGCGTGACAGCCCCCGGTGTCCCCTCACAGGCCAGTAGTGCCATGGTGTGTGTTTCAGGCCTGGTGTCCCCTCACAGAGCAGCAGGCCATCATGTGTGTGACAGCCCCGGTGTGCCCTCCTCAGCCAGGCGGTGTGAGGAGACGCAGGTGCCCTCCCGCACCGGGCAGGGTGGGTCCCCCTTGGGCCTGGTACCTCTCCAGACTGGGGCTGGGTGAGGGTCCCCCCGGGCCTTTCCTCACACCCTCACCAGTGGCAGTGAGTACCGTTTGGGGAAAAAGATGCATAGTTACTGAGATTCACTGAAACAGTAAAATAATCACCAACTGAATCGTAACGTTAACAAAGAAGGATAACACTGAGTTTCTTTAGATGCTGTGCCATCTGCCTATCTACTAGAAATTTAAACCCCACAGATTTTGTCAGTCATTTGAAAGTAGCTTTGCTAAAGACAGCTTTATGACCATCCTGACTCTATGCAGAATCAAACTAAAAGAATGCCTTACCTCTCTGGAAGCCTTCCCAGCAAAATAAGGTTTCTGAAAGTTGCCTGTGTGAAGCAGGGGGAAGGGAGGGCTTCAGTTTGGGGGGGATAAAAAAAAAACAACACCCAACCCCAACTTTGTCGTAAATGCCTGACTATTGTACTATTCTGTCTGTATGAAAAAGCATTGTGTGGGAGTATTGCACTCCCTTAGCAAATAGCAAATCATCCTGTTGCTTTCTGCTGCTGTTAATTATCTGTCAGGATTTGCATTTTAGGTGTCAGAAAAACTATCCATTATTGTGGCTTCTACCCACCACAAGGGTAAATGTTATGTGCATATGTTTAGAACATGTTTTCTAACTTTAAGCACAGTTAAAAAAAAAATGTAATTCTAAGAGGATACTCCATATTTCTAACTCTCAAAAAAAAAAGTCCAAATCTTACTGACCTAAGGATTACAGCCATACTCATCCTGCACACAACAGTGACCCAGAGCTCCAATTTTATGTACCACATCTTATAGGCAATTCATTTAAAACTGTTTAACAAGTGAGATACATAGTCTAATAATATATTGCACAAACAGCAGCAGCTCAATAAAACTTGTAGTGACAATCTATTTTCTTACAAAATGTTCACAATATTCTGTAACGTTCCAAAAGATAGAAACTTGTACTGTGCTCCTTTGTTTTCTTTGGTAATATGGTTTTGTAACTATGTTGCAGCATGACAGAGAAAATTAGGAGAAATGAATATATTGACCAAAATTTCTTATAAAGTTTTAAGAAATTAAGAACTGATGAAATGGTGCATTAGAGATCAAACGTCTAAAAGCTTTTCCTTTCCTTCTGAATGTTCAATGTATTTGGAAGCCCTAAGGTAGAATAAGGAAGCTCCTATCCTTACCTGAGTAAACCAGAATCAAAGTGACTTCAACAGAGATATGTTGACTTTACTACCTGAAGGTTTGATCCATTATAACATAACATATTTGTGTCCTAAATTCTTAATACCATTGATAAGAAATTCAAGCCATGACTCAAGATTATACTTACACAATTAAAACAATAATTATTTTCATCTTTCAGGAGCAGAGTCATATTAAAGCAAGAAAAGAGAAAGCAAAAGGTAAACAGTTCTAGCCATCTTGGATTTTATATTGTTATAGAAATATTTTAGTTGATTCACTTAGGAAAACCTTTCAAAGCATTATGAAAAACTACAGCATACAGTTGTATTGTGTTTGTTTGACTGAATGTAACTTTTAGGCCAGAAGTCTTGTTCTACATTTACTACACTGAATTCCAGCAAGAAGAGGAGGGAGTAGGAGAAGACATGAATGAATGAATGTGCCCAATTTAAGTTTTACTGAATTACTATATTTTGTTGGTATGTGCTGACACATGGGATTGCTTGAATCCTCACAATAACAACCATGTGGTCAGCTAGACTAACACACATATACACAGCTATTTTTCTGGGCTATATAAAAGAATGTTAGGCTTATTGAAGTACTTTATTCTGGCATTTGCAAAGCTGGACCAGCTTGTTTGTATTTTGAATCTGGAAGTGAAAGAATAGAATCAAATTTATCCCTGGCATAGCAGAAGACATTTCAAACAGGAAAGAGAGAAAACAGTAAGAGAAAATAGTTATAACCATATTAACAGAAGTCAGTTTCCTCCTCAGCAGCAGGGAAGAAAGACATGGTATAGGAAAACTCCACCACTTAAGCTGGTACCCCCAATGCCCAGAGCAGATGCATTGGCATATACTGGAGGAAGAAAAACAGGCTGAGAGTAGGGAGAAAATCTCTGAAATGAAAACCTTTACTTACGGGAATGTAGGAGCAACCAGCAGCTTGTTGTCCCCATCACTTTTCCAGTCTCCTGGAGGCTTGTCAGTTCGCAAAATATCTGCCTTCTCAGGGATTTATTGGTCTAAGCCACATAATTTACATTACAATTATATAATTTACTTCAGCGGAAGTGAGGAAACAGGAAGGGGTCCAAGACAGGATTGGTTTTAGTTACATAGTACTAAATTACTAAACAAAGTGGTAATTTTGTAATTGTTATTACACAATTAATAATAATTTAGTACTTTAGATGTGATGGGAATAAAATACCTGGGACACTGAAGGGACATGGATACATTTTGGGGGTGTGGACTCCAAAGCAATATGAATTTTGAAGTATTGGTTTGTACACAGGCTGATTTTTTTTTTACTGCAGATATTCTTAGCTGAAAAACAGGTACTTCCCATAGATGATAAAATCCTAGAAAGCTAAAGATTGTGATATAACAAATTGTACTGAAAAATAGTTACCTATGAACATGTTGGGTACATTAGTTACATGTAACCTGCAATCATGAGAGGAGTTAATGTTTCAGAAGAAAAGCCAATGCTATTTTGTGTTTTGGCATAGCTTTCAGTTTTCAATATCCTTCTTGTGGTTAAAATAAAGAAATCTTACAGGGTTTATTTATTCATCTACTGTGCTTGATGCTAATGATTTTAGGATGATTAGGAATAGTCTCCTATAAAGTGGAGATTTTTGTTTCCTAAATTTTCCAGAATTATCTGCTTGATATATTCAAAGTGTCGGTCATAGCTCTTTTTACTCCTTGCAACAAAAAGCCTTTCTTAGAGATTTTTCTTCCTTACTTTTTTTTTTTTTTTTGTCACAAGACTATTTTCTATGTTGAGAAAGACAAATTTGGAGAACAATAATCTCTTTGTGTCGTTAAAGATGGCTCTGTGTGTGAAATCTTGCTGATTTATTTGCCTACTAACTTATAAGCTGCCTAAAAAGCCCAAGTGTAAAAATTTTTTAAGACTTTTTCCTTGCAGCATTTCAGTATGTCTTTTATTGTAAAGAAATATTTTTAATGATCATACACAAAGTTTGAGGCATGAGTGTTTAAGGACTAAGTTTTTGAGTTTTTGGCATCGATAGAACAGTGATTTACTTTGGATATAACCAAATTATACTTGCAGTCTATTTCAAGGCAATAAAAATAAACTGAATAACAGTAGACAGGGTGTGAGAATTCAGAGAGATTTAATTGTGTGCTTTCATTCTTAGGAATTGTTTACTAAGTCTTTCATGCTAATTTCAGGAGAATTGCATATGCTTCTAATGTGTTGTTGAAGCTTCTGTCAAAAACTTATTCTCTCTTTGAAAAAATCTAGGAATTCTTTGAAAAGAGGAAACTTAAATCAAAGATGAAGCTTCTGGGAGTATCATCTCCTAAAAGTTCAGCAGTCAGTTTAGATCTCCTCAATCTATATGTTGTTAATCAGATATCAAACAAAAAAGACAACACTGGTGAGTTTAGTGTAACAGTGTTCTTACTTCACAGTTAACAGGATCAGTTGTCCTTAACTATTACTGCTATTATTTTAGCTCTTGTTCTTCCACTTATAATTTAAAGCTCAAATAAGTCTTGTTTTATTTTTAAAATAAAAGATTGTATGTATATACAAAAATTATGGTTGAATAAAGTCAGGCTGTTAGAGGACTCAAATAACTTTGGCAACTGCCTACTTCACCTTTAAAGCCTTGTACACTTATGCACCTTCCTCATTCCTTTCATTAATTTTACCCTATATCCATTTCTTTTTCCCTTTTCCATTTTCATAACTTTTGGGGAGCATTTGGAATAGTCTGTCAGTTCTACACAGAGTATCTTTCTTAAAATCCATTATTAAACTCCTAAAAAACCTCTACAACCTGAATGTTAACTCTTTTCGTGTAGATGTGGTGCTTAAGGATGTGGTTCTTAAGGATGTGGTTGGACTTGATGATCTTTAAAGTCTTTTCCAACCTAAAAGGTTCCATGTTTCTATGAATCTTATCCTCTGTGACATATTCGTAATCCAGATTGTAGAGAATTTGTTGTCCAATGCTCAGGAAGATTAGAAGGTGACTGAGGAGGGCAACAGAGCCTGTCTACACACAGTAGCAGACTGTAAATAATGTTATACTACAATGCCATTTAGAACAAGAGCTCTTGCATTGCTAGTAACAAAGAAAGCAAAAAATATGGCTTTAAATGGATTAAGAAACCTAAACAAACAGGTTTTGGACTCTAATGAAAATTCAGGAAGCTCCAAACTTTCTCCAAGCCCAGCGCTGACATTTTAAGTATTTTCATTGCAGAGAACATGAGAAAGCCAGTCCACGTTGATATCGCTAAAGATGTGAAAATACCTGTTAGGAGGCACAACATAGAGCTTCCAATGTCACCATTACGTACACAACATATGTCAAACTTAGATGACATCCAGAACAGGTACTTACATAAAACAGGCAGTAGTTAAGCTATAATGAAGAGGTGTTTCATGATGGTCTTATATTTGGGGTATTAAGTGAACACAGATCATTCTAAGAAGAAGAAATTTTACAGTCAGTCCTGGCATTCCAGTGATACTCTTACTATGAGAGAGTAAATAAATCTATGCTAAATAAAAAACCTGTACAAGAAGCTGAGAAATTTTTTTAAAAACAATTTTTCTTTGCTCATGTCAGGTACATACACTAAGTTTATCTTACAGAGCAGGCTATTCAAACAGCATTTTCCACTTAACACTGTTTTCCCATCCAACATCAGACAACCTAAAGTGACTGACTCACATGCTGGCTGCTTCTAACTGCTAGAAAGAATCAGGCCTTTTTAGGATGTGTGGAAAAATACTCTTAAATTATTTTGAAATTAATATTCAGAATGTTTTTAATCTTACAGATCTTATATCTTGTACTTCATAGGCTGTTTTTATTCATTTTGCAAGGTTACAAAAGCAAGTATTGGACAGCAGAAGGCAGCATCTCTCAGAGAAAGTAAAATATCAGCATAATGTAAGTAGGATTATTGTTATCAGTGTTGTAAAGCTAAAAATGTGCAGCAATGACTATTTTTAAGTGTTTTTTTTTCAAAAAGTGACAAAATTTCATGGATACTGAAAGATATGAAGACTTCCTCTTTAAGGCTATATTGATATATTATTTGCCAGTCATATTTTATATTTGTTCCTGCTATTTCTAACGTATTTCCTGAAAAGCTCACCTTGTTTTAGGAATTTTCAAAAATATTTAAGAATATCTGTGCTGTAAGCTAGTCAGAAAGGACAGAGATTATGGGAAAGAGACTGAGGCCAACAGCAGGTAAATTACAAACAATATGCAGAAATGTGAAATGATGAAATGTGAGAAGCATAGACAGAAGTGAGTCTGTAAGAGGAACTTAAGAGAACTTTAAGTAGATACAGTTGGGAAGTTCAAACACTCATTGAGGTTACAGTTTTTGAAAACATTCTTTAGATGGAATTTGGGCTTCCCACCCCCCCACCCCCCCCCTTCCACTGTTGCGTAAAAAACCTGACTAGACAACAAAAAAGTAAATGTGTTAGAAGACACTTAGTTTAGGTTAATTAGACTTGCTTGATAATATAGCTCCACTGACTCCTGCTGCTCATATCAGATAGGACTGAAGAAAAAATGCTTGTGGAAGATGCTTACATGGTATTGTTCTGCATGTTCTTGGTCCATTCATAATGCCTACTAATAATAATACTCCTAGAGTGAGAAAGACAGATGTTTTTCTAGTGTTAGAAGTTCCTTTCTTTTGAGTCAGGAAGACTTATTTTGTACAGGTGAAAAGTTCAGCTGGCTAACGTGTTTCAGCCAAGATTGCCATGAGCTACCACTACTTTTCTGGATATCACATTAAGTCAGCCTTCCCTTATGAATATTTTTCATCTGTTTCTCAAAGACAGAGAGAACATATTTCAGATTTAGTGTGGTCAGAAATAACGAATCAAAATGATACCTAAGTTTCTCCTCAACCTCCATTTGTATGGATAGATTTACATCAGTTCATCAAAACACATCATAATGCAGGGTGCACACACAGAAAGCTAGCTAATTTAATGTATCAATCAAAAAAGGAAGTCTAAGGCCTGTGTGTTGCAAAGGGCTGTTTTTAAGTCTTCATAAATTGAAGTATATCCAATTTAAGAAATTAAAATACATCCACTTTATTAAACAGAAAGAAAGGCTATAAAATTATATAATTTTCAGCTTTCTGGAGACTCACAGTTTGGTGGTACAAAGATTTTGTGCAATTAATATACAAGGCTTTTTCAGTCCATTAGTAGTTTGTGCTGCTTTCACTGGATAAACTGGATTACAGGCATTACTTCCATGTAGCTGTGGATACAGTGATATTTCATGAGTTTTGCCTTCACATTTCTCATGTTCTGATCTACTTGTGGTACCATTGTTGGTATCACAACATGCTAGAGTTCTCTTTACAATAGAATGGAGTGAAATATTTTTCATTTTACCACTTAAGAACCAAGTCAGCTGTACCTACACATCTAAAGCTAAAAATATATTTATACCCATCAGTCCTCAGGATAACATTTGTATGTATGCTTCAACTTAAGTAGGTACTTATGTGTTTCACGGAAATAAGCCCTTATTACCTTATGTTTTTAATGAAAATATTGTATCAGAATCCATGAAAATTTTCTCTTGCGAATGGTATATGCGCAGAGATGTAAAAGATATGAAAAGGTTTGATTACTTTGAACTTTATGCTTACATCAAAACAGTTTTAGATAAGTAAAATACCTCTTTGCTATGTTTTGTCTAGTTATCACAGGTAACAGAATTAATGTATGCTGACTCCAGTATGAAACGTGAAGACAACATAACAGGAGCTTTTAGTGCCTCTCCATTGCCCTTTACTGATTTTTGGTCCTCTAACTGTACACAACTCTCAGAAGAAAATTTCAACACAAACTTAATGGGCAACACTTGGGAACAGACCTATGAAGAGAAGCTGCAAAACCAGGTTTGGTTAATATTTAGTCATTTCCACAGAATTATTTTAAATTAACTTTCATTTATTTGGGATGTAGAATTAATGTAATGGCGAAGGTAATTGTGAATGATTAACGTTTCTTGTATGCTGCTGGCAATGAATATTGCATATATACAAATATATTTCTTTCACTGTTATGAAATACACTTGAGCTTTTGTTCATTGAGCTTTCAGTATCGCTGATATCTGCAGAAAGAGTGAGTCACCTACCGCTGGCTTTCTTTTGTTTCTGGCTTGTAAAGTTGGTTAAAGAAAGCTGAAATGTATATACTATTATAAATACAGCTTTCTTAAATGTACAATTAATTTAACTGGTTATCGTATGATCCCAGGTGATTGCCATGACCTAATTTGTAATCATACACTGTCTTAGTAACATAGTTCTTACAGTATTCTCAATGCTCCCAAAAGGATTGAGAAAAGCCTGCTGTTTAATTCAAGTTAAGTTTAAGAAATGATTGAAAGTTATTTCTTCTGATGCCTGTTACTATTTTTTTCTTCTTGTTAACTTTTGGGTTCTTAAAAGAATCATCCTTAGAAAAGTAATAGCAAATGTAATATTTATAAAATATATTATTTATTGAAAATAATTAAACAAATTCTACATGTATTACCAATGATATTTTAAAGTCTTGAGGTGAGGAAGGAGTACTTCAAGGCTTCAGAAAGGGAGATGTTGAGTTGTTCAGGGAACAGGTAAGCACAAATCCACAGGAAGCTGACCTGGAGGGAAAAGGCGCCCAAGAAATATGTTTTCAAAACACAAGGCCAGTCCACCTCAATGTGCAAGAGAACGAGTATGTTCTGGAGGCCAGTTTGGCTAAATCGGGGAACCCCTGACTCAGCTCAAATACGAAAAGGAGGTGTGGAAGGAGGGATGGGCAACCCAGGAAGAATATAAAAGCTTCCCCTGAGCTTGGAGGGGTGGCGTTAGGATGGTCAGAGCTGAAACTCACAAGTGTGAGAAGGGCACAAAGGAGGGCTTCTATAGGTGTGTAATCAGCAAAAGGAAACCAAGGAAAATGCTTTCCACTGCTGTATAGACTTGAGACCCAGTGACAAAGGACATGGAAAAGTCTGAGGCACTCAAAATCTACTTTGCTTCAGGCTTTTCTGACAAGATTGCTCACTGTCATATCTTCAAGCTCAGTAGAGAGTTTGGGGGAGAGTGGCGCAAAATAGTATTGAAGGACCAAGTCAGGGAATCCTTAGTAACCTAGAGATAAAGAAATATATGGCACTGGACAGGGCACGTCCAAGTATGTTGAGGGAGTTGAATGACACCACTGGAGGGCAGATGTCTATCATCTTTGAAAGACTGTGGTGATCAGGAAAGCTTTTGAATGTCAAGAAATACGCAAATGTTATGCCCATCTGCAAAAATGTAAGCATTATCGGGGGAAGTATCATCTCGCCTCTGTCCCTGAAATGGTTATGGAGCTAGACCAGTTCCAAGGTACATGAAGAACAAGAAGGTGACTGGGAACAGCCGTCATAGATTTACCAAGGCCATGCTGTGCCTGATGAACTTGATTCTCTTTTACTAGCTCTATGAATAAAAGACAGCAGCAGATAATATTTACCTTGACTTTAGGAAGGCTTTTGATAAGGTTTCCCAATGAAATCCTGGTAGCCAAAGTAGGGAGGTATGAACCAGATGAGCAGATAGTAAGATGGGTAAAAAAATGGCTTTTAACTGTCATGCTCGAAGTCTAATTGGCAACAGATCAGTAATGGCAGGGATCCCCAAAGATTAATAATAAGTCCAGTCCATCTTCATTAGAGAACTGGACAGTGGGACAGAATGTACCCTCAGCACCTCAACAAGTTCATGTATGACACCATATTGGCAGTGATCATTACAGCAGCAGGGCTGCTAATCAGAGGGATCTTGACAAGCAGAAGGCAACCAGGAACTACACAGAGTTTAACACAGGGAAATACAAAGCCCTGCACCTTGAGAGAAATAACCCCACACATCAGTGCAGGTGGCGGCTGATTGAGTAGGCAGTAATCTTGCAGAGAAGGACCTGTGGGTGCCGGTGGACAAGTTTTATAAGTTGGCAGTGCACCCCTGTAGCAGCAAATGCCAACTACACAGAGGGCTGTATTAGAAAAAGCATACCCAGCGGTCAAAAGCAAGTGATAACTTCCCTCTGAGCAGCATACGTGAGAACACATCTGAAATATTGTGTCCAGTTTTGGGACCCCCAGTAGAGAGAGATCAACAAACTGTAGGAAGACCAATGAAGTGCCACAAAAATTTTTAGGGAATTGGAGCACACGATGAATGTGGAGAGACTGAGCGAAGAGGGCTTTCATAGCCTGGGAAAGAGAAAGCTGTGGGGGCGTGGGGCAAACTAACTGCTGTCTTCCACAGTCCAAACAGAGTTACAGACAGGACAGAGCCTGAGGTATGCAGTGCAATGGCAAGATGTAAAAGCCACAATTTTCAACAATGGGAATTCTGTTTGTATAGGAAAAAAACAGAAAAGCTACTGTCAGAAAAGTAGCTAAGAACCAGATGAGGCCCTCCAAAAAGGTTGTGGAATCTCAGTCCTGAACAATCCTGAACGATCTAGCCTTGAAGCTGGCTCTGCTTTGAGCAGGTTGGACTAGGCATCTCTTTAGGTCCCTTCCAGACAACAGCTTTCTATGATTATGTGATCTTCAGTGGAACTTCAGCTTGTTACAGTCTATCAAGCTTGTTCATACTATGGGAGGATGGGGTGCTAAAAGGACATTTTGCGTATTAACAGTGATGGGCAAATATGGAAAAGTATGAGTACAGAACTCAGTTTGGCTGTAAGGTTTGGGTTTCTACTATGAAGATAAAAAAAAGTAAAAATAGTGGAGAAACATATATATTGTTTGTAAACCCAGCTTTAAAGTTTTAAACACTATAACTATTATGTATATTCAGAGTTTGACAGCTGCTACTGTTTCCTCAGCCAGGAAATAGTTCTGATCAAGACCCTTGGATTACAATACCTCCAAGCCAGTGCATTTTCAGGAAGTCTGATACAATGCCTCCGGAGCTGTTTAAGCCATTGCATAGGTAGGCAATGATTTTTCATTCAAGAGAGAAATAACAGTCAAATTTAAGAAAATGCTAAGATAATGTGAAGGTTATTGCTACTTGATTTTTCACTGATTTTTGGTGCTTTTCAAATAAACAGAAATTGAAATTATATGGAAAGACTGAAGATAGTAAGCTATTTAAATTTGCTGAAAGAAAGCAAAATTTAATTTTAGGCAGGTGCTTGGAACCATAATCTATTTTTCACAACGTCACAAACATGATGGTGTTACTGAATTCACCCTGAGCGAGAAGCACAGATTTACTAAGAGGCCCAGGGAGGGTAGCTACCCCAGCTTTCATGAGTCACTGTTGCAAGTGCCTGATGACCTTGATGTTGTAGCAATTGAGCAGCTTCTCCACCTACATTGTTTACATTTGGGATTCCAGGAACAAAGCATTTTCTTTCCTTCTGTTTCATATGTGATCCTACTACAGCTGTTATTTTTTTATTTTTTTTTTAGAATTGGTTCAAAAGTACTTTTATGAGAATACACACTTTGTTTTTAAAAGAAGGGATAAAAGACTAGAATATATTTCTTTTTGTATGTGCTGATTAAAAATCTTTTTAATCACAGAAGGTTAGGGCCAGACACATTTGTACTGAACATTTTATTTCAGTTTATTTCCAGGGGCTCTTGCCTTGGATCTAGTGGTATTACAAGGCTAATCTTTCTTCACTCTTTTCATTCTGTAAGTCTGCCATCTGGCTGAAAGTACCTGTCAGTCAGTCTCTAGCTTTGACTGGATAGAGCCATAAAAGGGCCATATATTATTTTGCTGTTCCTGAAGTACCTACAAACTGTTTGCCTGGGGAGTCAAGTGACTGATAAGCTCACTGACCACATCATAACTAGATGAACACATCAGCTTCCTGTCTTAGTGCCTTAACTTTCTCTTTCTCTCTTCTCCCAGCTTTGCCTGGCTTTCTCCAGCAAAACCTAAAATGGCAATAACATTCACCTTGCTGTATATCTTGGTGAATTTCTGATTAATATCTTTACATTAAAGCCTTTTGTAACCTTATCTCGCCTACATCTCCTCTTTCATTTCTACATAGACCCTGAGGCCTGCACTCATCTGCTTATGGCACCTCCCTTAGTCCTCTGACCATTCATGGTTCACTAACATCTCCTTTCCCACAGTTCTTCAAATCCGTTTCTTTGTATCATCCTTGTTTTGTTTTCATCCATTGTAGCCGTCTTATACCTCTTACACCTCAAGAGCTGACAGTTCTCCTGAGAAGGGAGTTGCTTTCACTGTTGGTGAAAAGCAGGGTATAAACTTACATGGTTGTTTAATGTCAATGTAACCCACTGATGGTGTAATCCATGTGCATACATCTGAGAGCTGTGGCACCTCAAGATAAATAAATATTAACTAAAAATTCTAGATGTCTTATTTCCTCATCTACTATTAACTTTTACTTAGCATTACCAAATGTTCAGCTGCAGTGAAGAAGCAACATCTGAATTGCTTCACAAACTGGTTTTACTTTCCTCATGTAGATCTATCAAATTTCTCCAGAAATAAGCTCTAGTTAGTGTTTTGTCTTTTAAAATTGTTTGGGGGAGGTTTCTGTAAGTAGAGGACACTCTCATTTAAGTTCTCTAGGATCTTTATCCAGTTCCAAGTATTTGCTGAGCAAAACTACAGAATTTTTCTCCAGTAAATTGTCTGTACTACATTTCAGTTTGCAAGTTCTATTGATAGTATTGCTCAATTTTTTTTAAAGAAAGGGTGTTTTTTGAATGACCACCTTAGGCACTTCTTTTTGTTTCAGAAGCCTCTCAACTTTTTGCTCACATTTTTTGAAAGGTCAGTCAGTAGATCAAGCCTAGAAAGAAAAGCAAGGAAAATGCTAGATTAAGAGCCAAGTAAGCTTTCATGCTAATGATGCTAGCATGATAACATCTTCAAAACCACTACTATCAGAAGTGAGGTAGGGAAGTATGGGCGAAAGAAAGTGTCTGACAGGCCTTCTGACAGCTGAATAAAAAAATTCTGTGCTGAATTAGGATTACTGACCTTGAGTGAAAATGGAAGTAATTTCCTAAAGAGACCAGGGATTAAGCAGTACACAGAGCTTATTAGAGCTTTCAGTACAGGAGAGAACTTTAGTCTTGAAGAACAAACTATTTTTATGAACAGAAGAAGCTGTCTTCCTCTTTTTCTTTCTCTCCCTCTCTCTCTCTCTTTTTTTTTTTTTCCTTTTGTTTTGTTTTGTTTTCCAAAGTGAACTTCTTTGGTCAGCTGGTGGAGCAGCAGTGACATACTGTGGCTGATTTATAAATCACAGTTCCCTACTCAGGATGATGTGCTCCAGGTCTTGGTATGTTTGGAGTCACCATGAAACAGAATCCCTTTTAAGTCAACCTCGCTATAAAGTGAAAAAAAAATTCGGCTGACGCCATGTACCTTTGGGACAAAAGCAAGTGTGATGAGCAGTAAAGTCTTCAAGAATTTTATCATCAAATTATCATTATTTGTTGTGTTAGTAGTTAGCATTTTGCTTATTTATTTACTGAGCAAACTGGTTTTTTCTTGTCTAACCACCCTCCACCTCATACACCTCAGGCTAGACTATATGAATTCTGCCAGGAAAAACCCAGTGATAATGACCAGTAACAAATTGGAAAACAGTGAAGGAATAAAAGAACCATTGTTTGATGTTGTGAAAGAAACTGCAGAACTGAAAGCTCCCCAAGATGGAAATGATTGTTCCTTTCTGGCACTGTTTGAAGATGAAAGCCGACCAATACATAATAATCCTTCCACAAACCATTTTAATCCTTTTGTTAACCAAAGCAGTACTGATATTTTTTTCATTGATCCTGATGATAGAAATCAAATGGCCAACAGAAATTATCCTTATGATACTAGAGAAGTTTGTCCTGCAATCAATGCAAAAGAAAGTCCTGTAGACAGACACCTTAAAGGCATTTTCACAGCTCCAGAACAGGTTTTACTTAAAAGTAACAGTGCCTCAAGTGCAAGCTACAAGAAAACCAGTGGACTTCATAAAACCCACATGCAGGACTGTTTTGAGGGACAGCACTACTTCATACCCTCTGAAAAGAAAGAAAAACCTGCAAACGGTGCGTGTCAATATTTTAAGGACATATATTCTGGGGTTTATATTCCTTTTAAAGACATATGCTTTTATAGTCAGAGATGTGTCTGCCCTGACTGAAAACATGTAATGAATCTCCAGAATACAGTAATTTAGTTTTAAGTCAAATTATTTAAATTATTTTTTAAAGTTAAAAACCCATTACTTTTCAAATTGCATTTATGCTATTGTGTTTTATGATCAAGGTTTACTTTTTTATTTTAGATACATTTGCTTATCAGCAGATGAACTTAAAGAAGAACATGCAGAACTATTCAAGAAAAAAAAGGTGAGTGCCATAGAAATTACCAATCTAATAACTAGTGATAACTGCAGAGACCTTGCTGAATTGGAGAAAACCTGCTAAGAGGCCGTAAAGACAAAATTCTAAGCAGTATTACTGAGAACCCAGGTGTTCCCAGTGAAAAGAGTACTGAATAGTGTGAACAAAACAACGCGCAGGTAAGTCCTTTATACCATTGTTCATCCGCCTATAATAAGTACAGAGAAAAACTGTTTCATGAGACAATTTTGAGTCCCTGAAGTTAAGCTTTTGCTCTGACTTGCCTTCTAAAAGACCCCGTCTCCTTTACCTTACCACAGAGGAAGTTAGTCTCTTCTCTGGGCTAAAGTTAGCATATGTGAGCGCCCCATGTTTTACAAAAGATGTTCTTGTCAAAGACTCGGATCCATTAACACCTTCCATTTTACAAAGCAGCACTATCTTCTGCCATCTCTCATATTACATTTTGCATTTCAGCAGAAAAAAATTTTGTGAACAGCAGATTCTTGGTGTTAAATCTCATGTTCAGAAATAAGTTCAATGATCTCAATAGTGGGAAGCATTTCATGGTTACTGAAGATTAAAAAAACCCAAACCCTGAAGACAAAAAAGTCACCAGTAATGACTTTAATTGGGGGGGGGGGGGGGGGGGGGGCGAGTACAGGAGGGGAAATAATTTACCAGAGAACTCTGTGTTTGCATCTCTCAGTGACAATGATTTCGTGGCAGAATCAGCCTGGAGACAGAACCAGCTCTTTGCGTTTGAAGAGGTAACTTTTATGGAGACTTTTTTTTTGTCAAACCTACTGTTTGCACCATTCATCTGAGGTGGTGATCCAGCTGAATCCTTACTACTAACGCTTCATTATTTTTAAAAGTTCACAGCAGCACAAGAAAAAGAGTGTAAGTTTGGAGTGAGTTCAAATCTTCACAAGATGGAGAAGGGTTAGTATCATTGATACATTATTAACTCGAAAATAATTTTTTTTTCCTGTGAAATTGAAACAATTACTTTTAAAGCCAAGAAGAAGTATTTTGATCTTTTTAGGATGTTACATTTGATGAGGGCTTGTATTTTTGATTCACACAGCACCGTATAAAAATGACTAGCATTGCCAGGTAATTAAGAACTACTTATGTTTGCTTTTCCTTGAAGTGATAAATTCAGGTTAACACGTCTCTGGTGAGTATTACACACCTTTTTTTTCATTGTCCCATTTCCTCCAAAATTGTTCCCTAAACTGAAAAGCCAGATCTGAAAGTAGGTGTAACTGCTGAAACAAACAAACAAACAAAACCACGAGGGAGGTCAAGAGTACTAATCTGAACACTATAGCTCAAGTTAACTAACATTACCATACAATAAAAGTGCCAGTTAAATGCTAGTATTTTTCTTTCTTTCTTTTCCTGCAGACCTCTGCTGATTGGAAGGAATCTTAGACATATGTTTTGTATAAATTAATATATTCATTAGATGTTTGACATGCGCCATTTTATTGGTCTAGTCTTTACTATTCTTTATTCTCCTCCCTTAGACTATATGCTGTCATTCCAGTTGTGGACAGAGTGAAGGGGAATCAGCAGCGAGATCCCACATCCTTTTTGGTCCCCCAGTAGCTGTAGGGGTCAGCTGTGCTGGCTGCATTTCAGAGCAGAAGATCTCCCAAGGAAAAAACCACGTAACTTGCATGGAAGCCAATGTGTGCGGGGAGTCTGCTGCATTCTCTGCCTGCCCTTGCTCTGCAAAGGCCTTCCTCCTTTTGAGTAGCACAGCTCAGCTGCTGGTGATTAACAGCACAGCTGAAGCACTGGGGCTCACTTTCTGTTAAGTTGTGTTGACCTGAGAGAAGAATTAGTTATTGCCAAGAACTGTATTGACCTCACTAACACTTTATTCTTTGAACAGTATCTTAAAACTACATCAGAAGTAGTAATGTTTAATTCTACAGGCTGTACTTGAGAGTGGCACGGTTGGTGAACTTTTGGCGAGTAACTTTTCATCTTGTTTTTCAGATGCGGAGTCATCACTCAGCAGCCAGTCTCCCAGTTACTCTCCAAGGCCAACAGACACCTGTTTCAGCTCTAGTCCTGACACGGTGAGTACTTCCCCTTTATGGGTTCACAGGGGTTCATTTGAATGATATCTGTATGCCCGACTGCATCTAAGGGTGGATGTAGCTGGAATCTTATTTATGGTTTTGTTTTGTACAAGGCAACTTCATGTGTGAGGAAGACAAGGAATGATTAGCTGTAAATTTTCCTAAGTAGTTTAACAGCCATGTCGTCTGGTCTCTAGATAATGCCAGGCGTTGTGAAATTATAGCGACATGACTGTGGGAAGATGCTAAGCAAGCTTCTGCACTCTTCTTTAATGTATAGCCGCTTTACGTGACATGCCTGTAAGGCAGGAGGATTTGACACACTGTGTTTTCAGTCCTTCTTGAACACAAAAATGCCACAATGTAAGAATATAAATTCTGTGTGAAAGTGAAGGTCCACCTTACCCACGTTCTCTTCAACAAAGGCCAGGATTACATCCTTGGAGAAAGAATTAAAAAAACCCACCCAAACAACCCAAACCAGACAGTTCTGGCCTTTCTGTTTATTTCATTAACTTAGTTATTAATTATTAACTTAGTTCTTAGTTATTGAACTATTTAAACAGTTGCATTCACACAATTCTGTTCAAACAGGCTGAAGAGGAAGACACAGCCAAAAAGAATGAATATCTGAGTGAACAGTCCTTGAAGATAGATGATGCCTGCCTAGTCTCAGCCTCAGCAGGCATGGAGCCCCCCAAAACCTGTCACCCCAGAACAGTGCCTCTCCAGCCTAGCAGTATTTTGACTAGAGAAGAAGCAAACCCCCTTCAGGAGAAAGACTCTAGTTTGTGTGCCACAGAAAAGGAAAACAAAATCCATACCGCCCTTTCTGAGGGCAGCCCATTACACCAAGCTCTTAAAAGAGAGCAAGTCACCCGCAGCACCAGGTGTGATGCTTCATCGCAGACTGAGAGCTCTGTGACAGAAATAGGGAAAGTGGATGTTGCCACCCAGTGTGGCACCATGCCGGTGTGCAGCTGTGGGAACTCCCTCCCCTTTGCCTGCAGCCCAAGGCAGGTCCCTCCTCCCAGTGCCACAGGCACTGCTGGAAGGCACAAAATGTCAGTGCATGAGGCGCTGCAGCCTGTGGGCACAGACAGCATAGCAGGAATAGCGGCGTTTTCTTCTGAGGCTGAGTATCTGAGTTTGGGTGGCGGAAGGACTCTAGAGGTGCTGAACTATATTGATACAATGAAGAAGAGAGATAAGCAGTGAGCAACTAGAATGGCATGTAAGAAATACAGAAGTTTTGTCTTGTTCTCAATGTGTTTCATTGAACTGACATATTTTAATTTTTCTAGCCTGATTGGAAAAAATACTTTCTTGCTCTTTGCTTTAAATTAGTATTAACTATGGATATCTATCTACCTACTGCTGTCACTAACTATGGATATTTCTATAGATCTCCAGCTGTTACAATAGCCTAGTACTAGTAAATATGTACCTTAGGAATTAGATTAGTGTCCCCAGCATATATCCGTACTATTCTGTAGTTTGGGATTGACTTTGCTTCTCTTGAAGGTAGTAGAAAGAGTCTGTTTCACTTCAAAACATATTTGATATGGCTCTTAGTTCAGAACTATTATCTGATTCTTATCCATTTTGACAGACATACTAGCCTTTGCCATATGTTTGTACTAAATACAGAGATAGGCAACAACAGAAAATGTACATCTGCACACATAGAATACAATGTAATTTAAAAAGAACAAATGTATTTGTTTTTACAAAACCCCAATGTTTAATTTTTCTTCCCTAGCAGATCTATTGAGTCATTCTCTAGCTGTTAATACTGACAAATCTTTTACGTGCTTCTGTATTTTGCCAGCAGACTGAAAATCTGAAATGCTTTCCTCTTCAGTATTTGTGTGAAGCTACAAATCACAACAAATAAAAGTTTCTGATAATGTTGTTTCTAGGTTATATTCTTTCCTTCTAAAAAAGTTCCTAGTAAAGGTGGCAGGGAGACTCTGTTACTGACATCTTCTACTTATATATCTATATAGCTTTACTATACATACGTATCAATCTATATTACTATACATCTGTTATATGTGTGTGTGTAGGCTAGTGTTAGCCAGCTGGCTGTGTGCAGGGATCCTGTTCATTACAAACTGGGCTTGGGCAAAAGCTATGCTGGAGACTATTCCTTCAACAGTGCAGGAGATTTGCTTTTATGAGGTTAATATGTTGTGCCTTCTCCCTTGCAGACAGCTGTTAAAAGATTCACTGCCCTTATTCCCACCAGGTCAGTTTCTTTTATTTCTACGTTTTGTAATAAAAGATTTTGTGGATGAAGGGATGTGTGTCACCCAGCCCTGATGAGACTCATTACCATTCTTTGTCCTGTTCTCATCATGAAACTAGCAGCTGTGTTTTCTGCTGGGTTCTGTTTTTGAAGCTAAGAGCCATTTTAGGTAGCCACGAGGTCTATATTGTTCAACAGTGTTCAGGTTTATGGCTATGCCATTTTAGAAATTGCATCTCAGAAAATTTCCCTGGACTTTTTGGTACTTGGAAGAAAAAAGCATTGTCTTTTACATATATAAATTGTGTACATGGGAAGTGGTTTGCACAGCTGGACCTTTGAAATGTGTAACATGTAGCCAATTCACTGCCCGCTTCCTAAGGCTTGACATCAGCAGATTTTCTCTTTTAGGTTGCCTCAATTTATTGTCAAAGCAACCTCTCTGGTCATTTTTTTTTTTTTAATCTGAAACTGCAGTGTTCATCTTCTTTGCAGGAACTACAATTTATCTGAATAACAGCTATGACTTGCTGAAAGCTCAGCCATCACCGGTAATTTGTAAGGGACAGTTCTTCACTCAGCGTTACGAAGCTCGTTCAGATTGTGCCCCGTGAGCAGCAGCCTGTGCTGGCTTGAATGAGGAGATCTCGAAGGCGTGCCCTTTCCCAGCAGTCCCCCGTGCCTGGTACGTACCTGTCAGCCTTTCCAGCGGTGCACATCCAGCTTCTCGGCCCTCCCCACAGCCGACACTGCTCCAGCTCACTCGGTCTGCCAGCCTCCTGCAATATGCTGCGTCACATTACAGCTAAAAGCTCCAGCGCAGTATACTTTAGTTTGGAGAGTTTTTTTATTAGACGGGCAGATAGCAAATTGCCGCGTGGCCAGAGAGTTCTCTGGTGGCTGGGCTTGGAGAGGTGCTGAAGTGACCCAGGCTAAGACAAACTGCCATTAACTTGCAATGGAAGTTACACTACTGACTTCTGCAAGCGGCATTGTTGCTGGGACTTGGAAATTTTGCTTTGTTCTACAGTGACGTGAGCTACCCCAATTCAGGCAGATACTCCAATCTGCAGAGCAAGCCTCTGCGCAGGTTGTATTTGCGGTCTGCTCCTGTGAACCTACAGGACAAAGAGCGCAGGTCAGAACTGGGAAAAGGGAGCTGGTTGCACGGTATGGATATATATGTCGAGGTGTTCAAATGAAGCAACACCTCTTTCTTAAACGATCTCTCAGAATTTCAAACCTTTCCGTGGGTATAGCTTATCTCCACTTCAGCCACTAATACGGAAGCTTTCAAAATTTGTCTGGTTCCAGCCAGATTTCAGCCTAGGCTGCACCGTTTCCCAGTAAGGACTGAAATTACGTAGCTCGGTGCCAGACACACATTTTCTGGCTGGCTATCTGTGAGAGCTGCATACATGTCTCTAACGCAGTAATGCGCCACTTGGGATATGTCAATCACCACAGATAATCATGTTCCAAAGCCTTTGGATGAAAGCATATAAAATCCAATTACCTTACATTTTTTACCTGTAATTGCAAAGCAATCAGAAGAAAGAGAACTGTCTTTGTAGTGGTATGTGTGCTGGCAATGATGATAAATAAGGTAGTGTGCTCATTTTAGCCACTAGAGGAGTATTTTAAAGTGTTTACATCATTATTATTGCATTAGAAGAGAATCATGCTTTCACCTTACCTCAGTGCCAGTCTCCCCTGCTGCTCAGCTGCTTTCTTTCACCTGATTTTTTTTGATTTTTGGGAAGAGTTGAGTTTGGTTTAATAGTAATCTACTCTCTCTCCTAGTGGTAGCCTCAAATCATGCTTTCTTCAGCTGATGCTTCAGCACCCAATGCTATTAATCCACCAATATTTGTACACTACAGTAATGACCATCATCCCAATATATGGTCAGGCACCACCAGCTTTCTCTGAGGCAACAGCATAGGCAGAGACGCTCCTTTTTCATCCATGACAATCCTCCTGGCCGTGTGCTAAGTCTCTGGGGAGGCCACAGAAATGTGTTATGTTTTTAACTGTGTTTGGTAAGCATCAATTATAAGTTGAGTTTTCTTGGGGAAAAGGAGAAAAGGGTATCTGTAACTAACCAAAAACTAGGTACATTGGTTTAACGGTGGCACTCAAATGCTTCTAAATACGCATTAAAAAAACCCCAAAAAACTCTCATGGAAAATGTTACCCTAAGCTTCAGTGAGAAGCAGTTTTAATATGCAGCTGGTAACCTTTTTTTCCTATAAAATCAGCTCTAATTACAGTAACCTGCAAGGTAAGGTTTTCTGGGTAAGCACCAAGAGAAATTTTCTTTCATTAATGGGGCAGTTTGTTGCTGAATGTTATTATAGCAAAAGCCTCCACAAACTTTTTAGAAATCCTTATTTCATTTTCATGAAGGATTATCATTGTGGGAAATGAGAAGCTTAAGTCTTTTACACAAGTGATTATTTCTCAGGTGGAAACTGTGAATTGGCTTTTTAAGGGTTTTAGCAGACAACAGATTCAGAAAGGATGACATTTCCTAGGAAAAGTATTCAACTCTCCACATCCAATGCCTCATCTGTTCCCACAAAAAGAGAATGACCTCTCTGCAACACTTCTTCATCCTCTTCTCACTGACAACCTCTGACGGATTCAGAGCTTGCCTCTCCAGGGCTGGTGATATTGAACTCCAACAACGTCTCATAACTGAATACAAGGTGTTTGCCCTCTCGCCCAGCCACACTGCTGAAAATTCACACCCTGCACCTAGACAGTGCTTGCTCTGGGTGCTGCAGCTCACTGGCTGTGAAAGCCAACGGACACCAGCCTGCACTGAGCTCCTGCACAGCACGCTGGCGGCTGCAGATGATGCCGATACACCGGCTCTGTGTGAGGTGACGGGGAATCTTGAGACAAATGACAGAGGGGTGGAAAGTGAGTGAAGATACGGCAGGAGGCTGCAAGGCGGCCACTGTATTATTTAATAGAGCTGAGAGAAAATATTTCCAAATCAGCTGTTTGTGCACGCTTGCAGAGAGAAGGCTGCAATTTACTGCCGCAGTGTCAGGCTCAGCACACAGCTGGCCTGGCCAAAGGACCCAGAGCTGTGGCTGATCGTAGGACAAGCCAATACATCATATTGCAGGAGATTTACTCTCTTCCCTGGCTGGAGGTAATTCTCAGGAAACGGGAGGCCTCCAAGGAGGTTTGCTTTCCAGAGAAGCTGAGCTCCCTGCAAACAGATACATTTTTGGAGAACCCCAGATCAGCTGAAGCTGGCGGGGTTCTCCGAGCTGGACCAGTCCAAATCCTGCTTGAGGCAGGGCCAGCTGGAGCAGGATGCTCTGGGCCACAGCCAGCTGCTGGCAACAGCCACCTGGGCTGGGGGTGGGGGGATAAACCGTGCCAGGGAGGTGACCCCAGGGAAGCTGTGCCTGCTCACAGCAGCTGCTGCCTGCCGTGGTTTCCACCCTGCGCGGTGACCCAGGTAGGAGCCTGAGGCTGGAGGAAGAGGAGCTGTAGGCACGTGAGGAACGAGGCTAGGTGCTGCTGCCCTGCTCTGCCCCCACCTCCTCCAAGCACCTCTCCTGCCTGCCCGGCCTCCACTCACCCGCGTTTCCCTGCAGCAATGAAAAGCAGCAGTGCTTCACCCCAACACCAGCTCATACCGCAGTGCCACAGCCTGTGGCAGCCCTGCAGCAACGCCTCAGGGCTGGCTAACAACGGGCCCCCACTGCCCTCCCACCAGGGACCTGGGGGGGTCCCAGTGCCCTCAGGGTCTCCCTATGCATCCCACCCACCACAATGAAATCTGACGTGTAGAGATAATGTAAGAGCTACCCAGCTAACAAATACTTTGCTTGCTCTTGATTTTTTTCCATCATTTTTAGCACGTCCATGAGAGAGTGGCAGGGACACCAGCACCAGCCCCAGTTTAGCTCCAATGCTGTGTGGGGCAGCCACCTCCCCCTCTGCCCCCCAGCCAGGCTGGGGGCTGTGGGTACCCTGAACACCAGGGAGAGAGTGGAGGAAGCCACGTAACGTCAGAGACTGGCTCTGACTGCAGTCACATCTTGTGACAGTCCAGTAACAGGGCATGCTGTTGTATGAGACGTCCTGGACAAAACGAAGAAGCTCCTCGGGAGCAGTCAGGGTTTGATGCTGTCATGCCATGGGAAGATTAAACACCACCACTCTCACAGCCAAGCTTACTCCAAAGCACCACTTCCCAGCAGTGACCAGGCCATCCACTGAGGCCACGACTGCCACTTTGGGGACGGAGAAGTCCTCTGGCGTTCGCAGGATGGCATGTTACGTGACTGCCGACAACCTCCCCTTCCACAACTACAGCGATGCTAAATGACACTGAGCGAAGGCTTCAGATGGACAATCTGAACGTGAGATCTGGCGGCAGCTGGCTGGGGACGTGAGGTCTCACCAGCCTCAGCTGTGGAAACGCTCTGAGAGGGAAGAAAAGCTCTGGGGGTGGCAAGGCTGTAAATGCCACGGCACTATCCAAGGGGACCAGAGACATGTCTAAGGCAGGTTAGGTGGGGCAGCATAGGCCCTGAGCATTGTAATACAGACCCCCATACAATTTTGGAGAACAGGACTAAAACAAACGCAGCCAGCTATGCTATGGTTGCCTGTTCAGCACCCACCCTTCAAGTTTTGCCTGGTGGAGTCTCAACCAGCCCAGTCCATGCCCCTCACTGGGGTTTCTGGGCATGCTGGGAGCCTGTGTCACAGTGCTGGGGTGCTGCTGTCCCCTCTCATGCTCCAGGAGCTTCACTGTTCTCCTCCCTCAGGGTACCCACGGCCACGACAGCAGCTGGGGAAGGTCTTTGCGTGGGGCTCCTGGTGGGGACCTCTTCCTCGGGAGACTAGAGGACCCTTTCAGCAGGGGTCTGGGAGTAATGATGAACTATGCAGGGAACACAAAATCAGGGAGATGGTGGGGAGCAACACTGACAGAGACCACAAGCAAATGATCAGCAACTGGGTCTCCAAAATGCACCGCAATGTCCTCAAGCATGAGGGCACCCTGTTAAAGAAGAAGGGCAGGATGTGTCAGCAGAGTGGGACTCAGCGCGGTGCTGAGGGCTCGCCCTGCCTCCACGCCTTGTCACTCTGCACAAACTGGCAAATGCAGCCAGGGACGGGAAGCTGTACGTAGTGACTGGGGGAAATCCTCTCTCTGTCTCTGTGGTCTTGATAGATGAAGCAGTGAACAAACTTGCAGTGCAGTGCCCAAGAAATGTAAAAAAAAAAATAATAATTGAAGAACAAGCCTATGAATGTCTGAGATCCTGAAAAGTAAAACCGCTTTACAGAGAGAGATCTAGACCATTTGATCTGCTTGTCAAAAAAATCAAAAGGAAAACCAATTTCTGCATAGATGTGGCACCACAGGGAGCAAATACAGGCACTAAAGGACTCCAATGCAGTTATCTACCAGAGGGTGACAGTGCCCAGCACCTGTTCTCCTGCCCTCAAGCCTTGCTGGTTCGCAGGGTGACACATCCTATCTGTCTTCTCAGTGCCCAGTTGGCCCAGAGGGTCCGGCTCTGGAAAGCAACACTGTGTCCTGACTCGCTGAGGTGTGGCGATCCATGCTGAGGTGTTCACACGGAAGCTGTTGCACCCTCAGCCCAGTGCCCATCATCTGTCTTTCCTTCCCTCTAGCCAGGACAGCTTGACACTGTCCCATGTTATCATGTGGTGGTGTGGCAGAGGCGCCATGTCCCCACACTCTCGCCTCTCTAGATGTCCTCCATACCTCATGCCCGGATTGCTTCCTCCAGCCCCTCCTAGGGATTCACTCCTTGCTCTTTCTACCCGTTTCCTCGGCAACCTGATCCAAGCTCAGTTCCACACATCACCTTCGTTAGGAAGTTTGGCTAATGCAGCCCACTCTGTCCTCAAACTGCTTGTGCATCTCCAACCAACTTCCTGATGGGCCCCAAACCCCTCACTGCTCCTTCAGGCACGGGCCTTCCCCACATCTCCATCCCCCTTTCACCACCTTTGATGAAATTTAAGCAAGTGCATGAACTGTTTTTCCAACCGCTTTGCTGAAAGAGGTGAGGGGCTTAATTTTTCCTTCTCACACCTGCGCCCCACCAAGGGACGTGCTCCCCAGAACCAGTGTGCTGCAGCTTCTACTCTCCTTACACCATGCACAACTCCTGCGTCCTTGTACGGATCTAGGTACTTAACATGATCTGAAGAATAATCCACAAAATAGGGCTTGCTTGGAAGTTTTCCATTTCCCTAGTCCCTTTTCTACTTGAAATAAATTGTACCTAAGCCCATCCCTGTGAGGTGATGGTGTCGCTGCCTTATAAGACCACGGGCAGGTCATTTTGGATGCAGGCTCCTCTTTCTTCCTTCATATAATACACAACTTACAGCTCATATAAGACACTTGGCTTTTCTTTTCAGCATTATGGATTCTATTAGAGCTTTTGTGGGATATCACAGTACCAAAAATCAGTGTGCTAGCTAAGGCAGCACTTGTCTGAAAAACAGATGGATCCTTGCATCCTGCTGAAACCCAGACCCAAAGATCTCCTATAAAACCATCTAGCCAAACAAAACCCCCACCTCCCTCCAGAGGTCTCAGACTGGATTGTTGCCTTTTTGTTCTATCAAAATCAAGATGCAGAAAGTTATTTCTGGTAGCTCTGCAGTTAACTCTCAAAAGGCAATAGCTTTCCAAATTTCAGCTCTATGCAGAGCTTCTCAATTAATTATACACACGCACGGTACCGGGTAGGTCACATATATTAAACAAGTGAGGGAAAACCTGCCCTGGAGATCAGCTAATGAACAGCCTTCGACAAGACCAGTAGAACTGCTTATGGTAAATGCGCATGGCTATTCCCCCATGGATTTCAGCTGGCTGCTTGACTGGTTGAATGCATTAATCTCTCCATCAGGAGGAGGGCTGAGATGCCATTCATTTTGGGTCAAGCAGCAGCTGAAGAGCTCTGAAGAGCTCAAGAGGAGCTCTGTGTGTGTAGGGGGTGGCTAGAAGGACGCCAGCTCAGGGGATGATCCCCGGCAGGTTTCTTCAGCCAGCCCAGCGCAACCCAACAGGGGACCACCGAGATCAGAGAAAAGGACCTTTTTTTTAAGCTTACTTTTAACTTCCCCACTTAATTCCTACAAACCATAGCAGCCTTGAAAACAAGCGCTTTGTGCCACGCAGGAAGTGAAGGCCACACAGCACTGTACGGATGGTTTTGGTTTGGATGCAGAACCACCCAGCCTTGACGCCTGGGGGATCTGATCTTGAAAATGCTCACGAAGATGTGGGAGCAAGCTACTGCCTCAGTTCAGTTCTGCAGATGGCAGAATCTGTTTGGCAGAAATCAATCCGTCAGTAGTTGGTTTGTGATAGTAGCTGGAGCTGAAGGAGATGAGAGAAGGCAAAAAAAAGGAATGTTACACAGCAGAGCCACCAGCTTTTCATTATCCCACAAAACTGCCGTGTGGTTTTAGTGACAAGTAATCTGAACTGCAGCCACCCAACACCTTTAGAAGCACTATCAGCCAGAAACCTGAAAACATAACCTTCAGCGCACAACGATAAGCTTCCCCTCTCCCCTCCCGGAGATAAGCGCCACCACAGACACAGGTTTGCTGAGCAACCTCCCACCGCCAGCATCTCCCCATCAGCTACGCTGCTGCTGCCTGGGATCAAGCTGCATCCCGGACCGAAAGGCTACAGCTCTGTCAGAGGCAATTCTGGATCTTGCAAGGCCCTACAACAGATCACACGGTACCTGCAGCAGGCGGAGGTAACAGGACCCATTTCCACTCGCTGTAGCGGACGTGATTCCTCTGCCGTGCTGGGGAGCACAGCCAGGGCAGCCCCCAGCATGGCACAGCCACAGTCACCCTGCTCTCTGTCAATCATCAAACTGGTTTAAGCAATTTCCTTAACAAAACACAAAGAGTTAGGACATTTCCCCGTTAGAAAACAGCAACTTCTGCCTTTTGCCAGTCGATAATCAAGTCTGACAGTATAAACTGCTGTCACAAAATTAGACTGTGTTTGGGCAGGGGACACTGGAAACCAACGGGGGGACAATTGGTACAGCTGGCAGCTCCACATTACTGCATTGAGCTCTTCAAACAAATCCTTCAGGAAGGAAGGGACACTTACCCGGTGCGCCATCATCACAGAAATGCTCTGTGGTTTGAAATGTATCGTATTAAGACCATATTCAGTTATTCTTACCCTTCGCTTATTTCAGGCAAGCTTCTGGGTTATTTTAGCTCATTTTGCTGAGCAATGCAATTTTGCAACTCTGAAAGGCAACCCAAACACCCAAACAAAGGAGACCTTGAGAAAGATTCTGTAATTAAGTATCTCACCTTTTATTTTGTTCATTTACATTTCTGGCACTGACAATTCTTTGAAGATATTTATGTAAAGACCAAACTTCATTAAAGCAATCAGAACAGAAGTCAATTAAATAATTTTACATCACTTAAGTTTCAGAAAATGTACAACACTTTCATACGTTATAGGCTTGACTGGTTGCAAAAGGAAATGGCACATGTTTGACATGGTTAAGAAATAACTTGGACAACTCAACAATTAGTTTTGCCAAAACCTGTTTTGTACTGAATACCGTGACGCACACCCAGGGACCACAGTATGCCTGATGGCACCATGTCCATGTTGTTATTCAACATGGAATTATTACTATCAATTCTGTCTCCATTGACGTATCACATATTCTACATAGAATTCGTCACAGAAAGATCCAGTTAACGGTTTTGTAGAGGTGTGGGATTCATGATGGAAAGTGGAGATGTGACTCATGCCACTTCCCAGCGATGCCCTGGACCAGCAGGACACTGAGCACACGGAGAATATCAAGCATATGAATAATCCTATTGATTTCATGGGGACTACTCGAACACTTAAAATCGAACAGACAGCAGGCATGCACTAGGCAAGGTCTGTGGTGTAACGCAGCATCCCAGCACCACGAAACCATCTCGCTTCACACCTGCTGAGGATCCATGAAATTTCTCCTGCAGAAGTCGCGATGATGGTCATACATTTAGTTCTCTCCAAAGTCTATGTAATGTTTAAGGCAGCAAGAAAACTTTGCCTTTAACACTTCAGAAACTGATGTTTCCTTTAGAAATAGGTGGACAATATTCATAATTAATCAGTGCGCCCATTATTTATATGAATGCAATGAAAGGCCAAACCAAATTTTGACAAACCGTATGTCAACAGAATTGAGGAGTGTAACTGAACCGGAGTCGAAGCTTTATAATTACACGTGCCAGATCACTCACATGTAACATACTGTTTAGGGACAATGTGAAAAAGCAGGACTTAGATGAAATCTGTATTCCTGAAGCCTGGTGCTGGCCAGACTTCCCCTGGTGTGAGTGAGCTCTACTGAAGCAAATGAGTGAGCACCTCCGATGAGAAGTGCGAGTAAGATTCAAAACATGCCGCCGGTTCACACTAACAGGTCATTGTGGCTGAAGGATATTCTCATATACAGAACTCTGGAACACTACTAACACCCATTTACAAAACACTACAGTGATGGTTATTGGCACATAAAAAACTCCTTCTCTATATGAAAACATACACAAAATAGATAAGAACTGCCATTTTTTTCAGACTTTTAAAATCTCTATATAGTTGCCTTTAAGGAGTTTTAACCCCAGTATCACGAACAACAATGGTCACCTAGATTTTACTGTGCTGACATTTGTAACACTGCCACAACCTAGACCACTTTGTGGATTATGTTTAACTGTACTGTACACAAGGTGATGAAGATTGATAGAAAACCACTAAGATTCTTGCACAAAAATGTGACTTGTTAAAATCCAGAGAACGATTGAGTCACTTTATAGGCAGCAGCTACATGTAAGCTGTAAATGTTACCCGCGATAAAAAACACATTTTGCCATAAAGCACATATTGTGACATTATCTGCTTCTGGCCTGGTACACAAAGCTCGATTTTCTTCCCAATGCAGAGGAATGGTTTGGTTACCTTGACTCTCAGAAAAAAAGTGCACAAATATTTTACTCTTTAAAGTGCTTTGCAGAACTCTCTTCTGCCTTGATTTCTACTCCAAGATATCTCTACGCTCTGAAGACTCTGCCTCTTTCTCGCATATTGATGTTCAGCTGACAAAGCCTCTTATGCAAGTACGAGTAAAATTTCAAGAAGACCATGTTAGAAAAGTGTTGATGCTGAGAAGGAGAAAGTTGGGTATAAAGCTGAGAAGTACAGGGTCTATCTCTTGTTAGCCCACTGCATGTCTGTGGGACTCCACCCAGCACGCTCATGTCCGACAGAAAGACCCTTGCTCAGGGCCTGTAGCAGCCCCTGAAAGTCAAAACTCCTCCCCAGTGTTCAACCCGAGCGACTAAGAAGGGCAAAAGAGATTTCACCAAGGAAAAAAATGTACTAGCTTTGCAAACTCTGTTGTCATCTTCTCACCCCCGTGTGGAGAGGAGCACTCGTGTGCTTCCTCCCCCTTAGTCTCCCAGCGCCCCGCTCTCATCCACAGGCCCAAGCGCAGTCCCTTGGTCCCACCGTCCTTCTCCCATCTGGGAGACCAGCCAGAGACTCCTGCTTTTGGCTAAGACACCTGTCTCTACTGAAACAGGACTTTGTGGGGAATTTGATGCATCCCTTCTTTCTAATCCCCTCCCAACCCTAAATCCTACACTAGTGAAATGCTGCATTTACCAACTCATGCAAAAAATAAGTCGGCGTTGGAATGATGATCCTTGGGATGTATCCTCTCTCGTCCCAAAATTTCTGGCAGGGCTATCACTGCAAATCACAAGGTAGCAACGTCTACGAGAGCGATCCAGCATCTTCAGCCCTCCGAATGAGTCCTGGGGCCTTGCTGTGTTTCTATGTCTATTTTCGAAACAGATTTGCTTCTCTTATTAAAAGATCATTTTGATCAACAAAGCGATAAGGGGAAGAAACAAGTGGCAAATCATCTTAACTCCCCCAACACTTTTTAATTTCAACATGGTAAACAAACTACTGTATGTGACTTACTGTGAATTAAATTTAAAAAGATTAAAAATGCATCAGGACTTGTTTCTT
This sequence comes from Falco naumanni, assembly GCF_017639655.2. Lineage (NCBI taxonomy): Eukaryota > Metazoa > Chordata > Aves > Falconiformes > Falconidae > Falco > Falco naumanni. The sequence continues at coordinate 91,741,815 of NC_054058.1, forward strand.
TTATACTTGCTGTTAGATCACAACACGTAGTCAGTAGATCAATAAGAATTAAAATATCTCAAATTGTTGTGTATCATCAATATGTCCAACTCTACCAGCAGTATTACTCTAGCGTTCCTGATGCACAGAATACCTGAATGAAGCGTGCAGTCCTTGTGAAGAAACAATTTCACATCTTCTGCAGAAAACTTTCAATAAAACGATATTGTGCTTAGACATACTATTTATGCTACTTCATAAATTAAAATCCTGTCATAAGAAATTATTCAGCTACACTGTATTTTTATTCTTTTATCTGGAATGTTACTAAGTCTACCTTTAGCAAAAATCTCTTAAAACTTAAAATATGCACAAATATAAAAAATCTTTGCAAAATAGAAACATTTATTTAATTTTCTTCATACTCTATAAATGTTCACAGATTCTAAAAATAAAAACCTAATTGACTAAGATTAATTTCAAGTATCTAATCTCATTTTTATTACACATGATGCTTGGTACTAGGTTCACTGTTTCTAAGGTGTGGAATGTTGTCTTGGTGTAAAGCAACCCTAAAAGGAAGACTTAAACCTAACTCTCTGCAGATGGGAAAGGGGGAGTGACAACAAATAAGCTGATATATTTTGCACCCTTGTGGCGATGAATAAAACGTACGTTTCAATTTTGCCTCAAGAAAAAGGGGTCAGGATGCAAACCTTCAGAAAACCGCTTTCAGTAAGATCAATCCTGTGTGAGAAAACAAGCCCAGTGCTGCACACAACTGAGTGCCACTTCTGAGAGCGTCCACGAGACAGGGCTGACAGAGAGAGGCGGTCTGCTGCTGCTAAAAAGCCCCGGCACTGCCTGCAAAACAGAAGAGGCTGATATTGTGACAGCGATCTTTCCAGTGACTTTGCTTTGGTTATGCCCGATAAATGCAGCGGTTTCCTCGACCTGTGGATACAAGCGCAATGAAGTGCGAGGTCAGCGCTGACACTGTGCCAGCGCAGGGACACCCGCCCTGGCTTGCACCCTGCTCCAGCAAAACACAGCAAGGAAAGGAATGTTCATAGGTGGAATGGCGAGCGTGGGCTCATGCTTTTGGGAAGATCAGAACCCTAATCCCTATTCTCAGAAACCAGTAAATCCTCTCTTAAACCTATCAACCACATAAGCACAAGTGGGGCGTTACACGCCCGTTCACATGCTGTTCTGGGTAACAAAACTGTTCCGAATAAAGGTCTTCAAGTACACATTTTTTGGTTTTGGGAAGAAACCAATTTGTCCTCAAAACTTTTTGTTCTCATCTGTGCCAAGCATCCCTTTTTCTCATATCAGGTACTGCACCTTCAGTGAAGGTTTCAAAGAGGTGACAACCTAACGGAGACATCCCGCGGTGGGTGCACTCGTAGATAGGTCTGGAGACCTAAGCATTTGCAAGCTTTAAAATATTGTGCGCTTAAAGGGGAGGCAAGATGGAAAGTGTGAGAATCCAGCCCTCTCACCGCACAAGGAGATGTTCGAGGTCAAGCCACTCTTTACAATGATTCATTTGAAATTCCCTTTATCTGCTATGTTTTCCCCTTTTAGTCCCAGTCACATCACAGGAGGATGCTTTAAAATGTTTTCTTTTCAAAATATTTCTTCGATTAATCAAGTAAAAAAGAAGATAACACAAAATACGCCCAATCGCTGAAGGTCAATAATGGGAGAGCAAGAACTTCCCCCCGAGAAGATCAGATAACCTAATATCAGACTTCTTTACAACAACAAAACCCCACATTGTCCAATACAAATAATTTAGTAACAGATGTTACTAAATTACAGATGTCAGTTTTAATAGTAATCCTACATTCAAAATATTTTTCAACCCAAGAAAAGCCCACAAAACGAATTATAAAAGCTGATGAACCCAACAACTTCTTTAATCTTTACATGATGAAAAATAAATGTATTTTTACCAAATAAATGGGGAGAAGCCCACAGGCAGAGGAGGTTTTCCACATTCTTTCATGAAGCAAACGTTTCAAAGAAAAGAATTTAAATTGTTGATGCTTTCAAACTCCTATCTCTGAAGACTTAAAGCAGTGAGGACAGGGCAAGGAAAAAACCAATATTTTTATGTAGCGGCATAAAATTCAATTTACCAAGGCAAGCAATCATGGCAGGTGAATAAAATACCATTCACATTTTCATTACCATGCTAAAGGCAGCCAAAGTTGATTTTTGTGCCTGACGTTTTCTTGACAATTTTGTAATGCTTCAGTAAGGCAATTAATATGAGATGCAGGCTTCTGTCCATTGCTAATATTTCTCTTTAGATCCAGCAAGACACTGGTTGCATAAGGGCATTTGAAGGAAAAACGTGCTGGGATTCATTTACTCTGCACATATGAAGATAAACCGAAGGCAGTAAGACTATTCGTGAGCCAAAGGCGCAGGAGGGATGACCACTGTGCATTTAGCAGCACAAAACCTCTCTTCTTTCTTTTAGATAATGACATTTTCTGTTCAAAACTAGGCATGAACCCAAACTTTCAAATGCAAAAAAGGAAAACAAAAATAATATTTTTTCCCAACTAACTGAAGCCAGTTAACTGAAGTCGTTGTACCTAGCAATTCATACCAGTTCATTTGTACGTGTGGCCACATACTTAGTTCTGTTTTCCTGTCATCAGGTAGTTAATTTTGGCAGTTTCTCTCATAAACGCCAACTCCTGAATGTAGTGTGTGCTCAAGAGCAGCAGTGGCTACATAACCTGGTGTAACATAGACATACGCCACCCTAGTGGACCTCCACTCAGGTGAGTATGGCTCTCTACTTGTTTTCTCAAATAAATAAAAATGGAAATTCTCTTACGTGTAAATTTGGGGAATGTTCCCTCTCATAGTATAGCAGATATTTGTATTTTCCTAATCAGTTTAATCATTTAAATGGTTACTGTTACAGCACCTTATGCATTCATCATTCGTTGTATTGCACAGCAGAGCTATTTCCTAGGCTGCTACGGGATGGGGAACCAACAGATGTTGGCTGCTTTCTGATAAGTTACTCTATTATTTTACCTTTTATCAGTATTGAAGATAAGGACAACCTCTGCCCATCTAGGATAGCCTTCTGTAGGCATCTGGTACAGTGCACCCTACTAAATACCTCAGGACGGTGCAGTGTTGCACACACTTGGTGAATTCACATAATTGTGGAATTCGATCTCTTTTGGAAGCCATTGCTTTTAGTTATCAAGAAAACACTGGCATATTGAAATTCCTCCCAAATGGAACATTTTTGAACATGAAGGCATTTTTAACTAGACAGTAGAAAGGAGAACCAGACCAGAAGCAGGGCAGTGAGGTCATCAGAGAGCTGCTTTTCCCCCAGAAGGCCTTTAAATGATTAAATACATCAGCAGCTGAAAATTATTCCACATCAGAAGCATCATTGTCAGAAAGATGGTAATTACTTCCCTTCACCCGAATATACTCGATATACCTCCCTTCATCAGAATCTGACATACCACATGTACATAGCCTGTTTTCAAACAAAGATTCAATTTCCTCTAGTTTTTTCCCTTTAGTCTCAGGAAGGCAGCCGTAGATGAAAACCAGTCCCAAGGCAGCAAACCCTGCATAGAGGAAGAAGGCTCCTGCAATGTAGAACAATATGCACAGTCGGTTACAGAAGTTCCCATCCCTTCTCTGCTCCAAAGCAGAGGGAGCAGCACAAACAGCCGGCTGCAGATACCAGCCGAGTGTGTAAAAGCAAAGGCTGGAGCAGCGTGGCTAAAACAATGAGCTGCAGGGCTGTGGGTGCAGGAGAAGGCCACTTTATTGCATCATTCCACAACAGAGTAAATTAACAAAAGCAATTTCATTTCACACGGAAAATAATACACATCCTTTCTGGGCAAGTCATTCTGCTGTTAAAATAAACAGTGATTAAATGATTGCACACACACACACACAAAATAAATAAAAGCAGATATGAAAGGCAAAAGCTTTCTTAGTTTATCTTAACAGCAAAAGGCATACTAAAACAACCCCCCAAAATGAGAAACTTTTGCAAAAAAGAAATAGTCAGGATTAAAATCATGCTTGTGACTCTTACACCTAATTATTATTTAAAAGTCCTCTGCAGAGACAATTAGCAGTGCGAAAAGCTCGTTTCCCCTGTGACCCATCATATATAGGGGAGCAGAAAAGGTACCAAAGGGCCAAGAAGCAATTACCTGCCATGTGTTTCTAGACTGATGACTCAAAGGAATGACAAGTGGAGCTGAAAGCCTCTGTACTACTAATGATGTGAAGATTGCATCAAGTCCCTAGCAGCTTAATGCAATTTAAATGATTTGTACTCGAGTGGCTAAGCAGTAATCCGACAAACTCTCCGCAGACTCCAGCAGACAGGGCTTAACAGTTGGGAGTGGGGCAGTAGCATCTTACACAGCTATTTCTGCAAGGACCATCTGATACTTGCCTTGGATGCCACCATAAACTGGAAAAATGCAAATGCCGTCTCCTTAAGTGGGATTCAGCCTATTTCACTCAGTCAAAGGTGATTTTTTTCCAGCTTTCCTGATTTAATCAAGTGTCTAGGTTCTCAGTTAAGGACAGAAAGAAATGTTTCTTATGAAAGCTGGACCAAACTATGATCCGGGCACATTATATCAGGTCTCTAGTCTCACTAAACCATGGTGGGCTGAGAACACTGCATTCACAGTTGACATTTCATAGCAAAACCAACTGAGTGACCCAATATCAGCAGAAAATCTATGTGCCAATGGTAGTACTGCACACATGGATGCATACTGTTTCTTACCGTAGTATGTCAGATATTCAGCCGTATGCAGAAATGTCAGTGACACGAGCACATTGAAAACCCAGTTGACTCCAGAGGAACATGCGTTTCCTGTACTTCTTGCCCAAAGTGGGTAAATTTCAGAATTGACGGTCCAGGGCATAGGACCCATGCCTAAGAATTAGGAAAAAAGATCAATCTCAGTTTAATAGCTGGACTCAAAAGTAAATTTAACATGTAGTCTCACTATCTGACATTTTACCTTTACAGTTTTTTAATTTATATGCAAAAACTAATGTTTGCTTACCAGGTGCAAAGAAAACCAAGTATAAAATAAGGCCCAGAAGTGCTGTCCAAGAGTATGGAGTGGGGCAGAAATTGTACGCCCAAAACAGATCATCTTTTTTGAATACTGTTTCATTTGAACACCTGAAAAATAACAAAAACCTTCATATTAAAGAATATTCAGGGAAATGGGTGACATCTCAATATCACCATGGCATGTAATGTCTCATGACAAGCTGCCAAATGTACAATTAATATGAAAAAAAATCACCTCTGTTAATTTATCAAGATCTTTGAAATTATGTCCTACACTCAGAAACGTGCTTTTTCCTAAGCCCAGTCTTAGGAAGAGTAACCAGCAGAACATTCCTGAATTTAAACGCTTGCCTTGTACCTACAAATCTCCTTTAAATGTCCAGTCTTTACCTCGCAAGTGGTCATACCAAAGCCAATGAGATGGCCATTCACATGAATATCACACGGTGCAAAAAGAGCCGCAGCAGCGGGACTTTGAGGTGAGGATGCTTTATGCAAGGATTTAAGGTCAAATGGAACTTAGACCTTACACCATTGATGAACGAATTATATGCTGTACATATTGCGTGTAATCAGTAATGCCTATGGAGTATGCCACGGTCAAGCGGATTTATAAGGAAAAGAGGCGTATACTTTCTTTTCTTCACAGTGAAATAATTCAGAAGAAGGTAGCATTTCTAATTAGACAGTAAAAATAAGAACCAGACCAGAGGTAAACCATGCCCGAGCTACTGAAAGAAGAAGTGTCTCTATTCCAAGGACCATGTGGAAATTACATATTTTGATGAATAGTATAAAATCAGGTACTTCCATCTGACTGACAATATAACATATTTTAAAGGAATACTGGCAACTGTATCTTTTTGTTATGATTTTTCAGTTTAAACTAGCACTGGTTTAAAGGGGCAACGAGTCATAACTGCAACTAGAGAAAGTTTTCCGCTGCAACCACATCAATGGCTATGTAGAGTAGAACAACCAGGTACTCCTGGGAGAGACGACCTAAGCAGACACCACCCTTTCATATCCTAACAATGGTATTTACTTGAAGAGAAGAAACCACAGGGCGCTGATCATCTGTCTGCGTTACTATTTCCAGACCAGCTGAACGCTCACATGAAGGATACGACCCTCCTGTGTCTGTACTCAGCGCTGGTGAGGCTGCACCTCGAACGCTGTGCTTGGGTTTGGGCCCCTTACTACAAGACATTGAGGTGCTGGAGAGTGGCCAGAGATGGGCAACGGAGCTGGTGAAGGGTCTGGGGCACAAGTCTAATGAAGGGCAGCTGATGGAGCTGGGGGTGTTTAGCCTGGAGAAGAGGATTGATTCAGGGGGGACCTTATCACTCTCTGCAACTCCCTGACAGGGGCTGTAGGCAGGTGGGGGTCGGTCTCCTCTCCCAGAAAACTAGAGACAGGACAAGAGGAAATGGCCTCAAGCTGTGCCACAGGAGGTTTAGATTGGATAACAGGAAGAATTTCTTTATGGAAAGGGCGGTCAAGCATTGGAACATGCTGCCCAGGGAGGTGATGGAATCACCATCCCTGCAGGTGTTTTAAAAATGCATAGATGCAGTGCTTGGCAACATGGTTTAGCGGTGGACTTGGCAGTCCTGGGTTAGCAGTGGGACTTGATCTCAAAGGTCTTTTCCAACATAAGTGGTTCTACGATTCTCTTGATGGTTGGAAAACCAGAATGAAGATGCCTTCAACAGTTGATATGTGGGCAACAAGTGATGAGATGGTGGAGCAATGCACACTGAAACATTTAAAAGGACCCACCACCACTGCAGCTGACTTTCAGAAGCAAATTCCAACAAAACACTTCTCCTCTAAGTTTTCTGTTAAGGAATGACAAACCAGCCCCAGGTGGAACAGAAATGTGCTAAGCACCAATGGCCAACCCACCCCCCTCCTGGGGCAGGAATCTTCCTTAAGTTGGCATGGATGTACCAACAGGACAACATTTAAAGGAGGATATGGCCATAAAGCCCCAAACCCAGTTTCAGGACAGCTGGAAATCCAAAGTTGAAATACATTTAAAAGACAGAAGTTAACCCAACAAATGCTGGAAAAACGCCTGTCTGAAACCTCAGCCAAATCCCAATGCTTCCTTAATGGCAGCAAGCTGTAAGATTTGCAGTTCCACCTTGCACTTGAGCAGCACCAGACCAAGTGGAGCCAGCGCTCCCTGGAGAAACGCCGAGCCCTTGATGTGCTGCTGGCAAAACAGCCAGTGCCAGCGTACAGCCTTCCACCCTGCCGCAGCCCTGCCTTGCCGAGCTCACCCAGAAAGCCCATCTCATCCAGTGTATACAGATCCACTTTCAGTCTTGAGGTGAAAAACACATATAAAACAAGACAACTGCACAGCCCTCTCAAAGATATGTCCCTCCATGCCTGGATACAAAAGACTCATGGCCTCAGCTGCTGCCTGGACCATGGGAGAGCCAGCCACCTAAGACACTAGCAGCTTCCACGAGAGAGATTTTTCGCCTTTTTCTGAGCCAAAAGCACTACTGCCATCCTTGCCACTTGCTTCTAAGCATCATCCCAGGTTCCTCCTTCTGTCACTTTGCTCTTTGATGGCTCAACTCAGCATCTCTTTCTATGTTAGGAGTTGAGACATGGATCATTACCTGTTGCTTCACCCTGATGCTTCCCTACCACGCTACGTGCTCTTCGCTGCATGCGGGTTAACTCAGGTTTGAGCTGTGTCCCAGGTGAAAAAAAAAAAAAAAGAAAAGAAAAAGATAACTGAACTGTGCTGGAGAACCATCCATATGTTTAAACTGAAAGCTCCTTACATGTGAAAGAAATGGCATTTGAAAGACTAATTACTGAACACCTGGTGATCCCATTGCCATCTCCTGCTCAGCCCCCGCCCCCCGAAATTCTGTTGCAAGAAAGCAGATTCAGTGCATAAAACCAGGAAAAATATCACTCGAGACTAGATTTAACAGAAACCTTGCAGTAATGAACTGTGCCCTACTTATCCTTCAGCAGTAATCCTGCATGGTACACAGGGTAAAAGCAAAGATGTCTGCATTTGCTGGCATCTAGCAGCACTGGGTATGTTCCAAAATAACACTCCTTTCAAGGCTGAAGATTTGTTCAAGCTCTGTTACTGTGCTAATTCTACTGCTGTACTAGTATTCTACAAAGTGTATTATTTTGCTGAAGAATATATTAATAATTACTGTATAATGTACTATCAGATAAAATTCTGAATTTTTTCCTGCGTGAAGGGAGATCTATGATGGGAAGTGGACAAGTATCTACCCATCACTTCACAAGCTGAAACGCACAGAGGAAAATGCCCTGTAAGCAGCTTACAAGTGAAACGATGCAGCTGGGTACCAGTGCAAGGAGTTTGTTAATAACAATATGCTGGGTAAGGGTCGTATCAGTATAAATAGTGAAGACACATCACATCATTTCCTCTGAAATTACTGCCCAGGTGAAAAAAAGATAGTGCTACATGAAAATCTTTCCTATTAATTTCTTTTGTTATATATTTTCCACAGATAATTTAAGATGCACATCTGTTCTAATTAGTGAAAACCTGGGCTTGCAATGACTGATGTGAACAATTCGACTGACTGAAAATAAATCAGAACAGCAGTAGATTTCTAAATTAGAGGCATTATATGCTTGGTTTCATCATCACAGGATCCATCCTTTACCAGATAAGGTCTGTATTTCAGAAGATCTAAAGCTTTGCTCCCCACATCCTTAAACTATGCTCACATGGAACATAATAGAAGGTAAGAGATGAAGAGATGAAGAGCTGGTGTGGGTGGTCTAAAATGTTACTGATATATAACAAGAGGAAAGAGGATAAGACCAATTTAAATTTTCCTAATACTTGAGCCTCAAGCACAGCACTGAAAAGCACAGACAGGGAAATGGCTAGGCAGAACACAGCATAGGCAAGTGAGCACAGCACTGAGCACAGCACAAGTCAGAAACCAAGCTGATTTTCCTCTCAAATTTCCATTAATCTTTGCTTTGCTGTAGACCAAGGACTGTGTATCCCTAAAGATATGGCTTTTGTGGGAATTAAATGTTTCACTCTGAACAGTTCATACATTTTCAATAAGAAAGCTTCTGACTTCTCATTGTCTTTTAAGCCCTTCAGAAGCATCTTAAATGGATTTAGATCAAAAGGCTCAGAAGGTCAAAATTTAAATCAAATCAGGCTAAGGAAACAAATTACTTTAAAGAAAATCACTAATGTGATCATTCATCTCCTTAAAATGCTTGTTAGAACAGGAATATTTCAAAATTACACATTCTGCTCTGACATAAACTTTAACATCAGGTGCTGATGGTACAGAAAGATTTTAGACCCAATTCACAGTTTCACTAATTCCCCATTACTTTGTTCTAACAATAGTAAAACTACTCAAGGACTGCTCTTACACCACACTTCCGTGTCTGGATTATCAAGATGCTGATAATCTACAATTTACCAACTTAGTCTCTGGTGTAACACAAATATATTGGATTTTGAAAAATCTCCTTTAAAGAGATTTTTAAAGTTTCCTGTGTAGAGTCCTGACTTTTGTATCATGCCAATCCAAGTAAACAATATAAATTAATGCCAAGCTTATTGGCTCATCTTTTCACCTGAAGCCTGGTCATGGGAAGAGGCCCAAACAGACATAATGTAGAGTAGTTGCTGTTTGGATTGAGAAAGGTTTTTGTGGAAGATGCTTGGGAACAACTAAGATTGTTTATCCACAGGCAATTACTCATCCTGTGGAAGAATCTGGACCCTGACATTTGGGTTCATTCTCCCAACTTCGAGCTCCTCTGTTTCTGCTAAGGATATTTAGTTGTCTGACCAGACCCCTAACTATCTTTAAATTACTCAAAGGACAGACAAAGTACCAGATTAACTGTGTAGTAATTTAGTGGTAGTCAGACACGTAACTAAGGAGAACTTTGGAAACCACCTCTACCTTGTCTGTCAAGTGGCCTCTCTAATCCACCTATACACAATCAAATTAGTTGCATTAGCACAACCCATAGAAACCAGTGAAACCATAAAGTATAGTTTCACTATGAATCAGTATATACTGATCCAAAGAAAAATCTATTCCTTTCAGTGCTTAATTTTTATATATACACATGATAAGATGCTATCTGAAGTATTAAGCAAAGCATAACTCTTTCCTGAAGGCAAACAGATTAATTTAAACTTGACCAACGTGTGAATCAAAACTTCCTAAGCCTTCTCACAGTTCCCTAGCAATGGGCTTCTATACCTCAGAGAAGATGCACTGCAGCTCCACGCCCCTCTGGAGAAGTCTGCATCTACTGCTCTGACCTTAGAGTTTACATGCAGAAATAACTCATCCATTAAACCAGATGTTGCTGAAAATATGCAGATGAAGCTTCTTGCAACAGATGATGGCAATTAAAAAAACAGAAAAGAACAAACAGATGCAGCCTTCAAAAAACGTACCCATAAAATTTCATGGTATCCAGCTAGACATTGCTTAACCTTCATTACATAAAAATACCAGCAGTGTTTTGGGACAGTCATTGAAGCTTTTTGCTTTAACTGACAAAGAGTTTTTAAAATATCAGCATGCACTTCAAAAACTTGGCAAAATAGTTTAGTTCACAGCAAAAAAGCAAACTGCACATCAGCAGATTGCTGACGCGTTCGCACATGACGGAAAATCAGTCCTTATCATGCTGAGGCCCCCTGCTTTAGGACCTAGGCGTTATACCTATATACTGTGGGTGATTTCCTGCACAAAGAACAGCCACCAGGGCACTTTAATGAGTGACAGCTATAGTAATTGCTGCTGTCCAAAATAATTCCAAAAAATCTTAAACTAAAGAGGCAAAGCCAGTTCCTTTCTCCATGCAATGCTTTCCATGCCAAGTAAGTTCAGTAGCAGCTACTAAGAACAGTAACAACAGGAAAATGATTCTCCTCAAATCAAATGACAGACGTTTCATACCCTGCATCTGGGAAACTGAAAGCACATATACAAAGATATATTAATAAAACCCCAAACCCCAGAAGCTTGGTTGCTTTGCCCATTACAGAGTCAAAGAGTTTAGAGGTGCCTTCTTTGTTGCATGCTGTAGGTTCTAACAAGGTTTTATGTTTAAATCAGCATTTCTTACAGATCTGCTTGGAGACAGCACATAACATGTATAGAAATAACTGTCAGTTACTCACACTGAGCATCTTTTCCCTTACTGGCTGTAAGACCTTCTGATCCCTCTTTTATCTTCATTCTTAAAAAAGAAACGGAGATTCTACAGACTGCTAAAATCTCCTAAAATCAATCACAAGGAATATTTCACTACAGCTTATACCCACTATTAAACTAAAAAATTACTTAATATTTCATTTAAAAAAGTAGAAGCCCCTACTGAAATGATTACTTCATAGAAATATCTGTCTCTAACACATAACTGCCTTCCATCACACTTGGACAGCTGCACTCTTCGCTGGGTCAGAAACTGGCTGGCCGGCCGGGCCCGGCGGGTGGTGCTGAGCGGAGTCACATCCCGCTGGCGGCCGGTCACAGGGGGTGTCCCCAGGGCTCCGTGCTGGGGCCAGCCCTGTTTCATGCCTTTATCAATGGCCTGGGCGAGGGCACCGAGCGCACCCTCGGCCAGTTTGCAGGTGACACCGAGCTGGGGGCAGTGCTGATCTGCTGGGGGGCAGGAGGCTCTGCAGAGGGGGCTGGGCAGGCCGGGCCGATGGGCCGAGGCCACTTGTAGGAGGTTCAACAGGGCTCAGCGCCGGGTCCTGCCCCTGGGTCACACCAGCCCCACGCAGCGCGACAGGCTGGGGCAGGGGGCTGGGAACTGCCTGGGGGGAAAGGGCCTGGGGGGGGCTGGGTGACAGCCCTGGGCAGGAGCCAGCAGGGTGCCCGGGGGGCAGGGCGGCCAACGGCATCCTGGCTTGTGTCAGGGACAGTGTGGCCAGCAGGACCAGGGCGGTGATCGTCCCCCTGCACTGGGCACTGGTGAGGCCACAGCTTGAATCCCGTGTTCAGTTTTAGGTCCTCACTACAGGAAAGACATCAAAGTGCTGGAGTGTGTCCAGAGAAGGGCAACGGAGCTGGTGAAGGGTCTGGGGCACAAGCCCTGTGAGGAGCAGCTGAGGGAGCTGGGGTGGTTCAGCCTGGAGAGGAGGAGGCTCAGGGGGGACCTCACTGCTCTCTGCAACTCCCTGACAGGGGCTGTAGGCAGGGGGTGTCGGTCTCTTCTCCCAGATAACAAGCAACAGGACGAGACGAAACAGCCTCAAGCTGTGCCACAGGAGGTTCAGGTTGGATATTAGGAAAAATTGCTTCCCTGAAAGGGTGGTCAAGCATTGGAACAGGCTGCCTAGGGAGGTGGTTGAGTCACCGTCCCCGCAGGTATTCAACAGTCCTGCAGACGTGGTGCCTGGGACATGGCTCAGTGGGGGACTTGGCATGGTTAGGTTTACAGTTGGACTCAATGATTTTAAAGGCCTTTTCCAACCTAAATGGTTCTATGATAATCAGTCATGTCAGAAGACACACCTGCATGAGACTTGTTATGCTGTTCCAATTTACCTCTGTTCCCAGCCACCTGGTCACAGGTTTTACATTATTTATTTAGCTAAAAATCTTTGGAGTTTGAATTCAAACACTTGCATTTTCCCAAACTGAGAAACTTCAGTTTTGCATCTGCATCTGAATCTGCTCAATAAATAAGTGCTGGAGCTGTTATTCAATCTGAATAGACTGAGCAACAGACTACCAAAGGACTGAAAACAGGAGCAATTTTTACCCATGACAAATAGTTCTCCAGTATTAATCACATCAAAGTGGTTCTTGAACGGTTGCTGTTCTGGACATTGCAGTATGTTTGTAACCACATATTAGTGGATTCTGAAGGGTGGGCAACATAGCTGCTTCGTCTCTTGGCAAAGGAAGAAGCTCAGCTGTCTGACTGCCAGTCATGGCATCGGTTCGCTGTGGGCGTGAGCAAGCCGCTTTTGTGTGATTAGGTAAGTCTGATCTCCCAATGAAAGATGTTCAGGTTTGGATCTGCTTCTGGATTGAAGGTTCTCCTTCATATTGCTGTATCCTACTCCCATCCTCTCAAAGTTCCACCTGCTACTCCATTCGATTTTTATCTTATACTGGTGCCTTCCCAGTCCTGCTGGCCACCTCCAGCCCGCTGGCTACAGTTTCCCACTCTGCTGTCACGCCACAAGTGTTTCAAGCTTCATTTTTCATCACGTCTACTAGGAGGGGAGAGAAACAAACCTCTGCTACTACCACGACACTGTCAGACAAGCGTCTCTCATCATCTTTCATGCTCTCCTTAGCATGAGAAATGGACTCAAACCAGGAAAAGGCAGAATAACGTTTGTATCTAGTGCTAAAGCCCAACCATCTGAGATTTCACAACAGCTGACAGCACCCGTTAGCCACACATGTACACCAGTCCCAGCTACAGCACACTTAAGAACTGGGAGCAGAAATAAGAAAATACCTGGTTTTTTGTTATAGAAGAACATACAACTAATCACACTACACGTAGACTGACTTATTTTTCTTTCCAAGCTTTTTCCTACTCTTCTAAAGTATCAGATGATAATAAAAGTGTCAGGAAACACCTGACATCTCTGTGCTCTACAGAGAGCCCTATCCTAGTGCTAATTCTGATCCTGACTGAGTACACTTGGTTTAACCCAGTACAAACTAAAATTAACTAGTAATAATTAAATTATACGATTTTATAATCATGACCAAATTATAAATTATTCAAATATTATATTAATAATGCATAAACTTGTGAGCAGTCATACAACTATGAAAAAAAAATCATCTGTTCACTTAAGTAGAAGTCATACTTACAGAATTTTAATGGGCAGAATTCAAATTAAAACCTGATCAAAATGCAAAATCTTAATTAGTTTTGAGCATAAGCATCTTAGCGGAATATCACTGTCATTCACGCATTTCTACATATCATCATTTTAACTACTTTAATCACTAGACAACAGGTCACAGTTTCAAAGTAATGTATTTTGTGTTTCTTTTTTAACATTGGACATTTTCAGATACAAATTTAGCTGTTCATCTGAGGGAAAAAGAGAAGGAATGTGGCTTATTTATTTCATTTTTTTTTGTAAAAAACCTTGAAACGGCCCAAATTTTCAACAAAGAAATGAAACGAGACAAAAGGATCATATATTTTTGAGTTTGTTTCTTTGTTCAAAAAGTTCTTTTAGCACTGTTTTCTGAAAAAAGAAAATTTGAAATATTTATTTATATATAAAGAAAAAAGCATCCTATAAAAATAATTTACATAACCCCCTCAAATATCTAAATATATTACTGCACAAACTGAGTGTACAGAGGTCCAGTCTATATCCATTTATGTCCAAGTCTCAACAAACAGCTGGCAGAAGACAGCTTGGTTAATACCTGGCTAAGGACTTCACAGGTTGAAATCATAGCTGTAAAAATTAGATGCAGTATTCTCCAGTTAAGAAGCCATGACAAAAATAATTTTATTATATATACCCAGAAGACTACTTCAAGGTTTGAAACTGTAAAATTCAGTGACACTGACAGTAGTTAGTGGTAATTCTAAGTTGGAGAATCAAATACTAATGCATACGATAAAAAAACAAGGGTACAATCCGGTAATTATTTCAGGATAGATTCTTCATAAAACTGAGTAAATAGTTTAAAGACAGTTTTTTGGTAAAGATGGAGATTATTAATATATATTCCGAAGAGCTTTTTCTCAATTTAAATTATGACTCACTTATTAGCTTCAGAAGTTAATATTCAGTTGTAGAAAACTTTTCTCCGAAATATCAGCAAAAGCTGCACTGGAACTAGACATTATATGAGGTTAAAGTTACAGCAAGGTAATGTTAAAGGAGGAGCAAAGCCCACATCTGCTACATGTTTTCATGAGAAGACACAAGAATATATTTTTGCAACTTTAAAGATGATTCTGTGCATTTACAAGCTACAAAGAATATGAAAAAGCAGCAATGAAAGAGAGTGCACCATTTCCGGTGAGGCTCAGAAGGCAACAGCAGGCGATGTAAGATTTCTACCTTTTTTTCCCTTTCCAAGGATGTATTCCAATGGTTTACAGACAACTTACATCTGCGTACTTTAAAGACCAAGACCTTCAGTAATTTCTCCTGCTTTTTCATTTATAGAATACAAACCCTGGTCTAAAAAAAAGAAAAACAAACAAAGAAAAACAACAACCAAAAAAAAAACCCAACCAAAACAACAGCCACACAAGTGTTTCAGAAGCACTAAACTATCTGAAAGTCCTTACTGAAATCTTCTTATTATGCAAATAAACCCTGGGTTCATCCCTTTCATTGACAGGCACACCCTGTTGCTGAAGTCTGTGCCTGTACAAGAGGTTGTGCCTGCTGGTCCACTGAAATTCCAACTCTCAACACAAAACTTTGTTCATATCCTTGCACAATTTTACTAACCCTAAATCTTTTACCTCTTTTGTTCCTCTTTTATCTTGCAGCTTCCAAACTACTGATGTGCATGAGAATTCCAGCCACTTTATAAACACAGTGGTGGGCTCCAACAGAGTGCCATCAGCAAGTCATGAAGCCTCCCAGATTCCAGTGCCGTATCCAAAAAAGTCTAAGCCAATCCTCACAAAAAAGCAAGATCCAGTAAGAGGCAGAGAAATAGTTCGGTCCTAATTCTCATACTGAACAATTGCAATTGGCTAAATGCTGTAGTTTTCACTAATTCTTACTTTCAAGTATGATTGACTCTCAGAGAACTTTACTGAGGTGCAGATCAGCAAAGAACGTTTAGAAATTTGGGTAAATATGATGAAGGTGACACTGCCCAACATTTTGAAGCCTTTGTCATGGTCAACAGATAATTTAGTACTACAGTAGTATCAAGAAATATAAGCAAAACACTGCATTCTGCCAGACAGAGTGGAAAAAATGCCATGTGGTAGAGGGTACAACCCACTGCTGTAACACCTAAAGCATCATGCATTTACATGCAGGTCTGGACGGAGACGTGACGGGTGTGATGGGGCTGTGGTTCAATGACATAAGTTGTTTGCACAACAGCTGGTGGAACAAGAGAATTACGGCTACCACTGCCTTGGCCGCTACTGCACATTTTCCCTTCAATCCTGTTCACAGCAATCACAAATTGAAAAGAAACATCTTGTGCCGCAGCATGGGCACAGGCACACGGCAAGCCCTCGCAAGAAGTGGCATCTAGGAATATTTAATTGGTTGTGAAAGAGATGTCATTTCACAAATTTTAAACAACACAAGCACAAAGCTATCTCCACATGACAGCCAGCAAAAAGGTAGCGCAGAGGCATTCTGGAAACAGAATGAGCCATTATTTCCCTCCCAGCAGCCATCAGGGTTGAGAAAGACTCGTGGACTCCTTATGACCCTAGACTGTGCATTAAAGTTTGTTTAGTGGTTTTTCTGTGGTTATACAGAAATAGTTCACTTTTGGAACAAACAGCTCCAGCAGCGAGCGTGCAGACACACCTGTGCCTTCATCCAGTCATTGCTGCTGAAAGGAGGGAGTGATCATGAATGATTTGGCCATTTCTTCTGACAGACATACCTTTGGGGCATCTCAGTGACAAGCTTAACTGGACTGTGGCTACCAGTCACCTGGGGGGCTCCCGGAGCTAACCTGTGCCACAGAATGCTTTCCACCAAAACCCAGGCAGGTTTGGTCACACTCCTCTACTCACAGGTGGCTGCAGGCAGGCAGGCTTCATTCTGTTAGAGCTCTTTCAGGACAAAAATGCTTATAAATGTAGGACTCGAATATATTTTGTTAAAAACAGACTGGCATTTAGCATCTGTGACAGACTAGCATATTAAATATTTCAGTTGTGTGCAAACCCCTCTGTGTAGCTCAGCGCTCCTGGTCTTTCCCTGGACTGGAGTGGTTCTGCCGCTCCTGGCATTTCCGTGTGGAAGTTCTGGGTCATCCTTGCTCTAACATGTTTGAGAGCTTATGGATGGAGCACCAGGCTCCAACCAAATTACTGAAAGAACTGGGGTAATCGAATTGGGGAATTTCTAGCTTCTGTTTCCAGATCCAAAAGCATTTAGTCATTCTGATTTTACCTCCTTGCAGCACCAATACTTAATAATTAAATTACTGAAACAAACTGTTCTGAAGATTATGATGTCAAACACGGCATTTTAGAATTTTCTGCAAGTTTACTATAAAATAAATCTCTACCTAATGTTTAATCTCATTTGTTTTTTCACCTGATTTTACATTTCACCTGCTTAATAATCAGCATTTCTAAAGTTCTTTTGGTTACAACACAAACACCAACAAGCTGCCTATTCACTGTAGAAGAACCAATTCTCCCAGGAGAATCTTCCCTGTAGTATATGAAGACAGATTGTCCCAAGGAATGCTGGTAGAAAGGGCTGAGTGCAAGGCTCAATAATAACAAGTATCAATACTTTAAGATTAATTAAAGTATTATTAACAGAACAACATGCAAAAATTGCTGGCATGACGTAACAAAGTCTATTCTATAAAACACAGGCAAAGGACAGCTGCAAACAAAGAACAGCATCTTTTATCCATCGGTCAAGGAACTACAAGATAGCTTAAGGTCAACATTTTAGACATCTGAAGTTGAGTAAAACAAACTCTATCCAGATTTCTTATTCTTACTTGCACTTACAAGCAACTGTTACTGGTGCCTGTCCTGTACACCATGTGTCAGCAGTATTAGCAAAAGAATGTCATCAGCATCTCAAAAGCATCACTTGAGTTACAACTGACAAAAGTAATTCTAAGCCTATGGTCGAAAAAGGCCAAAACCAAAAAAAGCAAGGTGGTGTAACTCAGTATGAAGGTAACTTAACAGAAATATTCACTGGAAGTTCAACTTCCAAATGAAATTGGTTCTATTTCAATGTTACAATCTCATTTTTCGGAACGCTTCCAAACACTCCAGAAAACAATAAAAAAAAACGAGAAAAATTTATTGCTTTTAATTATCCCAAAGTTTAAGATGTACAAAGTATTGAAAAAAAAATACTTTCACGTTGAAACCTGGTATATGAAGTTAGTAGATAACAGCGAGATTTTATAGCTCAATTTAGAAAGACCAAGCAAATTTAGAAAGACCAAGCAAATCCCACCCAAACCCCAAACTCAAAACACAGCTGGGACACGCTGACACAACTATAACAAGTGACCAGATGTTGCACTGACTGGTGAGCACTGCTGATTCAATTCATCACCCAGATAACTTCCTTGGCAAGTTCCAGACAGGCTGCCTGCCCTGCCAGCGGAGTGCCAGAGTCATGCTGCTGAGATTCTAAAGCTACTGCACTTGCTGCTTACACCACGCAGCAGTCCCTGCGCCTTGGAGTCTGCCACACCGCCACCCTGCAGAAATGATTTTCCACAGAGCTGCTGAAACCTTAAAATCAGAATCAACCACATATTTCAATGGGAAGCGAAGAGAGAAAAAAATATTTATCCTTCTGACATTTCCACTGAAATCAAAAGGAAAGTGCGTGCGGGTAAAAATAATTTTCTGAATTTGCTTTTTTTGTTGACCCTGAAACAAAAATTGTAAGGACAAGTAAGATCAATGTTACATGTATTAACACACATTTTTTAGCACTTCCCTGCTCTATTTAATTTCTAGTTATTGACATACGTATAAAGTTTATATTGTAATAGGTCTAACAATAACCTTTTGGCAAACTTAACCTTCCATCTGAAGTACTGAACCGTTACATTCAATTCCTGTAGCAGCAGTTTAGATATTTAATATTAAAATATTACATTTTAACTATTGCCAGCAACTGTCTTTCTGCTACTACAATGGAAATCTATTCAGACTAAAAGTCCTGAGATCTTGCGTTCGTTGCTGCAAACAGATGATGGAAAAGTGTTTTTAAAAAGGAGCTTTTCCCTGATTCCAGTAGGTGGCAATAGCTCTGCCCCAAAAAGCTCAGAGAAACTGGTGCTTCAGAAGGGGGATGAAGCACTGCACCCCTGCCCGCACAGGCAGTACTGGGGAGGCTCTGGATTAACTCCACCAACACAGCAATACTCCACTGTCAGCCCTAAAATTCACTGGAAATCACTAATGTAACTGAAAAAGGAGCCCCAAGGAAATTTAAATAATACTGTAAGGCCACTTATACCAAGATAATTATTTCACACCTGATTTGTAAGAGTGAGCACGTAACATAGTGCTGCTCTGGTTTGATTTGTGCATGCAGGTGCAATATCTATGCCAAATCTAAGGAATTTTATAAAATACAGAAATTGTAACTGATTACACTAACTTTAGCTCATGACATCTATAAGCAATGGGTAGCAAAGTCTTCACTGTTACATGAAACTCAAAGTTTGGGATCCGGCAGCAGCAGAACTCAGCAGAAATTGAAGTAATCATCTATCTTCGGTGGCTTCTGACAACTAAAAAGAACTTGACATAAGTAAGTGCTTTTTGGCAATAATTATTTTGCCAAGAAAATATGCTAAATGGGAACATACATAATCTGAATCACAGGTCTGAAGAACTAAATAATCATGCAGAACCTCAAACTCATCTCTCATTATCATCTATGCAAAGCTAATGTGACAGCTGTGGAAAGCTACAGGAAAAAAGAGTCTATACATCCTACAAGCAAGAAGAAATGCCCAAAGTGCTGCTGTTCAGAAGTATGACCTACCATCTGACAAACTGCCCATATCCTAGCCTGTACTAACTGACAAGCTGAGTTAAAATAAGGTCACAACTTTAAATCAAATGAATCAATAACTCCAGCTCATCTTGTGCCAGTGAGGGATTGATGTTACTGCCTCCTTTCTCAAG
The DNA here is from genome assembly GCF_017639655.2 of Falco naumanni. Taxonomy (NCBI): domain Eukaryota; kingdom Metazoa; phylum Chordata; class Aves; order Falconiformes; family Falconidae; genus Falco; species Falco naumanni. Next base: position 91,761,787 of record NC_054058.1, read on the forward strand.
GAAATGAGCCACACATGCAGACAGCGCATACAAGAATTTATATGAATTAAACTCATCAAACATATTGAATTATTCAACAGTCCTAATGCAGAAATATGTTAATTTATTTCCCCTCATAAAGAAAAATCTCCTCTAAAAACTTCATCCTTTTAAGAAGGGAAGACATCAGTTTTACTGTATCAGATGGTGTGATTACTCAAGAGTTACTTATTACAGAAAAAAGGTGTGTAAGATTTGGATTAGTGATGCTGTTAAAGGTATAACAAAAAATTTGGATTCCGGATCCTCTATGGAGGGCTGTGTTCGACCCTACTGAATGTTCTTTATCAATAAATATCCCCAAACACGTGCACCTTTCTAAAATATTTTCCACTTAATATTTTAAAATATTAAAAAACAGAGAAAATTTCAATTTAGTAAATCTATTTCAGACTGTAAAAACCTGACAGAATTTGCTGAGACAATTTTCACTGAGGACTTTTATTTAAATCCAAACTTCAGCGTCAATGACCAAATAGATGTGAAAAACAACTAATGGAAGTAGTCCCCTCTTGGAAAAAAAATGCACATGCTCCCAAATATGAGTCAGTTCCTTTTGCTTTGGCTCCAAGGCAGAAGGGGAAAGCCCCCAGTCTCTCCCACCAGCAGCTCCCTGCACACTCGCACCCTCCGGTGAAGCATCCTCCTCTGCCCCTCTCTCCAATCCCCTTGGCTGAGGAGAGCACCAGGGCTGTGCTCTGCCCCTGCTGTGACACTGCCCTGGGAGAACCCTCCTGGTGAGGCATGGACGTCTTTCAATCTGTCCCTAAAAAGACGAGCAGCTGAAGAAGCTAATTAGCAGCAGGCTTCTACAGGCAATAAATGACACTCTTCTCCAATGTACATTTCATAAGGGGGAAGAGAGAGAAAAAAGCTGCAGGAATTATCCACGTACTCTAAGCAGACTGACAAGAGACTGCCAATTCTCTCATACACGTTGGCATTTCTTTGCCTTCACTTTCCTATCTATCTTTCAGACATGCTTTTTACATGGGAAATGGTATTTTCCTTCTAGTCCCATCTCAGCTGATGACAGAATGACTGAAACGAGCAGAAAGCTTGCACTTTCAACAGAATGTAAATTCAAATTTTAATCACCACAGCATCTTCTTCCTTGGACCACTTTTAACCGATGAAGACACTGACTCAAACATTTTCCCACCACAACTTTTCCTGACACAAACTAGCATTTGGACATCTTTTAGCTCAAGGGCCACTTTTGCTTTTCTGTTCCAGTTACCTCAATGTTATAGCACCTGAAGTAGTTGTAACAAGTAACCCAAACAGCTGTCAGCATGTGTCTCTTCATCATCCTCTACCAGAATGCCTTTAAAGAGTAAGGTCTGGAAGCAGTCTTTAGTGGCAAAGGGCAATAGAAATAAACAGGTAGAGAACAAATGTACAAACAATGTTTCAAACTAACCAGTCCTGCTTTAAAATCCTATTTTGCGCTGGGTGTCTCCAACAAATATATTTTGTCTTCAGCATATAGTCTAAACGTTTCCAGAGCCAGAATACATTCATTTCATAAGAGGACTGACTACGAGTCTGTTTTGTCATCCCTTTCAAGCATCCAGAATTTACCATTGGTCGAGTAGATATAATGAGTTAGAGCTATTAATAGAAATTACTAAGTGATTACCCTAAAGGAATGTAAATAGTTTCACAGTTCAGATTATCATGTCGCTCTGCTCATTATTTTACACCTACAAAGGACCTAACCTTAGTTCAGGTATTAGATCCAGTCAAAAATTAAGTAATAAATAAAAAGGGCTTCCCCCCTGAACATTTAAAAAAGTAATGAAGAGACCATATCTTCTGCTAAAGATCAACAAAATTCCACCCTCAATGTAAATAATTTAAGTACATACATAGATTTTACCGTATTTTTAAACGCTTAAGGAGATCTTACTATGGTTATGAGGCCCATCACAAAATAATTTCCTTTTAAAAGAACTGAAAAACGTGATGCCTTGAAGATTTGAGCAGGAGGAGTGGCTGAAAGGATCAGAACATTAAAATTGCACCTATTTCTCAACCTGCTCCTGCCTCACCAATAACAAAGGCTTCATCTACGATTGAGGACACAATATTCTGCATCACTGTATCCTTTTCTTCTTCCTATTTGCTCTTACCAGTTAGCAGAGATGGCATTAAAATATGCATACGAGATTTCTTAAGTTCCTCTTCTACCTCCCTAGCTCTCCAGAATCGCACCAGTACGCGCAGCCGTTAGACTGCGATTACACTAATAGCTCCTCCCAGAAAAGACCTCGTGCCTTAGCTTAGGCTGACAAAGACTGCAAACAGTTTCAGATCTTTTCTTCGTTTCTCTTTTTGCACAGCTCACTAATGTATATTGGATATTATTATGCTGAAGTACACAATCCTAACCAAATAGGCCAAACAGCTTTCCATCCTGCCACCCAGCTGCTCCAGGTTTCCATACCTCGTGGTAGTGGTGAAGATAATAAATCAAAATGTAACTCTATTCGAAACCACATACGTTTGGGGTTTCTTTCCTAGATGATCCCGGACAGGAGAGGGGGTTTTCTATATTCTGGTTCCTACTGAAGTGATGAATATTTCAATTTAGTAAACATATAGCATATTGCCCAGAACGGAATTTCTCTAAGAGTACTGGTTATAATCGCAGCTCTTCTGAGTGCTGCCGATATACATGCAGATGTAAATAATCTGTAGATCCTGCTACTTTCCTGAATCATTTACTCCCTCTACTACCTTTCCACTTGGCAACTGTGAGAAGCATAATCCTTTGTATAATCTGCATCTGCTGATCTGAAGACTTGGTAAAATAAACACTAGTTTCTCCTCTAACTGCTGTTGAGTTAAGCAGCACTTTTCACTGCAGGCCCTTGTACAAAGATTCCAAACCACCATTTCAGCAATAAAATCTTCTACCGATACTTAATGCGTGACAAAACAAGCAATGTCTGCCCCCAGACAGAGGAGTGCTTCATTCCTGGAAGGCTGCTGTGGTGCTAGCCCTTCTGTGGTAACAGGGAAGGTCTGTATACCCATTCCCCACCACGTACTGAAAATGGATTCTCAGTCCTTAAATGTGTGAATACGTACATACATTTTTTTGGCGTCAGTAAAGCAGACACAGCAACTTTTACAAATGTACTTGTCACATTGCAAAAGACAGTGACTAGCAAAACAAAGTTAATGAACTTATTTATGTCTGTCTTTATTCACAAGCAGCAAAAGGAACCTGACATTTCTAGAAAAATCTAATGTCGCTACAAAGAGAAAGTATTCCAATCATTTTAACAGTCTCATCTGGTATGCATTAGACAACAGGCAACACTGTATGAATGTAAAGCTCCCCAGAATACTCCTGAGGCTGTGGCAGACACTGGCATGTTCCCCACTGGACATAAACCAGGCTGTTGTCTGAGAATCCAGCTAACGAGCTCCCATGTTTTGTTTGTGTTTTTTTTTTTTTTTTAACCACTGGCATCTAGTTAGTGTCCAGGCTCAAATGCCAAGTCATTAGGCACATTTCTGCAGTGGAAACTCTCCTGAAGCTGGGAACCATGCTTTGACTGCCTGCCTGACCTGCTTCCTTACATTACCCAGGTAATTTAAACCCACTTTTCCCCAGAAAAGGCTTCCGAGATACAGTTAAATTCCTCAGCAAACTGACGTCCATGAGCAACAGGCACACAGTGACACCTAACAGCATTGCCGAACATCTGTAAATGTGATATTAATTTTACATGGAAGGAGTGAGCTTAGGAGAGCACAGGCCAGAGGAAAACAACAAGCTTCCCAAACACAGAGCTCTTCTGGCACTGCCCTTTTGCACTAAATGCCCTTAGAGAGGGAAATGCTTCTTTATATTGGGGAAAGCAGGATTCTCCACGAAGCATTAAACTCCCATGGCAGGGAGATGTTCCTCTAACAAAGTTAATAAAAATGGCTGAAGAAAGCAAATCACTCAGCTCCCCTCCCTTTATAGATTTCTGTTCCCAATCCTCCTCCTTTGGGGACTGTGGAGACCTACCAGCTAATTTTGTGGACAGGATGGCTTCTAGGCTTGTCTCTGATCTGCAGATGATGTTATTATTTCTTCATAATTGTTTACTGTATAAAGTCAACATCTTTCTCTCCAGAGGGAAATCGCTCAGAGCCGCTTATGAGAGCCTTTTAGCTCAGAGTCATGGGCCTGCTGTGCTCTTGACAACATACTCATGTCAAGGTTAATGTCGTGTCAAGGCACTATTAGCAGCTCCTTTCCTTGTGTGGTTATTCTTTCAACTGTAATAATATTAATGCAATTTAAAGTTACTTCTAGAGCATTCTTGGCTGGCCTTTAGGGTTATTGCAATTACATGGGAAGAAGTTTCAAAGTTTCTGAGAGGACTGTGGGAATAATTGCACTTGTGGGGAAAAAAGTTGATTTCAGTTTGCACTCTGAAACCACGGATCACCTCCACATTCAGTGGAGTCCATCAGAGACAGCCTCTGCCCGTAACCTCTGTCATGCCACCTGAGCTGCATACCGGAACCCTCCCATTGCATCCTCATCTGCAAAAGCAAGATAACGCCCTTTATCAGCTTCGGGGACTTTACAATCAATGTTCATGAAGAGAACAGAACTGCAAGCCTTTCTGTGCTATTGCTCAATGCAAAACTTCCCTAAACCTTGCAGAAGAGAGTCCCAACACAGAACCCTCAGGCTGCACTGACAGAGAAGACACAGCTCTTCTTTTATTGCAACATAAGAATATTCTTGCTCACTGTCTTGAAACCGCCCTTGGCATGCCCCTGGCAGAGCCGGAGGCGGCAGGGTTTGCTTGTCAACAGTTTTGTTAACTGCTGCGGTAATACCAAGGGCAGCAAAGCACCTGCCTGTACTGCTGTCCTGGGCGAGACGCTCCTCTCTGTGTTATATTCCAACACCAGTCAGGCTTATGTAACTGATTAAATAATAAAAAATAAATCTCTATTCTTTGTCTTACATGCACAATCTTACAAGTGTACCCGCTGTGTATTACCCATGCTGCTTCAAGGCCTGACTCGGACTTGTTCAGATTTATTCTTACGCTCCCTCCCTCCCTGAGGGCCACCGAGTTCCCTATGTTCAAAAAAGCCAAAATGCTATATTCTTCTTGAAAAACGTTTGGATGCTCTAATTGTCTCCCTAGGTTTCTATGACAACAGCAGCAACATAAACAGCCTTGCTGGCAGTCACAGGAGACTGAAATCTCTGCTCTCTTCCCTCCCCTCCCCAGAACTTCTCAATGTAGAACATAACTGAATAAATATGATTAACAATACACATAGAGGCAGTGTCTAGTACACCAGGCTGGCACCGGGGAAACTTCTTGCAAATAAAAATATGTTACAGTATTTCGTGATAACAGTCAAAACATTGCCTGTTCCCTCAGTGTTATCGAAGTACCTTGGGATCAACTATGAAGAACAGTGCAAAGCTATAAATATATAAACAGGAGGCTTTTCTATGTCAGCCTGTGTGGCTGCAGAGAGCTTTAAAAGAATATAACGAGGTCTTCTCTGTTGGTGCCTCTAAGCACCTCTTACCTTGCTGGTAGGTTACGCATCAGGAACAGATAAGCCCCTGCGCGAATGTCAGGATGGTTGGGGTTAAGATGGCTGCAAAGCTACGTGGCTGTGCACACATTGTGTGATGTGACCATAGGCACCTCTCCGTGGCTGCAGCTCCCAGCTTCCCAGCAGGAAAATCATGAGCAGAATGGATCGCAGCAGCAGTGAAATGCTCTGCACAGCATCATCAGTCCGAGTCCAGCAGAAGCTGTTTCTCTGAACCTGCTGCGTCAGGCAGGCTAGCCAGAGCTGCTGCTTTGGCTGACAGGCAAACTAAGGTCCAACAAATCCCAAACGAATAGCTCAGATCTTCCTTCTCTCCTGAGCAAAATGAATGGCAAAATAAATTTGCCATATGAGGCCAGTGTAACCTTGGAGGTTTTAAGCCACTTAAACTCATTCAGCCAATACCGGATGGCATGAAGCCATCAGAATACACAGGAGTTACAAAGAGGCCGCACGTGATAATTAACGGTTATCAGCTGTCCACAGATCACAAAATCATCTTTCGAATTATTAAACCAGTTTCTGACCATAAAAATGCCACGTATTTTTAGAATAACTGCCACTTTACGTCTAGCTTGTGACAAAGTAACTGAAACGAAGGGCTGCAATTTCAAGGATCAGCGTGGACATAATTTCTTCACCAGCGCTGCTGGTTTGTCTGAGGCACTTGTTCTCCCTGGGCTGCCAGAAAGGTACAGACAACTCCTGCTGCTCAGGGACACAGCCGGGGATGTAACTACGCCGTTCTCACCGCAGTCATCTTCTCGCTTGGCAGGGAAATCCTACGGCTTTGTAGGACTGATTTTGCTGTAAAGCAGATTCAGGATTTGAGGAGGCAGAGCTGGGGGTGGGTATCTGAATGTGAACCCTTGGAAGCCAAAATCTATGGGTATTCCCTCTGGCCAGCATGCAGAAATTCACCTATCTGGGAGGAGGAGGAGGAGGAGGAGGAGAAACACTTGCCCGTTCCACAGAGCTGGGAGGGCACAGAAGATGCCACCTGACATTTCACAGCTTGAAGGACCAGCTTTTAGAAAACTGCCTGACTATAAAGACCCAGGTGGAGGCAAGATTAGAAATTAATGAAATAAACACTAGAAATTTGGATGAACATACTATCTTTGGAAAAAGAAATTTGAATATTTTATTGGTTTTCCATCTTAAGGCAGGACTTTCACTCTGGCAACTACCAATATAACAATTTTAAAATTGTTTTGTTCTTCTCTTGAAAGATTTTGAACAGGGTCCTTATGCTATGGAATTATTGTACAATATGGAAATACTGTATTTTGCAATATGAAAAGGAAATACTCCTTCTGTCCTATCTAACTTGCTCCAATGGGCTATACAGCAAGGAGTGCTATGTGAGAGTGAACCAGGAATATAAAAGGATCCCTGATGCTCACATTTACTCTGTTATACAATAACACTGCCTAATAAATAAAGTTTGATTTTATCTATCAACTATTCATAACAAGTTTATGTTGCCATTTATGTCTTTGTGCATGCTAGTACCATTTTGCTAACCACAGACATGTTACTTAAAACTACAGTATATATGAAATGAATGTTGACTTGGCATGCTGAGATCTGTTACCTTACAAACAGGAGCGTTCAAGTGCTGCAGAGCACGTCAGGATATTAGGTAACATGCAAGGTATGATGCATATCATTGAAGACAGTCACAGAACAAGCAAGAGGGATGAGATTTTGCAGTTTGCATGATTATTTATTAATAAAGAATAACAGCCCCAAAATGATCACAGTGCTTTTAAATTAGGATTATAAAGAATGTAAACTACCCTGCTCCACATCTGGAACGAACTACTAGGCACAACATTCTAACAGTACTGAAATCAAAAGGAGGGTAATTTTAGAATAATTTAAAATTAATGATTCTAGAATTAGATTTTTTTCATAGCTTCCAACCTCTGTCCAAAATGACTCACTGCCACCAAGGCACTTGGTTTTAACTTCTGAGAAATACACAGGAAAATTAAAAAAAAAATAAATATCAAAAAGCCCAAACCACCACATGAATGCCTGTTTCGCAGGTATGTTTACAGCATGCTGGTGGCACAGAAGAATTACAGCGAGGAGGTTTTCTCAGTAGTAACTATACATTTTATCAGCAGTAATTATATAATTCCCTTGTGGCACTGAGCCATCTTAATCTCTAACTCAAGCCCTAATCATTATTAAAGTATCAATAAAGCCTTTACAGGATGCTGTTCCAACTCATAAAGCCATTCCTTAAGAACAGTCAATACTTCAGAAAACCTGAACATTGCTGTGACTTCACAGGAAATCTTTGTGTTAACAAAAAGAGGTGTGATGTACTTTGCAGTTGCACTGGGACTTATCCACGAACGCACACAATTACACAACCTAACTGCAACATAAGGCATGCTGCTGCTTTTAAGCACAGGAACACAGAAATCTGTGGCCACAAAACATGCTTTTGACAATGTGAAATTTTCAGATTTTTATCATTTTAGATGATTCAGCTGAGTAACTCAGTTTCTTTAGTAGGCCAATATTGAAAGTGTGGTTTAATTAAAGCATTTTAAAAGAACATTAATGCAGAGGGTTTTAAGTGTATACCTAGGCAATATGCCACCACAAATGAATGAAGACTTCAGGTAAAAGCTGTTTTCCTAATTGCTAGTGTACTTTTGCCATACTTTCTAAGTGGCAGACTACACCGAACTGGCTGCACACATCAGGGTCAAGGCTTTTATTTAGAACAGCTGTTAGAACGTAATAGCCTTTTTTTGACAATGCCAAGTTATTTTTTTCTTCCACAGCATCCTACGAGTAATATTTTATGTGAAAGCAAAAGTGTTTTCAATAGCATAAAACACACCAGCCCACAGAGCACAAGACCAGAAAATCTTGAGAAGTGACATACCTGCCCCAAGCTGCTTTCATTGTAGAATCTTTATCAACAGGAATGCAGGAGGACTCAACAACACTTGATTTATTCAATTTGTAGCAGAGACCACAATCTGGATCTAACATACATCCATTACAATAGCTGAAAGAGAAAGAAATAAACACTTAAGCAACACTTTACTCATTTGTACATGTCAAAACCAACAGTATCTCCTTATCAGTCTTGGGATGCACTGTAGTCAGGTTATCAGTGTTGGAGACAGATAATAGAAACTGCCCGAAAACTAATACAGATCTCTTTCACCTTCCTCTGTACCACATTTTGGTGGCCCAGCTGCAAATCTCCCAGTGACACCTGACCAGCCTGTAGGAGAATTCAACTTGTGGGATGAATTTTGATTAAAAAAAGATAGACCGGGGTTGAAGAGAAGGAATAATACATCATACCTAATAATCAAACAAGAATTTGGGCACATACAGATGTGGGAGTCAGTCTGAGATCACAACACCACGCGTCTCCACGTGGGAACTCAGCACCTGATTTCCCATTCAATGGACAGAGTCAATATGTCAACGGAGGCAATTCACATGCAGGTATCTAGTGCCCAACAACATTCCACCTGCCCTTCACCTCTCGCTGCAGAGTGTGCAGTGATCTTGTAGATCATTACCACGCATCACACTTGTCAGCTCTGCACAGATGTCTCTGATTTCCTTGGGAGCCTCAAACACCACCAGATGCTTACATTTAGACAAAGTTTCCTCAATGCAACCTTGCAAGCTCTTCAAACGACTACACGGTAAAACTGTTCTCTAGACTGCACTGGTTGCACTGACCTCTTTCCCACTGACTCTGCTGGGAGCCTAGATATCAAGCGCCCCACAGATACTTCACTTAGGTGTCAGTCTAAAACCTGCCCCTGAGAACAAACCGAGCGGGATGGAGGCATGTGAGCTATGAAGGCATTCCAAAACCCTCCGTGCAGTGCAAGTTATCTGAAAGCTTCTAGCTCAAGCTTCCCCAGATCTTGCAAACCCAAGGCCATTGCTACTGTGGTTAAACTGCCCAGACGTTTATCTTCCCCAGAAGCCATCTCAGATTCAGAGATGCATTCTCACCAGTAAAGCCCCTGATACAGTCTAAAGGGATATCTTTAGGAGTTAAAATAGGAGGATAAGAAACTGCAAAACATGGAGCAAGTCTGGAAATCTGAAATTAAAATTAAAAATGTAACATCCGGAAACGTATAATTAAGGTGCCCAAAATAGCTTCAGCATACATCCCTGTAACAACAAATCCAAGGAAATAATCCTTTCTGAGTGTATAACTTTATCACAACAAAGACTTAGTGAATGATGAAATAATCTGCTTAAACTCCTATATCATTATGAGAAAACATAAAAGCAACTGTATAACAAAGTTCCAAGAAACTAAATCAGTAAAGCTGATAATATCAGTTTTAAAAGTCTGAAAGCACATGCTTAAAATCCAGTCACTCAAACTCTTCTTACTCTTAAGTTTCTAAAAGAGTTACAATAAGGTCAATTCATAAGGTCCTTGGCAAAAAAAGTTGTGTTGGGGAAGTTTTAAAAACAATGTCTTCATTTGCACGTTTCTATTTCTCCAAAGTTTCAGAAATGTGTGCACTTTTGTTATTATATTCTTTCTAAATTATGAAATTACTTCAGAATTTCCGTGTCGTCTACTTTTTAGAAAATAAATCTATTTTACATACAACTTCATCTTGCTTAACTGATAGGTCAAATTCTGGTTTGAACATTTTTTTTTTAATACTAGGAAAGCTACATTAAATCAGTTCTTAATAGAGATATAAACCACACAAAACATTTTTACAGTGGAGGTGAAACAGAATTTTCAGGTAAAGTCAATCACGTATTATCTAACTGTAGTAAACATTCCCTCTTTTGCAAAGATAAATGAGAAAATTGTAACTCTGTAATTATCAATTATGAAAGGAAGGATAATTCCAATATTAAATTAGCAAGACTTAGTTACATTTTATTAATTCATATTAGAACAGCAATGGGCAGCAAACAAAACAGTTGACAGGAACAGAAGACAGCAAATTAATAAAAACATTTTTCTAAATCACGAATAATAACATTAAAAATAACAAAAAAACCCAGCATCTTTGAGTGAAAAGAATCCTATGATATCAAACTGGATGCTGATGTATGATTTTCATACAGTAGAACATCTTCCACTCCAATTACGTTGCGTATCAAAGTACTTGCTAACAACATCAATCTATAAAAAGACCCAGGGTGCTAGCAAATCCACCACGGCATCCTGGCACAGAACACAGCCATTTCCAAATACTATGTGCTATCAAGTGCAGCGCTGGATTTTTAAGTCAACCATGCGTAAATTATATTCAATGTGAACACCGTGTGCAGAATTTAACACATTAAAGCGGTCTTCAGACAACAATTCTCTTTGTAAAATTTCAGGGTTCAAGGGTTCTCTAGATTTATTCTTTTGGGGTTTTACTTCAAGCAGAAACACAGTCAAATAGCCAGCACCAGCAAGACACAGGAATGCAGAGAATGACAATTAGACACACTGATGAACATCATCTTTGTAGTGGTGCTAGCAGACAAACAGGATGGGGACAGGATGCCTCGTCATTTCCTTCAGTGTCCTCACAAAAATCAGTGCATGAGATGAGTAACAGAACTGAACATTGTCTACGGTTAACTCCACATAACCTCTTATTTGTTGGGTATCAGTAACCAGCCAACTGGGAAGCAGAACGTATCTTACTAACCTGCCCCACTCCCACCACCAGCAGTCCAGGAAAGACTTGAGAAATTTGATTATCGCTTCCAGTGCCTGCCTACAGGGCTGTTAGCTCAGCTGTTCCTTGGGCTTTATTTTATATCAGAGAATCACAGAATCGTTCAGGTTGGCAAAGACCTTTAAGATCATCAAGTCCAACTGGTCTTCCAGTTGGCATTCAGCATAACAAAGGCTGCTTGATTTCACGTCATGCTAAATGTTAGAGGTTATAGTTACTCATAAAAGATTAACTAATTTAACATTATTATTTTCCACAGCTTTTCTGAAGCGTGTCTTTCACATTGAAAACTTAAATGACAAATATTTGTAAACCCTTTACCTTTGCATTAGGTTTTTCTGTCATTAGCTATATAGTGAGTTCATACTATCAAGCTTTGACTTTAAGTTTTAGAGACAGGACCAATTTGCGTCAAGGGAAACCCAGAAATTTAACATACAAGACTTAAAGCTCTCTCAAATGTAACTCTCAGCAGACTTAGGGTGGGTAGTTGCTGTTCAGAGCATCTAGCGTTCTTCTGTGCCCTGTTTAATCAGCGATAAAAAAATTTTATGTTGACTTTGATGAGGTAGTCATCACTTTTTTCAAGATGAAGATCAACATTTTTCCTCTAAAAAAAACCATATACACATTAAAACCGTTTTCTAACACAGTAATCTGTATCAGTTAACAGACTGATGATCACTGAAGATGCAGTATGAAATAAGGAAGACTTTTTTTTAAAAAAAAAGCCATTTAAAAACAAACAAAAAATCATGTGCTGAGGCTTTTTACTCTTAGTATCTCTCAAAAAATGAAAATAAAATATATAGTAGTTTCAGGCTTATGCTCTTCTTCATTCTAGCCCCATTAGTATTTGCTAAACAAAAATATTTGAACAATTTGAAACTGAGCACATATTCTTACATACGTTCATAGTGATGTAAATAACCAAGGAGACACAATATAATAGGAAAAGAAATGCTCAATATACTTATTGACATGTAACTATCTGCTACAGATCTCCTTCCTGTCCTTAAATGTACCTTCTTTTCAGCCCTACCCAAATAGATGCCAGTATGTATCTATAAAGATACTAATACTTCATCAAATCTGCAGCAGAGATCAGTTACAGTCTTGAAAGCTCTATACCGGAATATTCCAGGGTGTCTATGTAGGAAAGGAAATTTGCATCCAATTATAAATGGGAAATATGCTTGTACTTTATCATGAAATATTTATTTTCGTGCTAAGGTTACGAGGCAGTGCCTTGGTAACGGGTTCCTCTGTGACGAGCCAGTTGAAAATTCCCAGGCAGGATGGTTCTCTATCAGACTGACAACTCTTCAAGATTGAAATACCTCAGAGAGATGATTTGATTTTGATGAAAGCAGACAGCATTACAGCAGAAAGGTTTTATAATGTGCCCAGTTTCCTCCCTGCTTACCAGCTGGGCTCCTAGGCAACCCAACAGAAAGGCGAGCATCTAGAATTCAGATGCTTCAGCCTATGTAGCAGAATAACAACAACCGGGAATGTGAGGCTCCAGAAGTCCAAAGATGCCCGGCTTCTTTGCAGCTTCAGTGCTATGAAGTCTATAGAACAAGCTTCCCAGTAGCCTGGCCTCTCAGCTTACTGGGAACTGCCATGAAATGGGATTTCTGTGTTCCTGCCTCATTGTCAGTGCATGTTTACTGACGGCCCGTTTCAAGACCAGATATCCCCAAACCTGCAAATCCTCACTCCGTTCTGCCAACACAGTCAGGGCTTCCATGCTCTTATGTCCTCGCCAGCTGACCAGACGGAATATCTGACACCTAGAAAGCCTGACAGCACTAACTCCAACTTGCTAGCAATTTCTTGCCGGCCCAGCACTGTCAGCTTTCAGAATGCTCTGCTCTGGAGCAGCCTGCCCGATTAACGGTCCCTGAGGTTACAGGTTGATCACAAAGATCACAACGCCCTGCTCTTCCACAAAGGAATTAAAGTATATAGAAAAATTATTAATTAGCTAGCTGTACACATTTTTCTTGATACCAAGATTACTGTTTTCTTTCTTTCCAACAGCGTAGTTAACAAGCCTGTAGTGCAGTCTCTAAAGAGATTGAATAAAATCTCTGACCTGCTAAAGTGACCCTCCAGATGAAAGGTTGTTCATAATTGCTTCTTCCTCTGCTTTTCCCACACTGCTTAGAATACTTCATACTTACATTTGGTTTGTCATTACATTTTGTGCCTTAAATTTGTAAAATGACCTTCTAAATAATGATTTTCCTACAATCCTCAGAAGCCTTTTAATTTGAGCTGCAAATTGTACCTTGCCACTTCTTGGTGAGTGATTTAGCAGTAAAAGACCTCTGCTCAGTGCCCTTGCTCTGCAGGTGCCATTTCTCTTTCTGTCACACTATGTTGTCTTTTTCGAGCTGAACCTCAATTTCTGAATCAGTTTCCACTTTTGCCACATTATAAAGAACTTCTGGTTTTGCCTTCCATATTCTGTTATCTGACTATAAAACTGTAGCAGTATGTCCCTATCATCCAGTTATAGAAACACAAACTGAGCTTGGTAGCATATTATGGACTGTGTAGTTCTTTTCCAGAATGTAACACCTGATTTCACAATATTCTACTACATGGGTAGCATTAACAGCCACTGGGAGTATCAAAAACATCCACAACAGGCACTTATTGGGGATGTACGCTTCCCATTTGTTTTGGACTCATCATTTTCACTGAGCGTATGATGCACATACAGCCCATGTATGTGAAGCAGTAAGTTATATGTGAAAATATGATAAACTCAACATGCAAGTTGAACTTGATGAACCTTATGAGTCTCTTCCGACTTGAGATACCCTATACAAGACATGTTGCTCATGTCCTGTCTTCTCCACAGAGTAAATTCCACCCTCGTGAGCTTGTTGAACCCAGTGCTTCTGCTCCACATGTTGCAAATATTCATGTTCCTGGAAAAGGTTTTCCTCATAGAAGTGTAGGAAAAATAAAAAATGCCTCAGGCAGGAAAGGCTCGATGTAGGGACAGGAGGGTCTTGCAATATCTACTGAGGATTAGCACGTACCACCCAAAGAGAACATAAGCTGCAAATCACCACAGGCTGGAAAAGAATGTCACTTTGATTGTGCTGCTCTCCACTCTTTCCACCTTGCTGTTTGCCATACTGGAGACATGACCCTGGGCCAGGGGGAGATCGTCCATCCTACCTACAAAAACGGTTTACCTTTTGCTCTCATGATTGGTTACGCACACAATCCTATACCTCCCTTAGCATATGGAGTAGGTGCTTTCCAGCTCCTTAGAGAAAATCAACAAACGGGAATCAGGCCTTCCTTGCTTCTGTGCTAGTATTGTCCTGTCTACAACCAGAGAATGCCTCCTCCTCTGGCCCCAACTGAAAGAAAACGGCCAAGACAGCCAGGCTGAGGATCACCAGTCACGCTTATTCAACTGGACTCAGCAAGGGATGCAGGCAACCGATGAATCCAAACAAGAAATTGAATTCAACAAAAATATAAGTACTGTTGGACAACTACTGCAGTAGATTTATCAGCTCTGTTGACATGAGAGGACATTGGTGCATTTAGCTTTCACCCAGCTACACGATTAAAGAGCTTTGCGGTTGGTTTTTTTTTTTTGCAAATTGCTTGCTTATACACAAACTCACTTCAGTTAGTTATTAGGACCTTGTTTAAAACTGCCTGATGCTTGCACCTGAGGTCTCGTGCTGTCTGCATGTTTGCATGCTTCATTGCACCTCAGGCATGAAATCAAGCATTTTGTTACACTTCTGATGAATCCTGTGTTGCTTCCAACAGCTAACTACAAGACTTTGATTCAATATCATTGGCTAAGAATATGGGGGATACTTTAAATAGTTAAAATGTGGGCTAACTACAAGACACGACTTCAAGCTGTCATATCTGGGACACGGAAAACACAGTATTTCACAAAGAATGAGAAAAACCCACCCAGACTTCACGAGCACTTTCCTGCTATTAAAGGAGACCAAATGAGAGAAGTTTATTTGTTGAGGTCTACTGGCAGTCAATTAGGTAACACATGTATCCACTCAGTGATGTCCATAAAGAAAAGCTACCATTTATAATCACAGTACTCATATGCTACCTACAGTTCTGTAAATTACCACGCAGCTACTCCAACAGATCTAAATCAAAGTTACATTCAAATATGATCAACCATTTTTCATCTTCAGATCAGGCTCCTGCTCCATCTAGTCCACTGAGACTGTTCTTCAGTGACTCCTTCCTAGGTAAAAATTCCAGACCAGTACTGAAACCTTATTCTTCTTTATATGCTAGACATATAAATAGATCAGCTCTCTTCGAACTTTCCTTAAACCCTCTTTTCCAATGACTCACATGCCTAAACTAAGCAACGGTAAGTTTTATATAAACTCAGAGCACCTGTTTTCAGCATCTTGGTCTTTGCTACTTTCACTTTAGACCTGAAGAGGACCTCGATGGCTCATCCATTTTTCCTACCTATCGTAGTCCGATAAAAGAAACTACTCTCTACAAACTGCTGCTTTGCTCAACTCCTTAGATCATCACAGCTCCACCACTACTACTATAAGCACCATGTCAGCAGACTGTGCTGGGATGCTGACATCACATGAGAAGCGTCCTGATCTACTTGCACATAGATGTCAATTGTCTCTTGTCTTGGATGATCTTGTCTTTTTCTGAATTTATATAGCTCCCAGCACAACAGCTTCCTGATTCATGCCTGGAACTGAGCAACACAGATAATAAATCACAGAAACAACTGACTTACATGTGCCTTTACTTTGAACGTAATGGCAGTGTCCGTATAGTACTTTGCTTTTAAAACTAGCCTACCAAAGAGACCCTACACATAGATACTATACTCCCAGTTTCCAGGCAGATCAGATACAAGCCCTGTCCGAACTTGATTAAAATCATCCTTGTGTGACTAAAACCTGCAGATCATATAAAGCATAACACCTTCACTTTGAAAAGTTTAAAAAAAATAATTCCCTGAGCATTTTTTCAGGTTTTGTTAAACAGTGAATTCTTAGAACTATTAGCAGAGCCGTGAAGTGTTGATGGGTTACTATATGAATAAAACAACTTGTTTCCTTGGTAATGCAGAAGTTGACTCAAAAATGAAGTTAAGTGGAAATGTTAACAGTGGTTACAGGGTCTGCATTATACGCACAGACCTTACAGTTCAGGTAAGTCACCCTTCAAATCTTTATGTTTAAATTGATGAGATGAGTTTTTCCTCATTCACATTAAAGATGCTTCCTACAAAGAACTCACATATTCTTTCCTATCTCTTATGATTTTACATTGAATTATAAGTTTTGATTGATAGGAACAACATGCCAGCAAGTGAAAAATCATTACCAAGCAATATATCCTTCTATTATCTACTTTAAAAAGTTCAAGACCCTGTTGAGGTAATTTTACAGTTCTAGAACATAAACTGTCTATCAGATTTTTAATTACATTTCATAAGGGCTGGCAAAAGTATTCTCAAATGTGTTTATCTCTTTACATACTCATAGTTTTCTGACCGTAATAGCAGAAACATTACTATATTTATGATTGCTATTCTCAGTTACCAGAATGCCCAGTAGCTCAGTCATTTTGACATTAGAAACAGAAAGTGAGAATCACATTTAAAAATCACTGTTTCTATGATACAGTGACAGTATGAAGACCACCGACATCTAGTTTGCAGATATATCAGCTTGTCAATGACTTCACAAAATAAAGTACAATAGCCAGTATACTTACTATATGTATCCTAAAGCTGTTAAATAGAATAAAACCAGCTTCAGTTGCTAGGTTAGCTGAGTTTTTCAGGACTGATCACAATTATATACTTTTGCTATATTTTATTAATTATAAATAAAATACATATTTCTGCCTATTAGCTATTCTGTAAAATTGCTCTGTAAGGCTACTAAATATTGGCGCCTTCATCTCAGTGGTGTATATTTGTACAATGAGCTTAGGAACATTAACCACGTGAGAGTGACTAATTCAAAGATGAACAACGGAGCCCTTGTGTACCCAGAACAGCTGGCACTGCCTGTATTGTTTTAATCAAACTCTGAAGACAATCAGCTCGGGAAGGAATCTGAGAAAGTCCTTGTGCACAGGTATCATTTCCATGGGATAGGAGGATTATCCTAAGCTTAACACAAAAATTACTGTTTTCATATAGTTACTGAGGTGAAAAATATTGTTTGTGCAGAAGAAATGCACGTCATGTCTTCTACAGCTGACCAAGTCTCAAAAAGTTGCATTACGAGAGACAGACACATGAATGAGACAAAAAGACCAAGAACACAAGGCAACGGGACAATGATAATTTTCCAGAAATGGATGAACATCCCAGAGAAAAGTAGAATGAGACAGTCACACCTTTGATTCTTCAAAGATTGGGGAAAGGTGGTAGGGTAGCTAGTGCACATGCCCAACCTCGACCTCCTTCCAGAACCAGCCAAGTTCCCAGTAAAAATGCGAACACGTTTATAGAGTTTTGAGTAGTCAGATTAACAACAGGAATGGCTAGCTCCTCTTTTAATTTCTAAGATGAAAAATCTCGGGATGGTGTTGTTTTGCATTGTTAAATTTACCTCTGAACTTCTCTGTGGCCTTGATGATGAGTAACAGATCAGAGCTGCTGCAGAGATTAAGATCAAAGAAAAGGGGTGGTCACACTGCAACAATCTATGCCATCTTACATGGGCTGAGTGTGAAAATGAGGTTTGATTTAAGAACGGCACACAGACAAGCTCATCTTGCCCTTCCTCACTGAGACAACCACCTACTTCCATTTGCGAGGAGGCAAAGTGAATTTCAGGGTTCAGTGTGTTCTGCTGGATTTGCGTTATTTCCATGATGTCCTGATGACACATTCAGGTTTTTATCATTTAATTATGGATTACTTTGTGGCTGTTGATCAACTATGATACTGTACATCTCTACGCCAAATGTAAAAAATTTACTTTGTATTTGCAGCGTATCTTACTGATTTGTAATCTTACAGGTTTGTTATTTTACAGTTTTGTTACCTTACAGGTGACTTGTAACTCCGTTTGCATGGCATGGCTCTTTCAAAACATGGTATTCAAGCCCTAGGTGCTTTTTTGAATTAGGACAGTGACTGTTCTTTCTTTGCTAGTCTGCTCTATCTGCATTGTTATTCTAGCAGCAGGAATGAATCTGTGCAGAGGAATATGGATCTGAGGGAACAACAAACGAACAGACTGTTTGCAGTAGGTCAGCCTAAGGCTTCCATAACGGACACCCACACTTACTCCAACCCAATGGATTTGCAAACATAAAAAGTATTTTTACTCCACACGGTATCAGTGAAACTTCTGTCAGAAAAAAAAATAAAATTACTGACGTTTTTATAATTTACAAATACATTTTGGCAAAGACAAATACAAGTTGTATTTAGGAAACACCTCCATACCTCTGAGACAGCCAAGCTGCAGACAGGTTTAGGCTGACTAAATGCACCTCACCTCAGAGAGCACTGCATCACCATCAGATGAAGGAGACTATGTGTTGCATTTGTGTAGGCACATGTATCTAAAAGTGATTATGATGGCTATAGGGAGCTGGCATTATGTGTTGATCTTCTGAAGTCCTGCTGTCTTTTCCTTTTCCAAAACGTTCTGAGACCTCTTCAAGGCTTGCAAGACACAATGCTAAGCAATATGAGGTACCAGCAGTTATACCAAAGCCAGCTAAAACACGGAAACAGGGATTAAACGGCAGGAGATCACTGCCATTAAATGACTTCATTTTACTTTGACTTGCTATCTTATTTGTAACTATCCCTACAGTGACATACACTATCCTACGTGGCTGCTATCTGTACAGCTCCTTTAATGCCATTATTCTTAAAGCAGCATAAAAAGTATACTGGGCTGGCAGTATGCAGAGTAGACTTTTACTTCCAAATCCTCAGATTTAAGGATCTCTCTGACTCAGCTCCATAACTGCCATGGGGAATACCTCCAGGGCTAAAAATAAGAGAGGTGAGCCCCACAACATACAGCTCACTCTTTAGCTTTTCTTTGGTTTGCAGTCCGCACCTTCTCTTTCTTCCAAGGCCAAGCACGTTATAAAGTTCTTCCAACCCAACTGGAATGGTGAAAACGCCATCTACTTTCTCATGACAAAAATATTTTTTTAGATCTCATTCAGCTTACTGACCACGTGCACAGAAAGCAGACATAGTCATATCCTGAACAGCCACTGCTCCAAGTCAAATATAACGTGCTTGTATGTCATCCCCTCCAGAAATAATTCAGATAAAGGAACACATTAACACATATTCTCTATGTGTAGCTACAAGAGCTTGGCAGAAAGGCATGCTGAAACTAGGCTCCTTCTGGAGACATCACTGGAGACAAAATGTTTAAAATGTTTTTCTTACCTTGATCCTTGCCAAAAGCAAAGAGTATTTCTTGCACTTACTGCTACCCCGGCTAAAGACACCTGAGAATTTTGAGGCTTCCTGGAATGGAATCAGTGGCTGATACCACCTCCCATAATGGACACTCATATGCATGATGCTGACGGAATATTCTACCTTTGTCTCTAGCAGGGTCAGGGTTTGGTGATGTTTTGAAGCCCAGATATTGATATCCCAAATAAACACAAGTGCAAAAGTTGTTATTAACCATATAAATCCCTATTATTTTAAAATAATTTTAAATAGCGGGTGTTGTAGCCTAATTCTGTGATTTGTGGGCAACTACCTCCATTTGTTAGTTTCAATTCTCCTAGCTTCTGTGTCTTTTTAGTAAGGTATAGTATAAGATTAAAATAGAAGCACCTAAGGCTTTCTCATGTATTGCTCATTATTTCACATCCTCCCATACATGTTCACTTCTATCTTTAAACTAAGAGAGCTCCTTCTATTTCAAAACACTCTCAAATGAAAATATTTCTGTTCTTCTATTGCTCTTTTCTAGATCCTTCGAATTTCTATCATATCCGCTTTTGCTCACTTCATGTCAGAAACAGAAATCACGACAGATCAAAAATATTCCGATACTTAATGAAACAACATGCCTTTATGAGAACTACTTTTAACTTGTCATGCTTTTGCCCAGACGGGCAGGCTAAGCGTGCCTCAGTGAGTCTGAATTTCCTTCCTGACTAGCTGTGGTTAACTGGAAAACAAAGCCTGTGTTGAATAATTTTTGATTCCTTCTTAAGGTGAACCAGCCATACATATTTCTTCTATGCACATTTGATATTGTTTGAGGTTATATGATCATCTAGCTTTATTAGATAACAAATAATGAGTTCTGTAAACGGTGCATTGGCTCTCTCCAGACATCCTTTCCAAATAGTTAACTGAAGTCCTAGGCAAATCCTTCTGACATCCTGCTATCAATGTTATCTTATTCTGAAAGGAGAGCATTTGGAAGCTCTTTCCCCCTTTGATTCTTTTAACCAGATTACTTGCCATTTGAAAAAGCTGTATAGACACATTCCAAAATTTGCAAAGTATAGTTGACTCTGCAGTAGAAAACAAGTAAAAATATAGGGGTTTGCATGCAGGGATCTTCATATCTGGTAGTATCTAACGTTGCAGTTATTAGCATCTATTTACACTCTTTTGAAGACCTTCTTCCCCCTCCCCAGGAGTCTATAAATGTTCAGACCCTCAGAATCTCATCTAAGACACTGTGCTGGCATATGAAAAGCCATGAAACTTGTAGCCAATATCGCAATGAAACTAGAAGCACACTTCTTGAGATTTCTCTCTATTGCAAACACATGTAAAACTGATTTTGAACATAAGTAAGAATTTCTTTAGCCACTTAACTAGTCTTCTCTCAATAGGGAATTTTCTAGTCTGCCAGCTAAATAAGAGCACTCATATGTGAATTAAAACTACAAAATTGAGAAAACGACGCTTTCCTAACACCCTAGAATTAATGTTACTTGAAACCATGACTACATATGAAAGTGCATCTTTCTACCTACAATAGGAAAAAAGGTCAAAAAAATCACATTTCTTTTTATTTGTTTGGTCTGTAATTATCGGAAGATTATTTTTTTTTCCACTCAGGAAAAGAAAAGGCAAGCAACACATCTTCTTGAAGTGTTTACAGATGTTATACAAGACAAATCTGCAAGTAGACAAATAACAGCAAGCATTTTTTTTGCAGACTACTTTTAAAATATTCCTAACTTTGTGTCCACTATAAATCGCAGCAGGTGTGATATAACAGAGGAGATCTCAAGTGTGGAGTTTGCCACTTTAACCACCTTATTTAGCCAAGGAACTCCATGGGATTATTCAGAGCATTTAAGCAAAGAGTCAAATTTTCTCTACAGAGGGAAGTTAGGATTCTAACCTGAGGTATCTGGTCTAGTTCCTTGTACTAGACTTCGCGAATTGTCTACGACACACTAGGCTGGAAAACTCAACTCATCAGAAACAATCTTCAAGAAGATTGGATGAATGATCATGAAATCTCACCTGTATTTTGTGCAGGTAGAATTTTGATGTGAAGGATCTGGTGGATTAATTGTGATTCTTGGCGAGACCTGAGCTGATAGCAAAAATCCCGAAGCTAGGATAATAAGTGCTACAGCGGTACCTAAAAATACAGATAAAGAACAATGTGATATTTTTCTTCAGAGAGCATGAAATAATCCCCTATTGAACTGAACTATGCTTGGGAAAGCAAGGCACCTCATTACTATGCATACAGCATTCACTAAGGAGTTGTGATGAGAACCTAAGAAAAAAACCCTTTGCTACCTCCACATCTTAAATTAGTTTAGATGCTAAAGTGCATCAGGTTTAATATCCAGATATCAAATGAATAGGTTGAGACTTTTTTTTTAACGTGTGGAATTGAAGAATGCGTTAACAAACAGGTATTTTGGTGTAGAAAAAAATGCAGTAAAGGTAAAACTTAATAGTGACTTCAAAATCACCACACTTCTTCCCACTCCCACACCCATACTTGCAGGCTTTCCTGTAAAACAGAAAACAGCATCAGCTTTTTCATTGACTCTGCTTCCCTTTGTGAAAGGAAAGAAATTTGGCTTTTCACAAAAATGCCACCAAAAAGCCCAACGGCAATTTCTGATCTTGCTTCAAAGAGCACACACAACATTTGCCAGGAAGAAGTCCCCTCCCATCTATTTGCTCCTGTCTCCTCCCAAAAATTCCTTGTGTATGAGCTGGGCAAAATGATGAGAGGGAAGATGGCAAAAAAATGTTCACATTTTCTGCAACAGGCCATTACTAGAACATAACTCGGTTTTCCTACCTTATTTGTCACATGCACACACAACATGCTGTATCATTTTAATGAAAATTGATACACTTCACTAGTCATGACACCAGTGCAAGTAGCTCAAACTCAGACTTATAAAACCTTTACATCTTGCTACTTGATGAGGCATTGAGTTCTATGTTGTAGAAAATACCCTGTGTACCTGTTTCCATCCTCACTATTTATGTGGCATGTTTTGTTTGAGAGGTCACATATAACACGTATAGCCTGACCTGAAAATACAGAACTAGTAATAACTTTATTTACTAATTAGCTAGTTAGCTACTGATGATCTAGTAACATTATCCTTACCGTACGAAAGCAGACTCACAAACCACTAAAGCACATCCCAGTTGGAAGGCAGTATGCATTAGTGCAGTGATACAGCTTAATGGCTGAGGGCAAATGAAGGATACCGTGTTCAATTCCAAATACTCCTCATCATCCCTCTGCTGTGTGCGTTAGAAGCACGTAAGCAATTTTCTCAGAAATGCATCTGTGCGAACCTTTAGAAATGCAACCACCTTAAAACCCCTAACATATCATTCTGGTAATCTTTATGAAATGACACATTACCTGGCTTTTTGGGGGGAGGTGGGGTTTTTTTGGTGGGCGCAGGGCAGAGGGGATGTTTTGGCAGGTTTGGGGGTGGGTTTGATGGTGTTTTTAAAGAGAAAAGCAAGAGTTTACCTAGCAGGCAAACCCACCAAGTATGTGAAAAACTTTTTCTGAGGTATAAATAATATCTTCAGTAACAAGATCTGTGTAATAAAATTATTCATGAATGTGCCTGTGCAGCAGCCATGGTTAACAGGCATGAATATGCATGAACTGCAGATGACTGGACCACACATTTACCTGAACAAGGCAGCTAAGACCTTAAACTCAATCACAAGCTACATGTGGAGAAAGCACCTCACACACCATTAAATGTGATTTCAATTTATTCTGTACTTGTCTTTGTACTGGTATGGCTAGTAGGTACCTTGATAATCCCAGTTTTCAGGGCAGGCTGTATATCGCACTAGACTTGCTGTACTTTCAAAATGCCATAAACCAGACAGCAAATATCTTTAGACAGGGCTTATAATCTTATTTATATTCATTCCAAATACGCTTTGTCTGCCTTTTAAGTTAGCCAAATACACTAACACTCACTTCCAGTACCTCTGAAAATGTCTTATTCCTTTGGAAAAGTACTGAATACATAAATTTGGCAAATTAAGTTTATTCTATATTTTCATTCTGTGGGAAGTTTTTCTATGATGAACAAAACCATGTAATTACAGTACATCATTAGCTGATATTAAAAAAAAAAAAAAAAAAAAGAAGAAAATATCCTGAAGATATTTTAAATCCTCTCTTGTTACAAAAAGAGATACAAATTGGCCAATGTTCCAGTACCACCATGCTTCCAAACTGACAATTTCTGAAGAAGAAAAATGAAACCACAATAAAATGGATACTCCACTTGTCAAAATTCCTGCATGTTTCTCAATTAACAGCTTTGAAGAAATTAACTGAAGAAAAAGAGCAGAAGAACGATAAAGAAATGATGCCAAGATACAAAATGAATGGGAAAGTAAGAGGAATCAGTAACTGTAGGAGAGAAAAAAGTAACTGTAGTAAAGAGAACTAAAAAGGTGTGTGGGTTTTGGTTTGGTTTTTTTTCAGCAGAAGCAGTTTCCTGCAATTTTCCTAAGGCTTCTGGATCTATCAGAAAGGCTCAGTTTTTCAAAAGTTGCTAATATTTTTGAAAATACTAAAAATAAATCAAATTGAATGTAAATTAGCTCTTTAGCAAATGTTTTCAGAAAGCAGGAAAAGATGCGTTAAGTTTACAAAATTAAATTACAGTACGTTGGCTTTAATCAAAGTATTAATTTTACTATTTTTCTACAGCTTCATCTTGTAGGTTAGCATCTAACAAATATCAAATCGATTAACCTTTACCAAAAAACACCCCACACCCTTGCAGGAGCAGGCAAAGGAAGTAGTTTTCTTTTCATTTTGTGTAATGGGAGACTGGGGCATACCTGGCTTCTCCAAAGACCAGAGAAGCAGCTAGTAATAACTCAGTGTAAAAGTCAACAACCTCAGAAAAGCAAACCAAAGTACAGCAGTAAATACAAGTTTACCCCATGAGAAAACTCTTAATGGAAAACAAATCCACCAGCAGATTTAGTAATTATCTTTTTACTAAACAGCCCTCTTGCTAAGGAAAACGTACCATATCCACCACTACCTAAACTGAGGTGTCAAATGTTACATTAAAAAAATTTCTAAATTCTAAAAATTCTAAATAGTACAGACAGATGACATTTTATTTCATAACTGTCATCATTTGTATTTTCCTTAAGGAGGGACTGTATGATAAAGAACACAGCAAGCAGTGCAGGATGGGTCAAGTGACACTGCGGGCTGACAGCCAGCAAACAGCCACAGAAGAAAGACCATTTTTACCGATTACTTTGTCTCCCAACAGCATCAACAAATAAACCTTAACTGCGTTACGCTCCTTTGTTAGTTCTGTGTCTTATTTCTATATCCTCCTCTGTTCTACAACTAATATGCTTTGTAAGAGACATTTATATCTACATTTCAAATGTACAACCTTTGACTATGCTAACCAGGGCCAAAAAGCAAAGAGTTCTGTGATTGTATGAAAAGTCCACATGGGGATCACACCTATACAGCTGGGTCTAGAGAAGCAATAAACTCCTGAGGGGCTGGCCAGACATAGAAGGTTACTGGGGCCAGATATATAAATAAATATATACATACAAACACTGCATTCTAATAGCACGTAAAGAGAGGCAGCACCCAAGAACCAGGAGTACCAGTGCAGAGCCAGGACAGATCCACTTTGCGGAAAGACACGAAAACAGGCAAGTACCACAGGGAGATAAGGTATTGAGCATAGGGGATGGTACAGAACTGGGTCTTTCGCCTCTGAAACACTTGGCACTGGATGGAGATGCAGAACAACTTCTAGGGGAGATGTATTTTAACTGACCTGGAGGTAGACTGTGACGAAAGTAGCAATCTGAGATTTTTGTTCATTTTTTCAGATGAGGAATGTGCTTTTCCAAACTCCTCTGTCACAACCATATTTCTGAATTTAGATCATGGAAAATGCTTCAGGTTTCCTGACTCCAAATCAACAGTAACATACCAAACACACATTTATTATAACTTGGAATACTAAATCACCTCCAATCTATGTGTTTTAATTTACAGATTTGGGTAACTATCAAACAGACACAGCACTGTGCCGTCACCATTCTGCCTATGTAAATGCATCCAAATACTCTAAGTGTAGATTAACTCACAACCCTTGGGAACTGCAGATGGCCAGCAACTTGGCAGGTGGTCTCCCACGCTGCTGTGCTGCATTGACTAGAAGTTTGGATCCCTGACAGCAACAACAGAACAAAATATGGAGATATTAAACCTTCCCACTAAACACTTATTTCAAGAGAAGCAGGAACCGTTTCTCTTTTCCAAAGCCTGTTGTTGGAAACATCTGAACCTTTCAGACATTCAGCCAGAGGCAGGTACCGGTCACAGATCCCCTCAGCCAGAACGAGCATGTAACACAGGAGCAAACAAGGACTTACCAGGTAAGTGGCAGGATGCGGCTGAGCACAGGCAAGGCTGCTCACTCTGCCTTTTCCTGCTTCTAAGAGATGGCTACATGACGAGTTACGGTGTTTGGATATTTGGGCAAATTGTACAAATCTAGAATTCTGTCTTTTGGTATCTCATACAGAGATGAATTAAAATCAAATTAGTGTAGGTAAGATATTTATTGCATTGTATTTGAGATAACTACACAAAGGACTGCATTACTTTTTGAAAAGTGTTGCAATGGCTGTACGATACACTTGGTCCAGTAGTTCTTGATAAGATGTTCTGAATTCCAATTATTGAGCCAAAAACATGTTACGTATACACACATGAGATTTAAAATCTAACCAGCTGTGAAGTTCCAAGCATTTGATTACTTATACTGAAAAAAAACCCCATTAAAAAGCTAAATAAAAATGTTGCCAAACATGGCTTGAAGGAGAAACTACACATAAAAAAATAAGCTAAACCTCTCTTCTTAAAATTTGCCTTTAGCTGTGGTACTATCCTACTAGCCTTGAAATATGATTTCAGGGAGAAGATGTGGTCAACACTGTTATTTTAAAGAGGACTACTTTGAACAAAAGAGCACTTGAAAGTTTATTTTCATTTTAACAATTATGAGGGAAAATACAATACAATAATTAAACACTCACCTGTTAAGCTACCAAGCGTAAGTTTCCGGCGACCCATTCTTTCAACGAGCCAGACTCCCACCAGAGTGAAAATGAAGTTTATAAATGCTGTCAGTGCAGCCAGCCAGATTGCAAGCCTGTCATCTTCAACTCCTGACATCTGCAAAATGGTAGCGCTGTAGTACCTGCAAGCAGAGGGAGAGACAAATACAAACACTGCTGATTTCAATTTGGCTCATGCCAAGTTTCTGATTTTAAACCAAAAAAGATCACAACAAATACCAAGAAGTGTGACCTCCTGCATAATGCAGCCACAGACTGACACCCAGTTACCCTGGGAAATCAGGCATAGCCAAGGCATAACTTGCACTTGACTGAAGTTTTGACTGGAGAACATCAAGAAACCAATTACAATTCTCTTGGCTGTTTATATTTTCAACAGTCAACCCTATTCTGCTAGAAATGGGCTTTGCATTTTTAATTTAAAAGAATCCCGCTTTCAAATCCAGCCACTGCTTTGTGCTCTATCTTTTTTTCTGCCAAAACCTGTGTGATTTTAGCACTCTCTGTACTGTCTAGGGAAAGATAGTTCAAAAATCAAATACATTTTCACTCCCATTAAAGGTCACACAGAACTAATCTAGGGCATCCAACATGTTGCAAGTGAGACTCGCAACCTCCTGGGTTTAGGTCTTGCAGTTTTATTTCCCCGGCACTGAAGTGCCCCAAACTCACTCTTTTATATTACTTTCATCTTAACCAGAACACGATTGCTTTGAAACGCCTTAGCACCATGTTGCAGGGATGTGAATCTGTACCCAACAGCAGCTTTTGCCAGAATTTGACAGAATTTTCTACTTCTCTCTAAAAGGAAATACAATTCCACACAAACAGTAACTCATAAATAAATCAACTGAGCAAAATGAAAAGGGAAGAAAAAGGAAGCCTGCTGCCATTTTTCACAGAGACCAAATGAACACAGATATTGTGCCTGTGTTCTCAGGGAGAGCTAAATAAACCTTCAAGAAAACACCTGAGCAGTTTTGTTCATGCTGTAGAAGAACTTTTCATCTTGTACTTAATTTGTGCTGACTGAAATACTGGATATTCAAGCCCCCAGTTCCCTAGCAGCCCACAGGCTACCACACAGTAAAACAGCCATCAAAAATGTCAAAGCTCAATTTTCCCCACCCCCTCTCTGGTCAAAATGCCGCTTGATTCAAATGTCCCCTTGTTGACTTAATGCCCAGATAAGTTCAGAAATTTCAGTGGCCCACGTTTTTCTATTCTAAGCATAAAACACTTTTTATTTCAAATCAATAATCCATAATAATCTGCCTGCCCATTAGTGACTGCGATGCCTTGTCCAGGCTCACTTCATCTGTAAGAGCTGTACACTCTGAGACCCTGGAAAGGGTGCGAATCTTGGAGAGATGAAGATTCATAAAGCGTAGACATCATCTGAACTAAAAGGCTAGTGTTAATACGTCCTTGCTTCTTAAGGCTCTCCAAATTAAACCGCTAACTGCTTGTCAAACCTGACATCGTACTGCACTATTCTAATCACGAAAATCGCTCTCTGATCTCCCAATACACCTCTATTTTTCTTGTTAAGGGTAGGAAAATAACAATAAATATCAAGTCTTGGCCTGCTGTCACCTACCATGAAACTCCCATTTACTTTCACCAGACAAGGCTTCAGGAAGCCACGTTTAACTCCACACATCTAAATCTTCTCAAAATCCAATTCAACTGGGAAGTCAGAAATTGCCAGCTGTCAGCAGCAATGTATAGCCTACATAAAAGCACATAGATGTCTACTGTCTGATATACACAAACAGGCACCTTCTGCCCCCAGCATTCCTTCTGGTTGCTTATTGCACTCCCTGGTTATATATTTTCTCAACTAGAAGCTTACTGTTCATCCATAAATAAACAACATATTTCATTTCTCTGGAAAACAAACCAGGGAAATTTAGACCCTGCAAATCCAAATACCAAGCTACCAAAGGCTGGGTGCTGGGCAGCGACGTTCATGTTTATTAGGGTATAGCAATGTAGTTTCAAAAATGCATAAGAATTGCATAGATTATGATAACTACTAAACATATTTGCTAATGTTTACCTATTTTAGTATGCCCATTATTTATACCAACATGTGCAGCGCTAACTGTCTATTAATGTAACAAGATGACAGGTCTTTTTAATTTCCTCCTGACAAGGAAAGAACTATGTGGCAGAAAAAGGTCAAGTTCTGATATTATACAGCCATAGTGACTACTGCAGCTCCTGCAGGGAATGCAGTTTTAGTGACAAAGTTGTGTAGTCCTAGCTTATTTTCTAAAATGTAAAGAAAATTACAAAATCACATGTGTATCCTTGGAATTTCTAAGCAAGTACTGTGTCTTAGAAAGCAAATAAATACAGACAAAGCCACATAAAGCAACTGAGTCAGACATATACAGAAAGATTTTACCATTGATCATTTCTGAGGACATCAAAACTATGAAGTTGTTCTATCAAGAATTGCTGTACATTGAAAAAAATGGAAACATTTTCACATTCAAGAATCCTCGGACTAATCCTTTGACTATATACTGAAAATGCATAGTACTGGAGGAAATGAAGCACCCCCAAACCCTTTCCTTCCTCTTCTCCTTTAAAGAGCCAGGGTTTTTTTTAAAGCAACGATATCCAAAGTTTAAAGAAAAGGAAAATTCCCCCTGCCCCCCTTCAAGCACGTCTTAAAGACAATTCTAGATGCATCAGGATTCCCAGGTTAGCTCATTCAGCAGCAGAAAAGCAGCCCACCGTGGCAGGCTTTGTAGCTCTTAAATGAAAAAAATCAATGCCTGTCGATAAGGTGCCATCACAGCTTGGAGTGCCCCCGTCTTTCACAAGGGGCTGCTCCAGTCTATCCTTTATAGCAAGTCTACTCCAACAAACCTTCTCTCTAAGACCATCAGCCTTTTTGGACAGAATCTGTAATTCTTGTAAAAGTAATGAAGAAATCTAAGCAACTCAGAGGTACCATTCAACGTCTTGAAAACATTTACATTTTGGCTTTTAAGAAAACAAAAAGAGAGTACTCTGGCACTGCTTTGCCATGGGTTTGTTAACATTTCCTAGCACAATACTTTGGGAATCAATGTCCAATTGCTCGACCTTCTCAGTCCAACAAAATCAGTCTCTAGAGATAACAAAACCCTCTATCTTTTTTTCTTAACTCAACTGAAATAACACAAAGTAAAATGGCAAGTAGTGCAATAGCCAAGAAGCGAATGATTAAATATTGATGGAAATTTAAAATGGTGCAATTTTGACAGATTTACATGCTTTTTTTCTGCAGCTGTGCATGAACAAAGATCCTCTCCTTGTGCTTTATCAGTTTATTATGTGTTATCAATTATTGGACTAAGACAGACGAAAGTAATCATAACAAAACATGCTCCACATTCACAAAATTGCATTTCGTTTACACCTTCAACCTGTTTCTCTGTTCCTTTAGGAATTACTAAAGCTTATTCTCATCAAGTTTGATGATTTGCAGCATGGGACCTGCATTAGATCCATCCCGGCTGGGGTCTTGCAGCGTTACCCAGCCAAGACACCGAGGGCACTACAGCGTCCCTGGCCCCGACCAGCAGGGCTGTCACACCGAGGGAAGCCCGGTCACAACCTCCTCCTGCCTGTAGCTGCAACTAGTGTGACTCGTGCTGCAAAGCATAAGATAAAGCATAGTTATTTTAAAAACGTAACTGTTACAGCCTATATACACATGGAATATAGAGTCTTCTCCCCCCAGCTGACTTTTACAGTTCAGCGAAAGGTTCAGGTGAGAAGCAGCAAGTCCGTGTTTTCAGGGACAGACTCCTGCAGGCTGGCCGCGGTGCCATCTATCAAGCCAGACAGCTGCATCACTATGAGACTATTCCAATGCCAAGCAGGAAGCTGGACCATTTAGACAGATACCACCTTGTAAACCAAAATCAGAGGGAGTGATACTAATTCAAATTTCACATTGATTCAAACAAACGTAGCCCACTCAACTTACAAGTCTTCTAATTTGTTTCATGTTTCCCTTTTTTTGCAAACTATCCCACATCCCTGTAAATACAATTCTAACGTTCTCCAAGAGACCTTGTTGTTCTGACACACTCTTTGAATATGTACATTATGACAACAGTGAGGAGAACAGGCTAAGCCATCCTTCACATTTCATCTTCGGGTGATTCATCTTGCTAACCTGAACAGCAACAGCCTGACAAACGGGATTGCCATGGTGTGGAATACAGAACCTCTGCAGCGACACACCGCTCGGTGGTGGCTGGCTTCGCTTGCCACGTCGCGCTTGCTGCAGGAGGAGGGCTTGGGGAAGGAGCCCCTGCTCCTACATACAGCTCCTGAATCATTCCATCTACTCAAAGGCCTGACGTGCATTTGCCATGATATACTTTTGCTAAGAACTGAAAATGAATTTGCATAATAGTCCTGTTGCTTCAAACTGGTTTTAATCCTGTAGAGACAAACACACCTTCCTCTTTAGTCTTTTGTTTGCAGCTTGCACACAGCAATCTTATCATGTCTGGCATTTCTGAAGCTTCAGAGGTGCTGAAGGAACAAGAAGCACAAGCCACCTCTTGCCAGCCAGCTAAGCACCACGCAGCTGCTTGCTCGCTTCCCCCTGCCCCCCATGGGATGGGGGAGATAATTGGAAAAAGGTAAAACCCGTGGGTTGAGATAAGAGCAGTTTAATAACTGAAATAAACTAATACTAATAATAACAATAACAATGATAATGAAGAGGAGAGGGAAAGAGAGGAATAAAACCCAAAGGAAAAAAACCCAAGTGATGCACAATGCAACTGCTCACCACCAGCTGACCGATGCCCAGTCAGTCCCTGAGCAGTGATTGCCCCCCACCCCCAGCCAGCTCCCCCCAGTTTATATACTGGGCATGACATTCTATGGTATGGAATATCCCTTTAGCTAGTTCGGGCCAGCCGTCCTGGCTGTGCTCCCTCCTGGCTTCTTGCGCACCTCCTCACCAGCAGAGCACGGGAAACGGCAAAGTCCTTGACGCAGGGTGAGCACTACTTAGCAACACCTAAAACATCAGCGTGTCGTCAACACGATTCTCATGCTGAATCCAAAGCCCAGCACTGTACCAGCTGCTAAGGAGAAAACTAACTCTATCCCAGCCGAAACCAGGACACCAGGAAACTCCTGTTGGTATTATCACTGCTGGAAGGAGGCCAGGCACGTTGAGTAACTGCAGTTTACTGAAACACGGACAATACAAGCTTCAGAACACTACGGGCCTGCAGAATTACCATGGCTTCATCAATACGTCACACTGTGGCAACTCAGCTGTGCAGATGAACTCACAGTATCAGAAGGAGGAAGCAAAAGCAGCATATGGGAAATTAGATGCCAAAGTACTGGAAACGAAAACAAGATAGAAAGAAGTTGATATATCTGGAAGGAGCCAAAGACAGCAGATGCTCCAGGTGTAAAGGCACTCGGACAGAAGAGATGCTATGGCCCTGCTAAACACCACATGGAGCCTGGGGCAGGGAAACAGGCACATTGGCAAAGTGTGTAGAATCAGCGAAGTATAAATATCCCTCGGTTAGACTTGTTTGAACTGACTGCAGAGCAATATAGCAGCATTTGATGATATAATTGGAGTGTGGGGTAATGTGGTTCAACTTCCCAGCTTCACGTTCTGCAAACCACAGTGATAAGGACATGCGGTAGTTTCCACTTGCAGAGGTTGCATTCAGAGGCACCACGGACACCGATTTGGAGACCTGGGCAGTTACTGAAACTCAGCTGCCTCCCTGTCTACCCCTCCAATCATGTCTGCCTAATCTCTTACCTTGCTTTTTAACAATCCTGCTTGAGCAGGTAAATTGGATCAGATGACCTCTAAAGGTCCCTTCCCACCTCAACCAGTCTGTGATTCTGTGAAACACAAATTTGATTGCCTCCTTTCTGAACCCCTGTAATATAAATTAGTAATATTAATATCAACAGTAGCACCAATATTATGGAATATCTGAGCATAGGCCTACATTTCAAAGGGAATTGCCTTTGCCAGACAATCTCCATCAGCTATGGATAATGAAAATGGAAAGTTACAGCAAGGATAAGAACTAACCTTACCTTTGACATTAAAGATATAATAAAAGTTGATCACAAAAACTGTAAAAATCCCTTTCTTCACTATGATTCAGCATCAGTCCCAGGACTATCAATCACATTAGTCAGTTTACAGCCTTTAGATTCCTTAAAAAATTAAAACCTTAAAATCATGAACTGTTAGGTTGATAAAGGGAATATTGAACAACCTCAACCACCTCCAAAAGCCCACAGTGACGGACAGGGCAAACCTGTCCAGCCAAAAGACTTACACCAGGCCTTGTATGGCTCTCTCACAGTCTCTGCTCTCCTCCAATCCAACTGGATTGTAAACTTTTTTAGTCACCTTTTCAATTCACTTTTGCTAATTAAACAAACAGCCTCTTGAT
This sequence comes from Falco naumanni, assembly GCF_017639655.2. NCBI lineage: Eukaryota > Metazoa > Chordata > Aves > Falconiformes > Falconidae > Falco > Falco naumanni. Next base: position 91,795,257 of record NC_054058.1, read on the forward strand.
TGAAATCACATGACTTAATTGCTTTCTCCTTTAGCATGTCTACCACCTTCCTTCAACTCCTGTTTTGAAAATGCACCTCATCACCCAGACTTGCGCCCTGCTGCAGACTGGCAGCACCCAACCCAACTCGGTTAGCTTGTCTCAAGGTTCTGCTCTGCACCAGACCGCTCCAGTGTCGGGCCCTCCTGCAGGACACCCCACTGTTCTCTAAAATGGTAACAGTTACTATGGTTCAAAAATATCAGTAAACATGGTTCTATCTTCCGCATTTAAAAAATCACAGAGAATGTGAACAATGATACTTACACACACAAAAATTTATATTTAAATATACATGGCTCTGCAATTATATACGCGCACAATCTTTGTGGCTAATATAATCCTGTTACAGGCGATGAATCTTGTTTTGTTTCACATGATGAATCGCTTCAGCAAGGCAGCAGGAGACATTTTGTCAAATCTACTCTTGTCTTACAAAAGATACTTAATAATTTGAATCGATTATAAGAAGTTGCTGTTTGTGCACGTCAGTGGCTGGCAGAGATCAGACACGCCTGTATGAAAACGTACAAACAAAAGATGTCCATCTTTCCACTGGACATCAACAGGACCCTTCCAGCTCATTAGCTCCTCCAGCTCTGTTTAGGCCTAGTGGATACACGTACCATTATTTTCAGATTAAGAGGACAAAATAGCTAAGAACGACATGCCTGAAATCTTGCTAAAGCCCACCAATCCATAGCAGATTCTGCTGCATTATAGGGCTCCCATTTAAGACCAACAGTTGAATATTCTTTCCCATACTTCTATTTTTGAAGTCCTGAGGAGCTCTCTAAGGAAAAGGTTGCTGTATCATCTCAAAGTCTACACTGGATTTTTCAAAATGAGTGCCTGAAAGGCAGCCTGGGGGACTGCCACTGTCTGCTTACCTACTGTAATTATACCTTCAAATTCCCCATTTAGCAGTAATGATGTATTGTGTTATAAACGCTTTCAGCATAGAGTCAAATGAGACTGTGAATGCCATTTATTACAATCAGTGTATTTTGATAATAAAAAAACCTCAGCATTTGGTACTGTTTGACAGGTAACTCTATACACCTGTATACAGTGAGTGTATACATATATATATATATTCTGTATACAGTAGGTTCTCTGATTCACCACGTTATCCATGTGCACGGCACATTAAAAGGTTTTAAGGATTACCATTTCACTATGTTAAGAAAACATGGGAATTTTTTTAGTGTCCAAAGAGAATAAATTCTATAGCTATTACGCAAAGTAAGTGTACCAGTGTCTGAAAAGGGTTTAAAAATACCTTTAAAGGCTTAAGAACACCAAGATACACAAAGAAATTCACTTCACTAATTTAATGGGATACTGTCACACAGCTGTTGGGTCATTTGAAAATACTGTTGCAGTATCTGCTGTGAGATTGGAGAAAAATTCCTTTTTTTTTTTTTTTATTTTATTTATTTGCTTTGCACCAGATACATCTTTGTACACAGCCAGAGTGCTTTTCATGCTCAGTCATTGCTCCTGCTTATTTAGGTCCTTCACAGGTATCTCCTGAAACTATGGGGGAGGGAAATTGTTTTCTTCTTCATAACGGAAAAATGGTTAAATACAAGGAGAAATTAGAACTACTATTTAGAAGGAAAAAAAAAAAAAAGGCAGAAAAATAAGACCAAACTCCTACATAAGTCTGTAACAGACCAAGTGCGCTGTAGATGCAAGAACACAACCCTGTAGTTAAATCCACTGAAGAAGTAGGTTGAATTTAGCTGGAGATTTAAACTGAATTTCCAGGAAGAGCTGGAAATTAAATGAAAGCTCTGGGACAAACAAAGTCTTGACCATCCTGCTCTTCCCAAAACAGAGATGCAGTTTCCAGCACAGAACATCACAGTCCATAACACCTATATGCTTAGCAGTGCAAAAAAACCCAAAGTAATGTCCACTTTTTCACCTTGTCTTCAGTGTCTTCACTCGATATGTCAGCGCTTAACTCCCCAACAGAACCTTTATGAAAGAAAATCACCACCATCATCGCTATTTTATAAATGGAGACCACTGAGGCTTTTGGGAAGAGGAGGAAGATCGATGACTATTTGCAGTTGTCCACCAGTACTACCTGCAGCAGAGTAAAGACACTCCAGAGTCTCACTGCAGGTAAGTGCTCTCTGCAAATTAGTAAGTATAAAAGCAGGGAAAGAAAATGCCCCAGGTGTTTCACAAAATATACCTTCTTCCATTATTCATTTATTCTGACAACTTCAGTTTAATTTAAATTATGCATAATATTCCAGGGTATTCTAATGCTGGAAAGCACTAATGCCTGCCATAAGCTGTTTGGGATTAAAAAAAAATATGAAATCAGTCTTCATTAAAATCAATAGACTTGCTAAATGTATATAGCATTTAAAAAAACCCCAAATCAAACTAGCCCCTTTGTTTAAGTCAAGGCTAGTGGCAAACAAAGGGGCTATATACACTACAGTCTCACTATAAAACCCAGAAGTTAGCAAGCTGGGAGTAATGGGATCTCAAAGGTAATGGGGGGGGGGGGGGGGGGAAACAACAAAAAACCCCAAAAAACCCACAGGCTTTCTTTTGAACTTTGTTCACAGATGCTTTCTGAAGAAAAAGCTAGCTTCTGTGCTAAATATTTATCTTTTGGGAAAAAATATACTACTTGTAATTTTTGGTTATGAATAACAAAAAAGATAACATCACCATTTAACCCTCACCTTTCCATCCATGGTTTAGTATCCGAATGGAGACAAGTTAAATGTCTCAAACTTCTCTCCCAGGCAGGCAGAAGAAAAATTGTATGTTAATAAACGCACTATGCAGTGTTTAAAAAAAAAAAGAAGTAATTTCAGTACTCCTTACAGGATCTGGTCTTTCAGTCACTTTTCAGTTAAGAAAAAAAAAAAAAAAAAAGGATTTTTTTCTTGTACAGCAAGGCAAAGTGTTACTCATTGTGAACAGCACTTCTTTTCAGATAGCACATCTTCAAAATACTGCACCTCCAGCTCTCTTATTCACCCCAGCAGGGTCAGATTCCCTACTTATGCTGTGGGAGCTTTATGTAGGACACCTTTGAGTAACCCTGTTGGTGGAACTTCCTGTGGAAACCATTTCACATTTTATTACACAGCACTGAAATAACTGCCTAAAGGTACCATACTGTCAACCTACCACTGCAGCACCTGAGCTTTGCTCACATTTTTTCTAATTATAAACATATGACAAATACGTATGTATTTAGAATAACAATTTCAATATATACAAATGGAACTACATAAAAATGTCAGTTTAAAAATAGTCCTTTCTATGGCCAAGATACATGACTCAATCCTGAGAGCACTAGCCCCACCATTCCCTTAGCAACAAATTCATTAATACACACACGTAGAAAGACATAAGCATTGCACCACTACTTGGGAGAGTGCAGTTTGTTCAGAGAATTAGATAGGACTAATTTCATAAATGATACTTCTTAACATTTTCTGCCAATTCTTCAAATACCATGGTACTGTATAGATCAGAGATGGTACTGCATCCACACAGAGAAGATAGGTTGTATGTACTTAGAATTGCAGAATACTCATTAAATAAATGAATCTTACAGCCACAAATCTGCAAAAGCCCTGATTTGGCCTTTGATGATATAATGAAATATGACACAATCTTTACAGTTCTTTACTGATAATTTATTCCGTTACTGATTCCTGATTTCTGCTCACTTATCCCTGTGGTGGGATAAGCCCCCATGCTCAGACTAGCTCCTGCCCTTTTTCCACTCTCCCAGAAGCTCCGTCAGGCTCCTGCTCTCTTATCAACCCACCATTTTACTACTTGCACAGAGTACATTACTGCTGATATATCCTCATTTCTGAATGTTCCATCTTGCAATCCTGCTATTCACTTGACAACTTGTAAAAGCTTTAATTTAAAAAACAAACACCACCCCTAACCCAACGAAAAAAACCCCACCATCCCACTTCTTTACTCCTCCAATTCTTGTAGTTTCAAGTAAGGGGTACCTTATGAAAGCTCAGCAGCTAAGCTCAGGAGACTAGATTTCAAAAGAAAAATACTTTCTTCCATGAAACTACACTGTCTTCCTGTACTAAAATGAGTAAGTCCACTTACAGACAACATGCCATTATTAACGTAAAAGTTTATAGAGTTTTAAATGTTCACACCAGATCTTTGTAAATCTCCCAAACCTGTAACTATCTTACTAAAAATTCAGTCTTCCACATACAGAATTTATTTCCATATTGAAGTTATACAAATGATCAAAATAATTTGTCTATGGCATATAAAAACTAGTTAATATTCCAGTGACACTACAAGTATTAATTCATATGTGAAATCTGATTAACATTCTTTCCTTTTCAATTTTAATTACACGATGTTGCATTAATAATGTTTATCTTGCCCAGCTTAGCATTTGTAGAGCTCAACTCATGAGAATGATTGCAACGAATTCTTGCTAGGAATCCACAAAATTGGTCTAAAACAATGAAAAGGTCAGCGTAGTATCTTCTGATCACCAAGAAAAAATTAACAGAGACATAATAAAGTCTTTGTGGCTATCAAGCTATATATTTATTTATTTAAAGATACTGATTTCCTAAGAACTTTTAAATGTCTTGCCCATTTTGCAGAACTCAGTCATTAATTGCTGTATCAAGCCTCACTGAACTGCATGCTATTTTAAAATGTCGATTTTAAAACCTAGGAAGCCCACAGCTGCCCTCCAGCTTCCTTCCAACTTGTCACAGTTACCACAGCCAGGTGGCCAGAGACAACATTGCTCTTAAGAATGGAGCAGCTCAGAACCAAGAGAAAGCCCTCTACTGCCTTAAAGGCTTTGGGGGTTTTGGATCAGGTTTCAATTACTTGCACACAACATTCCAGTTCCTCCAGAGTAAGTGTCAGGCCAGACAACGAGCTGCACTTCTGGGAAAAGCAAGAGGATGCACAAAGGAAAAAACTAATTTAACCAGAAGGTAGGCTACTGAGATGATGGACTGTCAAGGGATTCCAGTTATGAAAAGAAAAAAAAAAATAGCAAAAGATATAACCAATATCAGAAAATATTGCTGGGTTGGACAAAGGACAGCACAAATGAGCAAGTCTACAGTTAACAACTCAGTGAGGAAAAATTCATCCGCAAGGTAAGTGAAGTTGACAAAGTCCCCGGCACAAGGTGCAGGACAGCAGCACGCAAGCACCCAGCGATGCAGCCAGTGCTGTGCCGCAGAAGCCTTTAGCATCACTCTGTTGTTAGGTAGGAGCTCTTAAAGCCACTGTGATGACCCTAACTTCTACATCCAATGATGCTGGAATAAATGGTGGAAGCCTGCTTTAAGAACGTTGCAGTAAATAAACACTTACTTCTCATTCTGAATTAGTCTATTACAGCACCACACACACACACACACAATTCTACTGGCACCAATCCCACAGTCATTCAGGGAAAACACCGTGATAAGCAACGAAGAGTAACAGCACGCATATGTGCATACGAGTACACCATAACTGCAGTCACTACTGGGCACAATGCCCCCGCTACTAACAATTCTAAGCATATGTCCTATGTAAGAAAAAAAAAAAAAAAGTTCTGGAAAATAACTGGCACAGAAGTCTTCCCTAGGCTCAAATGCACAGATGCACCCATATTAACAACAGTAATTTCAGGACTGTTTAAAAAACAAACCCAAAAGAGTAATTCTGGAGTGACACCATCTGAGGTCATTATTGCTGATGGCAGATGAGATCCTTTTTCTTGGAGTACTGGGTTTGGCAAATATCCTAAGCTGACAACTTCAACTGACCGTTCTAAATCTGCATTCAGGAATTTATATTTTTAGATGTTTCTGGCACCAAATACCAAGAAATGGCAACTGTTCAGTGTGTTTCAAATTCATGCCGCTCATTTGTGGTGCTTTAATTGAGATTTCCAAATCCAATCTCAGGTTTTAATATTCATACAATCAAACATCACCCTTGCAATATATTTCAGACATACACTGCACACAGACTAGATCTCAACAGACTTGTATTTTCTGCTTCCTTAGAAAAGAAAATTAATTGCACAGCAAACCTAAATGCCTGCAGTGTGAATATTAATTTGGCAGTCTGCTTCTATGACACACAGTCTTTTCTGTTGTCTTTCATCCCATCTGTTCCAGCAAAGACAGGAAAAAATCATGGCGGACCCAATAAGTATCTTTGAGTGGTATCACTAACATACACAGATTTCTTTCCTTTCACGTTCAGGACAGGTAAAACCACAGTAGTAATGTTAACATAGCTTATAAATGACAATCAGAAAACCAAAGAGTTTGATTCCTGGTTTCAAAATGATTGATCTACCTGAAGGCAGCACCTAGCTGTTGCTTTTGAAATTTCCTCTTTACCTTCTACAGTAAAAATTGCCTGAACAGCCTGGTTCTTTGCCTCTCACTTACCACAAAGTAATCTGCCAGCACCACAAGTAGGCATTTCTGCTTTTCTGCCAATAAACAAAGTATCAGTCTCAGGTTCTGATGCTCTAACCCGAGATTCTCAAGTTAGACCTCATCCTACCCATGTTGTTTTGCTCCATGCCCTGAAAATGCTTTGTGGAGATGCTCTGCTTACAGCAGAAGTGAGAACAACTGCGTTCTAATTCCCAGTCCAAAAAGTTTAACGCAAAAATGTAACACCATCAGCTGGAAAGACCTAGAACAAGCTTTTAGTACCAAACCTGGAGAATCACTTGCACAAGCTGAGCTCCTTTCAAGAAGTGTGCCTCACCTGGGGCACTGGGTACCTGAATCACCAAGACCTACCGTACCCTAAGGTGACCTTCTGACTTCTTTTGATGGAGACCTATCCTAGGTTGGACACCTCACTCTAGAAAGAGATTCATGGCTGAAAATGGAAGAGGTGGCAGGTATCACCCTGCTCTAGAGGGACTATTTCTCCCCTTGCCACGTCCTACAGCATGGCTTGCTGGTTCTCTGACCACGTCACTGACCTTTGTGATTCCCCTGCACAGACACCTCGGTCCACTCGCGTTCTGTGTGAACACATCTGGAATTCCACCTGAGGAAACTGAATGTACTTGCTCCTCCGTGAATTTAGCTCTTAGCTTGTACTTCCTTAATTGTTATCTGGCTGCAACTACATTTCACCACTGCTGTGAAGTCTGCAGCTTCTGTGCCAGTTCCCATTCATAAATGCTAAGTAGAATTATCATTACTCTTTGGATGCAATGTGGAAGTTAAAGCAGCTATGAAATAGACCTCTAGCAGAAGACTCCAATACGTTTCTAATGTACTGTGAAAAATAAAACTGTACTTAGAAAAGCACTGAATGACTATTTTGGGAATGTGTACTTCAACGTAGGCTGCAAAATGAAAGCAAAGCAACGTGTTGTGAATGTGCTACCTATTCAAAAGGACAAACACATTGCTCTTTTCTTCAATACAAAATGCAGCAATTAAGCACCACATCAAAATTATTACGGCTATATAAAGCAATGTGAAGACTAATGTAATAAAGTGTTAGATCCTCTACAGTGCAGGACAGTAGCCTTTTAATCTAGGAACCATAGGCTAGCCAAGAGAATTGTCTGACAATCTCTCGAGTATGTTATACACTGTATGCTTCTATTCCATAGAGAAATTCTTTTCTAAATTTATACAGACAACTTTTAAAATGTTATTATAAAAGACCTAACCATATAGGAGAGAACTTACTGTTTATACCATGTACACAGTTCAGCATTGTTTGCATGCCACCATTTACTGGTATATGTTATGTATAGCATTTCCATATACTTTGAATTTACAATTCAGTGAAGCTGCTAGAAAATTCATATAAAACAGTTTAAGATAAAACTGCATGAAAATTTCTAACACCAAGTCAATAAATAGCTGAAAATACTCTATGCTAGATATTTCTAAAGGTCCCCTTTGAAACTACATTTTAACTTCTCTCTGAAATAATCATTATTACTTGTGAACACCTGGTAGAGGACAGATACAGAATGTTTAACCCTTTCAAGCAAATGCTACCCACATCCACTGTCTGTTTTCCTGTGTTGCCTCTGGGTAAAGACTACTTTCATTTTTATCGTTTCCTTGTTGCAACCAATAGGCTGCCAAGTTTTAAATCCCTGGCAGCTTATACTATTCAGACCAATTATTTGATGAGCAAGGACAGCTTGACTACAGACAATTTATGTTCTCTGTCCTTCAGAGTTCATCATGTGAATTCAAGGCCAAGATCAAAAATCTAAATTTTAATCCTAGTTATATGACTTTGTAACCTTTGAGACACCATTTCCTTCCCTCATATTTGTTCCTCCTCTGTAAAAGGTTCTAAAATATCTTTCCTACACTTCTCATGAGAAGATTCATATGTGGACAATACTCAAAAACAACTGGAAAGGAGAAAGGAAACAAAGGTTTCATCAGTTCTACTGCTCCCCAGAAGGACCCCGTGGAGGTCTGCATTAAGAGCTTAGGAATATGCTGAACAGCACCAGTGATCTTGAAAAGGGGTAGGTAAAGGGTAAGGTATTTTTTCAGGGTGATAAAATGAAATCTGGATTTTTCTTTTGAATTGTTAAGAAGCAAAAATTGTCTTTCACCACCTTTCAGACTACAGTAAGAAGGTACCGTCAAGATCATCTTCCACTCCATAGGAGAAGCCTCTTCTGCAAAGAATGACTGGAAGGACTGGCTCTGTTTTGCAATAATCCCCAACAAAGCTTTATCACTAATGTGCTCAAGTGATGAGTACTTGAAAAATGCTTGAAAAGTCTACACTGGTAACATCAGCACCTTGCCCTGCACTTGACAAATACTAATCACAAAAGGAAAGTTAAGAAAAAAAAAAAAAAAAGGAATTATTTTTTAATTAAAGAAATGGAGAGAAAATATGAAGAAGAATTACATTTCTTTAACTGTGTATTAATTCCACAATTTAAAGAAAAATTAATCTAATCATAACCTCAATTAAAAAAATTATTTTATATGCATCAATGTACTACGTTACAGGAAATCAGTTTAATGCACCAAACAGTAACACCTCCAGTTATACAATTCCCAGCCAGTTACAGAACAATGGGCTTCAGTGCGAGTTAAGTAGAATATGGTGCTTTATGAAAGATTTATTAAACATACCTTAGTATGACAACAGGGCCCTGGGTTTTCCCATTACTTCTGTTTCACCATATCAGGTGTACATTAACAACAATAAGATTAACAGCAATGAAAATAAAAAAAATTAAAATGCAGGTAGCCTGCTGCATATTATTGAAGGAAGTTATCCTTTAGCATCATTTTAAAACATGAAAGATCTGATTTCTGATAGCACCCAACCATCCTGAACTGGTCCATGGTGAAAGGAATAAAACGTATCAGAAGAGGCTGAGGGAGGTGGATTTGCATAGTCTGGAAAAGACTACAGTATTTTCTACAACCTAAACAGGGCTACTAACAGAGTCAGTCTCAGTTACAATCGTCACAAGCTACAGGAAGTGAAATTCCAACTGAAAACAAGGGAAAAAAGTTCTTCACCATGAGAGTGGTTAAGCACAAACCCAGGTTGCCCAGGGAGGCTGAATCCACCCTTAGAGGTTTTAAAATCTCAACTGGGTAAAACCCCGAGCAACCCAATCTAACTCTGAAGGCAGCTCTGCTTGGAACAGCAACATGGACCAAAAGATCTCTAGATGTTCCTCCTAACTTACATTACTCACTACACGTTAACTCAATAGCTAAAGGCTGCTCAGTCATTTTCACAATCAGACATTTAAGACATGTGAAGACCATTTCTAAGTTTTCTTGAGATTCATCTAAAAGAAAGGCTGAGAATGAAACTCCTAGATCAGTCCTGCACGATTGCAGGAAACCGCGCACTTCATAAATTCATTTAAGCTCCACCTTACATTATGCTCCATCGCCATCCTCTTCCAGCAGTTAGGAACAGTCTTCCCATTTCCAGCTCATATTTATCACCAGTAGAAAGGAATCCTAACTTTATTTTGATTTTATTAGCAAAAGGAAACCTTTTGCACTAAGGTCTATAACAAGAATACTCAATAAGGCCAGATTAATTATACAGTACCTTTTCTCACAACCTTCTGTCACATCATCTTTGCTTAGATCTTTACTCTAAGCTAAGAGTTAGGGTTCCCTGAGCAAGTCCAGCTATTCTTGAACAAAAGCTGAACTAAAAATCTTTCATGTGAAAAAAAAATAATCAAAACTTTCTAGATAAATGAAATTTTCAATATTTTCTTGTTCTAGCAAAACCACTTATTTGTTCAAAGAGTTATATCTGGTTTGCCTACAGCTTGATTCTTCTTTGTTAAATCAATGCACTATAGCCTATTTATCCTATTTTACTTTATTCAATTATTATTCCTACTTTAATTACTTTTTCTTTATTTGCTTCCACTCCTTCTGTATTCAACTGCTATTATATTGTAATTGTTAACTGTAATCTCTTGAAATAAGAGCTGTCCTTCCCCTCTATGCTTCTACACCACTTAGGGCAGCACTATCGGGCTCCACAAACAAGCCTTTAAAATGCAACAGTAACACAAATAAAATTTATTAGGCTTGAGGCTGGCTACTCAAAATTGCCTGTTTTTCCCACCATTTAATGAAACAATTCTACATTTTCCTGTATTCATACACCAACAGTAAAGCTAATGGGTATAATGTTCTCTCTTTCTGAAACTTGCTATGATTCAGCTATTACTCGTTTGGGGAAGAAAAAAAAAAAGTAACCTTTCAAGGCTTCCAGTAAATGACACACCAGTTATAGCTGGTGTTTTTCCTTTCTTTTTCTTTTTAAAACAATACCAAGTATGTAAAATACAACATAATGTATGCAGAAAGCCAGAAAAGTTAAACATCCAAATTCATGGAATCAGAGAAGAAGAAAACATGTCTTATCGCCACAGTGTGAACAATGAAGAACGAAGATGACTATGCCATCACCTTATGAATAAGATGAATTGTGTTTCACACAGAAATTGGTTTTATACATATTTTTCATCACTCAACCACACTCAGCAGGTAAAAACAACTGGCAACCTACACAAGGTTTGTTTAGAACAATCTTTAGGGGTTGATGTTAATAATGTAGTAAATGACAAACAGCATAATCTTGCCCAAATTCTCTTATGCAAGCAAAAGTAATTCACCTCTGGTACTTTTAGAGGAGCAATTACTCTACCTGTTTGAGTATAATCTAAGAAAATTAACAGCAAAAGCATATTACCAAAAATGCACAGAATAACTTTGATTCTTTGTTCTGATCTTCTCTGTTTTATCATTATTATTATAATCATCTGTGCACTGCTTATAGCCTGTAACGTCTAAACAAATGCTCCTCAAGCAAAGCTGCTCATTAAAAAGCTTTTCCTCTTTTTCAGGGGAAAGTTCCAACCGGAGGTAATCCACACATATGCTGGGAAAATGTTGACACATTTTGCACTGACTGTCCTGGCCATATTCACTTCCTCAGATATGGCCTAGAATGTCTGGAGCAAACTACTTCATCAAGTAGGTTCTACTGAACCGATAACCTGGTGAATACTTACAATTTCTTATGAAAACAAGTTACATGGAAATCAGAATGGAAGTTTTATTAAGATAAAATTACCCAACTGTATAAAAAGTCAAGTCAAAATATGGATGAAATTCTGTTATCAGATGCCTTGTTAAGGTCTCTAGAGAAAGTCAGTCTTCTTGACAACTTTAATTTATATCCTGCAACTGGGATTTTGCTCAAAAATGTCACATTAAACAAAAATTTACTTTTTATTTGAGAATTTTCATGACAGGTATCCAGAGAACTTATGGGTGTACAGGAATTTGAACTGAAATATTTTAACAAAGTAGCAATTACACGGCAACAGGCATCAGCTTCCAGACAAAGTCAATTCTTCCCAAAGGTCCTTTTAGAAACAGCAACCTTGAACAAAAACTGCATCTCCACCTGACAGCCCAGCTGATGGAAGATGACTGCTTTCACGGCGTGAAAGACAGATGATTTACTGTTTTGCAAAACATTAGGCATCAGACAACTGAGGACTGCGACTCCATATCCTCATTGCACCAGCTTTGTTGGTCTGCTAGGAAGCACTCTAGAAATAGCGCTGTAATAAAAGTCCTTTTTTTCTCAAAGTGGCCGAGATAAATTAATCCCAGAGGGACAGGACCAGTGAAACTGAGAGGAGAAAATGCATCACATAAATGAAATTTCTATGAGTTTCATTGGCACAAAGGAAAGGTCTTCTTGCCTGAGGACATTCAGATCAGAAGTCCTGAGAGCAAGGTTCCATTTACAAGAAGAAAACCAAAAGGAAGATGGAGATCTACAAAAATAAGAAGCAGCAGTTCACTGAGTAGACACACCTGACTTATGGGGCAAGGGAATAGTAAAAACCTCCTTAAGCAAAGCTGCTTGCAAATAGGTTTTTCCATTTTTTGAGGGAAAAATCCCGATCGGAGGTTATCCACACATATGCTGGGAGAATGTCCCCACATTTTGCACTGACTGTCCTGGCCATATTCAGTTCCTCAGATATGGCCTAGAATGTTTGGAGCAAACTACTTATTGTGAAACGATGTACTAGATTTATTATAGATATACTCATGTATTTTTTTATAATATTTACTTATTTAAGAGTTAGCAGACTTATTGTATGGACTAGCATCTAGTAATCTAGCTTCTCATCTACTTTCGCTCTCTCAAGGTCAGACAGAACTAAATTTGTCAGCAGGTGACTGAATAACTAGTAGGATGATGCAGCCTTTGATCTGCTCATTCCCACTCAGAGCAAAATATCTCTGCACGTAGGAAATCCCTGTGGTCTTTGACAATGCACACTACATTAATTTCAGTGGAAATACTTCTCCAAATAAATGGACAACCTGGGTAGTATTTTTTGCTTTGCTTAGTGGCTGAATTTGTCCTTTAAATACTGATGGCAGTGCCTGAGAAAGGTATAGTTTCCACAGCTTTTAAGATCATAACTCCTGCCAATACAAAATGTTCTTTCTGAAGTATTACTATACTTTGACATTAAGTCTCACCCATTTGGCTTCCATGAAAACTGTTTGAAACTGTTACCTTTGATTAACGCTGCATAACTTCTTATTCAGGTTGTCTGAATTGAATGTAGAGGATATCTGTTGGATAACTTGTACACTTAGATGTTTGCACATGCTTAGGTAAAGTTGAATTTGGACCTCTGCCGCAATAAAAATACTGATATTCAGCACTAGAAAAAGTCTGGGATATTTTTTTCCCATATCCTGAAAACAACTTTTTTTTAAACCTCAATTTCAAATCTTTTGATTGGAGATCATGCTCCTGAAGAAACATTTTAAGGTGTACTGCATGGGGCCAACCTTTTAATCTTAAGAGATAGGAATTAGGTGCTCAGATCTAAATTTTACCAGGACCACATCCCTGTTGGTTTGTCTCATTGCACTGGTCTGATCCTCAGCGGGTGTCTGTAGGTATAACCGCGTAGAAGTCCCAGAGCTCTGACTTCCCTTGAGAAGCTGAAGTAATCTGTGTGTTTCAAAGTATCTTACAGATGCTTGATGGAACGTCAGTGTACGGTAAGTCAATTAATCTTCTTGTGCCTCAATTCGTCCCTCCATAAACAGTCAGGCACATCTCCAAGGGTGTTATGAATTTCAACAGATGTTTATTAAGCACTCTGAGAATCAATCAGGGAAAGAGTATAGCTGCCATATAGCACTGTACACTTGCCTCACACTTGAAATCTTCAGGGTACTTTATACAAGAAATACGGAGAAAGACTTTTTACTAAGACCTGCAGAGATAGGGCAAGGGGCAACAATTTTTAAATGAAAAAGGGTAGATTTAGATTGGATATAGGAAAGAAATTCTTTATGATGAAGGTGGTGACACACTGGAACAGTTGCCCAGAGAAGCTGTGGATGTCCCACATCCCTGGAAGTGTTCAAGGTCAGGTTGGATGGGGCTAGTCTAGTGGAAGACGTTCCTGCCCATGACAGGGGGGCTGGACTAGTTTATCTTTGAAGGACCCTTCCAATCCAAATCATTCTGTGACTCTGTGTGACTCTGAGAAATCTGGGTCTTCTTGTTATGTCTGCATTCTCCATCATCCAATCTGAATACTGTTGTTTTGTCATAACCCAGCTTTTGTGATTTGGAGTGTTTCACAAGATTTTAAAAAGTACACTCAGGTCAATGGTAACAGATTATTCACAGGCAAGGTCAGCCAAACAGCGACTGGCTGACAATAAAAAAAGCTAAAAAGTTAGCAAAATGTAGGAAGCAAAATAATCCCTGAAAAATTCTGATGTTCTATCTGATATAAAGAAACATTTAATAAGACACAATCTTACTTGTTCCAAATATTTCCCGTGCTGATCTAACAGAATTTAACAGATACACCAGCATGCTAAAACTCCAACGTTCATCTGAACTCTTGCTTGTGCTTCTGCCTGATTTTCCTTGCTGAATGCTGCCCCTGTCTTCATTCTTCCTGGCTTTTTATTCGATCTTAATTCCATCCCAAAATCTATTTAATGTATCAAGAAAAACATCCAGGATAAAGCCAACTAAGCTGTGTCTAAGAGAGATGAAGGTCAATTTTCTCAAACCGAAGCTTGTTTGGGGATCCTTGCCAAGAGAATAACAATGCATGTAAATACAGTAGCAAGACTCCCCTATACTCACACAGTTTCACTGTTCCTTGTAACAGTGCTTCTAATAACATCACATACCTGCAAAACCATATTTTGTTTCCGTATATCAATGTGCAGAGATCTTAACACTTCTGGAAATAGAACTTCTGCAATGGTGATCTCTTAAAGCTAAGTTGTTATCTTACTTTCTCATTCTACAATATACATACTACTGATGCATTCTTTTGCTTAAAAGTTTATTTTTTCCTCTCAGTCTGACCTCCAGCCTCAGCCCTGGACTCTCCACACCTCTCTACATAATGCAAAACTTGGTCCTGTTATTGTCCTCTCACTGTGACCACTGGGACTTCAGCAGGCCCATGGCTCCTGACCAGGGAAGAGCCCGGCACTATCAGCAGAAGACTGACTTGTTGATCTGTATGTACATTGTTTTAACGTTGAGAAGATTAACGTTGAGAAGATATGGGGCCCTTAATGAGCCCCATAATTAGTACTGTCTGCCAAACAACTCTGATTATCAAGGTGTTAAAAGAAGTTCATAGTAATTCACATGACAGCACACCAGAGAGACTGGTAATTCGTTATCATGCCTGAATTGTAGATAATCATGTATGTTCTTCATTTAAACATTGCACTGTCAAATCAAGCATGCTGCAATACAAAATACAGATATTTGGGGGTTATGAAGTTAAGATAAGTTCTGACAACTATTCTGCCCTCAAACACTAACACTGACATTGCAACTGCCAGACTGTACTTGCACTGGCAAAAAAATGGTGACAGCTAACCATTTTCTCACAAAGAATTTAAAATCTCAGCTTCATTTACTAAAAAAGTTCTTATGTATCAGTAAAGCTCCTTCCTCTCATTGCAATAAATAGAAAGGATTAGCCATGTGATTGGGCTTTTTTCCATTTAAATGGAAAGACTACTTTTGTCAGAGAAATGAGATACTTACGGCCAGTGCAGAAGCTGTTATCTGTGACATTTGGCACTGCAAGACTACCGCTTTCCTTCTGGAAGGGAAGCCTGGATAAGGACAGAGCAAGCTTTCCATCGGTGGGCATATTAGGGAGAAGGAGGAGGGGAGAAATCAGACCAATAGATTCCATACTGGGATAAAAACAGTTACTTAGAAAAGAACCGCCTGCAAAATCACACTGTTGAAAGCAAAACATCACACAGCCTCATTCCTAAAGGTTGACTGCATTACTGAAATATCTGTCTCCACTGCTGGGAAGGACTCCGTGTGCTAAGTGCTGTACAAATACAGAACAATCAAACGACCTCTCCCAGAAAGCTTGCAATGTAAACGCAAGGCAAAAACCCAAATGGATGCTGACAGATGGGGAGAGATGAGACAATGAGGAAGCACGACTAAGCCCTGACTTGCAACCATGTCAGCACACTGACATCCTGGACCTCAACTGCTCACGGAGGTTATGCTTTGAGAAGGTTGCTTTATTTTTTTTTAAGAACCAGGTTCAGGAAGAAAACTTGCATTGCAGGGGAAAAGGAAATTACAGGTGAATAGCTTTCAATAGGTAACAAAGGTAAAATGCCTGGAACGGGGAAGTACGAGATTGGTACAGCTGAGAAAGGAAACACCAATTTTCCTGAGTAGTTAACTGTACAATTGCACAGCCTGCTTACCTGACAACTTCATCCTATAAGGACTAGGGAGAAAGGACAGAACCAAAAAGCTCCATCAAGCTCTTTACACCTAGCCCAGGGGCTGCAGTAAGCTGTTCTGCCCATGGGGACAAGTCCAGCGAGCAGAGACCTGTGTGTTGAGTAAGCCAGAGCTCAACACAGCGTTCTTAATCAAAATCCACTGGAGCAGCCTAGGTTAGAGTAGCTGAAAGCCTGAATCATCGTGGCATCATCATGTTGGAAAGAAGCAAGCAACACTTTCACCAGCTCACAAGAATTTTGATCAGGAATACTTCTGAGAGAACCTAAAACGATATGTGCTTTGCCCTCGAATGCTGGAGATTCGGGCACCCCCTGAAGGCTAAGGCTGACATCTTGCTCTTGCTTTAAACTGCTGCCGCCCCTTACGAGACTCAGTAACATTTTCTCCAGACACAAACCTGAAGCCAGCTGCCTTTTCATTCAAGTCCTTATCTCAGGCTGGCGCTCAGAAATCTGAGTGACGTTACAGTCTGCAGCTGAGGGGAATAACTGTCGAGCTGGGAGCTGTCAACGTTTAATACAGGCATAAAGAGACTGCCATGTAAGGGGAGACTGAAGAAAAGCTGAACTGGTATAGTTTTGAGAAGAGGCAAAAGTATATGATACAAATACAGTTTCTGAACAAGGAATACGGAAAGAATGTTACTTTTTGCTAATCATACTCTCACATGGCCGGGTACATGGGAAAAAAAAGAATCAGAGACACATACGAAAAATAGAACGAAAAACAAATCTTAAACAATACTTCTCTGGCAGACCTGTCTATATAGGTTGCAAGTTCAACAACTACACAGCATTTAAAACGTATCAAATAGCAGTATGCATACAGCAAATAACCATGCCCTTTAGCATTAGAGTATGCCTCTCTTCAGTGTTCTTCACAGATATTTGCAAACGTATCAAGGAAGAAAATTTCCTCAGAGGCTCTGTTACAAGAACATCAAATGAATTACTGCATAATTCACAGCAAAGTAAGTTTCCTCTGGTAGGCAAGTAACAAAAGATTACTATTATTTGAGACATTGCCCTTTGGTGGCTAACATCTAATCAGAGGATTAGAAACCAAGCCTGCCTTAACGCTGTTGGGGTAATCTGATCTCAGAAGTAAGGTGGCATCTCCTGAGGCAAAGGTCATGCTTTCCCAGCCAAGTCAGTTTTCAAGCATGGTGGACAGAAAACATGGGTTTAGAAAATCTGCAGGGTCAAAAGCCTTGAACAGTGATGGACAGATAAATACCTGCTCTAATGCCTTCCCACCACCTGGTCAGAAAATTTTTCAATCCTCTCCAAAAGGTAGTAAATCTATGCGCTTTATATCAGTCATCAGTGCAATCTCCCTGATTTTTTTCGATGAAGACAGTGCCGTATTACTATCAACATGTTCAATTTGTCTCAGATACATAGTGGCCACTAAAATTCCTGTGTTTACCACATCTAAGGTACATTGTGTAAGCAAATCTTATTTGCAAACACTGCAGGCAGTTAAACACACAAAACACCTTTATCGGTATCAATAATATGTAAAATTGGAATGTTTCCCATGTTTATGTTTGTACCCACACATTGCAGAAATAAAGCAAAGTGAATCCAATCTATTTCTACATACTTGAACAATAGCTTATTTTAAAACTCTTGTTTTTTCAACCTTTCTCTATCTAGAAAGACTCCAGGTACTTCTCATTCTTCCTTAACCTAAAATTTCCCATCCATTCCTCAAATATCTAGAATTGCCCAGAGAGGAGAAAAGCCTACAACTTTAGATACGTGACGTATGTTATTGTGGATACATAACTAACACATTTTTAACATTTATCAGTTGTGTGATTTATAACGCCTATAAACAGTAATTATTTATGCACAGAAATATAATTAGGTATTGTTATCCTCAGAAGAATTACGAGGTGCCTCAATCTCAGCACCTTCCCTCAAAAACCTGTAAAAGCAGTACAGGGACATAAGCAGAGGTGAGGGCAAACTGGTGGGGAGTCTGTTCTTACAAGTGAAAATCACAGGGCCACATTGAAGCAGCAGCAGCTGCTTTATTAATAGAGAACAACGAAATCTCAGCATTAAGTTTTGCTCCCACTCTCCCCCTTCCACTCCTTTCTCCTCATAATACCTCTAATTTCACATAGGTAAAGATCCTCCTTTAGTGCGTGGTTTCTGTCCGGCCATTCCCTTCCACAAATACAGGTTTTGCTGGGTTTAGCTACCTCAGTACAGATCAAGCAAGATTATACTAGGCAGCAATGTATTTTTTCTGACTTTATTGACAGCATAAAAAAGCTGGCTGTTTAAAATCTTGCATATAACCGAACGTTCATTTAGACACAGAAAACAGCCAATACCTTGAGGTTTTCAGCAAGCTAACTGACATGGCAAAACAGCCAAACCATGTCCTATTGCTGTACTTGATCATTAATTAGTCTAATGAACACTGAAATGCCACCAGATAGGATGAAGTTGTGACTCAGAGCAGCAGATGTGATTCTGATCTGAAACCTCTGGGGAGTGTCTGTGACAGTGAGTGCAACAGTCAGTCTGAAAAGCAGTGCCATAGAGGAAGAAAATTCTGCCATGAAGGAAGAAATTAGTCCTTGAATGGCAGTTAATAAGTTCCAGACAGAGAATTTTGCTGTTAGGATAATTTACTTTATGAAACCAGAATAAATCTCCAAAGAAGTAAATTATGTCAACTCTAAGGGGAACGTCTAATTCAGAAAGGTATCATTAACAACAGTTGCTTATAACCTTTTCATAACTGTATTTAGAAAGAAAAAAAAGTAATAAGCTAATGCACAGAACCTAAGACATACTTACATCAATAAAAATGTTAAAATGTGCATGTCAAATATACTTCAGTGCCTCTATACATGACAGTTTACCGTGCAGCAACAAGGGAATCGCTGCAAGATCATGTTGTTAGCAAAAGCCAAAAGCTGATTTACTGAAAAGACGAGCGACAGAACAGCTTTAACACTGCAAGAGAAGATAAAAGACCTTGGACCTGCCCAGACCAATGACAGTCATACAGCTCTACCCATGCTGCACACACAACGCTGAATGCTAAAAGACTCGGGGAGACCAAGACCTTTACAGGAGCTGAACTACAATTTCTTCCATGCTAATAGCCCAAATGAGTCTCCTGACTGAATTAGAAAAGCTCAAAAGCATGAAATTGTAGGACTCTGTGAATACTATTATAATATGCACAGTACAAACACACCACAGGAAGCTGAAGCATGTACTTAGGGGAAGTAAATTGCTAGCATGAGTTAAAAAAAAGAGTGCCTAAAGCTGCTTGCAAGCCTATAGATGGTGTGGTGTTTTTAAGTCCTTGTAAGAAGGACCAGAGGCAAAATAACATGTTCTTAGCAGGAATCTACTGGTTTCATGCATCCTTTGGCTGAATAACTTTCCTTCAGGAAAAGAAAAAATATTTTCTTTTTCTACATAATCAACAGAACAAGGGAAGCTTTCAGTCTCAGAACCTGAGAAAGAACAAAAGTCACATAATAGCATCTTCTCTTTTACACAACCATTTGCTTCAATGTATCCCAACAAGACACAGCAGAAATGAGAGTTCAAGTGCTGTCACAGATGACCAAGAGCTACTTGTTCAGTTTTCAAAAAGCAAAAACCTAAACACGGCTCTTAGATTCTGCTGAGAGGAAGGGCAAGGGAGCTAAGCTTCTAACCATGGAATTGATTTCTTTTTCCAGCAGAAGCTTTCCAGTACATTTTAAAGCACAGTACACCTCAGCTAATGTGTTTTTCTTCTTTCTTTCTCTATTTCCGTTTTTATTTTCCTCTCTAGCATTGTCTAGATTTCCAAAACTGGATGCAAGTCTACCATCTCAAACTGCTTACCTATATTTATTGCCTAGTTTATATGCATTCCTGCATTGAAGAGTTTGCATAGATGGCGACATCCATAACTTCTATGCAAGGAGCTGCAGTAGCTCAAGCAGAATTGAAGATACAATTGGGTAACAGAATCTTTTACAGACGTGCTTAAAGAGGAAGTGATCAGACCAGAGTTTACAGAGAAAAGGAATTTGGCAATATGAGCATTTGTTTAAATTATTTTCTAGCTAGTTTAAGTAAATGTCATAAATCAATAAACATTAAGATCCAAATACCTGTGGAGATCTGATCGGTATCTCGCAGAGTCTGTGATCTAGTTCTCAGTACAGTCAATCATATTTTATACATGTAGCTACAAGAAATCCCGTTTCTCTATCTGTTCAGAATTCTGGCAGTGCCTGAGTTCATTTGCCACAATGTGACATGAATCACCAAAAAATTATGTTTTGCTGTACGATACAAGCATTTAAAATAGGACTATATACCCTAGAAAATACAAAGGGCTAAGTTTCACTAATTTTACTTATTCAAAATTCTAATAAAGCATATAAGGTAGAAGAGACTACTGTAATGTATTTGATAATTTTTAAACTATAAAATTTTTTAACAGAGTGATTATTTCTCTACAAATATATGAAACAGAAATGAAAGGAATATGACTTGGAATAAGTACATGGTTCCCTTAGAAGCCATCCTGTTTCACTAGTAAGTCACTCTCCATTGCTACATGAACCAGAAACAACACCAGCCCGCATCCTGTCTTTATATCTACTACAAACAAATGACATTACAGGCATATCTCACCTGAAACAAAATTTGAAGTTGGTTCTTAAATATTAAGACGGTTGTTGAAACATCTAAAATTTCTGGAACGTGAAACTGAAAAAGTGACATCACTAACAAGCATAATTTACACTTCTCATTCTCACAAGATCCCTTTTCTTCTGCTCCTGTGTGCAGATGGGACAAAGCTGCTGCCTCAGCATACTGCTAAGATTTAGTAGTTTGTATCTTACTGCGGTATTAAATCGCAGTTACGCACTGTTTCAGTCCCTTGCTCTCACACTCTGTTAAGGCCTCAGATGTAGCACAGAAGGAGATTTTAGACAGTTACATTCAAAAGTTTGTTTAAAAATAGTCAATTAGCCCAAGTTTTACTGTTCCTTACAGCCCTGGATGCCAGGGTGTGTTTCTGTACTTTTTTCAGTACTTTTACCTGTTTCCACCTCTCACCAACATACAAGGGCAACAAGTATTTCCTTAGTACACAGAAGGCTTTGATTTTTGTCAACTTTCACTTGCTTTCAAGAACTAATTTAAATATTTTGGTACTAAATCCATGATTTAAAGACCTGAAGCTGAAAACATTAAGTTGCCAACTTCTAAAGTTTAACTGCTCATTTTTCTATTATCCTTCCCCAGTCTGCAAACGTACCATAGAAATAATCATAGAATCATAGAATCATTTCGGTTGGGAAAGACCTCTGAGATCAAGGCCAACTGTTAACCCAGGACTGCCAAGCCCATCACTAAACCATGTCACTAACACTTGAACACCTGCAGGGATGGTGATTCCACCACCTCCCTGGGCAGCCTGTTCCAGTGCTTGAACACCCTTTCCATGAAAAAACGTTTCCTATTATCCAATCCAAACCTCCCCTGGCACAGCTTGAGGCCGTTTGCTCTTGTCCTGTTGCTTGTTATCTGGGAGACCGACACCCCCCCACCCCCCCCACCCCCCACCTACAGCCTCCTTTTGGGGAGCTGCAGAGAGTGATGAGGTTCCCCCCGCCCCCCAGGGTCTCTTTTTCTCCAGACTGAACAACTCCAGTTCCCTCAGCTGCTCCTCGTAGGACTTCTCCTCCAGACCCTTCACCAGCTCCTTTTCTTCACCAGTTGCCCTTTTCTGGACACTCTCCAGCATCTCTACATCCTGAGTAAGTAGGAAAAAGGAGTAGAATGAGGTAAGAAAGCTCAAATTGTCTTAACTGATTATTTTTGTTGTGCTTTTGTTTCCCTCCCCTGTCTTCTAACAGGGTTCTCTCCCTTCTAATTAACAAAAAAAAACCCAAACAAAAAAACAAACAAAAAAAACCCCCTAAAAACCCACAAAAACACCCAACCAAAAACCAAAAAACCTCTTACATTCATAACCTTGACAAAAAAATTCAAGTTAAGGTGAGAAAGGGGCCTTCAGCGAGCAGACGTTTGCATCAGCGGTCCAGTATTTCTCTGCTTTACTTTTCCCTTGTAAAATATAGACAATAATTAGCCACATGACATTCTACTGATAATAATGTAGTCTCACAATTTTCTTCTATTCCCGGGATGCTTGTAAAACATGCTTTCTGTGAGTGCAACACGCAAGTGACTATTAAAAGGAAATAAAATATCATAAACGGATTTTGCTCTGTCATTAAAAAGTTCCAGAATCACTCACTGAGGTGATGTTACCTCCCATCGACTTATTAGCAGTCTGGGGAAAAAAACCTGAACCATTTAAAGCAGTCACAGGTGAGTCCCCCCTCATCTGCAGGGGCTTAGGCTCAAACTTGAACTCCTCCAGCTCTGACAACACCTGATCGTGGAAGACACTCCAGGTAAGAGCCAGCCCCTCCAAAGATGAGAAGCCAAGTGCCGTTTATCCGCCCTGATAGCCCATTCCCTCCCCGGCCTCTCCCTGTCACCACTCCTCCCCGCTGCCCTTACACACAGCACACCTTCTCACCGTGCAGAGGAATTCACAGTCTCCGGTGATTTCTTATTTTCTTTCTCTCTGGTGACTGTGCTCCACACCACACCTTCCATGTGGGTTATTTTGACCAGAGCGATCTTTGTTTTGCAGATTGCTCAGTATAACAAAGTCTCGGTTAGCCTTTAGATTGCCATTGTGTTTAATTTACGATCCATTTCTGAACTATTTGCCTTTATGGTAAATCTCTGCATTGCACATAACCCTTCAACCTTTTTTTTTTGTGTGTGTGTGTGTCTCAAGCTCTGTGGTACAAGGCATTTTGACTAGCCTGCTGCAGCTTAACTCTTATTGACAGACTCCAAAGAATCCAATTTACAGAAGCAGTTCCTACGCCCTTAAAGTAAAGGTGAATAAACATATCTAAAGGGCATCGTATCTCTTACTCTGTATTTGAATGGGATCAGTAACAGATTTCACTGAGGTTGTTCATGTTGCTGTATCGGGCAGCATCTAACCAGTTGACCTTTTATACTTTAATTTTGTGTCTTTTCAAGACTGGTTACATTGCGAGCTTTGAATTGTTTCACATTTATATATTCCGCCGGTTTCATCTAAGGAGGAGACACCTTCTTATTGCTAAGAATACAGTCCAACATTTGAATAATACATGCCTTATAGGTTTTCAGAAGTGAGTAAACCTATGACACAAACAAAAAGTTCTCCCCTTACTATTCTACTGTACCTTAAGGAAAAAAAAATCAGATTGGCCATTGATTAATATCTGATTTCCTGACAGGTCTTGAAATAAAAAAATAGCTTTTGCTAGAGATAACAAAAATGTACAGTTTAACAAAATGACGCATATTAAACATTAACGATTGCGTAAGAATGGAATTTTTACAAGATTATTAGAAAGGTAGTAGCACAAGCGAAACTGTTGAGACCAAACTATGCTCCAGGAACTCTCTAGATAAATAATACATTACAACCAACCAACCAACGAGTATTGCTGTTTAGGGAAGTTCCTCCAGCAATCATTCATGATTTAGACACGTCACTGCTCTGACTTTGTTTCATTACTCAGCTTTACATATGAACAACATGAATGAGATGCATTCAACTGACTTAACAGCTACACTGTGTATATACGCATATACTAGACATAAAGCAAAGGCGTTTAACTTCATGTAACTGCTTCACCATAATTGCTAATAATCCAAGCCGTATGTTTTAGCAAAGACTTTTGCTCTCACTCATGAAGTTGACACATTTCCTCCTGTATGGCCCTGCAGTGAAGTTAATACTGGATTTGTGACGTGAGTTATTACCAAGGCAACAGATAGAAATCAAACAGTATCATGACTTCACTACAGGCAAAAGGGAGAATAGAAGCCAAAAGCAAAAAAATTGGGAAAAATTTCTAATTAAAGACACAAATCATTCCATACCATCAAAAGAAATGGTAGAAAATATTAGTTTGA
Source organism: Falco naumanni (assembly GCF_017639655.2). Taxonomy (NCBI): domain Eukaryota; kingdom Metazoa; phylum Chordata; class Aves; order Falconiformes; family Falconidae; genus Falco; species Falco naumanni. Next base: position 91,819,739 of record NC_054058.1, read on the forward strand.
ATAAATTTATTCTTTAAATAGATAGTTTGGTTTTTTCTTCAAAGTGACAATCCTTATTTAAATATGCTTTCACAACCTGAAGAACTATAGCAACAGATTTTATCACTTACTATTTACGAAAATCACACTAAGGCAAAACACAACAAAACGTAAGTAAAATCAGCAGGACTGTTAGCTGCTTTTCAATGTTTTCATACAAATGTCTCAACATACTGGCTGGTTTACCCCTGAAGATCACATTAATTTATATGAAAAATTGAGGGGCCAATTGTGTACTTGTGCGCATAATCCCTGGTGATCAGATTTCATTAAAAATAAAACATGTTCCAAATGAGAAGACAGATAGCAGGATTTCTTTTAAAATAACTTGTTAACTCCTATACATTTCTTTTAACATGTGTCTTTTAGGCATGTTATAAAACCAAGTAATATTTCCAAATGAAAGTATTACAAGCCTTTGTATCAGTAACCTTCAACACAAAACTTAATGTTTCTGTGAAAGGATTACATAAAAATGCTGATTTATTAAAGACACTTGACTTTGGGTTTTGTCGGGGATTTTTAATATTTTTTTTAATTGAAGTGTCAATTAATACCCAGAAGAATCCTTTTTAATACATACGCAACGTTATAAAAGTAACGGAACTGTCAGGCAGACCCTCTACTAGACGGGACCAGACTGTGGCTAATAATTTGCTGCTGTCATACCATGAGGTTTACTTTTACTTAACACTATTTCATTCTTCAGTATATATTATTCTAGTCACTAACCCAAGACAGAACTAAAGAAAGACCAGCAAAAAAAGAAATATTTCATGTGGTTGCTCTGCAACTCATTGCTTTAAAGGTCCAGGTTTGGAGAAGAAAAAAAATCCAACACAAAACCTCTACAACCAAGTGCTCAGCACCAGAGACATAAACAAAGGACTAATATTTAAAGATTTATGAAAGAGAAGAGAAAAAAAAAAAGTTCCAGTGTTTCAAAACAGAATGACAGCCTATAGTTAAGTACCCATTACAGTACCACACATCAGCACCCTGAACCTGCTTCCTTTACAATTTGAAAAGGTTTTTGATAATTTATTTTTAAATCTGAGAAAAATTATAATGCACATAAACATCCACCTCAATGTCATTTAATGAGTATGGCAGTCTAGGATTTTTTCAAGTTTGTCTGGGTTTGGGGTGTTGTTGTTCTTGTATTTTTTTAAATAATAAATGGACAGATTATGACAATTATCAGAATAGAGGTGGGATGTACATGTTTAAATTAAAGGAAATCAGCCTTTACATTTACTTACTCTCATCTTCTACTGTACGTCTAGTAATTCCAAAACCAAAAAAACCCAGATATGTTACTGCTAATACATTCTCTATTGTTATAACAGTTTAAGCAATTAGAGATGATGAATGTTTCCTACTTCCCTCGAGACACTCAACCTAACATCTCTAACCACTAAACTATGTTCTGATAATCATGCTAGATTTTACTTAATTTCACCCCATTACTCCCACTATATAACAACTTGAACTACTTCCCTGATCTCCCTGGTACTCAAACCTTCAAAACTTTTATATCTGAACTACCTATTCTTTGATCTCCAACACTCAGGACAAAGATGTATCTTCCAAAACATCTGGCTAGTTCGACTGACAAAGCAAACAGCTTCTTAAATAAGATTAACAATTTACAGCTTTAATTTAGTTAACAACTCCAACATGATTCACTGGCTTGTTTGGCATCTTTTTTTTCCCTCCCCTTTAAATGGCTTAAAGCTCTGATTTTCCTTTTCTATCTCAAAAGGAATGAGAACATGAGATGTACAGAGAACTGGCATTAGCAGTGAGAAGCTTCAGCCTAAGAGGGAACCTTGAAGTTTGGTGTATGGTGTCCAAATAACTCAAGATGTAAGTTTCTGTTTGTTTTACAGTGAATTACAAATTTATACTTTTCAACTGACTCAGATTAATTTCTGGCCATCACACAAGGTCAGCACAATAGGAGAAGAAAGATCCATCCATTTCCTTTTTTAACATTATTTTTAAGTGGAAACTTAGCATAGTGTAGTTTTAGTGCTAGCAACACCTATACACAGGTGACACGTTTTTAACACAGATATACTCTCCTACTTCTATCCTAAACACTCTCTCACAATTATTTCAACTGATAGATTTCAGCCTTTGGAGCTAAACCATTAAACTCTTAAGCTGCTCAGGGTTCTGTAGGTCATCTCCAACAAGGACACACAAGAATGCTTAAGAAAAATGTTTCACTCTAAACAAAACCTCTAAAGCACAGGAGTTGTCTTCAACATGCAGCAAAGGATACACGAACCTTTTTAAGGCTGTCACGATACGGCTAAAGTTTAAGTTTACCAAACAGCCTTCTTATGCCTCAAGCACATCTAGATCACTTGGTCTTGCAGTTTGCTGGCTAAGTACAAAACCAAAACAAAGGCTAAGGTCTAACTATTCCTCACAGTTCTTGCACAGGTTTAGAGCTATTTAAGTTGTCCGGCAGTATGACCTGCTGTTTCCTCTCCCCACACTCTCTGCCACCCTAAATACCAATCCTCACTACCACCCACCACCTTCTCGTCTGGAAGGGCTAGGAATTCTGCAGGTCATGTCAATTCATGACTGAAGCAGTCAGCAGAGCCTGTTTCACCCCTGTGGAACAGAGTTTTGTTGTTCTTTTCTCAGACCTTCTGCAGTTTTCCTTAGCTGGCTAATGGTTTGTTTGCTTGTTTGGTTTTAGCTCTTGGATACAGCTTTTGACATCCCGTCATGAACACATTTATGTTTCAGCCACTTCCTAGCAGACTTACTAAGGCACACTCTCCTTACCAGGTAGTATTCCCCTCCCACCTTTTTTCTAATGTATTTTCTAATGCCGGAGAAGAAGAAACAACATCAGAGCAGTATCTGGAGAAACTATGGTCAGATTGCTCCTCGCCCTGCGCTCGGGGAGGGGGGTGATGGCAAACAGAAAGAGGGAACGGAAAGCTTCGACACTGACAACACGGCCACTTCCCAGCTATTACAAACACTGCCACTTGTCCTTGTAGACAGCATTTGATGAAAGGGTGATTAAGATTTCTGTTACACAGCCCATCAGCATCTTAACTGCTGGATTATAAACCTTTTCTCCCAACCTAAGGCCCCGTACTTCAAGCAACACTTTAATCTCCGAATGTTTGTCCTTGGTCACAGTTCACAAGCCACTGCTTCTCTCTTTAGGCTGTATGATGATTTTCCAAACTTAAGTGGACAAATTTCCACAAAGAAACTAACTGTTCAGTTCAGACCTGCCAATTTAGGAGGGGGAAGATTTAAGGAAAAAAAAAAAACAAAAACCACTACTATCATATAGGCTGGTTTCTATACAATAATAAACTAGTGTCCAATAAGAACAAGTTGGTGACTATTAGCTGTTTGGAGGATATTTTTATTTTATTTTTAATACACTCTTCATTTAAAAAGAAACCAGCTCAGCTGTGCTAACAGTACACTGCCTATAGAAAAATGGCTGGTGAATGTGCAAACCATTCAAAACACCAGAGTTAGGATCTCATTTTCCTTCCAGCACTATGAAACCAATACAGGCAGCTTCCATAAACTCTCATTTAGAATGTTTTACAGTAACTAATATGAAATTACTTTATCTATTAACAGCAATTTTTCCCTCTCAAGAGCTGTTATAAGTTAATCACATTATTTCTGTAGAGCACATACAACAGACATTTGGTATAACAGGAGAGTCCCCTTTCTTAGTGTGCTTGACTTCTGTTTAGTTGTTTTTCCAAAAACATTTCCAGTCTGTCTAAAAAACATCTGTATGCTATGTAAGTCCAAAGGTGCATCTCCTTTCTCAACTGAAGTTTTTTACATTATTAGTTTTCAGACAGTACTACATAAAGCATCTGAAATATAAATATAACATGGTACAATGAAGGGTCACTTCTCCAAAAAACATTATTGGATGGATTTATTAAAACCTAATAAAATATTAAATGGATTATTATTTGAAAAGCAAGTGGATTTGCAACACAGGGTTGTTGGGTTTTTTTATTACTCATCTTCTAAAGCCTAAGGAGAAAATGAAAAATTTAAAAGAAAGATACAAACTGTTTACTCACAAAAAATTATGGAAGGATGAAAACCTAAGCAGGTAGCAGTCTTAATGTTATGGAGTCATCAGAGAAAACTTAGACTTGCCAATTACCAAGACTTCTCAATTATCCTGACAACATTAGAAAGTTTGTATCTGAAGAAACATTAATGTAATTGTCCCTCCTTCAGTCAGACTTAATGCACAGCTGGGTCTGAGAGTAGTCAAGAACAACAGGCAACAAGTTATGGCCATGCAAAAATAAAGGCTACATGGCAGTCTGCTTGGTAATTACTGTGGCCCAATTTAAATCCAAGTGGAGACCACAACAAAAGACATAGTGTTTTTCAGGAACTGTTGTGCAACTTGGATGACATTTTAGCATTGTGTGAGTTTTGGGTTTTATTTTGTTTGTTCCCTTTTTTATTTTTTATTTTTAATAAAGTATGCTACTTTCTGGATTTTGTTTTAAAATGCACAGCCAGAGAACACAATAGAAATGTATACAACCTTAAAATTCAGTGCTTGAATACAAACTGCAAGAAAAATGTGAACCACCATTATGTTTTACTAGTAGAACTTTTGCTTACAGATCTCAACAACTATTTTCCAATAGCCAAATGAACAGTCAATGCTCTAGCAAAGTCTCGTTTCAATGACGAACTTATTCATTATTAATCTTTCATAATTGGTAAATATGTTAATTTGTTCATTATAAATATTTCTATGGCTGTTGATGCTGAAAGAGTAGGGAAGGTTGCTACTACTTGTGCACAAAACATTTATTCAATAATCTTTAACAAAAATCTAAAAGGTTTACCTCCAGTCACTGTCCTATGCTACCTATTTTATTTTTAAAAAGTTGAAAAACTGGGATTTAAAGGCAAGTTTCTCAGTCTTGACTTCCACCATCCCTCTGGGGGTTAAATCACACACCCCTGTCCAGCAGAAATACCAAGTGCTGCTATGAGTACTGCTCAGTCCTAAGGCTACAGAGAGGTACATGCTGCCGCGCACTCGCTTCAGCATTTACGGCTCCTGGTGGGTTCCAGCTCTGCAATTGCTGCACAATAGACCCAGCAACTAAAGCTGCTGGGAAATGTGCTTTACTTCCATTAAACTCCTCTCTAGCCTCTATTAAACTCCAGAAGTATCCTGGTTTCTTCCTAGTCCCACTCCTGTCTCTTTCACTCTCTCATTTATATTCAGCACTGTATTTGTTCACTTTTCATGTTAATTGTTTCAATATTCTTCATTTATCTTCAAACCCTCAATTTCTACTTGTTACATAACCTCCTCTTGTACTCTTTTGTCTTTTCCATCTTTCTTTTATTTTTTTTACTTTTTTTTTACTCTCTCATTACTTTGAGCTTTTTTACTTCTCTGTATAGTATTTTCTTCCATTCCCTATTTCCTGCCAGTTGAAAAAAGGCACTTATTTTTATCATCTCATTTTTCTTGTTCTTTTGTTTGCTTGCTCAGATTAAAAAAGCAAGACTATTAGAGCTCAAAAGCATCTGTGGATCAAATCCAAACACCAATATATTTCACATGTGGATTTACTTAACTTTTATGAGATTCAAGTATATCATAACAATAAAACCCCACTTTATTAATTAGGAATAACAGATCACATACAAGAGCAAAAAAGCAAGCTTAACAAAAACACTGAAGGCCATGAGGTCTCCCTATTGACACATTATACAACTTTTTTGAGGCAGAAAGCTTTTCAAACACAATGTGAAAAGATAATGGCAGATTACAAAATTAGCATCATATCAAGCTTAGTGTTTCAACCGCAGAACAAAATATTTTGTTTGGCTTTCAAGTCCACTTAAAGTTCCGTGAGAATAGGAACAATAAAGATCGTACAGCTGCCTCTTCAAATCTTATCTCAGATTTGTGGTCTTGAGGGCACGGGCAGCCTGTGTGAACATCCATCAGCTCGCTCAAAACTAGCAAGTCCCCAAAAGAGCAGCAGGGACTCCAGCACAGGCCACACGACCTATGTGCAGTTCTGACAAGACAATACTGAACTCCCTCCAGTTACAGCTAAATTACTGCTTAGCATCCAAGATAACTTAGGATTTTTTCCAAAAGCTTTCTTCTCCATAGTTTGGGGGTTTTTTTGACTGCAATGAAGCTGCACAGTACCAGAAACATTTTCAGAAGATCTAGTCCTGCAGGAACGTGAGCAGGTAGCTAACATCCATGTGTTCTATTCATGTTTTTCACCAAACAATCCAAAACAGTCAAATCCTTCAAGATGCCTCTTCCTCCCACCCCCAACAAAGGAATTTCTTTCTCATTTAAATAATGTTTTATTTTTTTAAGGAAAAAAATTATGGGGAAATTTAGCTTGGAGTTTTACCTTAAGATGGTCCTCCTCCCCCAGGTTTTAACTATGGACCACTGTGGGCTTGAAAATATCTGCATATTGCTGTTTGAACAAAATTCTGGGATATGTTACTATTTAAAAGCTAATCTGTAGAAAACCGCTTTCCTGGAATATAACTTCCTTCACAGGGCCTTTTTCAGTCTCCTGTCACCCACATTTGTGGCTCCAGGCTTGAAACAGTGAGCTTCCATTTTAAAGATGAAAAAATACCGGAATGATAAGAAACTGAAAAGCTAAACTGTTCCAGACCTGCTTGCACCAGCGTGAGAGATGCTTGTCTAAAACTGTATGGCTTTATCTTTTATAGGTCAGTTAAGCTGGCAAAAGCCATGAGAAAAAGGAAACATTTTTTCTACCTCAGGTACTCTATCAACAGCAGTAGTACCCCTGTTCTTAGGAAAAAAAAGGAACCGAAGCAATAGGTCAGTGAGCTTTACTCTTTTACTGACTACATTTATCATGCTAGAATTTGTTCCTGTGCGAGTCACAATCTCCTTAGCCTATTTTTACATTTCACTTTCTCTTTTAGATCCACCTCCTCAATGCAGAGGTTGCTCTGCATGCTGTTCTCACCAGTTCAGTAACATCTTGTTTGTGATGAGGGCTTCTGGTTCCTCACGGCTGGATGTCATGCACATACATGGCTGATGCAAATACAATATAAAACTGTTTCTGTACAAAAACTGGATCAGTTTATTGCACAATGAGATGGACAGAGCACAGTCCTCAGCAATCCTTACAAACATACTTCTAGTTTTCCTCTCCCCACCCTCAAGAGAAATCCAACTACACATAGACTTTGTTGCTCTCATTAGCTTCACTACTGATATCCAATTTTCAATCAGAAAATATGTAACAGATTTCTGAACTCTTAAGCATGGAAACTTTTATCATTGTCTCCATATATTTCTTGTAGGTATTTTTCTGCTTTTCAGGATCTCTTCTATTACTGGGTATACTCAGTGATTATTTTTAGGCCCCTGCAAATTTCCTCTGTATAATTTCCTGCCTCTAACACTCATACTTTTTGATTCAAACTTTTCTTTTCTTAAATAGAAGAGTTACTCAGTAAAGCATATACAAATTGGGGAAGTATTAACCATTCTACAACTGTTTTCCTCCTTTCATTTCACTTTCCTGCATGGTGATTTGATTATTATTTTTTATGAGATTTTCAGAGACACATAAACTCCCTCCTATGGCCTCACTTTCTTACAGGAAAATACAAGATTTAACAAATGCTCTTATATCAGAAATAGTGGAAAGCCTCAAGCCAGAAAATAAAAACAAGTCAGGGCCAATTGTGTTAACTGGTCACAGTGCAGAAGAGTCCCATGGAAATACATATGGAGAAAGGGGACAACCAGGAAAAGAGGACTCACAGCAGCACCAAAGTTACAGTGAACACCAACTATCAAAACATCTTGTGTGCCTCTTTTTGGTAAAGGAATTTGCAAAGCTACTGAAGGACGATTCACATAATCTTACAATCTCCAACCATAACCACTGCCTGTTTCACTGCTGCAACAGAACAGCAATCCCAGAATGACACAACTAAATATTAGAGAGAGGAAAAAAAAGTGTTTGCAGAGTTAATATAATCTGACAGTTCCTTAAGGTACCATTTAATTACTGCATTAAAAAGCAATCATCAACTTCTACGTAAGCAAACCATCAATAGCCAGCTGCTCACTTATATTTGAAAAATGTCCCTTCATAGGAGAATGTTTGTCTCGCATATCTGACAACTAAAAATTTTGTTTTACTGGATTATTTTAAATATACTGGATATTGAAAATGGTTTACAAGCCAGTCCTTTAACAACAGTGCCTTCATGTGTTTATTATAGGCATTTTCTTACTTTAAAACTAAGATTCAACTATGTTTTATAGTTGTAATTCTGTCCTCCTACACATCCACAAGCAAAATAGGTCAATTCCAAATTGTTTGCAAAGCCTCCTACATAGAAAGGAGTTTGAGATTTTAAAACACAAAATAAAGTTTAAACAAACAAAAGTCAACCTGCCAGTGTCGTAAACCTTGTGAACTGTCAATTTTTTGTTGTGGTCTAATAAGACATCCTAAAACAGTAAGAACAAAAATGTGAGAGTGACTGTCCTGGGCCAGAGGTTGCATCCACATCATGTTTAATAACCTTTTAATAATGTTTATTATTTAAGTTTCCTGAAGTAACTTACAAACTTACTTTTACATTTGGCATCTGTAACATCCTGTGGTAATGAGTTCCACTATGTAATTATGAATGCAAAAATGTTTATTTTAGAACTACTACTGGGTAAGAGCTAGGAACTGTGTTATAAGAAATGATGAATAATCACTCTCTCCCCATCTTCTCCATAACATTAGTAGCTTTATACGCCTCTTGTGTTTCTTCTGAACTCGTTTCTTCTCCAAGCTGCAGAGTCCTAACCGTCCTGTTCAAATACAAGTATCTCTTTCCCCATATACAATCTGGTTTATCCTTACTAAAAGAAAGGACACCTGCAATTGTTTGTACTATTCCAGATCAGTCATGGATGTCTTCACGATGTCTGTATAGAACTATAATGCAACCTCAAGACCTCTTTTTTGAATAGAAACAATTTAGACTGCCATGCATGTTAGTTTGCCAGTTCCCTCCTGCAAGCATTATTATATAATATGGCATAGTTAATGCACTTACTATTTTATTAATTTGTTGTCTTGTATTATCTTCCCACAACTGTTCGCATTCACAGATTTGGGGGTCTTAATAGTGTGAATGGTGTATGAGTACAAGCTGTTAGTTTGCTGGTTGGCCCCTTTCACAGACTTACTAAAGCAGGAAAGAACTCCATGTAAATCCCTGTAGGAGTCTACTCTTGACTTGTGATAACTGATCTTCTATTCTTATCCTTGTTTTCCCTCCTATTTAAAAAGTTATTTACCTGAGAGAGCTTCTCTCTTACCTTTGTGACCATCTGGTTTCTTCAGGAAACTTTGGTAGCAGCTGTCGTGAACTAGGATGGTTATGGGCTATGTAGTTCTAATGTGACCATGAAGTCACATCCAACCAGTCTGCAAGGTATAATCTGCCTACAACAATCGTGTTGGCTCTTCTTTATTATTTTATATTCTCCACGTACATGTTCACTTTTCATATTTATAACCACACATCATCTTATTTGATTATATGACAGTTTTAATTAATTTTTATAAGGACAGAAATAAAGCTTTCTGGCTGTAGCTTCATGCAGATTATGCTACATTTCCAAATTCAGTGATTATGCATTCGAATTACTCCAGACCTGTTGGGTGTACCCTGATTAGTCCAGGCAATTCGTTATTACTTATTTTCATCAGCTTGTTCCAAAAGTTCTTCTCATAACACTTGAATTTGAAACAGACCATCTGAGACATCTTAAGTAAGCTCCTGTTCAAGCTTCGTATACTGTCTAAAATTAACACAAAGTTAAAAAGAATCTTTGTAAGATTTGGTGCTAAAGACCTATCTTCTGCTAGTGTTCTCACAATGTCTTGATCCTTACTGGGCCTGGAGACTAATAGGTCTCTTGCTTCTGATGTGCCTGAAGAATTTCTTAGAGCTCTTTCTCTGCCTTCTGCATTTTATGCATATCTTACCAGTTTTGCATCCAAACCTTTGACACATTTGGTTGCAATTTCTCTTTAATAAAGTCTCTTTTTACCCGTTACAGATTTCCCTCCTTTGCAATTTCAAAAGACTGAGTTTGGGGGTTCCCCCTCCCCCCCTTGTGATAGATGGCAGATATTTACTCTAACATTTAATATGGTAGCTCTTGATATCACTAAAATCTTTATCCTAATGATTTCCTAACAAGCTTGCTCCCTTAGGCATAGCTCTCTCTGTAAGATGTTACTGCAATATATTTTACATTTGCTCTTAAAACAATACGGAAATGGTATTCATTATGGTTACCCTTGTAAGGTAGCTCAACAGTAATTTCATTTTAACTAGGTCTTGTGCACTGCACATTTTTCAAGAGCTACTTCTCTTGTGAGATGGCTGCTTATCAGAAAATCCAATATATTGTTCTTCACTCTATATTTACTGAGTCTTCATACACACAACAGAATCATGTAATAACAGGAAAGGTTTCTTCCCACAGCATCTTACCTCCTTTAGCACTTGGCAGTAATGTTCCATCTTGTTTACATGGTCAACAGTCTAACCCTCACCACATTTTTATCTATTTGCACACAAATGCAAACCATAACTGTACTTTCTTGCCTAGACATACACAGCTTTAACCATAAAGCCTAACATAAAATAACGCATCTCCCAGAGTACAGTTTGCATTCCCATCTGTATATAAATGTTTGCCCTTATACTAACATCCTCCTGTAGCAATTTTCTGAGACAACAAGTATGTCAATATCTGGATTCCAAACCAGCATTCCAGCTTTCACACTCAATTTTTTACATTTCAGATTTGTCCAGAAGCCCATCTACAACTGCTACTGGTCTAATTGTCTTTTTCTAATATTTTATAAAGAGAAGCAAGCAGTAAATACATACATGACGGTGTTAATCCCTGACAGTTGTTGAAACATCTGCAGACCACAACCCACAATTAAGGCTCTTCGAGTTGGAGGGTATGTTAGCATTCTGCAGATCACAGGTCCAGCTTAAAAAAACAAACAACAAATAAAAAAAACACAAAAGAATACATAATAGTTCTTAAGTGATTGCTATCAAGACAATGTTCCCAGGCATAACAGGCTTTGCACCTTAGTTTCAAACAAACTTGGATTATTTAAATTATTTTTTTAAGAACTGGATCATGCCAGTTCTGCTTTTCTGCACTTTACTACAAAGATGATTTTCAGGAAGCCCAGGCAAAAAAACCCCGAAACACAGTGTATACTACTGGTGGCAAATGTACAGCTCTCCTTTATCATACTAACAGATTGCACATCTGCTCCATCCGAATGTATTCAGTTATCACAAAATAACATTGCTATTTCCTTTCTGGAAGCTCCCACTGTTATTGAGAGGTTGTTTCAGAAATGCAGTTACTCACTGCTGAAGATCTAGGTCTTGCTGATAGTGTTCTCCCTAGTCCTCCAAAGACCCAATTTCCACAAACCAGTTGCAAGTGTGGGTACTCTGAAGGTATGGGACAGATCTATTCTGCTGAGCTATAAGGCCAGCAGAGGGAGCATAAATTAATTAAATTTGTTCCACACCTTTGGTAGCAATGGTATGAGGCTGCATTCAAAAAAACAGAAAACAGTTCCTAATGAAGAGAAAACCAAAAATTTCTGGCAAACAGAGAAAGTTTTCTTCTCTGTTAACTTTTGATTTTCAAAGTATCCTACAAAAAAAAGTAATACAGAAGGCTATATGATATCAGGCAAAAATGTAAAAATATTGATACCATTATTCACTTGAATTTCTTTCTGCCCAGAGAGATGTTTAGGGCAGAACACAGTCTGGTGAAAAATCCTATGTTTTGTACCTCTTATCACATCAGGCATACCCAATCAGAACACCTAATATAGATCACAATATGTGTAAGTCAAGACCATAAATTAAAGTTGCCATAAATATTTTTTTTTTAAAAAAAAAAAAAGGGTGGTGAAGAGGATCTAAATTTTTATACTTTCAAAGTCTTTCCCAAACATACTAAATGTAAATACTAAATACTAAATGTATGGATACAGCACAAAAACCTATATGGGTCAGTTAGTGAAGAACAATTTACATGCAGAGAGTTAAAACTTCAGAAAACTGACAATATGTGAACAGCTTCAAAACTGAAACTCAAAAGGGGGGCTTAAATAACATTTTCTTCATTGAAAGATAATCAGACCTGCCTAAGAAAAACTTACTTGCATTAAAAAAATATGGTATTTCAAACTCATATCTTCCATTGTATCCTCACTTAACTTTGCTTCTTCATTATAAATAGTGGAATGCAGCCTGAAAAATTTTCCAGCTGGTCTCCAAGCAACATTAACATTCTGACCGTACAGAATCCCACCTGTCCTGCCACATAGCCACATCGCTACCTTCAAAATGTCTCCGAGTAAAATCAACTGACAGATAAACAGAGCCAATCTATGTTATCTGGTAAGATATTCTCAAGCAAGATATATCATCACTGGGTAGACAAATATTTCAAAGGGTTCAGTAGTTAAAATGGCATTTCCTTGGTGGAAACCCAACAAAACCAGCACTCGCTGCTATCTAGGAGCAGTCCATTGTTTGGACATATTCATGGATTTCTCCACGCCTCCAAGCTTCACAAAGAAAAAAGATTCACTAACAAATGCCACTATGAACCTTAAATTCACAAGCAACAGCCCTCAGGGCTTCCTACTTGGCATCGCACCTAAGCATGGAGGCTTTAGGCTTAAAAACCTTGATCTGGCAACTAATTCTGTAGTGTCTGTCATGAACCCAGGCTGCTGAAAGCCTATGAGAGATCGTCTCTTTGTCATAAACTTTTTATTAAGTCCTTAATGGAGTTCAAAATCCATCTTTTCCTTGAAAAGACCTTACAGCCAACCTAAATCTTGAAGTCCACCATCAATAACTGCGCTCATTGAATAAGCTGGAACTCCACAGCAGGGGCTGTTAGGAAAGGAGGCAGAAATGTCCTAAGGAACCGATGCAAGGTCTTTAACAATTCCTGATCCACTCAGCTATTTGATGAAAGTTATATAAAACTCTATTCACAATACGGCATTGTACAAAACAATTGGAAAGAAGGCATTAAAATGAATGGCTCAGAAATTAAAGCAGCTGTTCTCAGACAATGGCTTGCAGCTCAGAGGGAGTCACGAACTCTCAACAGAACTTCATCACACAGATCGGTTTGTATGCCTGAAGGGGGGCCCTGCGGAAATTTTAAGACCACGTAGTAAAGTTTAGACCTTTACTTCAGAACTTTAGACTTCAGATCTTTAGAGCATCCAATCAGCTATATTCTGTAAGTACTTGGATTTTTTCATATTTCTGATTAATTGTATCAGAAAAAATATGCTAAAAATAATCATAGTGGTTCAACTCAGAGATTTAAAAGTTTCACTCCAAATCTGTACCATAGCAACAGCACATATCAATAGACATGCACAAAATTAAAGGATTTTCTTTCATAAAATTCACAGCCTTCAGGTTTACAAACCAATAAATGGAATGAAAGGAATAAAAGAAATCTTTAATCTCTATACTAAAGGAGCTTTACAAACTGCACTAAAAAAATCCGAAGGACTTTGGCTGAGAGATGTCTGTTTTTAAAACAGAAAATGAGTGTGAAACTTTTTATTGAAATTCTCTAGCCCTAAAACTAACTATATTATTTTTGCGATTTCCTGTCTTCAGTGCTGCCATACATCATCTGTTGAGTTCATATATTACAGACGTCTTAAAAATAAACAACTCTAGGCAAAACATGATTGTTAACAACAGAGAATGGGTCTAAACCAAAAAATGAAAAGCAAAACAAGTTTTCAGAATTACATAAATTTTTCTTCTGAAAATAACTTCTGAAAATGGAACTTGTACTTCAGGAGTTTCTGATAACCATTACATCTGCTGTCAGTTATTACAGCAGATTAGAATAGCACAAAATTGTAAAATCATTAGATCTTTAAAAAATGGAGCAACTTAATTGCTTACAGAAGTAGAGGCAAACAGATGATGCAAAAGATACATCACTAAAGAAAATGAAACATTTGGGCATTTTTACAGTGGAAAAAAATAGATATTTGTCTCCAAAAGGCGGTATTTTGTGTTTGTGATACTTCTGCCTTAATTGCTGTTGTTTTCTATTCAGTTAGGAGACTTAGAAACATTCCTGCATTTGAACCACTTCACTTGAACTTGAGAAACCACCAAGATGTTTGTTTTCCTTCTTCTAATCCATGAATAAAAATGAAGTCAAAAGGATGAGACCTCTTAATATTATCGCTAATTTAATGTGACTAGATTCTGTTGGACTTTTTATGCTGCGGTTTCAGATAATTACTTTATCTGAACTAAATTTCCTTAATGTACATGTTTACAAGAGTTCAAAATATGCTACAGTAAAGGGCAGCTGCAGCTTGCTCTAGTGAGTGTGCAAAATGGCAGCAAGAGATAAAGAGCAATGGAAAAATACAGATACTGCTGCTGTAGAAGGTGACGTTACATGGCGATACACAAAGTGGATTGCTGTGACCTAACTGGCTTTTTCTTAGCCTGGTCTAAACTGTCCACCTAACTAGACCGTTATGGTTACAAACAAAAGGCCACAAAAGGATTTGGAAATTTGGGTTCACATCCAAAAAAACCTTATTAGATTACACTGAGCTAAACAGTGGACGGAGCGAAAGCTGTTCCTGCCAAATCATTACTTCTGGAAAGCGAGCAATACTTTCCAAACATTACATTTCATGAGTGATTATCTGAAACTTTTAATAGCAGCTTCCTATATTTTAGCTGTTATTCTTATTACTAGGTCTAACTCACAAGTCTGTCAAGTTTAAAAATTGTGAATCACCTGGTAAGGCATTCTGATTTTCCTCTGTAGGTAAAATGGATTGTGTGGCAATCATAGGAGCTTGGGTATGATCCACTACCAACTAAGACATGCAGATACTTTTCAAAAACAACAACAACAAAAAAACCAAAAAAATCTTTAGTTCTAAAAGGACTTTAAATAACGAAAGCTAAAAAGCAGAACAGGTATTAATGATATCTCAGCATCTCCTTCTGAAAATGTACTGCATACACTTCCGGGAAAATAAAAATATCGTCAATAGATATAAAGCCAACCTAAGCATCCCCCAGCAAATGCAGGCAGACATCTGGTGCCTGGAAGCCCTGTGATCCCCCATCCCTCAAATTCTTAGTACAACACCTGGCAAAATTTCACAGCCAGGAAACTACGGTTAAAGACTGGGCCCTGCCAAAGTCATTTGCAGGTTCAAACATTCTTTTGCCAGCTAATGTAGGTAACAGCTTGTAGCAACAGCTTAAAACTACGTAGGGCTCCTGCCAGCACTTTATGCTCTTGCTGTAGAGGACTTTTTCCAAAAAGGCAGGCTCAGGCAAGTCACAAGACAGTCACTCATCAGTTTAGCATCAATTAAGCTCAACATTCAAATTAGTTTCTTGGACCCATTCTTGTCCTATTGCGAGTCAAAACCTTCTCTTCCATCTAGATACATCTTCAAAGAACCACTCTACAGTCAGTAATGGGACAAAAAAATTGAGGGCTGGTGATTGGGGTAACAAAAACCAGAGAGGGAAACCATTTCACTGGTTTGCCTTTCCAGCTTCCAGCCCAGCTGTCTCTATCATCTGCAGAACATTCCCCAACCTAAGACTCCTCCTCTAAAGCAGGAGCTAACTGCTAGTTTCTGCATATAAATGACATACTAAAGCAAACACTCTTGCTTTCCTAGCTTATTATGTGATTATTTTCTAAAGCAGCAACTTCATTCATTTTTCTTTTCTGTAAAATTTACCAAATCACAAGCAAATGGAAGTAGCTTTAAGATCAAAACTGATTTATCCTGAGAAGACACAAAAAAAACCCATTTTACTTAAGTACCACGCTCTTCCTCACTGTCTCACAATGTTTCCAGTAACATTGGAAGAACCACCTCCAGCACTACAGGAAGCCTCCCTACCTCATCTAGTTTTCTAATCCTCTGAGAAAGCTCAGACGGTTGCTTGCTTGAGTCTTTATTTATTTTTTTATTTTTCTTTTTTAAGGCATAGCACCCAATGAGCCAACAATGAGAAAAGACTGTCAGCTTGTCTAATAAGTGACTATTTTTCAGGTTTCCACAGCAAATATATCCAATGGTATAACAAGACAGCCTGCTCTAAAAGCAAATAAAAGCTAATTAGACATAACCACTATGGTTCTAAAGAATTAAGTAGTGTAAGGAGTTTTTCCATGCCTAGATGAACTGAAAGGGCTTTTTTGTTTGCTGAGGAAACCTAGATTTCAAATAAATGGTCCCTCCAAATGAGCTTTTTAATCCACACACTGGGAACAGAAACTCTAAGAATAAAGATTGTTTTGTTTTGTTTTGACAGCAAGTTGAGTAGGTCTTTTGGGAATCATGAAAACAAAGCAATTTTCTTTTTATCTGTAAAAGGAAAAAAATATATCTTTCCCTTGATACCACATTCTTTGGTATAAAGCTTCGGTGATGGAAAATCTATATGACTGAGTACTTGCACAAAGGTGGCAGTAGTTAAGAATACCTTTGAATAGGACAAGCAGCAGTGGCACACAGGGAAGCAAAAACTGGAGTGCATTTTGGCTCTGTATGACACATTCTTTATAGGAAACAGAAACGACTATAATGAAGTTCTTTAAAACTGGAGAAACCATGACAAACAAACATAACAAACAAAGAGTGGCCATTTACATGGTACCAGCAGGAGCTGAGAGAAGCAGCCACAACGACCCATGAGAGTCCACGCGGGTGGAAGAGGGACCCCAGTGTGGTGCTGCCAGACCTGTGGAGTGTGGGAATGAGGGAGGGGAACGTTTACCTGTTTCTTTGGTAGGAAAACTTGTGTAGAGACAGAGAAAAGCAAGGATACATTGTGCCTTCCTTCTAGCTGTGGCAAGCACCTTAGAAATAAAACAGTAGCTATTAAGGCGGACTTGTGCATACCTGCAGCCTGCAATATAGTTTTAGCAAACAAACATTTCTTTTTGTGGTCTGCTCTAGAACCACTTCACATAGGAAACAGTAATGTCACCCTCACTTAGAGCTGGAGAAAGCAGCCGAGGAAAGATAACGTAGCTAGCATTATGCAGGCACAACCAAAATAAGCCAAGCATTTTAACAGCCTGAAGAGCTTCCCACTCTCTCGTCAAGTAATGAAATACAGTGCAGAGCATTTAGCAATCTGGTATTAAAAAGCTTTTTTTCTTTCATTTTAAGTTGAGGAAAGACACTTAAAAGAAAACTGTAGTCAGGGAAGTTTCAAGAGTGCCTTTTTTTTTTTTTTTAACATGTTGGTGCTGCTTTTCAATTATAAGAGCATCAAAAAAAGCTGATAATTCAGAGTTCCCTCCAACCCAGTTAGTAGCCTAGTCTTAAGCTGATCTTTCCAGCTGTCACTGTATTAACACCTATAAAGCTATTGCATTTTATTTCCTGGGCAACACACCTCAAGCCTTACCTTTTTTGCAATCTGCCAAAAAATCTTACTGTACTGATACTATTTTCCCCCTCTATCCTCTGTTTCCAAATGAAATATCCCTGTTCCTGCCCTAAGACAGTAGTTTAACAGTGAAAACAAATTTCTACTTCTTGTCTCCAAAAGAATGAGACACAGCACGTTCCCAGAAGGGAAGGGGAAAAAAGGATAATTTAACAGAACTGAGAGAGGAGCCTGGAGGTCAATTAAAGTCCCCATGGGAATTTATGAATACAATCTGTTGCATGTTCACTTTTTTTTTAAAAAAAAAAACCACTTTATTAATAGCACATTCAGTTTTGATATTCTCCTTCAAAAAATTTTAGAAGAACTATTTATTTAGGGGGCCTGAAAAACTCCTCTCACTTCTTAAAATTCAGATGCCATTAGCATAAGAACATCATTAAAAAGAAAAAGGAAAGTTAAATTAGAGATGAAGTCTACGTTAAAACAGCTTTTAAAAACCTGTTTTGAAATCAGTATCATTTCAGCACAGCTCAGCTGGGTTCCAAAACTATCAGAGTGGAGAAAAATCAAAAAGTCACTGTACGTTAAAATACTTTAACTTTGGCTTCCTAACAAGACAGCACCATCAATGGATGTATAGATGACAGCACAGCAGACCAGTTTGAAGCTAAAAATAGTAAGTCTAAAGAAAGTGCTTCAACATTATTTTAAAAAAAAAAAAAAAACCTGAAGCATTTGAACTTGAGCTCAAAGCTGAGTTCCACTGAAGACAGGAGAGACACACAGTTAAAACATTTCACTGAAACGAAGCCTAAGATCATACCTTATCTAAGAGTACTAGCTACTTTACTACGTTTTAGTATTAGCCATCTGTCATAAACACAAAGGGCTCCAAGACAACCTTTACCACTCAACAACAGCGTGTTTTCCAGCAGAGAAGGCTGACCGCATCCTGAGAGGAGCAGCAGGAGCACTGCCAGCTGGTCAAGGGAGCAGTTCAGTCCCTCTACCCAGCACTTGCAAGACCCCCCGCTGCAGTGGCACACACACTGCTGCGTGAGCCTGGAGGAGAACCACCAAGGTGGATGGGGCTAGAGCACACGACATACGAGGAGATGCTGAAACAACGGGGATTGCTCAGCTTTGAAAGAGAAGGGGAAGGGAAAAGCCTCTGCTGTCTACAGCCACCCACCAGAGGGTCAAAGAGGAGACAGACCCAGGTTCCTTGGAAGTATGCTGGGGTAGGACAAAAGGCAAACAGGCAAGTTGGAATGCAAAAAATTTGGACCAGGTGTGAAGCCTGTTTATTTCGTACCATGGAAGTGGTCAAGCACAGAAAGAGATATGCAGACGGGTCATGGTCAAAACTTTGCTGAAAAACTTCCTGAGCAACCTGCTCTGAGTTATCCTGCTTTGTTGAGGGATTGGATTAGACAACTTTCAGAAAACATCTAAATGATCCTTACATGAAATCTACATCATTCTACTACTAGTGCTGGTACTGGTTATTACAACCAGTAATAATGACTTCATAGTAGTCAAAAAAAACCCCACACCAAACAAAAAAAACCTTAATATTAGAATTAACAGACTATTCATGACCCTACATGATAGTGCACTTCTTTCTACTTCTGTTAAAACCTTACTGGCTTTCCAATATGTATTAATAGTACTGTTTTCACAGTTATCTTAAACAACCGTGATTGAAAAGCATCCTTAGATACAAATCCTGTAAAACTCAGCCATCTCCATGCCACCACCAACAGATCCACCACTTTTTGCAATTTCAGTCCTAGGCTTCATTAACAAAGAACCTGTCAGTCACACTAGACTGACAGCTTTTACCCTGAATTTATAACCTCTGCAGAGAATACAAATCAGTATTGAAATCAGCAAGTGTAAGATACTTAATTGTAACTCCCATAACTGGTATGAAATGTAAAATAGCAATAAGGGGGACCTTATTTCAGCCTTTCAATATATAAAGGGGGCTTATAAGATAGATAGGGAGAGACTTATTTGCCAGGCCCTGCAGCAATAGGACGAGGGGAAATGGCTTTGAACTATAAGAGAATAGAGTAGAATGGATACAAGGAAGAAATTCTTCCATATGAAGGTGGCGAGACACTGGCACGGGTTGCCCAGAGCAGCTGTGGCTGCCCCATCCCTGGAAGTGTTCAAGGCCAGGCTGGATGGGGCTTGGAGCAGCCTGGTCCAGTGAAAGATGTTCTTGCACGTGGCAGGGAGGTGGACTAGGCGATCTTTGAAGGTCCCTTCCAACCCAAACCATCCTATGATTGTTAAGAGTTCTGGTCCTCTTTGCTTTCTCACCTTCGTGTCAAAAAAAGGAATATGGTAGAAATGAGGAAAGACTGAGAAAAAGGCAAAAAGAACAATCAAATTAATGGAACAGTTCCAACATACAGAAGTAGTAATATTATTTTTACTAGGCCCTTGGGCACTAAATGCATGTACAATTATGCCATATTAGTGTACTTATGTCTGGATTCACAACAAGCTAATATTAACACTCTGTTTAGCACGATTCTGCCTTCATTAGCATAACAGGCCACTGCTCTAGCTCCAGATGAAAGCAACAAATCAAGTACGCTGTCTTTCAAGCTGGAGGAAAAAAACCATTAGGGGCTAGGATTACAACAAAAGTTTCATAAAATCAAAAGCGGCAAAATGAACGTGCATAGAAAACACGGCTGTTCCAAGATAAGACAGAAAAAGGCCTGTATAAAATATCAGAGGCAAACCCAAAAGCACGGTTATGAACCACCATGCGCTGGCCACTATCAAGACAGAACGGTGGTGAGACAGGCTTTGTCTGACACAGCATGGCCATTTTTACCGAAGTGTGAAAAATCCACAGTGCAGTGGATGTATGGTTCTTGTCTGCGATCCAGAAGACAGGGACAAACGGCCAAATCAACCACCTGCTGAAGTATTATCACTGGCTGAACTAGTAATAATTTAAAATACACTTTAGTAGTTCAGGCAGTGATAATACTTCAGCAGTTGGTTGATTTGGAATTGCTGCTCCAGCAAGATATAATCTGCAGTAGCAAAAACAAAAATGCAGAGAACAGATAATAATCTCTTGGGCTATGAACCTAAGAAGTGTTTTTATCAGGAGAACTAATGATTATGAAAAGCTGATATTCATAACAGTTTCCAAATCTTCCAATTTCTGGAGGATTCAAATGCAGCCTATGTGAATTTTTCTGTTTCAGCCACTCTGGAGTTTCAGACATAACGAAGTATTTCACAATACTTTATTGTCACATTCCCCCACTATCCTTTATGTTCAACTAGTCTGCCAACAGCCCAGGAAAGCCAAGACCCTTGAAACTTTGCTTATATATACTGGCAGAAGATGTGCCTGCATGAGAACTCTCTGTGATTCTATACTTGTCGATCATGTCACTGTATGTACAAATAATCACCCAAACTTTTGTGTTTGCAATTTTGTTGAGATTATAGGATGTGGTTTTATGTATTCAGCTCCTGTTATATCTTATCAACTGATAAGATCTAATTATACCCTGATTTAAATGCTGCTGCCTACCCCCACTGGAATGAATCTCATTCTAATAAGAAAACTGCTGCAACATGAGGACCTGAAATGATTGCTGAAGCGAGCTCAAGAAAATGGACAGAAGACTCCCATTACTGTCCATCATGATGTAAAAGAAATACAGCACATATTAGAACAAGTCAAGAAAGATGCATAAAATCTAATCTGCAAGCTGCTTGCCTTACACCAGCTGGAAATCCTTCTGATTTTCTTCAGAATCTTCGTAATAGAGACAGAATGGCATTGCCTAAATACCATGTTTATTAGCAGTTTCTTTATAAATACAAAATATTTTAAAAGGTGGTTGGAAATTCTTCTTGGATGGTCACCAACTACTACAGGAATTCTCAACCAAATGCTTCACCCTGTTGCTGTCCTGCTGATACTAATGATTTTACTTTTTATTTTGGTGATTGTACCATACATTAGAATTTGGATCATTGTAAAGTGACTGGCTTACCACTGTCTGTTACACTGAGTGTTTATGTGCATGATAATCCGCACACTGTACATGCACAAGATGTCCCTAAATCTGACTAAATACAGTGAAGCTTGAGTGACTACAGTCACGGGGTGGATGTATCACTAGAGTCACTCAAGCTCCACCTAGAAGTAAAGAAATAACAAAAAAGAAAGTTAGGAAGGGGAAAAGTTAAGGAAGACTTCATCGTAATTCTTGGGATCGATCGATGGGCCAAACCTGTCTTCTTCCCCACAGGGACACCTATCAGGTAAGAACTATACTATGTTGTATGTGCACTTAATGATTTAACTCCAAGTGGCTTTTATTAATGATTAGATTTTGTGTGCATACTCTTTCACGCTTGTTCTTACAGTCAGTGTACTATCAACGGCAATATCGAGCCTTAGTCTCTCACAAATCTGTCTAATAAAAATCCTTAGCTGAGCTCTGTTTTGCGTGAGTTTCCAGAAACTTGAGTAATTGATTTGACTAGTGAATCTGTCACTGTGAATCCCTGAAAAAGGACAGGCAAATCACCTTCTGATATAATGTGCTGTCCAGTAGTCTCTGTAGCAAGCTCTGACAAGCTGGTCGGGTGCAAGGGTTTCATCTTTCCTGGGACATTGACAGACTAGTTGAACATAAACGGCTGGGGGAAAACCTCCCCCTTAACATGACAAGTATGATTCTTCACAATTTTGCATCAGATGTAATCATTAGCATCAACACAAAACCAGCACGGAAGCAGTTCACGTCTATTTGCACAAGGAAGAAACCCTATGGAGAATCAGATTAGTAACCTCCTCTGATTTGTTTTATAATGCTGTCAGTGCTTGCAACAAAATTCCTCCAGCAAGAAGCACTGACTATCTTTAATATATCTTCGCCATGAAGTCAAATCTCATTGATTTCCAGGAATTAGAGAGAGACTGTCTCTGCATTAACTTCAGAGAGTTCCTCAAGAGTAATTCTTGCTTGTGTCAGTGAGACTGACAGTAAGTAGCTGAATCTATGTACAATTGTCTGTACATAGCTGAAATATTGTTTGCCTGTTGTTTTATGGGATAATACACTATGGGTCTTACTTTCACTAAATCATTTTCAAAAAAGTAATTTCCAAGCATGACACGCAGACGTCCTGTATCATCAGCTGTGACTAACTTGGTGAACAAAGGCTCCTAGATCAAACAGAATTAAAAAACAAAACAAAACAAACAAACAACAACTATAGTGCTGCACAAAACCACAGGCAAAAGTCATCTTCTCATGTCATGATGCTGGTTTTAGGGAAAATAGAATTAATACTCCATAACAAACAGTTCAAGGTCTTTCATGTACTATGGAATACATCTAATCTGCAAGCTGCTTGCCTTACACCAGCTGGAAATCCTTCTGATTTTCTTCAGAATCTTCGTAATAGAGACAGAATGGCATTGCCTAAATACCATGTTTATTAGCAGTTTCTTTATAAATACAAAATATTTTAAAAGGTGATTCTCTAATAACTGTTAAAATCCAGCAGAGTATAAGATCATGCTTGATCTCTTTTCCCTCAATTAAGTATGCGCTATAAGATAGAAGCATGCAGGACAAGGATCTTTTCATTGCTTCTGTGCAACCTCACAATCTAGCAGATAGAAAGGAAGATCATAAAGAGCGTATTAAATTATTTAGAGAACTGAGCCCATTTTTCAAAAATATACAAGACTTCTGAGAGAATTCCTTAAGAATATCACTGAGTAGATTTTTTGCTGACTTTATACCCTTATCAAGTTAGCCCACCATCTAAAAGAAAGGACAACATCCAAATGATAGACATCGTTCAGAAAACAGTAACCTGGGTGTATATATGTAAAAGCTGGTATTTAAATAATGCATCTCCGTCTCCTCTTGTGGTCCCCTACTGAATTCCATCTGTTTAAAATTTTTACAAAGGAATTTTAAAGTTTTGGACAGACATCATGTTTCAAAACCTGTGTGTCTTATGCAGCAGCTTACAGCCGGTCCTAAATAGACAAGGCAGCCCCAATAACACAAGCGAAACAGAACCATTAGGACTGGAGCCAAGCCCCACCAGAGCAGCCACTCTGAAGGGGCACATTTCCACCTCATCACCATGTTTGACCACATTCAAATCAAAGCATTTAAGTGACTGGTCATTTCTCCGATGCCTGCAGTGATCTGAGCCATTTCAGTGTCAACAGACATTTCTTTGGCAATAGATACTAACATTAACATTAAGGTACCACTTCTAAACATACTGCAAGAGGATTATGGTCTCAGAATAAGAAGGGAGCATCAGAATTCCTTCAGTGTTAAAAGTAAAAGCAAACAGGTTTTGATGTGGTAGTGAGAAGAAGCACAGCAAAAGCTTTGGCCTGCAAGCCAGGAAGAACAAACACAAGGCTCACAGGAAAACCAGAATATTTCATAAAGATTTACACATATTTTCATGTAACTATCAAGTAGTCACAGTGTTACACACTCCCTAGAAGATGCAGAAAGTTCAGCTGATCTCCAAATACACCCTGGGCAAGGACAGGTCAGAGTTAGTACTCAAAAAATCCAACTTTAAAGGAAGACTGCACATCTGCTTCACTCACAAAGGTGGTCTGCTTCAGGACCACCACAACGTTGGCTGGCCACATAGACCATGATATATTATCATGCGAAAAGAAACACAGTTCATCGCAGAAGAACATCTACTGTTTCCCAGAGAGGAACAAAGCACTAAGAAAGCCCCGGCACACCAAAAGATGAAGGGGAGGGTTTAGGTAACGTTCACAGCACAGACTTTCAGTGGCACACTATTGTCCACCAGAACATGAGGAGACACAAACTCGGACAGACACCAGTGTGCTGGCAGAAGGTCCTCGTGGAGAGATGCTACCAAAACCCCAGTGAGGTTTAGCAGTAGGAGTCGTTTGAGCTTGTTTTGTTTGGCAAAGTTTGATTTCCTTATTCTGGTACAAGGACAGCACTGCAAAACCGGCAGAGTCCATCCTACAACTGCGTTCTCAAGGCTGTAATTCCAAGAGAAGCAGGCACAGCTGTCCCTCGCCCCTTGCCACCACGGTCACCTGCTAGGTACAGCGGGGCCTAGGGCACAGGTCCTTCTGCAGCCAGGGCTGTGCTGCTGCAGGGCCCCGAGGCCACATCAAGCACTGGGTACTGGTACCGGGCAGAACAGTTTCTCTACTGGAAGATCATCTAGCACAGACAGCTTTGATTCACTCTATATACTATTTTAAGGAAAGGAAGATTCCAACTCAGGGCTCATCCCACCCTGTGAACAGGTACTTTGGTTTTTGGCTCTGAACGCGGGCAGAAACCACTGTGGAACTCAAACTGCCCCGCAGCACTGAAGAATGCAAGGGAACACGTCCTAGTCACCAAATGAAGACTGAAGAAAAAATAAGCAAAAAATGGTTTGGCACCAAAATAATCCCTTACTTTGAGTTGGTCTACCTACACCCTACAGACCATAACAGAAAATCATAATTATAACAGAATCAACACAACCATCTACTAAAAACAAACTTTAGATTCTGTAGGTTTTGCAGGCACTACTAACACCCTGAAGCTATGTCCCTGGGCCTACACATCTGTCCCAGCAACCTGCTTTCAGGTCATCCCAGCTGTCCTTAAAGATGCTACACAGGAATATGTTACATTCAGCTTCTTCCTAATTTCATTTGCTAACGTTCAGTTTTGCAGGGAGGCAAAAGAGCAATGATGGGAACTGAATCAGCAACTACGGCAGTACCAGGGCACATGCAGCAAAATCATTAAATATACGTCTATATGTAGAGATAAATAAGAAAATCCATGGTAGACTAATTGCCACACATGGAAGGTGCTGTTAGGACAAGCTTTTTAAATATTTTTGGTCTGCTCACATTCTTGGCCAAATCTGTTGGAGTTAAGAAATAACACCTGGAGAAAGCCACCTATATTACATCTCGTTGAGATTTTTTTGAGGCTTCAACTTTAACATCATGACTTGCACAAATGCAGCAAACATTCTCAGCTGTAAAATTTCTTTCTTAAAGGCAGAAAGAGTCTAAACTGCATTAAGGGAAGAAGCTGTTTCTAGGTCTAACACAAATCCTTACCTAGGGCTTCAGAAGCACACGTGCACTACCTTAAGTCAAACATGACCCAAGACAAACTTCATAAAGCAATTCACAACATCCCACTGGAAGAATGTGGTCAGCAACTAGTTACTGAATAGCATTACAGTTTCCCCACGAGCTCCTAGTTTTCCTGGATTTGAGGGCAAAAAGTATCACTAGCATAGGTGGAATTTCAGGTAACCTCCCCTGGCTCCAGGGCAAACTGCAAATTTTACCCAGACATGTACGTCCTCTCTATATGCACAGGAGCTACTTTTCCAGGATGTTTAACTACCTTCCAGAGGCAAAACAACTTGTTAAGAAAAACATGTTTCAAGAAGAAATACTAAAACCAACAGAAATAGTATCAAGCCCTAACTCCTGCTACAAAAAAAAAAAAAAAAAAAAAAAAAAAAAGGAGGGGGCAATTACTCCATTTAGAATTTGTCAGGCAAAACTGCTTCATACCATGAGTAAGTTACAACAGCCTGGTTGGCATTTGGTTGGGTGAGGCAACAATGGAAGTTAATTTTCAGTGTCAGATATAAGAAGCATCTGCATCTTTGTATGGATACCAGAGAAATATTTTCATGTTTCTCAGTAAAAGCATCATTGCCCAACTGTGCCTTCTGCCAGCTGTCACCAACCTACTAAGCAGGCTGAAAGGAAAAATTCTGGGGCAGGAAGTCCGGGGAAAACTTGTAAACAAAAACAGAGGGAGAGCAAAGCTGGAAGAAAGCTGTTGTTTGGGCCACCTACGTTTCAGGGTGGATTTCCAAATATCTCCATTCAATGACCTCGTATTTGCTGGCATTCTCTGAGATGCCACTTAAATCACTGCAAGAAATCGCTACTGCTGATCATGCAGGCTATGAAGCTAATCCAGTCTCACCCCCCACCTAGACACATCTTCATACATTCTCCACCTATATATACCTATACGTGTTCTGCATCTACACAGCTAGGATGAAAGCACCAGCAGACAAGCACAGAAGGTGGAGAGTGGAGGTGAAAATGATTTGCCTGACTATAACACATGGGCGGAGAGGAAGCAGATGTAAAATCAAGTTTACAACATAGAAACAACACCACCTTTGATGAGCTCATGCTCTCTGACTTTGGGAAACCAGACAACAAAGGAAGTTTTCTATTTTGAACAGCACAAGGGTAACATATGCTAGACAATGGTAATTTTTCATAGCAACACTGTAAATAAGGAAAAAGCAAAGTATGCCTGCAGTCATAAACCAATTCCTCCAAGTGTTTTGCCAAAAATAATTACCAGCCTATGAATGCCTGCAGGAATCATCATTCAATTACCTAATTTTCATCTAAAGAGAACGGTGGATGTTTAAGAGCAAATATAGTAAAACTATAGTACCAATATAGTAACACCGCGATGTAACAGCCATTGGACTTGATCTCTGCACCTGACACACTAAAACACAAATTAATAATTTGCACTACCAAAAATTACTCAACTGTAAATTTATACTTAGTGTAATACACCAAGTGAAACTACAAGAAAAGTCTGGTCATAGCATGGTAACTTGGAGATCAATTCCATCACAAAAAGTAGTTTCTTTAAAGACAGAAAATACTTTAAAGTCCTTTCCCCTTTGAGAAGTGCTAACTTCAACTGGGTTAAGAGGAGGATACACATAACCCACCACACTCAATTATCTTTTGGTTTAATAATATGCTCATACACTAAGTTATACAACATATTTTAACACAGAAGCTCACTCGTGTGAAGAAAATTAATTCCTCTGGGCAACACACAGTTTAGGAAGCAGTATGACCATGTTCCTCTCGTAAGTAAGGCAGCGCACTAGGAGGGGATCACGAGGTCAAAGTCACTTGAAGCTGAGGTCCCTAGATGTACACAACACATAATTTGTAGGTTTTATGTCAGATTAGATTTAGCCTGGCCCCCTAGGCAGAACGCTGCCACACACAGGCTGTTAGGAGCTGCCCTGAGATTTGATTTGAAGCTTCACGTCTCCAGGAGTCTGAGCACACCGAATGGATCCTGGAGTGGACCTCCAGTTTCATTTCCCCTGAAGGAAGTTACTCCATGGGCACTAACACCACTTTGCTATCTGAACAAACAGTACATGGGGGTGATGATGGGACATGAGAAGAGACTCACTGCAGAGCTATGCTTCTGTTGGGAGCCAAAATGCTAATGCAGATGCAGTCAATGCATCTTTTAGTAACTGACAGCAACTAGAATGGTTCTGCATAAAACCACACCAGGAAAAAAAACAATACAAGCTGCTCCTAATAACTATCAGGTTTTATTTTAAATTAATGTAGAAGAAATATAGGATAAAATTATTTTGACATTTTGTAATGCTAGCACAGTGTATTTAATCATGCAGCAACTCCCTATGGGTTTCAGTTTCATTCTTTTTCCCATCTGATATTTTTTCCCCTCCTCATTACTAGTTTTTCAAGTTCCGCCTAAAACCTGAGGATCATCTCAGGTCCTTTACCACTATTGTTGATAGCTTTTGACAATAAACAGAAGATTTTAATTTTTTCTCTACAGATGAGATTTTTTTTTCTCAACAGAATTGTAAGGTCCTATCCCTTGCTGTAGGGCTGCAGATCTTTTTATTAGACAAGGTTAGTAAATAATGATAAAAAACATGGGGACTGGGGCAGGGGCAGGAGAAAAATAAAGGCAAGGTCTGAGAGCTGGTTATGTTCTACACCCTCTTCTTGCATCCTGGATTTTCAGGAACAACTGACATACACAAGGGAAAAAGAATTTCTAATTTTAAAATCACAGAATCATTTAAGTTGGAAAAGACAGTTAAGATCATCGACTCTTAACTGTAAACGTAACACTGCCAAGCCCACCACTAGAATATGTCC
The DNA here is from genome assembly GCF_017639655.2 of Falco naumanni. Classification (NCBI taxonomy): domain Eukaryota; kingdom Metazoa; phylum Chordata; class Aves; order Falconiformes; family Falconidae; genus Falco; species Falco naumanni. Next base: position 91,848,438 of record NC_054058.1, read on the forward strand.
CTAACCACCACCTCTACACATCTGATGCAAATGCCCCAGCCGCAGTCTTCCCTGAGGGCTCCTCTAGTTTCTGCAGCACTAAGGTCTGCTGGTATTTGCAAGGTGCCTGCCAAAACAATGCTGCATGCAAACACTCAGCCTCCAGCTGGTTTTGTCTTTGACCTGGATTTGAAAGAGTGACCATAATGTGAAACTGGATTTGTCAGCAGAGATACGGAAAGGTTGAATAAGTTGGCTTTTACTTTTTAAACAGTTTAAAGACATGTTTACCATGTTGCTACTGAAAGTTGTCGGAAACTATAAGCATGTTTTTAATTCAAATAAGAAACAAATCTTGTCCATTAGGAACAAATTTAGGTACACGTTATTGTTACTAAGCCAACGGCAATGTGAACACCAAGAAGATTAACTTATCAATGTTACTGCAACGTGCATCCATACTTCCAGCTTCAGGGAAGACTACTGTTTACTATTTAAGTGCATTTTAAATTTAATAGTTTTAGATCCAAGCCTTCACATCAAATACAAATTACTTTACTTTCTGCTGTTCAATGATGACAATAGCTTTTCTTCCGACCGACCCCCACGCATCTTCTGATCACTTAAAGGCAGGTCTCAAGACAGGCGTCCCTGCTTTCCAGCCTTGCCCTGCAGATGCCACCGGCCCTTTCGCAGCAGCCAGTGAGGCCTCAGCTCCTGTACATCTCACACTTCCCTCAGCAGCAGGTGCCGGTTGCTTAGAAACACTGCAGGAAAGAGGATTCTGTATTGGCTTCAGATAATGATGAGCTCAATTGATAGCAGCTGACTGAAGATGACATTCTTTTAAGTCTTCCCATATTTCAAGCCAACCTTCGCAGTAATAAGAAAAACCCACGACACATTTAAAGAAGCTGAGCGAAAGCCAGGACTGAACTGGGACAGGGGAAAGCAGAAACTCGTGGTTATGAGTCTAGTTGTAATTTACTGAAAGAAAAAAAAAAAAAACCACAACCAAAACAAACCCAAAAACCAAAACATCACAAACAAAACTTCTCAAGAGACAGTCTTGGGGAAAATGATTTGCTGATGTCAGAAGAGAGCTTAGAAGATGTTTACTTGTGCCACAAAAACGCAACTGATCTCCCCCTTGACTCAAAGAACATCAGGGCATTTACAGTGGGCACTTCCAGGTGCATCGCAGACCTCTGAAGAGCACGCTGGCTCTTTCACTTCTAGTCCAAACGTGACAGCATCGATCAGCAGCTGTTTCTGCTCAGGTCACTCTGTGTATCATGGGCAGCAGCTGGCTGACAAGGTGATCCAGGTGACAGCGAAACCCAGATGACTGAATGGGGCATTTTGCAGCAACGCTATACACTACATTCTGCATCTTTAAAATAACAAATGAAAATGAAAACTGTCCAATATCACTTATCATTAAAGGAAAGCACACAAATTTCCCATGAGAAATACTGAGGCTAGGCTATAACTCACCACTCAAAACGGACAATGGGAGAAGCATTGAAGATGTGTAACCCAGCAACATTTCCATCAGCAAGAAATATCTAAAATTCAAAAAACCCACCAGGAATAGCCTCTACAAAAGGAGCTGGGGAGGCAGTAGCTTGTGGGAGAGGAACAGATCCAGAGGCATGAACCCACAAACATACCAGCAAAGGAGATCAGCACATGTTGCCCTTACTTGAAAAGGACACAGGGAGGTGTATCTGGCTCTGCTGACAGAAGCTTTGCAGCTGAGTCAGGCAACTGCTTTTTCTTCTGTGCTCTCTACAGATGGCCTGCAGTGAGGGTGCCATCCTATGTTGCTGCAAAGCCAAGTGTTTACTTCAAAAACACCCAGCAACCCTCTGCCACATGGCTCACTCACACATGCTCAAATCTTCCACCAACATCTATCACAGCGACAGAGAAACTATTTTATGGAGGAAGTGCAAGCCTCCAAAGATGTAATACATCATGCTATTTATATAAGAAGAGAGGCTGAACATTTTTTTTTTTTTACATTGATTCTTCCAGATAATTCACTCTGTAAACTAACCTGTAAGCGTAAGTCTGGAAGAAATTAATGTCATCCCACTGTGCTACAATACCAGAATTCAGATTTTAAACAAACAACCTTCCTCAGCAAAGGACAGCAACTCAATTCTGTGACTAAGAGCAGCAGTATTTCACTTCACCATTCACGTCTGATAGATTGTATTGCAGTGACATTGATTTAAAACGGGAGACTTTTCTGTTCCCAGCGGACAAAGACAACAATCGCAAATGTCACCTACGTGACACACTTCTTCCCAGGCCTCAGGTAGAGAGAAGCTCTCAAGAGCAGCCAATGTGACATAACAATAGCAAAAACATATAGTTCTGTCCATAAAGGAGACATCAACATTTAAGTAACCACTTCAGGATACCAGCATACAAAACAAGCGCCAGCATGCCCCTTCTTCTGCGCAAGGTAACACTGAACCTTCTTGACTCTTCAGCCCATGAAGCTCTACAAATACATATTGCCATAGGAGAACAATCCCCTAACTCAACATTTGTTATCCATTTTCTCTCTTAACATTCTTCCTAACACCACAGTCTACTTACACTTTGTTCCTCCCAAAGGCCAGGTATTTGCTTTATAATCTCTAAGTCCATCAGTGGCACTAACTCCCTGTAACATTACATCACAAGGATGAACTGGAAAGATTGTTTAGATTGTAAACTTTCCACAAATGGCACTGTATAACTTTTAAATGAGTAAAGAAAAGTCTTTACACTAAAAGCCATTTATTTCCATCTCAAGCACTGTGATACAGATCTAACATCTGCATCTCCAACATCTTCCCTTATTTTACAAGGATGGAAAGCAATACTTAAGGAGGTAATAAACACATTAATCTGTCGCCAAAACAGTGACTTCTGGCTGTTCACATTTGGTATATGCTGGAAGGCAAGTCTCAAAGACATGTAGATACCAAAGAGCAGAAAGCCAAAATGAATTACAGCATGACAACAGCTTTTTAGTTAATAAGAGGAGAACAAATATTTATTTATTTTTTGCTTGCTCTTGCTTTCTCAAAGAGAACCACCATGATATCAGTGGTCTGGCATCAAAGAAAAAAGTAAAGTAAATAATGCAAGACTTTTCAGAACAAACTATACAAATAATTCAGTTGCTCCTTGAAGTGCACTTCGTATGTTTTATATATGAAATAGAGAGAAAAAAATGCATAGACTGTATTTTAAAAGAATTCTTCTTAAATTCAGTGGACATATTCAGTTTGAAGAATTGAAGAGAAGTTTAATCTGGAATAGTATAAAGACATATATATTCAGACCGAACATTCCAGTTGTCTCTTCCAGGTATACCACAGAAGTGCGTCTAATGGCCTTGTTTGCCCCAGAAGTAACAAACCTTTCTGGACATGGATAGCCCAAAAAGGTTTGAACAGAAAGATTCATTAATAACTTAGCCCGGGGGGAGGAGAAGAAAAACAATGTCATAAAAACACTACACTTAACAAGTGAGAAAGCACTTCCCTGCTCTTTCAGAATCTCATTGTTTATGCTGACGTTGTAGATTCACAGAACTACTGGGGAAACTTCAGCTGTGGCTTTTAGAAGCCCAAGTGCGTTTTTCATCCAGTATTGCAACACTGTCACAGTCTGTGCAAAGTGTCCAGGCATCTTTTGGAAAACATGTGAACCCAGGGTAGGATATTGCTGAGACGCACCACTGCATCACTCATTCACAAATTATGCACTACGCTAAATGGAAATTTTTTTACTTGAAAACGTTACCGGATGGCATAATGCTATCACAGAAAGTATCAAGCATCCATCCTAACCTCAGAGACGATCACTACTTCCTGATAACATATCAGCAAAGTCTAGGACATTGTTTCCAAGGTCTAATATGTACAAGACACTCTCCCTTTCTGGATGTGACATCCTTAGTAATAAAGCCACAAAAGAGCAGAAAAATTATTTAAGGCAGGCTGAAATGACAGATACAGACCAAAAGAAAGCATGGGCAAAATTTCAAGTTCAGATTTCTCTAAAGTACATCAAAACCTGCAGCTGCAAGCGGCAAGTCTCCATTAGTTTCTCCTAAGCCTTCCTTGTAGCTAACCAATTCATTAGTCATTGTTAGTGAAACAGAAGAAACAAGAATTACTCATCACTATTAAGTATTACAAGGATTAAAGAAACCAAAAGACAATGATACATCTGAAGAAGTAACAAAAACAAGTTAAAGAAATGCAGAAAATATGAAACAACTAAAGCTATAATAACAAGAATTCCACAGAGCTCATCACGAAGAAGGTCTGTACTTCAAACATGCATGAGGGATTAATTTGTGATTCCTGTTTCAACTAGAAAGCTTTTCATACAAGTGTGTTTCACTTTAGAACCAGTCAAGATCTAATGCACGTAGATTGTCTGTCTGCATCTCTTTGGGGATGTATTGACCTAGTTAGCTATCTAATGCAGTTTCTGGTGATCATTTCTTAAGTTTTGTCTTTGTGTTGCTTAGTATTAATTTGTAAAAAGACTGTAAGAGTGTTACTGTGTCTGTGCACTGCAGCTCAGCTCACGTAAGCAGAGCAAAGGAACAGGTTCCATTGATGGTTTGGGGTTTGTAAAACGCTTCAGGAAAGTATTACAGCACCCTAAGCTTGAGAGATAGCACGAGTCAAGCACCGCACTGCAAATGCAACAGCTGACGCAGATGTCCATGACAGCCTCCACCCCACACTGCCTGCGTGTTTTAGAATCATGTGAGACCTACAGGCCACAGAAAAATCTTCCTCACAAGCACCTAGAATCCCACCGCAAGGCAGTGATAATTTGTTGTTGTTTTACCTGCACAGAAATTACTCAGACCAACCTCCAAAACAAGGCTATTCAAGAGAATATTACCCTGGGTGAATATGCAAGGAGCAAGGTCCTTAAGCCATGGAGTAACAGCCTGAACACTTGCTTGGTTTAGCAGCACCCACTTGGGTACATGTGACAGAAGTGTCAGTACTAAGCCAGCTTTGTCAGCATCCACGCTTGGAGCTTCTGAAGAGCTTCCACCCACGGCCGGCACACACCCTCTGCCCCCACCTCAAGGTGCGCATACACACTCATGTACTTTAGCAAAAAAATTTTGAAGATGGTCTAGTACTGCCAGGGGTAGTTGTGGGAGCTGAATCCCATCACAAGTTTCATGCAACCCTTGGAAAATTCCTTTGGTGCAAAGCCCCTGCCTGTTCACTCTCTAGAGTAGAATTAGTAGGACTTCATTGCATTAAGGATTTTGAAAATGCCATAATTCAGAAATCAAGAGGTGCATGCTTTTTATACAGAGGCATTTCCTCATCAGATTGCAAAACAACAAATACTTTTCCTGAAAAATGCTGAAGAACTTTGTTAACAGGAGGCAAATCCTACAAAATAAATAAATAAATAAATAAATAAATAAATTCATTAGTTGCTATCAACTTTTGGAACATTTAGTTATTACCTAAAAAAAAATACACAACAACAACAACAAAAAAAAAAAAACAAACCACCAAAAAAAGCCCCAAACACCACAAAACACATCTACATGAATAAGATCATCTGCTGAAAAGCTGAAAAACCCCTCAGATATAAAAAAAAAAAGTTACAGAATTACAACAATCACTTATGCTCCAAACTGTAGTTAGTCTATGGGCTAAGCTTAAGTATGCATAATATACTAAAACCATGCATGGGGAGACCTGACAATTTCATGGATGATAACTCCAGGGTCATCAAAAGATGTACTTGGGTAAAATATCATACGTGCTCGTCGTGCTCTTCTACTCTTGCTGACCTTTGCTCTTGGCTACTGCTGGTTCAAGATTGGGCTAATGGGATACTTGAACAAATACTTAAGCAGAATTACAGGCAATTCTAATACTTTCATTTCCATAAATGTGTGAATGCATGTCTTCACTTCTGCATGTCCGAACATTACTGCTGAATGCTCTTTCAGTGCTACCGACACATACATTTTGTTAATTAAAAAAAATCATGCAACTATCTGTCTTCAGTCACTTGAGTCCATACATTAGTAAATGAGACAGGATAGTCCTCTAGCAGCTGATTTACTACCACTAGAAGATGCCATGTAACAGTGAATTGCAAATGGTATAAGCATATTTCATAGGTGACACATACATAGTATGTGAATTATACTGTTTCTCAGAAAGGTGCTGTAATCAAAGGCTTGATAGCTTGGGTCTATTCTCAATTCTACCAGAAATTAAATCACACTGCTTCAGCTATTCTTTCTGTAAAATAGCAGGTTGATCTTGATCTCTCATCAATGAGCTGCATAAGGACCACTACCAATGGCTACCCAGTACCTAGAATCTTAGTAGTGGAAGACTTGTAAGAGGAACTGAAGCCATTATTTCCAGTCCATTTCATACAGCCCTGTGCAAAATACTTCAAATGGAGGAAAAGAGGAGAAAGTGGTTTGCTTGAGCTTTTAAGAAGTTTGGCTCCATGCTGTGCTTCCCAACAGTTTGAGAACACAGTGTAATTTTTACAGTTCAACGATAAGTGCTTTTTTTTAATGAAGAAGAAAAGGCAAAATTTTCTTGTTTTCAGGATCACAACTAGCCCATAATTACAAGTTACTTTACAAAGCACATAAGAAGTTTGCTGATGTATTATCACAGGAGTGGTTCAGTTACTGTAGTAACAGATATTCTTGCATGTTTTCTCTAAGAAATACAACAAACACAGGAAAAATATATACAACCCTTACAGGCTACACCTGCTGTTCTCTGGTCTAGCTACACAGAAGAATGAATCACTGAAAACAAAAAATCATGTAAACGCTCCCTGAAGACAAATAAGAGTCTGCAATTCATGTAGAAATTCATGAAGTCTTTCTTGTTGAAAGATTTCAACAAGAGCTTTGAAAGTGATAACTTAAAATATACAAGTAAACCACTTGTTCAATCGGAAAAAAATTCTGCAAGTACATTTAAAACTTCCTTGAACTAATTTAAGCTTTAAATCCAAGTTTATTCTAAATTGTGGATATAATGTACTTCTAAAACTCAGGCCCTAAAGGCAACTTACATTGTAAAAACAGTTTAAACATCATTCAAGGTTTATATTCTCAATAGAACTCAAACTGTAGATGATACTTTTTCTTTTTGTAGCCATATCAACTACCACAAGCTGCTGAAAAAAATCCTGAAAAAAACTACTGTGCTTATCACCATAGGAACAAAGTGCTACACTTTTGAGAATGATATCTTACGGGATTCACACAAAATTGATTAGTGGTTTTCAATGGTCACGTCTTACGATTGGAACTCACATATTTTGTCCAATATAACACTAATGTCTCAATATTGTTATTACAAAATGTAAGCAAAAATTACATCTAATACCACTATCAGTATGAAACAATATTCCAATCTGCAAAATCATTAAGAGTATAGATGGGAAATTTTATCACTAAAAAAATTTAATACATGTAAGAATAGCAACAGGAAGAAAAGAAGATTGTTTGAAATTATCCAAGTCATGATAAAAGAAAACTGCTGAGCTGAAACTGAACACTGCTCTTCAGATTCATAAGGTTCCAAAATACAAGGTGGGAAAAGGCATATAACAGGTTCTGTAGGTTAATTTCTCTCTGCTGGAGTTAGAGAAAAAAGGAACAGGAGTTTATCAGCATGGCAGAAGACTGCAAGCTTTATTAAAACTACATTTCAAAATAACTCTCAGTTGATTTTGAAAACCAGTTTCAGCTGATAAGAAGAAAAAAATATCCACTCAAAGCATATTAGGAGCCCTTATTTTTAAGTATTTTTGTGATGTAGTGTCTCCTAACATACCGATTTATAAAATGTACAGTCTAGTAAAATGCAGCTGCACCAATGAAAGACCTGTGAATGTTTTCCAGAATTCACATTTTTAATGGATCTGCCTGCACCTGAATAGAGAATATACTGACCTCCATCAGTCACACTTGGGGGGTGGGGGGTGGGGGTGGGGGTGTATGCGTGTGTGAGGCAAAGACAGCACTGTATAGACCAGCTGATATTTTGTATTTTGATCCAGGCTCACACAGCACAACAGACGACTGGCTGCAGATGGTAGGGAATGTTTCTCAGATGAGAACAGAACACTAAACTGAGTGATGACTTCTCAAATTTGTAAAATACAAATAATTTGCCTCAAAATCACTAAATAAATAATTTAAAAAATATTCCACATCCTCTGTAACACTGTTGGGTTATGCTACAGTCAGATTCAAATATTGAATAAATTAAGCTATATTTTTAAAATGTGTCTTTCTGTTTATTTCAAGGATTTACCCCTAATACAGCATGACAAATATTTTAAATCAAAACATTATCATTATGCGGCCTTGAAGTACATATATTACTTGCAGGCACACAACATTATTCGTTAACCATCATTTGGTACATTTATACATGGATTTATATCACAAAAAAACTAGGCAGTTTTTCCCTAATAAAGCATTCAACACTAACAGCTTCGTTGGCTCCTGGCAGTTCAGATATCCGAAGCCCTTTCTTTAGGTCTCAGCTTTTCACGTCGGATGGGAACTGGAGTACTCAAACCCCCTATCCCAGCACTACAAGCGGCAGTCAGCTGGCACAGACCATAAGTCTTCCCAGGATACTTCATCTGTCATCTGTGAAGCCGAGGAGCTAACACCTATTATCCGAATTACCAAGGACAACCAAGCGAGCCTCCACTGCGATGAGGGAAATGAGTGTGCGTCTCATAGATAATAATAGAAGCTGCAAATTTAGGTTGATATTTTCACATTACATTTTCTCAAGTTATAACCTTAGGAAAATCTGGAACGGTTGTTGCAAAAGATTTCTTTAAATCTGGCATTACGATCAACTGAAAGATCCAGTTGCAGGCTGGGACTGGCACCACATCCAGCCAAACGAACATAAACAGTTCATTCAGGTGCCTGCTCAAGCTCTGTCTCTGTCAAGGTATGGCACAACAAATCCAAGTGTACGAGTGACCAAAAAGATACCATGTGGTGTTTAAGCATGCACACACTATGCTTAAGCAACAGCAAATTTTGGCTGCAAAACATCATTTTATATATTAAATAGGCTGTCCACACTCCCTTCTTAAACAAAACAAACAAACAAAAAAACCCCACAGATATTGAATCCTCAGGCCGCTACAGTCTATCCTACTGATTTTGGGAAGACTTGGAGACCAAAAAATGTAAACAGCTTGAAGAATATAAAGTGTGACAGATGGGGGCAGGATGATTAATTTGAGGCCACTCACTCACTAATAGGTGGTATTGGGGTATTCTATGATGGATCATTCTTCTGGGAATGTGTTTCAAAGGGATGTGAAGCTCTAAACAATCCAATCTAGAGATGAAATGGTATCTCTGACCTATCCCATTGTTACACTGCACTGTAATTAGAGTAGGATAAACACTTCTCACTATATTCAACCCTATTTATTTGTAACCTGTTATCCCTTACCCACCCCACCAACCTGGGGTTCTTTGGTAAATGCCGCTTTAATTTATCTTCCATTACGAGACTCTCATTCCTCTTGTCTCTGACTAGTACTAAAAATAATCATCCCTTAATTAAAAAGTTAAAGTCCCAACAAAATATGAAAGACGCAAAGGTAATACAAATACAAAATTTGCATAGCGTTTATATGCAGACTCCTATTTTTGCTACACACACTGAAAAGCAAGGGGGAGAAATTAAACGAGGGGAAATATAAAAAGCAGAAAGAGCTGACAATTCAAAAATTTAAGAAGTTAAGTATGGGGCAATATAGATGCATTTTTCTTTAATAAAAAGCTTGTTTTCCTCTGGCTATGAAATGAACTATTCTGTAACTGCCACCTTTATTTTAGACTAGCAGAAGTCAGAACCACCTACATTTTAAATTTGCTTTTATTGCCATAGAAACGTATGTTTGCTTTAACAAAAAAGGAAGCCTCCTGGCTCATAGCCAATCATCTACTTTTTTATATCATACACTATAGATGGCAGTTTATTCATTTATATATCCATACTTGCACTCTTTTAAGTGAGCTACATTCACCTAAGCTACAATGAAAATCACGTGGTTTGTGTTATATAAGATAATTATACAATAGTTATATTTAAATTAAACTAGTGCAATCTACTGTGTACAAAAGGACAGAATTACTTTAAAATTATTTATGCTCTTCAATCAATTCAATTTCAAATATACTTTAGCTGACACTCACTCCAATAGTAATTTCATGTTTAAATCAGTCATACACCATTTTATTAAATATTTGCGATTAAACCTTTCCATGTGCAATAAGACATGGCAAATAGGTCAAAACACGATGAAGAAAATGATATATTTCTTTTCTTTATAGCCACTGATGCCAAGAAGAATGCACACAAAAACTAAAGACGTTCAGCACTGACAAAAAAACCAAATACATTCACAAAGCTTTAGTACCAGAAGAAATATTTACACTCTTTCTGCCTTTAAGTACTGTTGTACAAGGCAAAGAAGTGCCTGGAAGCCCTCGCAGCCCCAGTTCGCACAGGTTCAGGCACACGGACACCTCATAAACGCCAACAGGTTCCCACCAGCCCCTGCCCATCACAGCAGACCAGCCAGCAGAACGAAGCTGTTATCCATTACAGCAAAGATGCTTGTTTTGTAACCTACAATAAAAACTGTCATTTCACTACAAAAGGACAGAATAAACATGTAGCCCGTTCAACTACACATATTTAAGCAGTTACAAGCAATAAAACAACTTGAACTCTCCGCAGTTTCTCAGCAATTCCACAAGCTCCTTGCAACCAAAGAGGGGGAAATACGGCAACATGCTAGGTCTTCAGACACGACACGCTGGTGTGACGTCAGCTCTGTAAGGGGATAAACTGGATGTTCACCAGTACGGCAGGGAAAAGGAGAAATTTTTCAAGCCCTCGCAACCTTTAGTTACAGAGTAGTTCTAGATTCAAATCACAATACTGGAGATAAATTTATTCATTCATAAATCACCATGGCTGCACTGTGAGATACCTTACTTGGACCAGGTAAAATTTTTCATATGACTTTTGGTAAACATTTGAATATCTGTAGACAGCGAACTATACTGATTTGAAAACATTATTTCTTATTCAACAGAAATAGAAATATTCAAGTATGTGCAGAATCAGGAAAAAAGTTCAAACCCACCATTATCCATAAATGCATTATTTAACTCTGCATGTTCACAGAAAAAAAAAATATATATACACAAATGGACCACTACTAGAACAGTGGAGCGACCCTTTCCTCATAGGAAAAAGACATTTAACACAGAAGTAGTTTCCTGGAGGGGGAAAGGTGCTAAAAAGTGACAAACTGCTTTTGGTGAAGGCATTGCTGTTGGTGGGTTTTCTTCTTTGTTTGTTGGGGGTGGGGGGGGTGGGGGGGGGGTGGCGCGTGTTTTTAGCAAAAGGGAAACCTGAAAGCAGAGGTGAAGAGGGACCAGTCCTACTGATTTTTTTTTAAATTTTCTTATTCTGTTAATTGAGCTATTCAGACCTTTATTTATACAGGTATTTCGAGAGTGTAATTGAAATACCATTTAATAATTGTGAGAGGCACAATTTCCAAAAAGTTTATGCCAAAAATTTCAAGTTTGTAATGCATTTGTTACAGCTTCACATAGAAAAATTCCAAAGCACTTTAACACTTCCAAAACAAACATGTCTAAGGAAACTGCAGTTTCCCCACAGACAACTGACAAGCAGAAAGTAAGTCTAATTTAATTAGATAAATTATTCATTGTGAATTACTCATGATACATTAGTTATCTTGCGCACGCACACACACACGCTTCAACCATATAAACTCTCTCTAATCTACAAGGATGCTTTCCAGGAGACCAGTAATATTTTAGAATACAAAACAGTACAATAAACTTCCCAGACAGTACTTCACTTACAGAAACACCACACAAAAAGCATAACCCCGCAGATGCATTCATTCAGATGGTAGAAGGAAAAGGCAGTGCTCACCCTTCCTATTCGGGAGTGAAACAGCACGAGGAGGAAGTTCTTTCCTAGGGATTTGACTCTATAGCAAGACTAGCACACTACTACACAGTTCCTGAGCATCACTATGGCTTAAGGAGTAATATTTAAAAAAACAAAAAAAACCAAAAAAAACCAAAAAAACCCAACCAAAACCAAACACAACCAACCAACCAACAAGGAAAGAAGAATGCTAACTTTTTGCTGACAAAAAAATTATGAATGGAACACAATTCTGAACTGGTCTACCGCTTGTAAAAATTACGGTCAAACAGAATAAACAAAGAAATAAACTGGGTTTTACCTCTTGGATAAAAGCACTAGATCTAAACTCATACTCCAATCCAATAGTCAACATTGGAAGTAGTACACCATTTGCCATTTATTTTCAAAAAGAAGGAATCCCAACAGCTCACTTTCTTAGGATAGGGAAACCTCAAGAATATTTGTGTAAGGGAGCATTCAAAATGGATGGTTCGGGAGTCACAGTTGCAACATGTTCAGTAGTAAAACCTCGTTAAAGTATTCAAAACACAGTCCACACATGGCAGCATGCCAATTGTGATAACTTCACATTAATTGACAAGATTTACTGAAGTGTTCAGTGCATGAATACTTTGGATTAACTATCAGGAGGGATGCAAGGATAGCTGTTTATTCTGAACCAAACCCTTCAGGCTCGCGAGAAGAATAAAATGTTCTGAAAACAGCAGAGATCAAAAAAAGCCCAATGGTGTTGTTTAAAAGGCAAGAGGAAAAGATAAGTATTGGACAAAAATTAGGCAGACGATACTTTGGTGAAGGTGTCCAAGAAAAAATAAAGCCTGACTAGAGTGCAGGAGAAGAATATGGCTTTAAAAGAAGTAACTGCAATCACTGTTTAAAATCCTTTCTCCTCCCTAATGGTTTCTTCCTACTAACAAAGTACTTCAATTTAAACAGGCTATATAAACACTGTATTCACCTGACCACAGAGCCAAAGAAAATACTGCTGCTGAAGAATCATTAACATCTGATGGGTGGACCAAGTTCCACCCTTGGGCAAAACCTGTCACCTAGGAGGCAGCAGAGGAAGAGTCAGCTCTGCGCTGATATGGTTCGTACAACACCACAAAGCAAAACTAATTTAAAAAAAAAAAAAAAGGTAAGTTTTTAATTTCCATGGATATGCTGAAAAGGCTAAAATGGGACCAATAGGTAAAGTTTGTTCAGCTGCTTGCCTGTGTTATTTACATAGAAATATTGATATTAAAAACCTGAAATCCATTTCCATTTTAGAGTTTCCACTCATCTTCACAAGGTCAGAGAGCAAAGAAGCTGCAAGATTATCTCCAACTTTTGCCACAAAACCTGCTCTAAGAGCTAAATAATGAATCATGCTACTAAGCTTAGTGAAGTGTTATAATTATTCCTCAGTGGTCTAAAAAAAATTTCCCCCTATGCCCATTAACATTTTCACACAACACTGTATATTTTTTCTGAATCCCTGCTGCATGTAAACAAGGCAGCTCAAGTGGGAGCATTCGGCTTAGAATTGTGTGTTCAGCGCAGATGCTGGATCCAGGAGGGAAATGATGAAGAACCAAGGCTTTTTTCCAAACCCCCCCCTCCTTTTTTTTTAATTAACTGAGCACTTGAATATCATTAGCAGCTCTAGACATCATAATTTCATTACTTCTTAAGAACAATAGACATAAATACAAAAAGTGTATCCATAATTTCAGATGAGAAAAAAGTACATTAGTGTAACCACATTAGAGAAAAAGGCTCAAAGAGCGAATTTTGCTGTCAAGGCAGCGCATGCCCATCTGTTGCACAAGAGTGCGCAGGAAATTCAAAATTCTATTTCCCATTTCTAACACAACCAGGCTACCACACTGCAGGCATCCCACCTCAAACTGAATCTGCTGCTCTCCAGACCACTGACTCCAAGGATCGGAGTCTTGGTTTGGTCCACTCAAACCCAAGTAGCAGGATCCTGGCGAGCATGACAGTAGCAACAAATCCTCACGCTGCAATCTGGAAGAGGTTATCACACCGCCATCGCTGGCAAGGCTGGCCCATGGCCAGATGCCTCAAGCCACCACCGAAATGTTGTAGCTTTCCTTTCAGCAGACGCATTCTGCCCTTTCACTCCTACCCCGGCATTAGAATCCTATAACTACCCTTTACCAACGTGGGCTCCTCTCACTCAGGCTCAACTCACTTCCTCGGGCTCCCTTCCCACCGTAACAAACCATGTGCATTACGGACAGTGTGGAGGTGTCTCCCACCGCTTACTGTCTCTTCTGTTCCTGTACTAAGGAACAAATCGTATTACAGTTCAGAACAGGTTTGCCTCCCAACAACGCAAGAAGCACCTCCTTCAGATCTTCCCCTGCCTTTCTCCTATTCCCAGTTTTTTCTGCTTACTTCACTCCTTTTCTATTACTCAAGTTACACACATCCATTTTTCTTATTGTTGACCAAGGATATTTCCCTCCAAGTCCTTCAAGCTCACTTCTGCCCAGGATCTTTAGTCCAGTTTTCCTAAAATCTCACCACATGCCACACTGGTTTTGCGTTTTTGTGCTTTCCCCTGGACTAACTGGGAAGAAACTATTGTAAATATATACTGTTACAAATGCTGTTTAGTGTTTATGCTATTATACAGCAGACACTTAGTAACAGACCAAGTTATACAGCTAAGTGCTACTTCTAGAAAATCCAAGAAATGCGTCCAGCTTACTGCTTTCTAGACCTGAGCTTCCCAAAGGCATGGAAATTGGGGCCAGAAGCCAATAACTTCTAGAAACTGATCTAGCCCACGTCAGCTGGACTAGCTTGTTTAAATAAATAAATAAAAAAAGGTAGGTTTTGTGTTAAAAGATACTTTTCTATAAATTTGAAGTACAGTAGCTAGCCCTAAGAGACCATAAACATAGAACAGACAGAATGGTAACACCTGAACAACCAGCCAAAAATGCCCAATTTTGGCTGTTCCTCTTAAGAAAAATAAACCATTCCAGTTAAATTTGCAGGGGTGAGGGGTGCAGGGATTTGTTTGGTTTTTAAGAATGAGTTACAAATTCCTATTCCCCTTGACACAACTGAAACAAAAACACTATCCTCATTCACAGCCTCTCCTTCAGTCAGTTTTTACTTTAGAAGAACCACATTCTCTCATGAAACGATGTCAATCACTAGTCTTGAAATCTTGCAACATTTTTTTCCACTCTGAAACATGTGTTTTCACAAAACATACCTGTTTCTAAAGAAAGCATAGGGAGCAGCTGAACGTTCAGTGATGCCCTAGTAGTGGAGTGGAACCCAATGCTTGTGGGACTACATGTCTGAGAACGGCAGCCTCAGCTGAAAAGCATCAGTTAAGAGTAGCTGAACATCAGCAAATTCAGCTCCAATCTGTGAATAATGTCATTTGGCTTAAAACAAAATCATTACACCCAAATTTATTTTTGAAATTACAAGAGATTAAGTCTTTTAAATTTTCTTTTCCTTTCCAGACTTCTAGCTTGAATGTTCTGTAAGTTTCAGAAGCTATGAATTAATATAAAGCTAATAATGCTGCCACTGGAAAGCTGTTTTTACTTCCAGAAACTTCATAGTGCATCTAAAGTGGGGAAAAGAAAGAAAACCAAACCAAGCTGTCCTGCCTCACAGTGCTTCCCTATACCCCCCTAGAAGTTTTACAGAGTTCTGCTTTTTCCTGCCCTTCTGGACTACCATACGTGAGATCTGTCTGGACTTCAGGCAAAGAAGTTTGTTCCAAAACACACATCTGAAGCAATCTACCTGAAATAATCTGATCTTCAGACAGGCAATTAACCACCATTTCCAGATAAATGTTCAGCTTATGTCAGCACATCAAAAACCAAGGTGAAAGATTAAGGGATCGGTTTTGGTCACAAGCCATTGAAGCCAGGCCAGCTCAAAACACCCTGCCAGGTAAACACACTAACAACAGGATTCCTAAAGTATACAGACATTCCCAAACTCACAGTTGGATGCAAACACTGATGGTATAAGCAGAGCTCTAAGATACCAGAACAAACTATTACTTTTAATATATAGCAGTGTTATTTCTATACAAGGCAGAAAACCAATAATGTTCTTAATACACTATATTTCTCAGAGGTCATATGTGCAAGAGTAAGTCAGCCTTTTAAAAGACTTAAAGGATAAAAGGAAAAAAAATTATCTGTCTTTATCAATTGTTTAATACAGTAATTCATACTTTCAATATTCCTTGCCAAGTTTTGTAGAAGGCTTTTTCTTGTTATCTGATTGTACACTGAATTGAGTTAGTAGACTTTCTGAAGACCAAATGTCTCCATGTTTTATTTGCCTGCACTGCATGAATTTTAAGGGAGTGCTTTTTTTAATGGGCTCAACTCAAAACAAATTCCAATGGAGACATACAGAGGAAGATTTTTTTTGTTCTTAAGGGAACAGAAAAAGAAATAATTCTACATGCCAAATGGTTAAAATAAAAGAATGAAACGAAGACGTTCCTTTCAGGTACCTCTTGCATTGGCCACACTTCCCATGAAATCCTAAGGCAAAACCTACCTGGAACTGACCCTGGCATTTAATATTGCCACAAGCAAGAATTTCAGGCTGACATGACTATCAACCATATTGGATTTGGGTTTTTCTTCAGCAAATCCTTAGCGCAACTCCTTAGTTTCCTGTTGCCCAAAAAGCTTCCACCTAATTTCATGGTTACAGGTAACAACAGCCACTTAATACCATAAAAGAGGAGATAACTTCAAATAAGGATTGGAGTGCCTGGAAACAGAACGATTCAGAGTTCTGCACAGCCCTACCAGAGCATCACAGTATTACCAAGGTTCATCAAGTAAGATCCCACCTGATGCCCAATAATAATAATAAAAAAAATAATAATAATCATCTATATCTTTATCAACACCAGGCATGTTGGGCAATGTCCTAGGATGAAAAAGACTCCCAGAGATAAGGGGAGAATAATGATTAAGAATGAAAACACTGAAAGCTTCCAGGATCACCCTAGAAAGACACATGTCAAATGGTTCCAGTCAAGGCGACATGCAGGAATACTAACAAGTTAAAATATTACTTAAGAAGAAAAGGTGCAAGAAATAGAAATATACTGGAACCAGGAAGGACTAAGAGTCCAGATGTCCTGCCTGATAATATCCTATTTTAACTGACAGCTAATTAGGTTTCAGCTCATAATTTTTCATGATGGTAAGGTGATTTTACCTTTATATCATTATAGATTTATCTCCAACGGGAAAATACAAAACCTAAAAAAGACGACTGACTCACTGATCCAACAGGAAATTCAGCAAAGAAGTGAGTCAAGCCTACAGGAGTGAAAGAGTGGTATGGACACATTTTTCTTGATCTTACAGAAATAAGTTGGCTATTACAAAAAATGTATTAAAAATAATGATAACACAAGAAAATGTCTGATCTAGAAGCAGCGCTCATTACATAACATACTGGTGCAGAATGGTAGGTTAACCAACATTACAGTGTAATGATCAATTTTCTAAATTACTCAGTGAAATTCACAGAAGCAGCACAGTTCCGTGCACCACTGAGCCTCAGCAGCTTTACATGCCAGAATTACCAAGCATAACACGTGCAAAGAAGACATCTTCATCATCAGAAGTTGACACGTATACATGGGTAAGAACAGCTAATATAATGTAAAGGTCCACAGGCATAGCAAGTAAGGTCAAAAGCCTCAACCTTAATTCACAGATTAAGGAAATGTGGGGTAAATAGGACTTGGGGAGATTACACTGCTCTCCTAGTGTAATTACGATCCACGGTTACACACCTTTAATCTACACAAAAATAAATGTCTAGTCTTAATGCAAATGACGTTCATTTCATCAAGACGCTAAGACAGTACTATACTCATGACTACTGATTTCATGTGAAACACCATGCATCCTGCTACATCACAGCTCAGTACTGCTCCAAGAGGGGCACGAGGAAAAGCCATGCAAGTTTGCAGATGCTTTCACCCAGGAAGTATCAGACTGATACTTCTCTATGATTTGCTTTGAACATTGGAGTGCTGTCAAATATATAGGAAATTAATGAAATATTTTAAATGTCTCCATTGGATACTATAATGATTTCTTTCCAGTCTGAAATGACCACTACACTGGCAGCTGTAAAACTTTTATAGAAGATGTACCAGATAGCTTTATTGTTATGCACAAAATCACCGCCTTAAATTCACTCCAAAGTTCTTGCTCTAAAATTGGCATTACAAATCTCACTCTCTAATTTGCTTAGCAGCATAACTACTTCATCACCTACTACTACGTCACCTGTGTATTAAGCCGTTGTGCCAGTGCTTGTGCTTACGCTTACCTGCATTGCTATGATTTGATGGCCTGTTTTTAACTAACCCGCAGTACAGAACCTCCGCCTTAACTGTACTAAAACCCACAATTCAGCAGCAGTTAGTCAGGCATGTTTTGCTAGGAAGTCACCCCAGAACATTCTCCCAGCAATATCTTTGATCCTTCCCTTGGCTGCAAACATCTTCTGACCATTCTCTCCCCCAGGGCTTCAGAGCCTGAGCCAAGCACCAAGGATCTGTGAGAACCACAGCCTGTTTGAAGGGGAGGGACACTTCACAACTATAAACTACTGTTTCCACAACTCTCGGGGATCTCTCTTCTTCCCAACATCTTCCTCAGTCCTACCCCTGATTTTCCTATTGCCAGCTCCCTTTCGCACTACAGCCCCACCATCTGAGAGAGGGATGATGTTAACAGAAGATTATTAGCTGGAATTGACCAAGATTAAACTGGTCTTGTAATGTTACTGCAGAATGCAACACCACCACCACTCTTCGCCTCTCAAAATGCAAAGTTACAACACCAGAAGTCACACTGGGAGTACAGACTAGAGCACACAAAAGCAGTATTCATGACTGCCAGAAAAAATGTCATTTGCATAACCAGTCATGGAGAAAGTTGTGCCAAAAAGATACATCTTCTTCCTAATACCAGTCTGAAGACGCTAAAATGCAAGCTGCTAAGCAGTAGCAGCAGCAGTGATTTTGATGAACATCTTAGAAAGGATAAAGAAACGTGAACGATCCGCTTAACAGGTATCCCACAATGGTACAAAAGACTCCTGAAACAGGAGCTCGTTGCTGAAGGCATTACTATTTTCATGACAGAAGCTGCTGGATGACCATGTGAAAAACTCAATGAAGAACATCACTGGTTTTATGACAGACATTAAAAACAAACTTTTAAGAAAGTAGCTTAAACAAGACAGATGAAGGTCCCCTGTGATTCATTATTTCCGTGACAAGAATAGTTGATGAAACAGTTTAAAAAAGACATTACAGTTTTTACTGTGGGACTAGAGAATACATTATGATTATACTCTGTTACTTCCTTGCAGAGGAGTTGTCAAACAGGGCTTTATTTTCACTTAGAAAATGATGCCCTAAGAAAGTGGCAATGATGCTTATGTATAAACTAATGAAAAAAATAGCCAAATTTTTTTCAAGAAAGGAAAAGACAGAAAAGAAAAAGGCACTTTTACCTAAAAGTAAACTGGGCTATTTTTGATCTACAAAATTATCTTTCCTTGAATGCCACATACACACACTGTCAGTTAGGGTCATAAAAGCTTTCTTTAAAACTGGAATGATGTCCACAATGTCTGATAGGAATTACTACCATCATTTGTCATTGGTATTAACTAGTGCTTTAAAACACTCTCTGCCACAAATGGAAAAAACTAATACAAAAAGTACTACAGCAATATAACAAACAAACGAAAAACAAATAAACCCAGCCAAAATATACATGGCAAAATGAAATTCAAAGTCTTTGCAGAAGCACATATTTCAGCTGTCAATACCTGAACAACTGGCAATGAAGCCATGAACAGTAAGTTGCTCTTGCAATATGCATTCCAAATTCAATACTGAGGATCCAGACAACTCAAGAAATGAAACTAATTACAATTTAACACCACTTGCAAACACCACCCGTAAGTCACAGAAAGGCAACAAAAATAACGTATGTCTTGATGCCGACACACAATGTACCTTTTCATAACAATGAAGAGTTTGGGTTAAATGGAATGAAGTGCAATTATAACCAAGTTATCAAAAACGAGAGCAACGAAATCTAATGCCTAATTGCTAAGCCTTTACAACAAGCAGGACAGCACATACTTGTAACTGCCCTCTTTTTTTTTTTTTTTTTAATGCCCTCTGGTGACAACTCTGAAGCTGTGGATTACCTGAGAGGAAAACACTGATTCTCCATGACGAAGCTTTCTCCTACAAATGTGCTCCATTTAACTAAATTCCAGGAACACTGCAAGTTTTCAGGAGAGTGTGTGGGGGAAACTGAAAGACCTGCATGTTCCAGAAAGCCAACAGCCTCCCAGTCAGTATGCCAGTCCAAGTCACAAATACACAGAGGGCCGATTTAACCACTGAGCTGGAGTCGGTCCTACTGCAGTCTTACACCACCACATCTAGTTTACTAACAGTGAAACAGCAGCATGAGAAAAGATTAAAGAGAGAGAAACAAGGTCATACCCTATAACCCAGTGACAGAAAGTAAGGGATTAGATGGGTCAAACATCTGTTCCTTTTGTTTCTACAAAGCACACAAACTTTTATACTAGACATTATGTGGCTTTCCACAGAAGTGAACAGCCCAATCCTAAATTAGGATCAAGAACCTCAGCACAGGACTCTTAAACCAAGTTGTTCTATGAATATCCACTTCAGCTTTTTATCAAAGCAGCTTCAGTGAACTTCATTTGCCACCCACCCACGCCTCAAAGAACTGCAAAAAAGTATCCAAAGCCTCAAAAACGTACTGGGAGAAAAAAAAAAATCCTGTCCGGCTCCACACCAGTGATGAATATTTTGAAAATCCCTTCACTAGCACGTGTCAAATAACTTTTTCCAGATATTTATTGTAAGGCTAAAAGCCAAATTCAATGAGGCAGTGAGATTAGGTATTATATGATGTTGAATCTCAGTTTACACAGATGTAAAATAACTTGGATTTTGCTTTTCACCAGCTCTGAGAAGTTACGGTTTTTTCCCCATCAATGTTTCAGAAAGCAAGAATTAAGATGAGTCTTACTTGAGATTCCCAGGTTAACACTTTCAGCACAAAGCAAAAGAAAAATATGTATAGGACAAAGTCAATGGAATGGTAATCTTGTTTTATAGATACACACAAAGTTTTGAGCAATTATGGCATAAGGATATGAAAGAGTAAAAAACAGGATTTTATTTAGATGCCTTATTCTCTTGGGGGAAGACCAAAAAAACTTTCAGAAGCTGCCTTTACTGAAAAAGAATCTATTACACACCGAGTTTTGTAAATATTTCTAAAGGCTACTTTTCTAGAATATGGTCAGCCAGGATATGGCCTTTGGATAATTCAGAGATGTAAAATGCCTTCTGACTTCTACCCTCCCTAGTGTCTGGGCTTTTCCACCCATGAAAAAAACCAAACTTTATTTATTTCCACTCTTCAAGATGTACATTCTTAAACTGAGTAATTTTTTGAGTGCAATTCTCACATAAGCGTAGGTGGTATAAACTTAGAATCTTACACAACTTTACTTTTTCCTCACTTAAGAAATCAGAACCTAATTTAAAACTGTAGAGTCATAGAAACATCTGTTCATTTTTGAACCTATCAGTGTATGAAGTATTTCAAACAATAGCAAAACAGACAAGAAAAAGCAAAACATCAAGTTCCCACAGGCTACGATTTGAACATTTCTTCTGATTTTTATCTCCTCATTGATAGGCAGAAAAGCCAACAAGCATTCAGCATACCTGCTCCAACTTCTTTTTCTTCTTCTTCAATGTTATTTTTTATACTGTCATACTCCTCATCAATTGCCTGGTTGCCACGCATTTGAGACAGAATTCTTCGTGCTCTCTGAGTCTGGCCTTTCTGAATGAGCCAGCGGGGACTTTCAGGAAGAAACAGGAATCCAAGGAACTGTATAACAGCTGGAACAGCCGACAGGCCCAGCATGTACCTGGAAATAAGTAAATAAATAAATAAACATCTAATATTGGCCTTCAAAAACATGCTATAAGAAGACTTATTTACAGCTACTTAAGCTGTACTTTACAAATCAAACCCTCCTCCCCTCGTATTCTTTATCACTAAAAGTTAAGCAGGCAAGAATCATATTCTGCAAGTATTTTAGAAAACAGGAACCTTGCTTTCAATTCCACAAAATCTCAAGGATATGTTGACTACTCTGCCAACATTGACCCTACAGCTACTGGTCCTGAGGACACTAAATCAGACTAAATAAAAACTCTGAAACATTCCACTAGTTTGGAAACTGGTAATCCCTTTGGTTAAGATAAAAGAATGAACAGGAACCAAAGGGATGGAGAACAAATAGGCACTGCTGATGGCTAAAATGAGACTGAAACCCTGCTAATTGTTTTACAGACATTACAAAAAAAAAAAAAAAAACAAAAAAAAACAACAACAAAACCCCAAAAAAACCCACAAAACACCAAACAAACAAACAAAAAAACCCAAACCAACCAATGAAAAATGCTTAATTTGGTCAGTAATATGTACGCACAGACATATGTGGGCAAGGAATATGCCTCTTGTGTAAGGAGATGCCAGTTTTAATTTTGAAAACTCCTGACTATAATAAGCAGGAACATTGAAAAACGTTCATTTCATCAGCATGGCAATTTACACCAGATCTTCTAGAATCTGCTGTTACATCTTCAGCCAGCTGCAATGTTAGGTTTTAAATCAAAACTGCATTTCAGATGCCATGAGTGGTTCCTATATACAGCATTAGGACTAGTTCTCTACTCAACAGAGAATTACTACTGGCCAGACAGTTAATGCTTTCAGGGATCAGCACCGACATCTGTACAACACCCAGAGCCACCATGAGTCACTCCAGCTGAAGTGGTGGGAAAGACTGTGGAAGACAAGCATGCCACCAACTTCCATGGGTGGTTCTGGTCTATACACTTTTCTACATTTATTCAATAAAACAGTAAGAAGAATAACAAGAATCGCAGAACAATGGGTAATTTTGTTCTGCTTTTTAAATCTGACCTTTTCCCATTTGCGCTTCACAGATTTTTTTCCACTTCCATTAAAGACTTTAAATGGTGCTGGTGTCACCTGTACATTACTGCAGCTATCACAGGTTTCACATCGGTGGTTATAATCATTAAAACACCTCCAGAAACTAGCCCTCAGACTGAACGCTGAGGTTAGTCTGTACACAAACAGGTTCATACCCTGACATCAATCAGGGGATTATGGAGATTTCCTAATCTCCCCTCTAGCACCTCTCTTCATACCCCAGGCTGCATGCTTTCACACAGACAATTCAGCAGTCTCTCACCTGGATGTTTTTATAAGGCATGCTATGAAATGAGCTTGCTAACAGAGCAGGAAGAGAGCACAACCATTAACAAAGACCTTGTTTCAGGGCAATGAACCAAACGTATTTGTCAAGGCCAAATGCATTTTGGATGAAAATGGAAAAAGATTTTCTTAGCGGCATTTGTAGATTCAAAAAAGAAAAAAATGAGCAATACAGCAGAGCAGAAAACTGAAGAATGGGGAAAACATCACCCAAAAGGTAATGCAAAGAGGATGACCTCCCCAAACCAATGTGTATGCAGGCCAGTCTTGCCATCCCCAAGCTGAGCCCTCAAGTTCTTCCTAAAACTAGCAAAAATTTCCAAAGGTCACACAAGTAAATCTTGCTCTAGAAAGAAATCTGTAAGGAAGTCTCTTATTTTCTAACACTTTAAGAATGGTATAGCTGATCATTAGTTAAAAAAAAAAAAAGCAAAGCAGAAGGAAGAAAAATTCTAAATGCAAAGCTTGTGTTAGATGAGTAGTCTTCAGATGTCTAAGAAGTATCACTAATTCACTGCTGTTCTCATTCCTCATTCACTAATATTCTCATTCATTAATGTCCTCATTTCTTCTAATGCTCTTTCCCCTCCCAAATATTTTGGTAGCTGCATACACAATCACCTTTACACATACACCATTGAAGCTCACTGAACTGTATATTCAACATCTGCATTAGAGTGGTATTTAGAAAGGCTTTTCTATTTCAAATAAAGAGTAAAACAAAACCACAGAGATTGAAAACATAATCACTGTATTCTGTCAAACTGCAAGCAAAAGGATCTTTCCATGCATCTAAATAAACAGATTTAGTCCTTTACACTCATATTACCTAATTTCTGCTCCTCCAAAGCCATTCAGTCCCTGAAATACATACAGAGCCTCTAGAACTAAACAGCTAGGTACCTGCAATCATCTTAGGAGGCAAAATCAATCGAGGCTCCCGAAAGCTCAGTCCAGCCTATTAAAGCTACAAGTTGGACTCCATTGGATTGTTGATCATAGGCAAGATAAAAAAGCAGTGTACAGAAAGTGCTCACTCACTGAAGTTAGTTTCCAATTGACATGCTTCTGGTCAGTTGAGTGCAAGGAGCAGACCAGAAGGAAAATGTTCAGTTAGGAGCATACATCCATTGCAAGTTCAAGAGTTGCTGCCATTTTCAAGCAGATCAAGCAATTTTGCTATAACGAATTTAGACTAAAATCAGGCAATTTCAGACATTTCATGCAGTAAGCCAGCTTTCAGAAATCTAATATAGTTCTTTCCTATACAGAGTACAAGACTTTGAATTTGAAGCCAGATGTCTAGCAGACCTGAAAAAAATCCAGCATGAAATTTAATAAGTCTGCTGTAACATTTCTTTTTCTCAGACATACTGCTGCAATACTATTAAGATGGCATTAGCAGGGTTTATATAGCTAAACTGACACCAGAGTCAGGTAGAATATTTGTTTTCTTTAGTTTATTTTTAATTTAATATCCAGCATTCCCAAGAACAAACAGAGCTGAGACAAAGTAAAATTCCTTACTGGCTTTTGTAGCAATCCAATACTTAGCCATTCAGTCACTAAGAACCATAATAATTGCTGTAATTTTCCTTCTTATGTGTGATGACTCAGGAGCGAACATCTGTGATTCCTCCCCATGCATTTGCTGGCCACTCTCTCCAGGTGACAGACCATCTGTACTCCTCCCTGCTCAGTCTTCCTTGTGATAAACTAACTGAGGGCAGACAAGTACACAATCCCCAGGTAACAGCTCCAGCATCACAGCTGAGAATCCTTGGATGCCTCATCACTAGCACAGCCTCGGTTTCTACCCAATGCATTGTCAACAGTTTCACTTCGCTCAGTCCAGCAGAACAGCCAGCGCTTGGTACGTAAACCACAGCATTACTGCCTCAGCAAAAGTTATCCAGCATGAGCCAGAAGGCTGCAAGAAACAATCACTCCTCACTACTCAACACACTGTGCTGAATCTGGAAGACTGAGACCACCAACATGAGAGAAAGCTACAAACCAGGAATAGCAATAGATCGCTAAGACTATCACGCGACTGGAGTGTGTGACACAAAAGAAGAGGCTGAGAGAACTGGGTTTGTGCTGCCCAGAAAGAGAGATCATCAGAAGGAGATCAAATTGCATCTTTCCCAACTGAAAAGGAGCTCATAGAGAAAACGGAGATAGTCTCAGATGTACACTGTGGAAGGACAAGAGTCAACAGGCACAAGTTACAACAAGGAAAATTCAGATCAGAGATGATGGGAAATAATTCTTCTCAGTAGGAGTGGCTGAACACCTGAACAAGTTGTCTTGACAAATGGAAACGTCCCTTGTTGGAGATTCTCAAAAGCTGGCATTTCACACAGCTCTGATCAAACGCTCAACCTCCTAAGTCTTACTCAATCCACAGGTTCTGGATTTTACTTTTAATTTTTTTTCAGTTTGGATACTTAAAAAGCCTGAATTGTACCAGAGTCGTTTATTCTTTGATCCAAGCAGAAGAATAAGTTATACCGATGTAGAAGTTCCCAGAGCAGTTGTGCAGCATTTCAGTGGGTGGGGGCCTCATTCCTATTTTAGGTATAGCGGCATAGCGAAACATCCGTGTTTTACAAAAAGATAAAATCTACATTTGACAATGATTACTGCCTTCCACCTAATCTTCCACTTCAGGTAAATCTATTTACAAAGTAAGGTATCAAAAGATGGTAACGTCTGTGTGTAGCAAACTGGAATTTTTCACTTAAATAATCATTTACATACAAATGGCCTTGTCAATTCCGTGTCACTGCTTGATTTTGGAAACTGATACATCCTATACCACAATGCCAGCTCTTTGACTAATTGTTTCCAAAGAAGCCTAAAAGTCTGTTTCTAAGCTGTGAAAATTCAAGCTAGGGAATATCTTAGTTTACCTAAACAACTAAAAAAACACAGCTCCAATAAGATCTTGTCAGATACTTTATTAGCTTGTATTTTCTTCTAATATGCTAGTATTTACTGAAACATACAGATTATGTTATACAGACACACACAGCCTTACCTCCTATGTTTCAGCACACTCATGGGAAAAAAAAAACCCAACAAAACAGATTTACATCCACAAAAGCTTCCCCCAGCTGAAGCCCTAACCACTGAGGGAAACTGAACTTGGAAAATCTGCCTAAACAGAAAGTGCACAGTGCCTCTAACAGTAACAGTGACTCAGAACTCCAATTCTAAATAATATCTTTACTTGTCCGTTCCTCCCACCCAGCCCCATGCATAGGAAGCCACTACACTAGCAAATTATTTAGGCTAAAAGTTAATTTAAAATAATAAAGCAACTACTGAGTAACTAGCCTCAGGGATCAAATACTTCAGTTTGTATTTTACTTAGAAATGCATTACTGCATTACATTAACTTTTCTCAAAATTTAGCATATTTCTTTAACTGCAGAAAGGGATTAGCAATCCTATAAAACTAAGTTCTTCTTTCAGTGAAGGCTGTTTCTCAACTCTCTGTAAGCAGACGTATAGTCTGCCAGAGAATGCAGCTGCATTATAATGAAAAGGTCATCAAAAGGTTCACGTAAAAATGCAAAATGCCATTTTCATTTGAGCTAAAGTAATCAATGCATTTTCAGAAAGCACAAAGCAGAACTATAAGTTAAAATTAAATCAAAATTAAATAAAATTGGCACCAAGTTACTTTTTTCTTAAGGTCAAAATGTGACTTTTTTTTTTTTTTTTTTTTTAAACAAAAAAGGCAAAGGAAACAATCACATGGACAAAAAGTAAAACCCTCAAATTTCTTGAATCTTCAGACATACAAAAATTAAACTGTAGATTCATTACAGAAATGGTTTTTTTGTTTTAATGCATACTTTTTTGCACAACATAAAAAGATCAGCTTCCAAGTTCTGTGTACCAGGTCCCTAATTAATCATTCCTAACTTAAAACTCAAACGTCAGTGCACCCAGAACCCCTGTTCAGCTCCATTAGAAGCCAGAGAACGTAATAATACTTAGGTTGCAAGTTTTTGGGGGTGGGGGGAGAATCCTTCAAATTGGGATTTTCAAATAGCAAAATGATTCCAGGCTGCAGCAACAGAATCGAAGGCCCTACAACAACGTGCGTCCCCTTCCCAAGTGTCTTTCAAGAGAAAAGCGCACATCATCAAGCACAAGTTTCCAGAAGCTGTTATTCCTCCTACACATTTCTGTTAATTATTTTTTCAAGTCAACACTAAGTAAAAAAACTCTCAAATGACAGACCACTTTAAAGGCGGTAGGCATAAGGCTGCAGTCCAGAAATACTTGGTGATGTTTACAGGGAAAGCAGAATATCCAGAAAGCAGAGTAAAAGAGATTTGTGTTATTCTATAACCTAAACTTTTAACTATAAAGTTATGCTACAACAGCCTTCAATTCTGATTGGATTACTACTGCTCAGATTAAGAATATTCAAAATACACCTCCAGTCTGCACATACAGCATCATACTCACCGGAAATTTGCCTTTTGAAAAATCAGCATATAATTATTCCAAATGCAAAAGGCAATGTACTTTCATAAACTTCATTACAATCATTCAAGCTTGTTGACGCATATTTATTGCTCATCCATTTTAAAGTTTAGTAAAGTGAAAAAACCTAAGTACACTGAATACTAAGCCTAAGTGACAGCAGTATAGATATCATTTAGCAAAAGCTAATTATTAAAGTTCCATTTCAGTATACAGTTTTACCACTTTATACGGAAATTCTATTTTACCAACAAGAATTATAATAGCTGTCAACCAAACCACAACCATGCCAGTTTTGCTTTTAGCAAGGAAGACTCACAAACCTCCATCCATCCTTTGCGAGGTAGCTGAAGATTCCATCAACAACACTTGCAAAAAACTGCCCTCCAGTGATGAACAGAGTGTTAATGGTGACTAATCTGCCTCTTAAGTGCGGTGGAGCAACTTCTGCGATGTACACTGGTACAGTCATAGATGCTACACCTACAAGAATAAATTCAATTATAATTATAAAATCGAAAGAGATAGTACATCCCTTTTTCATCATAAAATATACCATTTAAATAGAACAAGCTGGAAGAATTTAATTTCCAGGTTCCAAAAGATGAAAAGATAGAAAAACACACCTAATGAACTCTAGAAGCACACCCAGAGCAAATGGGCCCACACATGGGTTGCTAGTGGCTGTATCGCAAGTTTAAGGTTTGGTGTAATGATACAAGAAATAACTCACTTCAGTTCACACTGAATGTACACTAAGATTAAATAAAAAGCATAAATATATTTAGTTTTGAAACCGAGATGCTACAATTCAGGTAAGCACATGCAAGTCAAAGTGACTAACTGAAGAAGCCAATTGTTCACAGCTCTGAATTTAAACAGAACTTTAGCCTGGTTTCCACCTCCAAGAAAAAGCAAGGACAAGCATCGTCATTATCATAATTATAATTATTATGATGTAATTTCATTACTGTTACATAGAACAAATTGTTTCTGGACTCTCTTGGTTGTTTCTTGGCTTAGTTTAAACATATTTCATACGCAGTACCAAAAACTCAACCACCATAAGGAAGCAAGGACTGAAGCTAAAGTACAGAAGCTTTTTATTCTGTCTTAACACTGGTAGGATTCCCTATGAATTATGCAATGGCCCTAAATGAGCCATTTGTGCAAAAGGCAGAAATGCCCATGTGGAACACACAGAGGAGCACATGCACATACGAAAACTGTAAAACCAGGAGTTCAACAGCATATGAAGAACAAAGCTGGGTGCAGTCATGCTTTGGTGGTCCAAATCCACCAACAAAGTCATTTTCTCATTTAAAGGAAATTTATATTCCTATTTCCTTAAGAGAACCAACAGTGACAACCAACAACAATTCCTTCTGTAGTTACAACCGGAAGTACCTTGGCAGCACACAGACAAAAAAACATTGCAACTGAAGCCAGCTGAGATACAACTTGGGCACGGTGAGCAGAGCCAAGCACCAGAGACATCACATCTTCCAGCCTGGAGCAACCCCACCGGGTCCGCACCAACAGCCCCATGCCAACGCGGGCGAGTGCTGCACCTCCTGCGGTAAGTGGGGTCACCTAAAGGCAGGCAGTGGCTCCTGAAGCACACTGCGGTTCCTGGCTCGTGTCACTGCAGAAAGGCTTTGTCATAAAACAGCGGAGGCTTCAGCCGGCACCCTGCTGCCTGGCTGACTCACCCAACTAAGAGCACAAAATCATCTTTAGCAATGAGGCTAGCCTGACAGAGCTGCTGGGAGCCTCCAAACGCCTAAGCGAGGAATCAGATTGTTTCAAATGGCATCAGAAGATCCTTTGTTACAATAGGTAAACATGCACAGCAGCCTCTCAGCATGATAACCCAGTTCCTGGCAAAGCCTCCAAGGACATGCCGATGCTTTCCTCCTCCTATTGATTGAGCAATCCACATGGAATAAAAAAAAAAAAACAAACCCCACAGATAAGTGTCAGAGAAAAAAAAAAAATCATTAAAAGTCTATTCACGCATTTTTCAAAGCCAACCGGAATGCACCATAGAAACAAGCTTTCAAATAGCCCTTTGCCTGTTTGATAGAGAAGCAAATTTTCAAACGTAGTCCACCTTGACAGATATTTCTCTCCCATCTTACACATCAACACTCGACCCAATTACAATTAAAGCAGTGAAGATGGCGCACGTCAGGGAAAAGCCTTTATGAGCAAGTCCCCCTTCTGCGACCAAACGCCGCTGAGGACCCACGCGAGGCAGCAGCTGGTGCCAGCTGGGGTGGCGAGGAAGGGACCTGCGGGGACCGCCTGCCCGCACCCCCAGCACCCCAGCCCACCCCACAGGCTGTTAGGTCTTGACCGTCTCCACAGGTGGTTCTCCAACCAAAATGGTTCTATGATTCTGCAACATCCATGTCAGCTTTCTCACCCTGAGACTTTTCACAGCGCTGCTGTCAAAAACAGCCTTTTTGACTCAGACTCCACTTCCTCTGCTGGGTTTCCCAAAACATATAGGTTCAAAACATCCAAACAAGAACCTCGGTTCAGAAGACGAAGTTATGTTATGTATTTCCAGTTATCACCTAGCTATCAAAACATACGCTTTACTACTCTGAGTCTCTGAAATGGGAGGAGAAAATCAGGAAAGCCTCCCCGGTTTGCCTGGACAACATCCAGCAAGCATTCACACACAAACCCAAAGTTTTTTCTAAAATAGCACCAGGAGTTAAAAAAGGCTATTCTGAAACAGATCAAATTAAAGGAAAAAAAAAAATAAAAATCATACCACTTTAAGGAAATAATGTTTTAGATTCTATAACGTTATTTACATTTCAGGTTGGCTTATCAGCTGCCTTAGAACGCATCAATGTTCTCCAGATTTTCCTCCTCTAATTTGAAGATACAGCAGAACACAGGGGAGCAAGTTCTTGTGAAAAGGCATAGTTGGAAGCAAGGCATCACATATTAACCAAATATTAAAATCTCTAAAATACATAACCAATATTCGTTATGTAGTTATTTTAATAGCTAGATATTAAAGACATTTGAAAACAAGGAACAGCTTTCCTAGCAAAATATTTATGGCTGCAATGGAACCTGTCCTTAATCTTTCACACGAGAATGCCTTCAGTTACACTTAGATGACATTTTCTAATATGCTCGCACCGTTAAACTGCTCACACCAAATAAAAGATTCTTGCTGCAGGCAAGTGTATTACTACCTAACTAATAAAGCTGATAAGTGACAGGATGTGAGGAAAAGAAAATGAAAACAATTAACTGGAAATATGTCAGAGAAAGTTTAAGCTCTACATTGTGCACCACAGCTATGAAATCTGAGACAAGAGAGCAGGCAAACCCAAGCTGCAGCCTCTTGAGTAACCAAGGCATTAACCTTCTGCCCTCATTAAAGAGTAAAGTTGAGAAAAACACATAATAGAAGGTTCCTTAAATTTAGACCACAAGATGCATCTAATTATTATACAGGAAGCGTTAGATGACACAACGGACTAAAATCATGATATTAAATGATTTTTCACTTCAACACTTAGGAGACTAATTACTAGAGCTGCTACTATAATCTGCAGACAAAAGGAAAGCAGAGACAAGACAGTGCACAGCTCAGTTTTAGGACAATCAACAGAAAGCAGATATAAAAAAGGCATTTTAGAATCACATTACCATCCAAGAAAGGTATTTTCAGTATGAACATGTAAGCATTATAAAGAATTCATTAAGAAGTTCAGGAAGTCAACAAACCTACCTACAGGAGAGAGAAAAAGGTCATGAAGAAGAACTCCTATGATAATGGGCAGAATTAAAAATATATTTCAAGAAATGAGATTAAGGTAGCAAAACAAAAGGACTAAAAGAATCCAAGATCTTGTTTATAAAAAGCACTTGCAAACAAATGCTAGGAAGATGGAGTAATTTTAAAGACTTTTTTGCAAGATCAGAGGGATATAAACATATCCTGTAAAGACCAGGACTTCCAGGGCAGCTCCAGTCATGTGCCTAGCAGACATGAGGGAGGGTGCGTCATAAATACAGATGAGCAACAAAAGCTGGAAACAGGATATTGAACGAGATGCACTTTTACTCCTAGCATAATAAAAACGCTCTAAGGCAGTCTTTTCACTGGTGTCAACCAATTACCAGTGTCAGGAGCAGCAGAAACATTTGGAAGGATTTCTGACAATTTCTTTGTTGTTGCTGGTCAGATTACTAACCAAAAGGTTCATAAACACATGAAATAGGTGACAAGAATTGAGTAACTTTAAAAAAACCTGATGCAACTCAATCAGCCTTTCATGTTTAGGAATGAAGAGGACTGACAGTTAACTAGAAGTGCTAATGGGGCACATCCAGGGGCCATGGTTCTGTCCCTCCTTCGTCCAGCTCGTGCTGACCTTCTGAGCCAACACCCGGTAAACCAGGGAATACAACCAGCTAAAAGGCTATCCAGCTGTTAAGAGGTTTGTACCACCTGGCTCCCTTACACAGTTCACAATGAGATCAAAAGCCTGTACTGGCCCACAGGCAGGACAATGTATGCTAATGGAGACCGGCCTGAACTGCTAGGAGACTCCAGACTGTCCAGTTGGAAACTAAAATCAGGATGTAATATAATAAAAACAAAACAAAACACACACACAAAAAAAAACCAAACAACAAAACAAAAAACAACCACCAACCAAAAAGCAAAAATATCCTGGATCCTGTTTCAGAGAACAGCAACTGAGCCATTAATCTCGTAACAACAAAGAACATTCACAGCTCATTACAGAAATGTATCTGTTAGGAGTTCCACATGAACTGACAGATACAGAAGACACTAATACATTTCCTTTCAGGGAAAATGAAATCATGGGAATGAAGCATTCTTCACTGACACATAAAGCTGTACTGAGCTACTTAATCAAGGTAATAGTTTTGTTTTTTCACGTATCTTAGAATGAACTTGTAAGAGCAAACTGTCATTAAAATCTTAAACTTTAATGCAACCAACTTTAAAGTTCGCTTCATTAAGAAGCTGCCCATAGCAGTTTGTTCTACTCAGAAGGATTCCACGTAGCTTAAGCAAATTATTCCACAGATGGAGAATTTGTGGAGGCAACCTGATGAAGAAGCAAGTTTATGGCAAAGAGAATCAGGAATTAAATATTAATAAACAGCTTAATACAGGTTGTTATTCTACGAGAAATTTTGAATATGAATTCAAGGTTTGGTTGTTGTTTGTGGCTGTTGGTTTTGGTGGTTGGTGGTGTGTTTTTTTTTAAATTAAATAGTAAATTGCAAAGGGGACAGAGGGAAGCTTGCCAAGCTACAGCTGAACATCAGGCTAATGATTTCTTGCAGCAACTTTGCAGGAAACCTGATCAACTTCTTACATCTTGGATATTGATGTGATCTAAATTTAGTGCCTTGAAATACTATTGATCCCAGAAGTACATCAGGTTATATAGACAAAGAGATTTTCATCAAGTATTTTCTTTCCATTGTGTTCCCACAAAGTATACTCTTAAGGTTTTTACTTCTGACAAAAACGGCATTCTTGCCAACGGATAACTTTAGAACATTGCTCACATTTGAGTAGTAATATTCAAGAGGATAAGGGCAACTTTTTGAAAGGTTAACCCTTTGAAAGAATTGGCAGATTTCACAGTAATTGTATACTCCTTACTGCCAGTCTAAAGAATCCATTCAAGTGGTTTGTGAATGTCTATCATTGGCAAAATGGATACATTTTACCTGCAAAGGGTATTTATTTTAAAAGACCGTGAGCTTTCACACTCATCCAAAAGAAGCTGCCAACAATCAGCCACCTCTACTCTACAGACAACTCTACAACATATTTTAATTATACGGCTCAATCTAAACAAAAATTCAGCCTTTTCATAGTCTTGTAGAGTCCTTTCCTGCTGTTACAGTTAACACTTCAGCTTTCAGTAATGACAGTCAGCCTCAGGGGATGTTACAGTGCCTCATCAAACACGCTAACAGGAACTACTTGAGAAAGCAGCGCACCTAAACACTGTTCTAGTACGCTAGCAGAAAAAGCTAAAATGTTCACTGAAATAGCTTGTATTTGAGTGTGATCATCAGGGGAAAGCTCGAGCCCCCTCTAACATCTCAGCTTTCCACCCACAGCATGTATCTAGTAAAGGCATTATCAGCAGTTTGTAACTTTTTACTGAAAGTTATTTCAAGAATGATTGGCAGCACACTTTCCCATTTCAATCTCTCCCCTACATCAGATTAATAGAAGTCCATTCCTCAGCAGTGGCACAACCGTACTCAGCTACAGCACAGCTCTGAAAAGAGCAGCAGGACAAAGCACCAGCACTAAAACCACATTGCTTTGGGAGAATAAATCACAGTGATGGTCAGATTTAGGTGTATCTCCTCTATAATGGCTGTCCAATGTCAGCAGACCTCATTTAACTCTGGGATTTTATTTAAACACTAATTAATTAAATCAGAAAGAGCTGGTTCATCATAGTTAAAGAACCTGTACTGTCAAACATCTAATACACGAAGTAATTGCAGATCTTTATGTCCCTATCTAGCCACTAGCCCAAACCAGAATGACCAATATTATAATTAGCGAAAAAAAAACTATGTTACTATGTAGCATCCAACTATGAAGGACTCCAAGGGATAAGAAGAACCTGAAGAAAAATAAATGAAATGCCTCGCTGGTTGATACTGATTCAGATTTATAGAACAATCACATCTTGATAAGCCTGGATGAGTAATTCATTCCACTGACCACAAGAAGGTTTCTCACTGTTGTGTGTATCCATAAGGATCAAGAACACAAAATCCTTCTTCACCTAAAAAAACCTCAAACTATGCCCACTAGAAACAACCACAACTACCATATTGTAAATGCAAACCCTAAGAAAGGTAGCGTTAGCCTTTGTGAATTGCATTGCACACAAGAGTAATTCCAAGTTTCAAACTGTCCCTTAAAAGATAGATGCAAACCCAGCTCATAAAAAAAATGAAGATGCCAACACAGAGTACAATTCCTGTATAATGACAGCACCAAGACCTTTCTTTGACATCTCTAGCGCAGTATCTTGCAAGAGCATAAGGAACCCATGTATCACAGTACAGATATGTGAATACTCAACAAATTGAGTAATCAAGAAGGGACTATTTATCACAGTACTTATTTTCCTGCACAGAAATTCTGCAAGCCAAGGAAACTTTTTAATCGGGAAACTTTAATCGGGTCATGAAATGGGAAAAAGCGAGCCATGACTCTTGAGGCAAGATAGACAAGAACCTACCACGTACAGGCTACAGTGTGAAAGTTTATTAAAATAAAACTTAGTTTGCTCAGTTTGTTATAAGAGAACTTAGTTAAGCAAAAACTTGAAAACATACAAAAAAATTGCAGGAATCTTTAATAACATACATGCCAGCAGTAAATAAAAGAATACTACCCACAGGCCAAAAACTACAGGCATTCAGTTCTACCAAACAACTCCTGATGTAGAGGGGGATACGAAACATGCCACAATCTGCGGACAACTACAGAGTAAGCAGGAGAGCTAGAGGGTGAGGGAAATACTTCTTCTCTGGGACAACTGTCAAACAGCAGTAACAGAGAATTTGAAAGCAAATGGAACCGAGAAAGTTTTTAAGGTCAAATGAAACTAACTGTAAGGGTTAGAACCACTTTAACTGCGGGGTCCTATTCAACCTCAGCCTCAACATTAGTACTATATCTAGAACAGCTTGTTTTGGAAAAGAATTTTTAAAAGAAATAATTTCTTCTATCCAAAGTTAATTTAAGATTATTCAAGGTTACAGTAATCCAAACACATGTTAAGAGGAAATTTATTTTGAGTGCCAAAGTCAAGAGGACAGAGTGGGATTTAATTAACCAGAGGCAAAATAGTCAAGCTAAACATCCAGAAAATTTGAAGCAAAGATCTTTGCAACTGCCCAAAACATAAGAGCATGCCTAGCACTACAGATATCAGACCACAGTTTGCATTTCCCAGCAACCCAGAATTAGCTACCCATACTCAGTCTTTCTTTATGGCCAGCCTATATTCCTTTTAACGCAGTTTGTGAAACATCCGTGCCAGACATCTCCATGTTCAGCTGCCCTAGTTCCTGAGTGTCCTACTAAGGGCCTTCCTTCTCCCATCGTGCCATACTGGGAACCTGTGCTTGTAGTTCATGCCTGTAGATCCCATTTCAGAAACCTGGCATTTTTAAAAGAAATTACTCCCTTCATGGTTCCCAAATCTATCCACAGATCTAGCTTTAAGATTTACCCTGGCTGAGGTTACTTCAAAACATTAATCAGAATGATGTCTAAAAGAAATCCAGCTAGAAGACAGCATCATAAAAATGGAACAATTGCACTGGTAATTAATTGAGTTACTTCATCAGTAACAGTTTCTTCAGAATATACAAGCAAAGTGATTGATGCCAAACCTACACCTTCATTTTTCAATAAGCAGTTAAAAGTCTTCTTTAGGTCACCTACACAGCTATCAATTAGCAACTTTCAACACTGAAGCGGATTTTCTCCTTCTTCTAAAGTGATCCAGACAAGAGCAGATGGATTATTTCTGGATCAGCATTTTTAGGAAAGCCTAAATAGGAAAAACTCTTTCTCAAAGAGTACATGTGTGTTCATATGTGTACATATATGCACAAAGGTATACCAGGGAGGGAGTATCACTAATTTTCAATACTGAATTTGCTATGGCTCCCTCTACTTGAAAGGTACCAAGAATTTCTGAACCATACAAGATTAACAATCAGCCCTAAAAGTGACTAAAAGCTACCAAAAGCAACTAGCAAAACGTCCTAATTTGTTTTGTTTCTGAATTACTTTTGATCAAGCACTATTTGCAAAGATTTTGTGAACGTACAAGCTGTGAAAGATCTTTCACTGTGAAAGAGCGAAGCACCATAATTTTTTATACTACTCAACGCAACCATTATTTTTACCATATTGCAAAAGCGTCTCACTTCAGAAAATAAGAGCATTTTATTTTTCTTTCACTTGAAAATTATAAATACCACATAGTAGTTTTCTTTATGACAGCTTGTATAAACATGTAAGGCAAGCAGTACTTAATCTACTTTAAAAGTGAAGCTTTTAGTTTAAATAAACACTAATTGACACAAGCAGTGCTTTGCTGTAGGCATTCTCTAGCACATGCAGACTATGCACTGTACATGCTGCTCACTTACACCTAAGAAAAAGAAGCAGATGAACTTGGCCAGGTCCTGAGGCAGTCATAGCCAAAGATAAGGAGCTGCTTTCCCAGCCAGCGGTTCCTCCTCATCCAGCAAGGCAGCTGATCAGGATACGTAGCTGCGTCTCAGCTGCTCCATTTCCTGCTCCAGACACTTGATCTGGTGGCTAACACACACTTGTGCTACGGCACGAGATCACAAGTGCTAACTGAGCGGCTGAGGAATGGCATCCAGCTCTTTCTGCTGACTCAGCCAAGCAAACAGAAATTTCCAGCAGGGAAGGATGTTTTTAAAATGACCCAGAAAGCTTTGGCAGGACTCACCTGCATAACCACTCATATATGCTAGAAAGCCAGCGCTATGAACACTATGCAATCTTCACATGGTTAAAAAAAAAAAAAAATCAAACAAAATCCCCAACCAAACAAAACCAAAATACAATCCCACGCTAAACACCCCAGAACAACAACTGAATGCTTCAAGGATTAGCAAAGATCTTCTGTGTAGAGACATTTTATTTCCAGAAGACAAGGGCAATGATTTGAAAGCTACACATAAAATTAATACTCCTTTCCAACTTTGCACTTCTGTTTATAAACCTACTCTTTCTTTCCCAGTTCTACTACAGTGATGCTTTACCCAACTTAGAATAATTTTAAGAGAATCGGTATCTAAACACGAACAAGCTTTAGAAGCTGAACTACAGCTTAGCTAAAAGTACGCCTTTCACTTACTCCTGAAAGCTCTCTTCAACTAAGAAAAAACTTGGGTTTAACAGTACCTCTTTCTACAAGTGTAATTATTAAAACAACAGTTAAACCAGTTAATTTTTCTGTAAACTGCTTTAGGTTTCATTGAATTAACCAAAAGTCCAGCAACTGACCCCAAACACGCAGCTTAAGATGAAAATGAGCAGAAGAATGCATTTTCTTAGCTACATTTGCCATCAATTAAAAAAACTAATCTAGAAAGTCTAATCCCATTGCAAATTTAGTATTTTAGACAAAACTCATGGAGTAACATTGAATGTGTGTGTTCACTATTCAGGAAAGACAGCCATAAAAATATTGTGTCTAGTTCACATTCCCATTAGTTTTGTGCTTGCAATGGGTAAATACATTGCAACCATCAACGCAGAAAGCCATATTTTTGTATGAATTACTACATTTAGTTACCCACTCATGCAAGAAACAGCATGACTTGTAGGAAGACAGGTGCCAGTTATATGGTTTTACAACTACTGCTCTAAAAAATAAACAAAAGCCCTCTGAGCCTTTTAAAGCTTAAGGCCTGATTTTATAAAATAAATTTCAGTTATATCATTATAATGAGTGCAAGCAGCACTTCTAACAGTAATGTAAGTATAATTATCAATATAATGAAAATATTGAGTCACAGTAACTGCTCAGTTTCCTTCTATACTAGAGGTTTCATACACAAAAAAGATTGTGTCTACAAACGTAAGTGATCTGTGTAGAGATAATACGACACATTTTTTGATCATATGGGAAAATAAATGATGTCTGTATTTGCAATACTGGAGGTTGGGGGTGACGGTGGAGATCAGTATAGTACCTCTCCTTTAAGACACCTCCCAATGGCATGCACATTTTGCATGCTATGAGGAGTAAAGGTGTTCCCAGAGCACATGGGTTAAGTGCTGCATATTACTTTATAAGAAGCAGCTCAGCTTAAATATCTAGCTTCCATGCAACTTTTCCCCATGGTCTGGATTTTCCCCACTACCATTTCGGAAACAGCTGCTTGGTGCCAGTGGCACGCAACTGTAATAGAACATCCTATGGAGGAATCCCAGGTAAAGATCTCTTAAGTGGTTAAGTCTCAGAAAGGGTTTTGACTATTAGGACAAGGATCCTGGACTAGACTGTCCTTAGCAGAGGGACAAGCCAGTGCTGAACTTCTTCAAGCCACATAGGTTTACTCCTAGAAATGACCTGCTAGTCTGGACCAGCAGTCACAACTGCAGGATTCGCAGCGTTAACCTGATGAAACCTAAAATTCACAGAATTCACTCAAGTTGCCAACAAATATGAGGGTACTTTAACCTATTTCAGTGTATATTGGCTTCCATCAGTTGCTTATGTTGACCAGAAGGAGACCTTACAAGTGAAGAATGAGGCTTTTTTGTGTGGGGAAAAAAAGCAAGACAGTAGCTGTGAAGCACTGAGTGGAAAAACTGAGCAGATCAACAGTGGCCATCACGGAAACATGGTGGGATGGTTCACACACCCGGAGTGCTGCGATGGATGGCTACAAACTCCTCAGAAGGGATAGACCAGGAAGGAGAGGTGGAGGGGTAGCTCTGCATGTCAGGGAGTGTTTTGACTGCCTAGAGCTGAATGATGGTGACAGCAGGGTTAAGTGTTTATCGGTAAGAACCGGGGGAAGGCCAACAAGGCAGATACCCTGGTGGGAGTCCATTACAGACCACCCAACCAGGATGAAGAGGCAGATGAAACATTCTACAAGCAGCTAGGAGAAGTCTCACGATCCCTAGCCCTTGTTCTCATGGCGGACTCCAACCTACCGTATGCCTGCTGGAAACACAGCACAGTGGGTGGGAAACAGCCCAGAAGGTTCCTGGAGCGCGTGGAAGAGAACTGCCTGCCACAGCTGGTCAGCGAGCCAGCCCAGGGAGATGCCCCACTGGGGCTGCTGTCAGCAAATGGGGAAGGGCTGGTGGGCGACGTGGTGGTCGGAAGATGCCTTGGGCACAGCGAACATGGTATGACAGGTTTTGGTTCTGGGAGAAGTAAGGAGGGGGGCCAGCAGAACAGCTAGCATGGAATTCCAGAGGGCCAACTTTGGCCTGTTTAGGATCCTGGTGGACAGGGTCCCATGAGAGTCAGCCCTGAAGGGCCACAGGGTCCAGGCAGGCTGGACATTCTTCAGGAAGGAAGCCTCAAAGGTGCAGGATCAGGCCATCTCTATGTGCCAAAAGATGAGCTGGCGGGGAAGATCAGCCTGGCTGAACAGAGAGCTGTGGGTGGAACTCGGAGGAAGAGTTCACCACCTTTGGAAGAAGGGGCAGGCAACTCTGCAGGACTGTAAGAATGTCACAAGGTTATGCAGGGAGAAAATTAGAAAGGCAAAAGCCCAGCTAGAACGCAGGTTGGCCACTACCATAAAATATAACAAAAATGTTTTTACAAATACATTAGAAACAAAAGGAGGGCCGAGGATAATCTGCATCCTTTATTGGATGCACGGGAGAAGATTACCAAAAAGGACCAGGAAAAGGCTGAGGTACCCAATGCTTCTTTGCCTCAGTGTAACAGTAAGATCAGTTACCCTCAGGTTACTCAGCCCCTCGAGCTAGAAGACAGGGATGAGGAGCAGCAGAATGAAGTCCCCACAGCCCAGGAGGGAACGGTCAGTGACCTGCTGCTCCACTTGGGACACGCACAAGTCTATGCAGTCAGATGGGATCCACCCGAGGGTACCGAGGGAGCTGGGGGAGGAGCTCACCAAGCCGCTCTCCATCATTTGTCAACAGTCCTGGCAAACTGGAGAGGTCCCAGTTGACTGGAGGTTAGCCAGTGTGACATCCATCTCCAAGAAGGGCAATAAGGAGAATCTGGGGAAGTACAGGCCCCTCAGCCTGACCTCAGTGCTTGGGAAGGTTGTGGAGCAGAACATCCCGAGTGCCGCCATGTGGCACGTGCAGGACAACCAGGGGATCAGGCCCAGGCAGCATGGGGTTATGAAAGGCAGGTCCTGCTTGACAAACCTCATCTCCTTCTACAACCAGGTGACCCACCTGGTGGATGAGGGAAAGGCTGTGGGTGTTGTCCACCTGGACAAAAGCCTTTGACACCATCTCCCACAGCGTTCTCCTGGAGAAACTGGCAGCTCACGGCCCGGGTGGGTGTGCTGTGCCCTGGGCTAAAAGCTGGCTGGCCGGCCGGGCCCGGCGGGTGGTGCTGAGCGGAGTCACATCCCGCTGGCGGCCGGTCACAGGGGGTGTCCCCAGGGCTCCGTGCTGGGGCCAGCCCTGTTTCATGCCTTTATCAATGACCTGGGCGAGGGCACCGAGCGCACCCTCGGCCAGTTTGCAGGTGACACCGAGCTGGGGGCAGTGCTGATCTGCTGGGGGGCAGGAGGCTCTGCAGAGGGGGCTGGGCAGGCCGGGCCGATGGGCCGAGGCCACTTGTAGGAGGTTCAACAGGGCTCAGCGCCGGGTCCTGCCCCTGGGTCACACCAGCCCCACGCAGCGCGACAGGCTGGGGCAGGGGGCTGGGAACTGCCTGGGGGGAAAGGGCCTGGGGGGGCTGGGTGACAGCCCTGGGCAGGAGCCAGCAGGGTGCCCGGGGGGCAGGGCGGCCAACGGCATCCTGGCTTGTGTCAGGGACAGTGTGGCCAGCAGGACCAGGGCGGTGATCGTCCCCCTGCACTGGGCACTGGTGAGGCCGCACCTCGAACACGGGGTTCAGTTTTGGGTCCCTCAGTGCAAGACAGACATTGAGGTGGGGGAGCGTGTCCAGAGAAGGGCAACGGAGCTGGTGAAGGGTCTGGGGCACAAGCCCTGTGAGGAGCAGCTGAGGGAGCTGGGGTGGTTCAGCCTGGAGAGGAGGAGGCTCAGGGGGGACCTCACTGCTCCCTGCAACTCCCCGACAGGGGCTGTAGGCAGGGGGGGTCGGTCTCTTCTCCCAGATAACAAGTGATAGGACAAGAAGAAATGGCCTCAAGTTCTACCAGGGGAGATTTAGATTGGATATTAGGAAATATTTTTTCACTGAAAGGGTGGTCAAGCATTGGAACGGGCTGCCCAGGGAGGTGGTGGAATGTCATCCTTGGAAAAACATGCACACGTGCAGTGCTTGGCAACATGGTTTAGTGGTGGACTTGGCAGTCCTGAGTTAACTGTTGGATTTGATGATCTTAAAGGACCTTTCCAACCTGAATGATTCTCTGATTCTACTCCATTACCAATGTCTAAGGGACAAAAAACAGGGGAAAGTCTCTGCTAACCAGCAGTGGGTGGATGCTGCCAGTGGGAAGAAACTATTGCTACATTTTATCAGGGAAGCAGATCACCAAAGAGCTTCCTAAAAGCAAGGCTGCAAGTCTCAAAGCCTTCAGGGAACAGACTGGTAGAGGACGGAAGATCCCAGGAAAACCTGGGAGATGCTGCTCTCATGGCTTTCAGCTTTTGACAACTTGCAGTCCTCTAAGCACATTGTAACGGACAACCATCTTCCAAAGTACAGATGCAATTCTGCTAACAGGGTTGCTTTACTCTTGCAGACCTCCTTATTAATAATAGTACTCTGAGCAAACGGATGCGAGAACCACAGATCACAGGAGCACAGCTCCCAAGGTCCCTCCTCAGGGCAGCACTTTCCTGCCCTGTTTTTGTTCTTCAGGCGTGTTAGCAGGGGAGGATTCAGTAAGAGCTCCACGTCAGTCTGCAGTGAAAGCTGGGCATTGTTATGTTCTCAGTAAATCTCATTAATTGACACAAGACCCTGGTAACTCTAGACAACCTAAGGATTAAAAGAAAATAAAGATGGATATCTAAAATGCCGTTCTGTAACTCGGAGCACTGCACAGATTCTCTCATCCAGCAGTCTGCTCTGTTACCCCTATCCAATAAGAGAATAGAAAAGCCAAAATAAAATAAGAAAAATTAAGAGCTGACATTTAAAATGGCATATCTGACAGTCCCATTCTAATTAACACAGATGCAGCAAATATCCTTGTTAAGATAAAATCTGTTTTTCCTGTGGCTGGCCCTGTGCAACTCGCAACAAAGCGCTGTAAGTCATAAAGATGATTAACCAGGCAATGAAGGACTCTGCTGCTTCAGTCTGCTGTCCCCCCGCCTTGAAGTGCACCACCTTTTTTTGTACTCTTGAGGCACAGGTGCTACAGAGCCTCCTGTTAATTTTATTTAACTCCTTTGTATTTGCTCCCACTAAGAAGCAGATTCTGTCCTGAAAACTGGAAAGTTCACAGTTAAAAATGAAGCCATGTTCTCTTTCAAACTGAGATGACATTTCTCATGTCAGGTTCCAGTTTTAAGTAAAAAAGATTCATGCACAAGCTACCACCAAGGAAAACACCTAAATCCAGGATCTCCCTAAAATACAAACTTTGCAAGTTCTGCACTTACAGCATTACT
The DNA here is from genome assembly GCF_017639655.2 of Falco naumanni. NCBI lineage: Eukaryota > Metazoa > Chordata > Aves > Falconiformes > Falconidae > Falco > Falco naumanni. The sequence goes on from NC_054058.1 coordinate 91,891,832, forward strand.
CTGCTTCCATAGAGAAAATTTATAAAGCAATTTTTATGTTTGCGTTTGACTGAAAATCTGAATACCAGAGCAGGGAGGGAGCTCCCAATCCTCACAGCACTCTTTCCAAAGAAACACTATGAAGTAATTACTGTCTCCCATCTTGGTTTTCCTTATAATCTGACCACATTTCACCTGATCTTTTAATTAAGTTTTCATACAGCAAGATGTAATTGAAACATCAATTACAGTAAAATCTAGCTACATATAATTGAATTTTCACTCAACAATAAAAAGAATTACTCTTATTTATATTTTTTTTAAACATCTCTGGTCTACATCCTCTTCCTTATTCCCCAAAACAAAAGGTAGGAACTGCTGACAATACTGCAGGAGGGCAGCATCAGGAGGCAGAATTAATTATCCACTGGAGAAGAATCATTAAACCGAGCACTAATGGAGTAACTGTGAGTTGGAAATAAACCAGTTGTGATAGCTTCTAATAAAATACTATGAACCAGCAACAAAGCACAAAACAGCTCATAGGTGACCATCTCCAAATGACTACCCACTCCTACCTGCCTTGTTAGTACCATTTATGGTTGTACGCAGTAATAAAATAATAAAACCACAGTATTTGCCCTATATCGTAAAGTACACATGTTGATGACAGGTTTATATGTAGATGAGGTTGGGAAGAACCTTCTATTCCAGCAGAATGCCACTTAAAGCAGGGGTCCTCAAACTTTTTAACCAGGGGCCGGCGCACGGATGAAGTGGCAGGCAGTCATCTGCGGCTGCTTGGTTCCCCCCCCCCAACCCCTGGCGAGGGGGGGGGGGGGGGGGGGGGCGGGGGGGTCTGCAAATACGGGGGGCTGGATTGAGGACCCTGGGGGGCCGTATCCAGACCACGGGCCGTAGTTTGAGGACCCCTGCACTAAAGACTACCTCCTTAATAGCAGAACCCCCTTCCTTAATGCTCATGACCTACCTCAGTAACGTAGCAGCTAAAAAAAACTTCACACAGACTGTGCTTCCAACAACTCAAATGTCTGTTGCTTGTTATCTTCAGGTGCTGCATGATCCACCTTTCAAATACTGTCAAGTTCACATCTACAATCCTCTGCTCACTCTCAGTTTACATTGCTCTCCTTTCTTAAAGGGCTTTTTAATTGTTACGATGTACAGATCTTTTGAGTAGTGCTTCAATATACCATATGATGAAGCTCTACACACAGCAAGGAGGGGAAGAGAAGAGATCTGACTGAAGAGGAAATTATCCAAGAAACTGAAAATCAGAGTATAAAGTCCATTCAGAGAAATTGTAGTGCTTAACAGGTTATGACTGATAGAATTTAAGATTATTATTTTGTTTTAATAAGTCAAAGAACACCTTTCAAAAACGTAAGCAAACATCAGCCCCACAAGGAAAATATGGAAGCATGAAGTCCCACAGTCACTTCAAGATCAAGTGGCCAGGACGTGACAAAACAAGAATTACAGATTGGTCTTGTGTTTACTTAGCAAAAGACAATGCACCAGACATACGGGGTCACACAGTGTGCAAGTCAGGCCTTTCAGCAGTACAACAGACATTTTCTTACTGCAGTATTTAAAGTTAGACAGCCTTCTGAATGGCAAACAACCATGTGCATATATTTAACTTATTTTAACATAAGGCTTGCTCTAATTCAGACTTCAGACTATAAAACTGCATAACACAAGAAACTTCCATTGTGGCAAGATGAATTCAAGGCTATGTGTCTCTAAGCTCTTTGTATCAGCATTAAATAGTGGTTTTTTCTTGCAATAGTGTCCTTGCTACTATTGCTTCTACAGACACAAGCAAACTGTATGGGTTCCAGCTTCTAGGAAAGGTAACCCAAGCTGGTATTTGCATTTGCAAAATTTACTGTACCTTAAAAAACAGATGGCTGCAGATCCTGTAACAGGACAAATCTGCAGAGTACAGAACACACAGAGCAATTATGAAAGCGAAATGCAGCAGACCAGACACTTCTCAGTCTATTATTGGTTCAGGGTCATATGTATTTTAGTGGCTGATAATGCATGACAAAGAAAATCCAAACCAAGAACATGCAGAGCAACTGCGAAAAGGAGACACAGCACACCAAACACTTCTCAACCTATTATTGCCTTAGTGATACATGGATTTTATTGCTGATAACGTATGACAAATAGAAATGCAGAGACACATACATTGCTTCAATGCGATTCAGCTACATTGGGAACATATACAAGACTGAGAAGTATGCACTCGGTCATTTTTATGTTTTACTACAACTAACTGAGTCACTTGCTTTAGGCAAGAAACCAAGCATTGCTGTAAGCAAAACATCGTAGAAGGTGAATATAAGCATTTATGAAGAAATATGTATGTCATCTTCAAACATCAGCTGAAGACTTACAAACTTCTCTAAAAAATCTGTCTAAGTTGTATTTCAGTTCTAGCTCAGTATGGCATCTATATCTACCTTACAGACTTAATTTTATATGAACCTACAATTATCTGATGAACAGATTCACACCTCCTGTAAAGTACTGTACTAATTAGTAGTTTATCAAGATCATGAGGTAAATAAATTAGCACTGTTGTAACATCAATGGAATCACACTGGCTTAAAACTGGTGAGAGTGCCAAGTCAGGCCTCTCAAAGTTCTCTCTCTTGCTCATTGCCACAGCACAGATGAAAACTAGTTACTCTGTGCAGGTGTTCAACCATACAAGACCATGTTATCTACGCTAAGAAACATACATTCCTACTTGATAAAAATTCAATGAAGAAGAAAGAATTGAGCCAAGAACTACATATTCCCACTCGATATAATTTTAAAAAGCAGAAATAACGGCTCCACACCCCAAAGCGGTTCCTTGTAGCTTCTCCTGTGGTCTACAGCACAGCTGTGAAACGTTACTAACACACTGCACAACAGGTTTACAGTATCCTCTTGCACAGCCACCTCCAATCACAGTTTTTCTCACCACAAAAATACAAACAAACTCCTAATTAAAATATCTACTATTGTAATTTCATTTCATTACTCATTTCTTCCTGCACACGCACACACACAGAGTTCTCCAGATGCCTGGATTCCTACTTCCCAACACAACTGTTTAGAGGCCTGGATCAGGCATTTTTTCTAACCTATATGGGCCAGGAGAGACAAGTGTGGCCGATAAGCCACTTCAGCACCCACACTTCCAGTTGTCCCTTCTTTGCACCAGTGCAAGGAGCATGGTTTCCCTTATATCCCAGTCCAAATGAAGCACCTCACAGGGTCAACTCGGGGACAAGAAGCCATTGCACCTAGACAAACTGAAAAACTGAATAGTTGGACTGTAACAAAGTGGTCCATAAGAAGTCCCCATGGTACCTAGCATGCAGTTTCACTTCACATATCCTGGAAAGACACTCTAAGAAGAAAAGCAGAATTAATACAAAAGCTTGAGACGGCAGGGTGATAGGCAGGCCAGGCTTGGCCTCGCCCAAGCAGCACACACACAGCCACAGGAATTTCTGCCTCAGCAACCCATCTAAAACAGTCACACACAAATCCATACTCATGGACGAAAGATACATGAGCAAAGGCTCTATTAAGCCAGCCAGAAATGGGTTAAGATTCTAGGTAAAGAAAACCAGAAAACACACGCACACTGTCCCTCAGAAGTCTCACCATTAGAGGGTAAATTACTGAGAATTAACTTCTGAACAGACTCACATAACTATTGTACACAGGTGGCTCAAGTCTTGCTAAAGGTACAATTGATATTACAGAAGAGATAGGCCTGATGGTCTTGAGCTACACGGAAAAACCTCTGCACTGCTGTGTTTATAAGCTCGGAGCACTATCCTTCTGTGCAAGGGAGCACTCCACATCTAAGAGGATCACAGTTAATCGCCCAGATAGTACTTGGGTGTCAGGCAAAGCAATTAACTTTGAATCAGGGAGAGGGCCAGCAGACTGACACAAGACAGCTTTTGACTCCAAGGAAGGAAGATTCAGAAATAGGTGAGGAAATGCAGAAGCAAAGCCAAAACACAAGCTGCATCTTTTCTTACTTTAAAATTACCATCAGCAGACACAAAAGAAAGCAAAACAACAACAGAGCTTGACATTAAAAATTACGCCTTCAAACAACAGCTTTTTCAGAAGTGCACACACACTGTTGAACTTGACAGTGTTTTGTTTACCCTTGCTAGTAAAACTGCAGACAGAGGTCAGGAAAGGAAGGAAGCCCTAAACCTGCTGGGCAGTAAGATGTACAGAGGTGATCACATAGAGCATGCAGGTGTAGACAACAATTGGGCCTGCCCCAAAGTTAGATTTCAAGATAAATAGTACCTTCCTGTCCAAGCTTTTGAAGAATTTAGTAAAGTACATTCCCACTCACTAAAAGAGAAGTTGACATTATTTGTGTAATGCTCTACTCAATGTGTGCCCAGATTCCTGCTATATGCACCAATAATTTTTTCTAGGAACTTCCCAGTCAATCATTAAAAGAGAAAGGATATACATCCCATGCCTTATTTCTCCTTCTACCCAAGAACTACATACAATGCAAAACCAGACCCCAGCATTCAGCTCGAAATACTACCACAGTGATTTAATTCCTGGGCTAAAACATCATGAATGCCTATGCAGGACATTTAGTCTTTTCCACCCCTTTTTTCAAGATCCCGAAGTTGCCCAGGTGGCTCTGGATTTCCAAACTGTTTCGATATGAATCGGACTAGTGACGTCAGCAGAGCCTATGATTAATGCAGGAGCAGGGAGTCTACAAGTCAAAAGACTTAGCTGAACTCCACAGTGAATAAAACCAGATTTACCTTTTCCCCTCAGGCAGATTCCCCATTCCTGTGCTCACATAGCTACTATGACCTCAACAGTCAAAGAATCAAGGACCCATGAACAAACAAAAAAAGGTCACTTATATGCAAACATTTGCTGAAGTGCACGCTTAACGTACACACAGGTTTAGTCTTAACCAGTACTTCCTCCATGCTCACTGTGTTCTAGTTCATCTATTACCACACTGCCTTTCTCAGATGTTAGACTCCCCCCAGGATCAATCATAGCTCCAACCAACAATCCTAAAAAATCAACTAACCGAATGAAGAGAACAAGCACTTAGCCGCAAATCCCTTCAATTTTACCTCCTTAACTTCACAGATTAAACAAAACTTCCTAGGTGGACAGCTACAAACAGAAAAATAAGTTCAAAATAACAGACAAAGTAAGTCCTAATACAGCTAGGAACGAGAAACACGGCACATTGACCTAAACCTTAAATCACACAAAAAATACTCTAAGCAGCAGTGGTTTTCTCCTACTATCACACATTGGACAAGAAGATTCCAGACAAGTACTAGCTCCGACTCAAGGCATCTGACTTTGGGATCCTGATATACCATCCTCCGTCAACTATATCAGAACTCAGGCTCCCAACTCTCCTTGTTTCCAACTGTGCTCCAGTCAGGTGCTCAAACAGGCAGAAAAAACATTCCCTGCCTACAACACCTCCTGTAGGCTCTGTGCTTTAGTTATCTTTACGGACTTCTGAAGTTGCTCCAGCCGTCATAGCTTTCATCAATATATTTAGTTATCTACCCCTTTTCCTACAAAAAGCTCAGGAATAAGTAATTTATTAAGGATATATATTCGCTTCAATACACAACTTTTGCTTCCAGCTCTCTCTGGGCACCTTTAATTCTTCAATAATTCTCTGACAGTTTTTGCTGTTGAATGGCAGAATGTGAAGCCTATGCTACAATTGCCAGTTCAGCAACACAAGAGAAAACTGCAACATGCTCAGAAGTTAGATGATCCTGAGGCTAAAGACAACTAACTCTGCCTTAAAGAAATTACTGCCTATCCATTTCTGAATATTCAGCTGAAGAGACAGTAAATCAACAACCGTATTTTCCCCAGGTTAAGTACTGCCAATTCCTCTGGGATTAGAGCTGTAAAAAAGTAATGGGCCATACACCGTTTGAATCTTTCACAGTATTGGTTAAAAAAAAAAAGCCACAGAATCACAGATGACTATCAAGTATTGTAGTACTATTAGATGCTCTGGATAAGAATCAATGGTAATTCATGGAAGGAAAGACGGAAAGACAGGAACAGGTGCTCCTTGTTTCCACCAGCTGGTCGGGTCTCGCTTTGGAGGCTGAACTGCATAGCGGGGCACTCCTGCTCCTTCTCCCTTCCTGCTCCTCTGGGCACAGCACTCTGCTCTGGTGCTGCGCTAGGGAAAAGGAGGAACACCTGGAGCTCTGCTCCCCCCTCACCCCTGCAAGTGGGACACGTGCTACAGCAGGACCTGGCTGAACTGCAGAAGGCAGTTCAGAGCAGGACATGAATCAAGATTACTACTATTGTTTTCAAACACTACCAAAACCTAACTTTTTTTTTATTATACTAAATGTGATCAATAGCTTATGAATGATGGCACTTCTCCGATAGTAATGTATGAGCCATAACAACACAAAGTCATTTAATGACACTTAAGGTCACTTTCATGTTTTTATGACTGTGTCAGCATGAAGAAAAGACGACAGTCAGAAAGGAACAACAGACTGGTGGGGAAAAAAAAAAACAAACAAAAACCAACCCAAAAATCCTACATCCATCTATTCATTAAGGGTGCAATCAGTTCAAGATGGATTTGAATTTCAAATCACTGCTGACCTCAAGTAGGCCTAAGTTCAAAGTTCTTATTTGGTAAACCAAGAGTAGCAGTGCTAAAACTACAAAAATACACCTGCAAAACTATCAGACATTACTAAGCATAGTAGATTGTTCAAGGCTTTGTTGGGTTTCTACGTTGTTCTGGCACAAAACAAGTATTTGAGAGAAGGAATAGGAGAGAATTTCTTATAAGCAATCAGAAATTAAAGACCACCTTCCTTTAGCATATGCCAGTGATCACTTCAGTAGATGTTTTTCTCCAAGCAGCACTCCCTGGAACATGTTCCCAATTTACAAGACCACAAGCCCCACAGCACAGGCAATAAAATGTGTGTAACACCAGGCAAGTTCTCCTGCTCTCTCCAACTTGGAATGCATTCTCTTGGGTTTCCAGAGTGTGACAGGAAAGTAGAAGTACTGTGGCTAAACACAAAGACATCCCTAATACTTCCTTCCAGACGCTGGAAAATAATCTTCTTTTCCCAAAATGATTACACCCATAGGTACATTAAAACTACAAGTATTGGTTTTCCTTCCCTGAAAACTTGCAAGGGAAGCAACAGTGGAGAAAACCATGCTCGTGAGGCTCCTGACCAAAAGAAATGGGAAACAGAAGGGCTGTTACTCCTTGCTTCTATCCAAGACAGAAAATATTAGCCTGCAGAAACTCCCATTTCTGGGAAAAGGCTGGAAAATTCTTGCCTTCAGGCTCCCACTTAGGGTATAGGTTTCTAAAGCTACCTAATTTTGTCTAGACTGTGAAAAGATGGGCATTTGCCAGGTGAATCTAATTTTGGATACATGTTTTTTTTACACAGCAAGTCCTCCACCATTTCTGGCATCTTCTGGTTCTGTGTCTATCGTCTGGGTATCAACAAACACCTCATTACTGCCTCAGAGACAACTGAGCGCGCAGCTGCATGTGCTTGGCTGGCTGTTGATTAGATTAGAGTGCTCCTCAATGCTACCAGTTGGCACAGCAGGAAACCTGTGAAAACTCAGACCCTCCCAAAAACAGTGTCAAAAAGAGACCAGAAAGTTCTAGATTTGAGGGCTGAAGCAACTGCCTCCCACAGAAAGCCCGCTTCTCCCTGAAGACCATTCAGCATCACAGAATGCCTGTCAGCCCATGTACTAAAAACATCAGATAACACCGGCGTTTTCCACATTGCCTGGAAACGTTTTTTTTTTGCCTTGAAATTGCCTCATCATTCAGGAACAGAAGTAGAATGTGCCTGTTGATGTAAAACGCTCCCTAGCAAAGGACCAGTCCCAAGGTTGGTGCCAGGTGCTTCTTGAAAACGTCAGCTCTAATGAGAGCCAAGAAGGCTTTCAGATTAGCCACAGAGGGCAAACCTCCTTCAAAGAACTGCTCTCTTGCTGAATTACACTGGAAAAATCAGGGAGAAGGGAAGAAAAATTCGAGTAGAGATGGTGGGGTGACAGATCCTGAATATGCATAACTGGAAGATACATCTCCAGGGGAGGGAGAAGACAATCCCTGAGGGACAACTAAAGGGGAAGCCCAAGGCAAAGAGTTGCATGTATCAATAAACATACACTTTTTTTTTTTTTTTTTTTTTTTACAGCCACGTAACTGCTTCAGTACCTGAGCCCACTAGCACAACAGCCACACAAAGAGATGCTTAACTCCCAGGAAAGCCAACCCAGGAGCAATCCCTAGGGCAATACAAACAAGGATTGGCTGCCTGAAAGGAACATAAGAAAGAAGTCCATGCACAACTGTAGAAGAGGCAGGTACCCTTGCTAGTTAGCCAACTAAGAGACCAAACCAAGCAGGAGGCAGAAATACATTTGCTAACACCATGGCTGAGAGCATGCCATGGCCTATCCACAGCCAGCCAGACGTGGGGGGGGCTCCGAGGTCACAGCATGACATTTCATCCACAGGCAGCACATCTGAGAGGCACTTGTAAAGGAAGAAAGGACAGAGTTTCCGAGCTAAGAAACGCAACTTCAGTGACTGGGTATATAAACAGCTAAAACGGGAAACCACCTACGAAAAATTCACCTTCAGACTGGCATTTGCTTTGAATAAATCCTTAATAAAACCACATGTCTAAAACCTCCAACAAAACAGAGGAGGATCAAAAGTGGAAGGAACAGGAACACGTGTTTTTTAAAGCTTCCTTTCTTCAATTACCATAAGCAAAACACCTTTTAGAAGGGTTTGCATTCAAATTGTATCATAGGGCCTACAGAAAGATAGTTTAGCTAAGGTAGTGAAATGACTACACACTCATCCAAAGCTACGCTGAGCTAGATCTTTACAACTTAGTTAATAACTGCTTCTCTTGCTATTTGTTCCAGGCATAATCATTGCAGAAAGAAACCAAAGGAAGACCTCTGCTCCCCTGATTTTCAGCAGTCACTGGTTTTAGGCTTTCAGCAGCTGCAATGACTCTACCAACCAACCCAGTCTCTTCACAAGCTTCACACCAGTAATACTGACTGTACAGGTCAGATGCAAAACCTCTATTCTTCACCAGTGAAGACCCATAAAACAGCCCTGCAGACAAAGCTATCCCTCAGGGCCGTTATACTTCTGTGGCACCAGCATGAAACAGCCACAGTTGTCCAGTTTGAGTCCATCCACCTTAAATAGAAATCATAGATTTTGAGGACTTCCATAGGATATGCAACCCAAAAGCTTACCATACTTTCACAGAATAATCCCTACGATTCCTAAAAGACTACATTTTAAAAGAAATTAATGTCTTTCGAAATACAATGCATTCTATAAAAACCCACTAAAGAGCATAGACCTGCTACAATTAATTATCTTGACTACTAAGATAAGGAAAAAGCACAATTAGAAAACTCCTTCTTTTGAGCGTCTACCTTTCAGTGGTTTTACTTTTTTAATTGCTTATCAGGATACAATTGGCAAAGTACATATATAGTATGTTCCGAATAAAAACTGAGCGCATATTCTGACAGTGCACAGCAGAAGATGGTAGCTAGCACTCTGAATCTGCTGCTTGGACTGTCCTCAGATGTCCTGCCTTATGCCTCCGTGGATGGGTCTGGTACAAGCTCCAGCTTAAGTCACTCAAATCCAAGAGCTCCAGCTGAATGATTTACTGACTTTAACATCGTGGTAAGAGGATGCCACTGGGCTCTTGTTCCTGTAGCAAACAAAGCATTTGGAAAATAAGCCCACCTATGGTGCCCACATCAATTTTTCAAAATAGGTAAGAAACCACTTGTGCTTAACACTGCAAGCTTCCTTCAAGCTGCCTTTTTTATATGGAGTAGGAGGACCATACAAATTTTGATTTTACATCACATATGAACTGGGTACATTGTATTTTTTCCAAAATGAAATAAAATACTTCAAATATAACAGGAATTATGTTTTGATAGAACAGTTTGACCAAGTACAGGGAAAAAGATAAGATTCCCATGTTTTGGAGACAGAAAATAAATTTCAAGTTTTATGAGCTATGGGATTATTTTTTAAACAGCAGCAGCAGCAGCAAAATGCCCAAAACAAAACACACACACACAAAAAGGAAACACCACCCTTATGACTTGCACAGTTTCCAGAAGAATCAAATGTCCAAAAATTCTCTTAGATATAACCATGTGTGCTTAATACTTAACACTGTTCTGAAACGGTCACTAAATATTTGCCAAAGGCAGCAATATTTTTGTATAAATTGCTGATCTTTTGATATTACACCATCAGACAAAACAGTAACAGAGTTAGTGCTTGTCGATATGACGGTGAACTGAGCATAGCACTCTGTATCCTGTCCAATGCACACAAAAATCAGAGGACTTCAAAAGATAATGCTTTTCATCTTAATGTACTCCCAGTACCCTGCAAGATCGCAGCTCCAGTCAGAAGCTAACATATCCTCTCAGCTGCTTCTGCACAACAACAGATTAAGCTCTTAAAATGCAGAGATCCAACCCCAAATGAACACAGGAATGTCAGTAGCTATAAATCCTAGAAACTTGGGTGAGCATCTCTGGTCAGTGGCAGTACAAGAGTCAATTCCAACCATGTAGCTATTTGTCTCTTCGGTCCCCTCCACCTCTACTGCAAGCTTATACTAACAAACCACTGCCTCTGGAGGAAACAACAGCCTTGAATCTCTGGATTGAAAATTACAAGCATCTGCCAGAAGCAGCACAGCATATTTGGGGGCCGACAGTGACTTTCGCCTCCAAAATGCACTAAGCTGTAAACTCCTTTAAAAAGATCTATTGGACACTCATTTATAAAAACAGACTGAAGCTTCAGAGCCTCCCATGGGATGTTGGGGAAGAGGAGATTAATCTGGAGTTTTTTCCAAGATAATACACAGCACCTGAAAAAGCTCCACAGTACACTAAAACAAACAAAAAAAAACCCCAGCACACGCATCCTCATCTTTAGTAAACAACAGGTCTTGCCAGTTATTTTCCAACATTTTCACTGCATACATGGTAGTCCAGCTGATATGGTGGACCTTTACTTAACCACTGTAAAGATAATACAGAGCTGATGCTACATGATGCAAGTCCTTTGGGCAAATTTGGTTACTTTTATTATTTGCTGCTGGACCTTACTGTCAGTAGAAGCCAGTCCCACCAGGGGATCCTGAAACCATATGCCAGCGCTTTTCACTCCTGCCTAATTCTGTGTACAATCTTGTTTCCTCTGCTCAGAATAAGACCTACATATGCAGTAAAAAGATGCTACCAGGAACACTACATACACCACTTTCAAATACAGCCTTTAAACAAAAAAAAAAAAAAAAAAAAAAAAAAACAAAAAAAACACTACAGACATTTTGAGTACAAAGCAAGCACTGACAGTAGGCTCACACTGTGAAGATACATCACGTACCAGCAAAGACAGGGGTCAGAGAGAAGACAAGGCACCTAACCAGTCAGGTTTCCTTTGCATTGCAGACCTAGCAACAGAGTGCATGCACACACAGCAGTCCTAAGAAGTAACTCTGCTTTCACAAGGGCTTGGGTAGCGTGCGCATTAAGTAACACCTAAGCCACACACTGAGCAAGAAAACAAAACACTGAAGACCTGATCATTATTTGAGCACCATCTATTCTGCACGCTGAACAAAACAGGATAATCTAATCATCCACATAATAACTGTACATTAAGATATCAACTGCGCGAGCAAGCTTAATTCTGTCACTTCCTGAACCCTGCATAGCTCAAACAGCTTTCCTTGCACAGCTGGTACATAAAATTTTCTTGAAAAAGTAATCTGAACAGCACACCACCTGAAACATCATGCCAACACCCATGTACATCACCTGCGGGCTTAAAAACTTCAGCATCCTCAGATGGCCGAAGGATAAACTGCTCCCATAGCAGACTGGTGAGCTATTGAAGCACATCCAGCCAATGGGTTCAGACAACAAAGTGATTGTAAAATTAGGACATTGACTGATTACAGTCTAAAAAATAAGTGACTTTGCAAACAGCTATTTATTATTATCCTTTCTAGTCTCTATTAGATTAGTCCCAGTGTCTACTCTATGCTCACTCTCCACCTCCCTTCTCATGGCAGCAGGTTTTCAGCAGAATTAGCTCTCATCTACAGCCATGCCTAGCTCAGGCCTTCGGTGGTTCAGTTCTGGCCTGTGCTCAGGCTTGGGTATGACAGACCAAAGACGAGCCAAGGGAAGACTACAGCAGCCAACACAAGGCAAACCTATGCTGACCCTCAGTCCTGGACCAAATGTGGTTGATCACCCTTCAGCAACAAGCTAAGGCCTTTAGCATTACCAGATGCAAAAGATCCAAACATGCTTTGTACCAATGACATTCTTCCAAGCTAAGCTCATACAAAGCGCTACCGAGCGCATGCAATCCAATTTCCTAAACGTCTGAATTTTGCCCATATTTGCTGTAATGAATATCTTTCCAAGTGTTGCATTCCTGACATCAGTCTCAGCCAAATTCCGAAAGAGCCAGGGACATCAGAGCTGCTCGGGAAGGGGCAGGTGTGGGGGAAGGAACAATGGCCATAACCTTGTTCTTAAGCTGTTCTGTCTGAAGTTGTCATGAACTACGTATTTAGAAAATCAGACCTGAAAACATCTAAGCATACTCTACGCTCATGCTGAACGTGGTTTCCCTTTTTTCGCGTTCCCTATATTTTGTACTCACACTGGGGGGGAGGGAGGAAAAGAGGAACATAACTGTTTCCAACTATAAAAATCTGTTCAACATTTGCAGTAAAAGAGGACTTGGGCTTATGCTGGAGAGGTGGTCTTTATTGTCCAGAAACACCTCCTTCTGTAATTGCTGAGGAGAAAAGGAGAGTTTTTCCATCTCAAAACAGCTCTATGGAAAATGATAAGAAAGGGACAAAACAGATAAGCAAGAGATGTTCATCATTTCAGCATATATCCGGTGGGTTTCATCCCTGAAAGTTTAATTGTAGCCCTTTATAAATCAGAGTCACAAGAAAAATGGCCATTTTCTCACACAGACACAATTAACACAGATCCACCCCGTACCAGCGAGGGCGGAATGAAATCCCATAGCTAACCACCACTGCATCTGCTTTCACAGCACCACAGTACCGCCCATTAACATGGTAATTCATTTATTAAATGCAAGCAAACACATATTTCTGGAGCAGATCCCTTGATGTGCAATTGGCAGAGAGCTACGGGGAAAAGACCTCAAAGGTGTATAAAATTATACACAGTTAAAGAATTTTTTATTGGTTTGCAGATAGAAAAGCATTTTATAACACTATGCCATTGCACCTTTACATTTCAGCAGTTCACACTGTCACTGAAGCATCACTTTACCAAACGACCTCCTTACACCAGTGCTAGAAGTTCTTGCTCACTGTGGGCAGCAAAATGATAGTCAGAGGGCTCCAAGAGAAGAAAGGGAAGAAACTGGTTAAAAGTTCCACCAATTTCTAATGCCTTCATAGAATTATCTAGGCTCCCTCTGGTGGGGGATTTAATGCAGACTTTGTTACAGTTTGGTGTATGAGAATAGTTTTGAACCACATCATCTTTTTCTTTTGTAAAATAAACCTTGTTAGGATTGGATTCTGCAATCCTTGGAGTCTCTTGTGATGCTTCAGTCACAGTATTTTAAGGTAATGCTTTGTTTCTGGCCATAAGCTCCATCACATAAAGAGCAGCAACCTTTGATAAAAAGGAGAAAATACCCTATTTTTAAAATGTGAGTCAGTGGCTTTGTACTCTAAAATCCTCAGAACATTTCTCCATCCTTACTTCAGCCCTCCAGAGCCTCAGCAGAACCACCATCCCTGTCCCTGATGCGGAAAGAGGCCAAAGAGAGATCTCCCTCCCCAGACTACACAAGAGACCTACAGCTGTACAAAAGAACTGCCCCCAGCACCCAATTTCCATTTCTGTGGCTTACATATTACTAAATCCCAAGTCTCATATCCCACCAACAATGCCAATGTCATTTATTTTCACCACCGTAAGACAATTCCAGTGTGCTTATGTATCTCTCTACAAGACAACACATGCACAAGAGTCAAGCCAGCCACCCCTTTCCTCTCTCTTCCCCCTGAAGTTGTTGATGTAACCAATTATGGTCAACAAGGAACATGAGAAGCTTTACAAACACAAGACGACGTCAAATTTGATATTTTTAGTATGTACCACTAAACATATGTACTACATATTGCCATCAAAATACTTCTTCTGTCGCTTTATAGTCAAATTTAAGTTTTCTTCTCTTCTAAACATAGTAACAAATGTTATCAACATTCTGCAGGCTGAAGTCTTGATTGAAAAAAAAAAATAAACGCAGAGAGGTAGCATTTAAAAATTAGGAAAAACCCACCCGACTCGACATAGGAAAACAGCAACCTGAAAAAGATGTCCCTTACTGCACAGGAAAACCAGCGTAAGCTCTTTCAAGGATGGAGTCAATTTTTATCTCCGACAGCCCTTACTGTGACTCACTAACTTTTTTTCCTTAATAAGACCATGAATTGCATCACAGCAAGCATGTCTAAAACAAGCCAGAGAATTCAAAAAATTATTCAATGGCTAAGAAATAGAACTTTGCTACGTAGAGGAAAACAAGTCTAATTCTCAATTTGTCCTCATGCTTTTAGAAAGGAAGGGTTGCAAGATTCTAGTAAGAAATATTTGCCTTTTCTTCTTTCTTTCCTTTTTTCTTTATAGATACTGTGGTCCAAGGACTCTGAATAACCTCATACAGCCTATCCTGGACGACGGGTATAACTCGTTACTATCTGACAGATGGCAGCTGAAGAGCAACCAAAATTCTGGGGATATCTGGGATACAGTTGGCACCGAAACTAGTCTCAAAGGTTAGAGGAACCGTTCCTCATCACTTCGTGTTCTTTGGGACAACTATAAAGTTTTACCACAACCTACCGTTCGCAAGTTATGCAACACATATAGGAAGGCAGCTTAAGAGCAGTAATTCCCGTTCAGTTCTGCAGGAGGCTATTAATGAAACCCAAAGCAAGCCTCATCTCATTTGACCAGAGAGGTTACTACCTTATTTTGTCCCGAAAGCATTCCTTTCGGGCCCAGTGAAAGCAAAGCTGTGCAGGGAAGCAGGAGAGAGTTATTTACAGTTCAGGAAGACGGGCACGATCCCCTCCCGGCTCCTGAGCTCCCAGAACCCCCTCCCAACGCCGTGCGTACCCTGCGGGCTGTCGACACCGCGAGCCCACCCTGAAGGCGCGTTCACAGGAAGGCCGTGAGCCCGCTCCCCCCGCACGGCCACCAGCCAGCGCTGCCCGGGCGGGCCGGCACTGCAGCGCCCGCGGGGAGCCGGAGAGGCAGGCAAGCCCGCCCGCTCCCCACGGCGCCAGCGGACCCCTCTCCCGACGCCGCTCGGTTACGCCTTTCCCTCGACAGCAGCCAGGCACTTGACCCCGGGGCCGGCGCCCGCCTCCCGCCGGCGGGCTGCCCGACGGAAAGGGGCCGCGGACGCGCTTTCAGGCTCGGGCTAAACCCGCCCCCGGGGGCGGCTTTCTCCCCCGCCGGGGCAAGAGCCGGGGTCCCCCCGGGGCCGGGGCTGCAGCAGCCGGGAGGGGAGCCCGGCGGGGCGGCGCGGCACTCACCGATGCCGAGCCCCACCACCACGCGTCCCCCCAGCAGGGTCTCCTTGTCGCGGGCGGCGGCCAGCACGCCGGCCCCCGCCGTGAAGAGGCCGCTGGCCAGCAGGATGCAGGGCCGCCGGCCGCACAGCCCGTTGAGGACGCCGCCGGCCAGGGCGGAGAGGGCGGCGGCGCCCACCGTGCTGGAGACGAGCAGCTCCTGCCAGAGGGCGTCCAGGTTGAGCTCTCTCTTGAGGAGCAGCAGGGCCCCCGACACCACGCCGGTGTCGTAGCCGAAGAGGAAGCCCCCCAGGGCGGAGAAGACCGACACCACGTAGACGAAGCCGGGGGTCTCGTCCTGCTGGAACTGCCGCCGCGCCGCCCGCTCCAGCTCGCCGCCCGACGCCGCGCTGTTGAGGCTTGAGCACGACTCGGCGGCGATGAGGCTCCTCTCGCCCGCCGCCGCCGCCGCGCCCGAGCCGGCGGACCCGTCCGCCTGCCGCCGCCGCTTCTCGCCCATCAGGTTGCTCAGGCTCCGCAGCGTGTACTCCACATTGTCGCTGGCCTTGCGGGACATGGGACGGCCGCGGCAGCTCCTGCCCCAGCCGGGGGAGGGCAGGCGGCTGAGGCGGGCGGCTGCCGGGCGACTCTGGCTACGGCGGCGGAGCGGCGGCTGCCGCTGCTGTTGCTGCTGCTGCTGCTGCTGCTGGCGCCGCCTGTCCTCGCCCCGCCCGCCCGTCTCGGGCCGCGCTCAGCCGGGTCGCATAGTCCCCCCCCGCACGCCACCGGACAGACTTGAGGGGAAGTTGCCCGCCGCGGCCGCCGCTCCCAGCGCCAGGCGGAGCTGGAGGCGGAGGCGGGCGGGGACGGCGCCGGACGCCAGGGGGCGGGACCGATCACCCCCGCCCCGCCCCGCCCCGCTCCCCGTGGCGCGCAGGACTGCGCAGGTGCAGCCCGCCGCGCCTGCGCACTCAGCGCCGCGCCGAGCCCGGCGCCGCCCGGGGTCCCTGCCGGGAGCAGCGGGCGGGCGCCCCGCAAGCCCGGGGGTAGCTCACCCAGCCCGCCGCGGTGTTGGGGCTCGGCTGGGGGGTGCCGCTGCCGTCGGGCGTGCGGCGCCTTGGCCAGGCGGCTGACGTACCCCCGAATCGCAGCTGACTTCCTAGCGGGGTGCCTTGCACGGGGGCGGCGTTTGCGGTGTTCTGCGTGCCGGGTGGCAAAAAAAAGGGGAAATTTCGACCGGTTGTTGGGAGAGGGACCGGTTTGTTAGCGTATGGCAGAAGGGTTTGCCGCTTGTTCTCACGCTTATGCTTCAAGCGGGACTAAGCGTTTCCATGGTTCCATCTTTAAGCATTTTTGCAGGGATTTTCGCCGGGGTGCAGAGGAAGAGGCGGTGCGGGCCGGGCGCGGGGCTCCCGCCGGGGGAGCCCTAAGGCGGGCAGCCAGCGGAGGGAGGATTCCGGTGGGTGATGGGAGCGGTTGTTCCCGGCCCACACCTTGTGAGCAGTGCCAGCCACAGCCACGTGAATTTAAATATTACGAGAGGGAGCAAAGTCCGATGTGGACACCTCTGCGGCGGTTTGCCTCTGCCTCACAGCAAGCTGTGCAATGCTGATACCGTGGTCCAGATAACACCGACTGAATAAAAGAGCGAGCAGAGGTTACTGAAGTGAACGGTAGTAGCAATTGTTTATGTAGTTAATCGAGTTAGTGATAGATGTGTCAGTGGATTGATGCATACAACAGAGCAGCTTCCATGCACGGGCATGTGAAAAGCCTGAACTAGGTAAGAATTAAACACATGTTAACATTCAGTTGGTTTTAATCAAGCTTTGTGTAACACGGTATGATTGGCGCAGAGCATTCCTTACTCTTGTACAGACGGTTAGGGGCCCGCTCAGCACTACAGCGAGAAGCCCTTCCCAGTTGTACCATCCGAAATGAAGCTATGTGCCACAAGAAGCTGCCCCCTCGGGTCCGGCAGCTCTCCCCGAGCAGACTGGCTTACATTACAATGCTGTCAGGAGAGAGACTGTAATATTCCAGAAGTCTCCAGACTTGCCCAACAAGCTCAGCACTCAATGCTTTTTGTATGTAAGCCCCAAATAAAAAACATGGGACACCGCATCAAACAGAAAATAATCACACCAAATCCGTAGCCTCCTAGAAGGAATGCTTTCACAGAATTTTGTCACAATAGCTGGGTGTCACAAAAACCACCTGTCTTAACAGCCATCTCAGAAGCTGGAGGCATTCTGTATATTACAGTTAATAGAAGTTCAAGATAGCTAACAAAAGTTGGGGGCTTTTTTATTCTATCGCTGGCCCAACACAGTCACAGGCATAATTTCTCATCAGATCGTGCTCTCAAGCTAATCTCTTAAAAGGATTCCCTGGAACACAACAAAGAAGTTCAGCTGCAGGACACGCTACAGGGAAGACTGACTTCATGAGAAAGAGGGAGGAATCGGTTGGTTTGCGTGTAGATTTGTGTTACCATGGTCATCTCCATAGTACTGGATTTCATTCATGATAAGAGCTGACTTATAAATGATTTCACAGTAATGAAAGACATAGTAGGTATGATTAGTAATCTAAGACAGGGGACGGGGGGGTCAGATCCAAAGAAGGATTTGGGTGGATTTTAGGTATTATGTTATGCTTTCAAGAGATTAAATGTTTAACTGAAACACTGTTTAGATTTGCAGCATTGCCTCATTCTCTCCTTTAAGGTGTGTTTGCACAAGTGTTTGCCAGGTAATGTTGTGAGCTAGATCAAAGAACTGGTCCAGCTTTAAGAAACTCAATTTTTTTGTGTTTCAGCAGAGAGCAGGAATAATTGCAAGATTTTCCTGCTTTTATATTGTTGATGCATGGCATACTTCAGAAAACGTCTTCCAGAAAAATGCTGAGCGCATGTGCCCAGAACTCCCCAAGACCTGAACAGCCTGGAGTTAGCGCCTGTCTCTGTTGGCACTCAGAGACATGTGGACAAGTACCTAAGTCTCCTGGGGACTTCAGTCCAGCCAAGGTGCAGTGAGATGCTGTAGGTCTTTTGTGTGATAGCCTAATGGTTGATAGCCTCACCCAGGAGGTGGGAGACCCAAATCACAGATTTGCTTCAGCCCAGGAGAATTTAAATCTCTCTCTCACCTCTCAAGAAGATTGTAGGTTAAATGGGGAAAAGATGGAATCTTAAAGGAAATAGGGTTGATGTGCAGACAAGAATGTGAGAGTCATGGGGCTAGATGGACAGAGAGGCTAAAAGGGATCTGACTCTGTGGGAGAAGAAGCTCCAGCCTTGTCAGCGATGGTTGTATTCTTTACGAGAAATCGTGGTTGAATTAGTAGAGAATAATACAGGGATCAAATCCCCAAATCAATAATTCTTCCCATCTCAGTCAGTGCTGTGGGGGTGGGCGTGAGGGCTTTAGCCTCATGTGAACTTTAGCACTACAGTGTGCAACCTCTTGTGTTTTTAGGCTTCTAAACTAATTTCTTGTTCGTTATGTTATGGTGCCTTAACCTCTCATAAGGAACCTGCTCTGATACTCGTATTATTTTGCCACAAGCGGAGTTGCTGTGTAAGTTGAGAAATAGCACTGTGCTGGGCTGAGGGAAATCACCTAGCTAAATGTGCAAAAAAGATCAGCAAATATGGTTTATAATAGCAGCTTATATAACATCTGAAGCCTTGGAAAAGCACTGATAGTGATGCCAAAATCTTTTCTAACAAGTTAAGTTGCATGCTGTTCTTGAGGTTCAGGAACTTTTCTCTACACAGAACTATACATTATCAGTACGCCAAGGAATACAGTTAGGTGCCACTTTATATGAAAAGTATTTCTTACCTTTGACAAGACACAAACCCTGATCCTGTATCACACCAATTTGTTGAGTTTGCAAATATGTATTGGTAATATAAGGTTGAGGGTATAAGGAACACTCTAGTTGAAAAAAGGAAAAAAGGAACTGTAAATAGGAATTTAACACTAGGAACAATTTTATATTAGCTGTGTATTGCCTTAAAACTTCCTTTTGTTCCAAAATTCATCATATTCTTGCACCATTGTTTGGTCTGTTTGGAAAGAAGACACTTTCAGATACATCCCATAGTTTTCGATCCTGGTGTAACATTCCTTCTCCAGCCATTTTCACTATCTGGACAGAGTTATTTTGTTCATTTATCTGAATATCTCATAGCTCTCAATGAAGTTTTAGTTATTTGTAATCCTTCCAGTGTTTGCTTTGCATTCTCCCTTAGACATACAGATCCTGATTAGACTCCAATCTCTCAACAAAAGTTGCCCTTCATATATATACAAGCTCTCCTCGATTGAATGCTGTTATGTGGAGCTTTAATTCCTAGCTATCCCAGCCTGCAGGGTGACTTTTAGCCAATTATTTACTTTTTACCTTGGTCATCTGAATCTGTAAAACTGGGACAACGCTATTGACCTCATTTGTAAAATCCTTTCAAAGTGAAAGTAACATTGAAATTTATTAGCAAGGAACCTACCAACACCATGCATTTAATCCTACTGGTCAAGTGTTAAGAGATAAATTGGCTAACAAGTACAAAGAGTTACAGCATTGGCACTGGAAAAGGGTGTGGATGATGGGGATTGCAGAAAAAAGCTGAGAAAACTGTGGGATGACGCATTCCTTGCCTGACAGGCAGAGCTGGCAGCAGTACAGCTAAGGTTGCCTAAGACTTCACACCACAGGCTGTTATAATCCCAGGTAACTTTACCAAAGTAATTGTTTGAGCTCACATTTTGCATAATTGCCCTCTCTCTCATGCTAAACATATGAGTTCCAGCAAATCCACTTCAGACCCCTTGAAAATGCAATTGTAAGAAACACATGGTTTTGGAAGTTAATTTTTTCTCTCTATTTTCGAGATCTCCAGCTTTTTCATGCTTTAGAGCAGGGACTCAACTTTTTTGGCAGGAGAACAGTTCCGTTCTGCCTTTGGCTGTCAAAAGAAAGATCTAATGAGATTTGACTGAAACAAAGTCTCTGATAGCAGCAACATGTGTGAGAGCGTGTTGCTAAATCCAAACATGCCCCGAGCAGGTCTGTGGCCATTGAACTGACAGCTGACAGGGAGGTCACTCCGCACAGGCGTCCAGGGTGAGATTCCAGTAGCCCATTTAGATGCATCACTTTAAAAATCAGGGCCCAACACATGCTGAACATGAGTGGCAGTGCAAAATGGAGGGTGAGGAAAGACTTCTATTATTGTACATTTTGGAATTTTTACATTTGTGTACTTGCAGAGACGGTTTGTGAGGTTACAATCCTTGCCAAGTCATTGTTATCCTGTAAAAGTTACAGTTGCTTACAACACCTGGCAGCAGCATCACGGCCTTGGCACAACACTACCCACGAGATACTAGGGAAACACTACTCTTGATACACTGTATCTTCAAACAAACATTTGCCAACAGAAAGCTCCTTGAGTGCTGCAGTTAAGCCCAGAAGCACAACAGGTCATTTCTCAGTCAGCTCAGATTCCCGGGGTCAGAGGGTAACCCTCTCTTCCAACATCCAGTCATCTTCCAATGCCTGGTGTACGTGAAAGGCATATGCAGGAAGAAGAGAACGACATGCAAAAATTCCAGTTTCAGTCCAAGCCCCCTTAATTCTATTGTTCGCTAAGCAAATTTGATTTATGAGATTCACCATTTCTCTAAAAGGTGGACAGTACTTCTAAACCAAATCCTTCTACGGATTATGTAAGACCAGCACATCAGTTGTCCATCATTTAATGAAATAAAACTGAAAAATAAATCAGAAAGGCTTTTAGGCTTATGCATGACTGCACGCTATTCTGCATCTCTAGAAAAGTAACGGCTGACCCAGCATGAGTGCGCTACTTTATAAGCTCTCACCTCATCAAAGCAAAATCTCAACTGTCGAATTAAAGTCCCAAGAATTGGAAACCATCTGTTTTAAGCAGCAGGTTAAAGGCTGGTTTTGCTGTCAGCCCTGACATTGCATTGCCTCTGAGCAGAATGCTATACAGGAGTGCTTTATCCCAGGTTGCAAATGAAACTGGAAATAGACTGGGAGGAATTCAGTTACTGACTCATTAAGTTGGTCATACCCTCTGGATCTGACAGATGGTGAATCCGTCAAAACTTGTTTGGTGTGTTTTTTTGGAGAGAACTGCACAATGAGGGACAAGCAAGTTTGAAATAGAAATTGGACCACATGAATTCCTTGTGCAAAGGCAAAACATGCGCAGAGAGTGCCTAAAGTGGACTGATATGTGCCAGGACATCATCCTGGCACGTGGAAGGTGAAAACCAGCACTTTATGTGGCTGGGAAATAGGATGGAGCAGCAACAAGCTGGAACTTTTATTTGCCTCCTTGCTTATTTCTTTCTGTATCTGTACTTCAAAAGTCCTGTTTCCACCAATGTAGATAGGTATCTTTTAAAAATCTATTTTGTTAGGCTGCAAGTATTAAAATCTGCTACATTTTTTAAGTAGGTTCTCTGTGAAATGTTTTATGGAACTCCCTCTAGAAATTTTAACAAATTCCCTGAGAAGCGTCATACCTGCCACAGTGATAATTTCAAATATAACATTAAGCACTCATGAAAATTGCATTAATAGTGATTCTTGACCCCTTCAAAGCAATTGATATGGGTATATGCTAATCTCATGGGAAGGTTAATGCCATCAGTAGGAAGTGTTGAACAGTCACTGATATTCATCGCAAATTAATGCCACTGATTTTTTAAAAGATTCTGTGAGGTCAGTGAGGACTTCTGCTTACAATCTGACACTGCCACGTGGCCCTGGATATATCTAGGAGGCGCTTCTGATGGTACTTTAGGTGAATGAGAGTGGGAGTTAAATGCACAGGGTCTCTTCCCAGAGGCCTTCCAAGGTACCGGGCAGTTTTCACTAATGATGGAAAATTTGTGTACCTGCTTCACTTTACAACTACAATTGTATGCCTAAATAAAACAGATTTAATCCCACTTCTGCTTGCGTCAAAAAGGCAGCACTCAGAGGCTTCCCTCAGGTGCCTGTACACCGATGCACAGCCTCTGGCAATAAGGAGGAGCAGCGGCACTGCCAGGCACAGTTGCAGGGTCTTTAACATCCAAGTCACAGACTGTGGAGTGGTGCACATGGCTTGAATGGGGCCGCGGGTGGGTGCAGGATGTTTAGGAAGACAGGCAGATAAAGCTGGCAGCTTCATGCTTTCTGTTAAGGAGCTCCTTGACTACCCAGTGCCCCAGTATCAAACCAGAGACATGCCTGCTGAGAGTTTCTGGGTCAAGATCAGAGGGAGGAGGAACCCGGGGGATGTTGTGATAGGTGTGTACTACGGACTGCAGGCTGGGAGGAGGCAGGGGCTGAAACTTTCTGCAAACTGGAAGACTCCCACTCGGAGTCCTTACTGGGGATTTCAGCCACCTGTTTGTCTGCTGGAAGAGCAGTATGGCATAGGCAGGCAATGCAGGAGGTTCTTAGAGTGCAGTGCTGACATTTTCTTAATATAAATGCAAGAGCGGGGCAGACATGGCCTTCTTCTTAATGCTGGATTGACCTCCTGCTGAGGAGCAGGGACGAAGTGGGCGTGAGAGCAGTCATAGAGCACTGCTCAGGCTGCAGCAGCCTTGAGGTGACGGATGCAGAGGAGAGCCAGGAAGGTGAGCAGCGGAGAGATAGGACTCCGGGCGAGCAGGCTGGCTTACTCAGGAAATAGCCTGTGGGAAGCAGCCGTGAAGGGGAAGAGTCCCCAGAAGCATGAATTATTTTTTAAAGAGAACTTACTGAGAGTTCACGCATGAACTATCCCCTTGTGCAGGAGCATAGGAAACTTCAGCTGACAGTCCATTTGGCTAGGTAAGGTCCATCCTAATGAATTAAAATATAGACAGGGAATATGCAGGAAGCAGGAGCAGAAAGCACTGCTCAGGCACTTCTGGGTAAAATCAGGGAGGCTAAAGCCCACCTGGAACTAACATTATTGAGGGACATAAAGGGTAGCAAGGCAAAAAGAGATACCTACAGGTATCTGGGTACATGGGCCCGCAGGTGGATAGGACAGACAACATGCTGACAGACAACAGAGGAAAGGCTGAAGTAATCAGCACCTTTTT
Organism: Falco naumanni; assembly: GCF_017639655.2. Classification (NCBI taxonomy): domain Eukaryota; kingdom Metazoa; phylum Chordata; class Aves; order Falconiformes; family Falconidae; genus Falco; species Falco naumanni. Next base: position 91,915,719 of record NC_054058.1, read on the forward strand.
TTGCACTAATTGTCACATGTGAACTGTGCTCCCTGGCCTTTGCACATATCAGCACCTGCTGAAAAGAGAAGGGCGTCAGGGAAGCAGCAGTTTAAGACCACTGAGACAACTTGCATGTATTCAAACTCATGGAGTCAGGTGGTGGTCACTCAGGAGTGTTGATATTGTTGGCCAGTGTCATTGCAAGGTCACTATCTATCATCTACAGAAAAACATGACAAGCGGAAGAGGACCCTAATGACTGCAAGAAGGTTAACATTAGATGTATGTTTAAAATAAAAGCAACAAGAAGGCTACCAGGGAATGTAGGTCAGCCTGATTAATTCCCCAGGGGAAGATGGTACCTGAATGTGCCCTCTTCCTCCTGCCTGTGCTCAGAGATGTTGGCGCAGGTCATCTAGTGCTGTGGTGGAGCCACAGCTCACCTGTGCCAGGTGGCACCTGTGCTGAGCTCCCCCACATTTTTCATTCATGCTGGAAGCCTTGGTGCAGGTGACCTTGAGAGGTGTCTGAAGGCAGAGAACCACTCAGTGCAGAATGCTGGGCTGCTGGAGCAGACCCTGGCAGGTTACACGAGGGGCTCATTTCCACTCCATACAGACACCCAGGGTACCAAGGGCACCAGGTTGTTCCTTGTTGTGGTGGTGCATCTCGCCCTCTCCCCTGGGCTGCATTACAATCTCAGGAACCGCTGTTACTATGTGTAATGAGTTGGGCAGTTAAGCATCCCTTGACCATGCTAGCAACTCCTGCATGGCTGAGGTGGGAAATGGCACTGACTACAAGAAACACTCCTTATCTGAATCATAACATCCCCTAACAAGCCTTGGAACATTAGTTATCTGAACCAAGTGGTATCATAACACTGTCGCTGGAATTTTTCAAAATTCCAGTAATTACCAACTCAGGTTGTGGCCAGGATGGAAATTTACTGATGACTAAAGCAAATCACCTCTGACCCTATGAACAGTGGTCCTAAGTAAGGCCCTTTTGAGCTCTCCTGGTCTGCGGCAGGCTGCAAACAGCATCACTTTCCGAGTGTGATGCCTCCCAGAACTTGCAAACTCCCAAGTTTTCAAAGTTAGAAGGACCATTGCCAAAAGCTAATGACGAAACCTGGGCTGATACTCCTACTCCTCGAGGCTCAGCCCTTCATCCATTGAGAAATGCAAAGGCATTCAACATGAATATTTCACAGAACTGAAGGGAAACTTTTAACAGGTATACCTTTGTACATTTATACGTACATATATATATATACACATATTGTGTCTGTGTGCATGTGTGCGTGAATTGATTTAGGTACCCAATATGAAAGTTAGCATCTCGGATCAGTAATCAAGTCACTGTTGTGATTGTAGTAAATTCTATTGATTCACTTTGTAAATGATAAGTTAGTCAAAGATTAAGTGCTGCTAGAATCTTATGATCAACATTAAACTGTGAATAAACCTTAGACATCCTTCACATATAAACCATTGGGCAAATCTGACACTAAGATTGGATCTAGCTGCACCTTAGCTCTACTAAGAGTTTAGAAAGCAAGGGGATCAACTCTGAGCCTTGTGACTCAGTGGGTCTCCTTTACCCTTTTACATCTTTAGTCTCTGTGTAAATCACTTCAGCTTAATTTTGATTTGATTCTTCTTTTTGAGATTTATCTGTGTAGTAAGTAATAAATGATAAAAACCTGGGAGTAATGGCTGATACACCTGAAGGCTGTGCTGCTGTTCAGACAGACCTGGACAGGCCAGAGAGTTGAGCAGAGAGGAACCCATGAAGTTCCACAAAGGCAAGTGCAAGGTCCTGCACCTGGGGAGGAACAACCCCATGCACCAGTACAGGCTGGGGCTGACCTGCTGGAAGGCAGCTCTGCGGAGAAGGACCTGGGAGCCCTGGCGGGCAGCAGGTTGCCCATGGGCCAGCAGCATGCCCTGGTGGCCAAGGAGGCCAGTGGACCCTGGGGGGCATCGGGAGGAGCGTGGCCAGCAGGTCGAGGGAGGTTCTCCTGCCTCTATGCTCTGCCTGGTGAGGCTGCACCTGGAGTGCTGTGTCCAGTGCTGGGCTCCCCAGTTCCAGAGAGACAGGGAACTACTGGGGAGGGGCCAGCGCGGGGCTGCAAAGAGGATGAGGGGACTGGAGCATCTCCCTTCTGAGGGAAGGCTGAGGGAGCTGGGGCTGTTTAGCCTGGAGAAGAGAAGACTGAGAGGGGATCTTACCAATGCGTGCAAATATCTCAAGGTTGAGCATCAAGAGGACGGGGCCAGGCTCTTTTCAGCAGTGCCCTGTGGCAGGACAAGGGACAACGGGCACAAACTGCAGCACAAGGAGTTCCACCTGAATATGAGGAAAAAAGTTTTTCACTGTGAGGGTGACAGAGGACTGGAACAGGCTGCCCAGAGAGGCTGTGGAGTCTCCTTCTCTGGAGACATTCAAAACCTACCTGGAAGCGACTTTGTGCAACCTGCTCTAGGAGAAGCTGCTTTAGCTGGGAGCTGGACCAGATGATCTCCAGAGGTCCCTTCCAGCCCTGACCCTTCTGTGATTCTGTACCACCAAACTTTGTGAAGTCGCACTCCCACAAATTCATATTAAGACTATTTTGTTAACACCTTTGATGGTGATTCTTTAAGCAATCTGAAACACTCACTTGGGACACTTGTTATCCCTGGGACACCTACCTGAGGTAGTGCAAGGGTGCCCTGGATAAGAAGACAGCTTTGCCCTTCATGCAAGTGTGTTTTTCAGCACCAAGAGTGCACGTGGCATGCATGGTGCTGGGACCACACTGGAGAACTGTGTGAGGTTGAGAACTGCAACTGGTGCAGCCACTTTCATACTGCGTGCCAGGAATGGTCCTGGGAGCAGCCCATTCCTAACTATTCCCAGGCTTTGTCTCAGGTCTAGTCGGTTTGCTCCAAAACAGGAGCTGGAGTGAAGCAAAATTTTGCCCTTTGGCCTATTAGGGATCAGCACTTGAGTTCACTCACTATCGCTATTTTATTTAGCAGAGCAGAAGCCCCTCTCTGCTGACTACATAGGGAGCTGTAGCTCCTGCCTCAGCACTTCTGCTTACATGCTTAAAGCAGATCGTGTGAACACCCACCTTACTGTAGGCAACTGGGCACGCTGCCTGTGCCAAAGCGTTTACTACAGAAAACAATTGGGTCCCTGAGAGCATAGACCTGTGCGTAACAGATATAAATACAAAGTATTAGCTTACAGAAAGCAACATATGGATCGTCAGTAGAGAATAAAGCAATATGCATTTTATATATTCATGTGTTAATAAAAAACACACAAGGTAATAAGGATGCTTTACTCTTCAGCCTCTCTGTAAGACATTAACAGTGCAGTTTAGAATATGTGTGGCTTCCAGCTCTGACAGTGACACGTGTAGGTGACACCAAATGTGTAGTTAACACAGAAATAGCAGGTACCTACTGTTAATAATACAGGTATCCTAAATACATCCTAAGGGAACACGGCCAAACAGCTCACAGGGAGGTATGTAAACGTAATGGCTTAGGGAGAGAACAGAACACATTTAAAGATTGCATCATGAGTTACGCAATGAGACTGATACTCTTCACAACAAGACCGTGATACTGTAAAAATATTAAGAAAGTTTGAAAGGTTTTTCTACGCTGAAGTGTGTGTGCTCATTGTCAACACTGAAGAGTACTAAACTTAGATTTTTTTTTTGTTGCAATTTTGCAGCTGTAGGCTAATCCTTACAACAGCTTTAATTTCAGAGGGAAGCACCTAATAAGGAAGTGGGAATTCAATTAGTCTATATTTTTCTAGCAGTAAACAGATGGAACATCTCAAAGTAAACACAAACTATTCAAGGAACACAATTTGGTGAATGTATTTACCAATATTAGCAAAAATACCATTCTATGAGCAATAGGGCGGTTATTGCTCAGGACCAATGGCAAAAGAGCAAGTGTCATTGTCATTTTTTTACACTCAGCTCTCCAAAACTGGCAATTAGAGAGGTTCTCATTGATAGCATCATGGTATATAACATAAAATAAGAATGAGAGAAAAGAAAAGAAAAAGAGAGAAACAGAAGAAGACAAAAACAGCAGGGGAAGCAAAACCCCCCACCTTTGAAGTACCGTAGAGGAAAGTCAGAATCAAGCAAAGAAATAGGCTTGTGGGCTTTTGAAAACTTTCAAGTTGTGAAGATAGAGAAAAAGAGAGACAGGGAAAAAGAAAGACATAGTGAGTGAACAGGTGGAAATCTGTTTTAGGCACTGGTTCCAGCTGGGTTGGGTTAGGTCAGGAGAATCAATTAACAAGCAGCAGCTTTTAAGGCAAAAAAGTCTGAACATCAATGGTATTTGAAGAAAAAGAGGAGTAAATAAGCAACTGTTGTGGCATAGTCCCTCTCTATGCTCCCTCTTGCTCTTGGGATTGACATTGCTTTAAAAGCCCAACCATATTTGTTTGTAATCTGAAGGTGAAGCTGTGTATTAAAGAGCTTCCAGGCTGGCATTTGTTAAGAGGAACTTCTGCTGAAGTAAACGTCAGACCTTTACTAGGTTTCTTTGCAGGAAGATGTAATCCAGGTGGGTGTCATTCAGATCTGCTTTCAAGTGTCAGCCCCACATTCAGACCTGCACATGGTTTTCTGGCAGGATCCGTCCCAAGCTTGCCTGTGAGTTGGGCCCTTTGTGAGGCACCACACAGCTGCTTGCTCTGGAGTTGAACCCAGATCCTGCCTTTCTATGAGGCAGGGATGAGAGGAACGGATGGGGTTTCCTTCTGCTTAGAAACTTCTTTCTCTAAACATCACCAGCCTTCACAAACTCGGCTAATAGCCTGCCTCAGGAAAAGCATTTATCAGTTGCCCTGCCCTGTGCCTGAAGGCTGGAATTGCTGGAGGATACAGGCTGGCCCAACACCCACATACCTTCCTTCTTGGAGCCAACGCAGAGCACATGGGAGCAGATGAACTATCCCAGCTGCCATCTTCGGGTAAAGGCTTACATGCTCTCACACCACCCCTTAATGTGGGTGCAGGGTTCAGAGCCCATTGCAGACAGGCAGCCCACCCCATACGTGAACATGCAGCAACCCCCTCCATCCTGGGCATCCTACCTGCTGTTTCCAACCCTCACTTGCTGCTGGAAGAGGGCAAGGGACCACAAAATCAGGAAAGGCTTGGGTTTCTGCAACCATTGTCATTCACTGTGGACATACAGATGAAGGCAGGATGGGCTTGTTTCTCATGAAGATGTCTGTGAACTGGGTTTGGACTCCTCTGTGGGTATCACCTTCCTCATGGCAAATGCCTTCTCTCAACTGCAGCTCACTTCCTGCAAGCCAGAGGTGCTTTGGTCCCTGCAGACCAGGCTGTCTGCCACTCCATGCAGAAACGACCTCTCCAACAATGCTGTTTCTCCTATTCCTCCAAATAGCACGTTTTACACAAACTGGTGTGCTGGCAAGTTCTGTTTGAACAGAAAAAATTACTTCAGTATCACAGTGATCTTTCAATTTTTCCCAATAATCTTGCTGTGTATATTACATTGTGCTTTGGGGCCAGCAAAGCCTCAAAATTGTGTTAGGTTTTTGAGCAAACAGCAATATTAAAAAATAGATCCTGCCCTCAAAGTTTATAGTTCAGGAAAAAAAAAAAAAAACAGAGATAGGGAAAAATGGAGGCGGCATATAAAGTGAATAGAGTTTGTAGTTATGTTAGCTGCACTGTCCTCCTTATTCCCCACCAGGGAAAAAGAATGGGAAGTAGACAGGGTGTGAGAGATTATTTCTTACAGACATGCTCATTCCTCAAATTCATTCATAAAAAGTAAACAGGGAAGAGAGGCAGGGCACTGTAGCACTGCAAATTGTGATTCTGTGAAATTACACTGGAACTATCTAATGCATCAGTGCTTGTCACTTGAAATTGCTGCACCAGTTATTTGGGAGTTATGTGAAAAGACAAAAAAAAATCATTTTTAGTCATCAAATTCGCCTAACTGTTGGGAAACAGGGTTCATGAACACAGATCAAAGAAAGTATCTGAGACTCAGGGTAAGAGAGGAGATGAGAGGGTCCTCCTAGATGTGTGAGAACCTGTCATGGTTTGAGCTCAGACAGCAACTAAGTACCACACAGCCACTTGCTCACTCACCAGCCCAGTGGAATGGGGAAGAGAATCAGAAAAAGGTAAAACCCATGGGCTGAGATAAGATCAGTTTAATTAATTATTATTATATTTGTGTATATATATTTAAAATTAATAATAGGAAGATGATGATGATAATGATAATAAATATAACAATAAATATAATAATAAAGATAAAGAGGAGAGGGAGAAAGAGGAATAAAACCCAAGGGAAAACAGCAAGTGATGCACAATGCAACAGCTCACCACCAGCTGACCGATGCCCAGTCAGTCCCTGAGCAGTGATTGCCCCCCACCCCCAGCCAGCTCCCCCCAGTTTATATACTGGGCATGACGTTCTATGGTATGGAATATCCCTTTAGCTAGTTCGGGCCAGCCGTCCTGGCTGTGCTCCCTCCTGGCTTCTTGCGCACCTCCTCACCAGCAGAGCACGGGAAACGGCAAAGTCCTTGACGCAGGGTGAGCACTACTTAGCAACACCTAAAACATCAGCGTGTCGTCAACATGATTCTCATGCTGAATCCAAAGCCCAGCACTGTACCAGCTGCTAAGGAGAAAGTTAATGCTATCCCAGCCGAAATGAGGACAGATCCCCGACGAAAAGAATTACTAATAAAAGAAAATAAACCTTTTAAAATAAACCATTGATTTGTTGTAGCAGGGGCAACTGCAAATGAGCAATGTTGTCTGCGGCCATAAAAGCTGCCACTGTCAGCCTCTTCCTGATGCTGCCTAGGATCACCATTCATTAGACCCAGGACCAAGGTATTTGGGACTGGTACCCTGGGATGGGACCTGCTTCTATTCCCTATTACATTAGGTGTCCAGCTGGAACTCTTCTGGATGATACTTCTAGGTGCTGATACCCCCGCATAATTACACTGCTATTCTCTGGGAACCTCTGTTCACTCTTCCTTTCTGATGCAACATTAAGAACCAACACCCTATTCTAGTTTTATTTTCTAATTGGTTGCCTTGATGAGTTGGACCATTGATTTAAGATGTCTTCATTAGTGAAAAGGATGAACTTTCCATTCTAGAGAGACTTTGATCAAGCTTCTGAGAAAGCAAGTCAGCTTATGAAAAGCACCAAAGCAAACCTGTTGCTCAGGAACAACACAAATGCCTGCTTGAGACCCAACTTTCCAGACTGGGGCATACTCACATCAGGTTCATCTTCTGAGCAGTTGAGAATCTCTCACAAGTCTCTATTGAATTCTTTTTCTCAACCATTTTTCCCCCTGGAAGGTTTTAATGTCTCTCTCCAAATTGCAAAATTGAGAGCTGATTTAAAGACCTTTTTTTTCTACTCAGCAATCATCATCTCCTGAGTCCAAAGCAAAGACATAGCTGGGTTTCTCAGTCCCAAAATAGTAAGAATTGGGCATTTGGTTAATGACATGGTCAAATCAACATGTTTTTTCCATCATTTACCCTTTGGAAAAATTTACTGACATTTTCAGGAAAAATCCATCCTGAGACAAATGACAAAGTGCAGTCTAAGAAAGCTATATAACCGTGTCTTATTTCCGATGGGAAGCACTGAACAGCTTTAACTGTGGCTGGCACCTGAAGAAGTGAGAGTATGTCTGCACCACATGCTGCAGCTTCAAGCATATATCTCTGAACTAGGGTACACCTAGCCACCTGAGCACAGAGCTCTGCTCTGTGGGCTAATTTGTCATTCAGACAGAGGGTTTATTAATTTAGCGCTGAACATCACACTAATGCAGCCACGTTCAACAGGTAGCCCAGGTACCACTGAATCCCTGAATATTTAGTAGTGCATCTGCATCGTTGTTTGCCTTATGGCCTTCCATTTTCTTGCACTTGGTGTAAGCCACTCAACACGCTGCAACTTCATATACGCAATATAAGCTATCCTCTACTAGTAAGCCATGCCTCAAGATGGTAACAGTTGGTCCTCAAAATTTCCTGTGCCAGGAGAATAACTTATTAATTCCTTTTTATTGAGTCGTGAGTATTGTTGTGTCCCCAAAATGTCCATGCTTGATGAAACGCAGTAAAACAGTAGCATAGTAGCATGGTCTACATCTGTCATAAGCAGTGGTTTTGCAACAGCAAACTGCCACACCAGATGTGTTCTGCAACATGATTTTATCTTGGGGACTGATGCTAAAAAAATTCAACCAAGAAGTCACTGTGACTTCAAGGGATTCTACTTATATGTATAAACATTTAAAGGTTCAGATTTGCTCATACCTGCTATCCAGCCAGAAATATCTCTGGACTTTTCAGCGAAGCTTGTAAATGTTCAGAAATACACTTGGGTACAATAATGTGCCAAAAAAGATATTGCATTACAAGAAAGTAGACATTCACCAAAGAATATTAGAAATGAAGGCATTACTCTTACACTAGGAGCAAAACTACAGCAACAAGTACTTAGGGAGGGGGAGATGGGACCAGAGAAGGACAGCAAGGCAGGCAGAGGCAGTAACATTATTGCCAAGGGTGCCGTCCCACAGTACTTGAGCAAGATGAGTAAAGCAGGTTGAGTGACAGTAACTACGGTCAGCCAAGGGTCCATAGTTTCTGCACATCCACCAGGCAAGTCCATGGCAATAAGGCAGGTCCAAGCTTAAGTAGGAAAATCGAGTCAGCAAATTAGAGTCAGGATCAGGATCAGTGAGGCAGTATGAGAGCAGCCAAGAGTTGCTGATGCCCAGAAATGTTCATAATAATGCAGACCCAAGGTTATGCCAAGAGGTCAGGTGCAGATGGTCAGGGTGATGGACATGGCTGCAACAGAGCCCAGGCACAAACAAGGGCAGGGGTCTGAGCTGAAATGCAGCTCCAGAGTGAAGGAGCTGTTTCGCACAGCTTTCCCACACAACACACCTAAACACAACTAACCTGAGCCAAGGTTATGCAGAAGTACCATGTCAGCACCAATCTTTAGCACAGGCAGACAGCTCAGGATGTGGGAGTGTGCTCAAGGGCCTGACAATAAAAAGTACAAAATGAGATGTGTAACTGGCATGTTTTATGCCCCACTTGTCATATATCACCAAACCTAGCTGGAAAAAGAACTACTCAAGCATCCCAGATGAGACTCAAAGTGCCAGGACTGAGAGAGGAGAAAGTGGCAAGTAAAGCAGAGACAGTTTTTGTAATTCAAAGGCATATTCCTTTAGTTCCAACATGTGCTAGGACAATTTCAGCTTTCCCTAACTGAAGTCAGATGACAAAAGTTTTCTAGGGTGACCTGAATGCATTCTTGCTGTTATGATCTGGTGTCTGAACCTATCTATTGGTCAAAAAAACTATCAATGAAATTCACTTGACCAGTGGTTTTAAATGTACCACTACTTTGGTGTTAAACAAGACAATGTCTCAATGTAAGTCAGTCTTTTGGGATCAGCTTTGCCTGAACAAAATGCTGCAGGCCAAATATAAATCTAATTATCCTCCAGCATCCCAGGCTACTAAAACAAACACGAAAGTGTGTCAGCAGTTTTATCAGCTAAGTTCTAGAAACTGTTTCATGAGAGGTTTTGAACGTGGAAATGGCTATAAATCCTGCATGCTGCCATCCACTGCATCCAAGGCTTGGAAAACACTAATTCAAAGAAAAGTGGTTATGAAGTTTTGACTGTAAAAGGTAACACTCTTTATGTCTAATAATGTTGACACTGAAGTACTACTAATCCTCAACAATTTGCTTCTTGGTTCAATAGAAGAATGTGGCACTCCAGCTGCTATTTTGAGATCAACATCTGTCCACGCCTTATGGAGATTTTGACTTTACAAAGAAAACTAACAGCATATGCTGGCTTCTGGAATTTATAGAATACTATAGAATGATAAAGCATTAAAAGCATATTTAAAATTGCAATATATGAAGAATGGGAAGTGTCAGGTGACATAATTAGCTAAAAGAAATGCCATGGAATTCTGAAATGTTATTTACATATAATGAATTTGGAATACAATGGCCTGAGACTTTCAAGTCATGGAGGGTTATGCAAACCACGTACAGGTGTGGTGGGTAAACCAAGCATTCTTAGTTACAGAACTCACAGCCAAATGCCAGAAGAGACAACTCTGCTCTTCCAGGCTTCCTTGCACAGAGCAATCAAAGGACTTCTACAAAGGATGGAATAAAATAACTTTTTAGAAAGCTGCCTGAACTCAAAGTCCCTAGACAGTGCAGGCATGCCAGCAAATTTACCTCATATGTGGAAATCCCCTTCTACCAGATTGCAGCTTCCAGCTGGAAACCTCACCTGCAAGCTATTATGCTTTTGTCTAAAACATTGAGACGTTTGTCACTTCTCATTCCCACATGTAAGCATTTATACAACATCATCAGTCACCTTCAAAGCTGAGGGGATCGTACCCCTTAAATTTAATATTCAGATTTATTTTACAGCTTCTTATTTTTTTCTGGCTTTAATCATGGGCAATGATGCAGCTTTCAATCAGTACACGTGGACACATTTCTTCACGTATAGATGTTTCTCCAGTATTTACACCTCTAGCTGAAGATGACATAGAGGAACTAAGGCACTGAAAACTTGTTGAAAGTCAGTATAGCCAAGAAGTTGTGGATAGGTATGTGCCTATAACAAACTTTTAAAAGAACATTATTTAACTGTGAAGTAAAGTAGAAAAACCATGAGGATCACCCAGCCCTAAACAACTATTCTTGAGCATCTACCCAGCAGTTTGAATGTCCTATTGAAAAAAGAGTGTGCTCACGACATTGAATGTTGCACCATCATGCCCAATGGGAGATACCTGACTGTAAATCTGTCTCGTGTGCCTCACTTCACCATTTAAAACAGTTATTTTTAAGGAAAAGAGTAAAAAAGAACTAACTAAGTTCAGAGGCAACATTTTTGTTACCAGGATTCAGCACTAAGATTTGAAGCCTTGAACCTCTACCATCACAACTGACTGCCTTCAAAACTAGCATGCTGGCTGAGCACAGCAGCTCAGCATGGAGCTCCGACTGCTTCCAGGAGCTAGAAGTAAGACAGCTCAAAATAATGCCCAAGGGCAGGCAGACAACAGACTTATGACCTATTTCTAAGTTTGGCTTGGCTTTGAGGGTAAAAAAACTATGCTACACCTATAATCTATAACCTTTGCCTTAAAGAAGACCTCTTCCACACAGTATTGTTTTCCTTGACCTCATTCAATACAGCTGCTGTGGCTGGTAAGCTGGGAACAAGGGATGCTGAGCGCCTGTGTGAAATGGAGCGTTCCTGTGCAGTTGCTAAAATTATTATGAGGACTGAAAGAGAGAGCATGGAAATAGCAGTTAAAATCTTACAGTTCTTCAAATGCTGATCAGAATTCTGCATGACACAGAAAAGACTCCCAGAGCCCAGCGCATCTCCCCTGCTGGACATGAAAACCCTTTTATAAACTGAAGAGTTATGAGGGCTTCTTAAAGAAAAGGCAGCAACAGCCCTTAGAACTTAAATCTGTTGCTGATTTGCAGTCTTGCCACCTTCACTCCCCTTCCTCCACCTTCCTTAATAAATGGTTTAAAACATCTAGTGTTCGAAGATATAAAGCATTACATTTACACTGAAGTCACTAGGATTATCCTTCTGTCCAGCCAGCACTTTAGCAAAGACTCCCTGGTAACAAACATTCAGACACCAGAGAACTCTACCCACAGAGTGCAAACAAAAGCACCTTCACGGTACATAAATCCTCTTCCTAACTTCCTAAAGGAGTCTTTACCGTGTGCTCAGAAGACAGAGAGATCTGGCTCTTGCAGACAAGTCGAAGAATCTATTTCAAATCATCGGACTCTTGTAGGATGACCTGTTGTTCTTCAATCTCTTTTATACCAGGTAATTTCTAACTCACTACTTTCAAGGGTGGTTTATCAAACATCTCAGAAAAGGTGATTTCAGAGTAACACCCTCTGCCTGGTTTGCATTCTTTCCAGCTATTCAGAGCTAGCACTTTGCTGAATTTACGGTTGACATGTTTCTTAACATTACTCAACTTCTTTGAGGCAGCTTTTAGTGGCAGTTAGTCCTTGTCAGCCTCAGGCGTAGACCCAATACCTACCATGCATCCAGATGCTTCCTTGTGCCTTTGTAGATGTTTCCACTTTCTGCATGGGGCTGACAGACACAAACACTGCTCACATCACATAGCTACAAAAATGCCTCAGGAAGAAAAACAGGCTCCCAAGCAACATATCTGCAGTTTGTGAATAATGACCTACATGAAGAGAAAGATCAGGTACAGAAAAAAAGCCATGTTTCTTCTCCCATTTTCAATGTAATATTTTTCTTCAAGGGAGAAAATACCAATAAGAAAACCTTGCAAAGATTGCTTGCTTTTAAGTGTGCCACACAAGATATGTATTACCCATTTCACTCCAGGATAGTATATTGCCTTCCAATTGCCTCATCTCTTGAATACTGGAAGCCCTGAGAAATAGAGGCGATAAGGTGCAAGTGTCTTATGTCCCAGCCTCCTGGGAACCCAGGAGGGCTGCTGGTGAGAGAGGGAGATCCCATGAAGATCTTACAGGAGCCAGTGGCTGATCTACAGGCAAAAGTCCCATGGAGGCATTTTTGGTGACACAGGCAGTACACCAGCCAGGCACCTTCATGCCAGGGCCTGGGTCTCCCGATGGGTGCTCCTGCATGCTTCTCCTTTGCAGTACATCTTCCAAGACCCAGTACTGCCTGGTCTTTTGCCATTTCCTGTATAATATGAGCATTTCTGTGGAAGGGACACTATGAAAGCAAAGGCTGGGTTTGATATGGGGTTGGAAACGTCTGTGCAAACAAGGGTAAGTGATCTGACAAATGCTAACATAAGTGCTATCCTCCCAGTACACCCCAGCATACATGCTCCATAAAGGAACTACCTTATGGATGGAAATCATCCCATCCAGGTGTACACACGTATGTGGGTAAGAATAACCGACTTTTCTTCCTCAAGGGACATCTTTCTCTACCACCACATGGAAGGCAACAGAGAAAGCCTTCTCACCTCTCCAATACATGCAGTATTCAGGTGTTGCTACCCCTGTAAGCATAGTCATCACTGTGCACTTCTGGAGGAACAGCCAAGCTGGAGACCAAAACTGGAACCCCTTCCAGGATCATTAAACCCAGGCAGGACCATTAAAGCTGTTGGTAACAGGGGGCTGTACTCTGACCAGCCACAGACAAACTCCTGCTTCTCTGCAAGGTGTGCAAATGTGCCTGAAGTCCATGAAGCCACTGGGAGAAAATACTCTGCAGTTTCAAAGAAGTGGTGTAGTCTAAGCTGATCATTAGGCATAGGGATGAAGCGGAAGTACCTGTTCTGCAAGGATGCAGGTGCTGGAGGCCAGGACCAGGATACTTACTTGCCTTCAATTTTTGCTGTTTTATTGTTATACTGTCAGTTGCTGCAGATTTAGTCCATGCTCATTTGTGCAGACCTTAGTGGCTGATAGCCCTCTTTGAGCTAACCAGTACCTGCAAGAGCTCTACTTCAGTATCACACATGTACCCCAACCTGACCTTTGGCTTGACTGTGCAATAAAAGCTCAGAGAAAGAGGTGTCAGCTTTTTATTTCTCCAAGGAACTGAAGACCAAAGAATTCACAAGTTAACTTGGAGCTGACTTTCCAAAATCCCATAAAGCCAGCAGCTTCTTTGGCACCAGCACGATGAATGCCTCTTAGGTAGGAACAAAATGCGGCAAAACTCAGCATCTGGTAGCAGCTGATATTTTAGTACATTCCTGTTAAAAATGGCAAAGAGGGGCCCAGGAAACATTCTTGGGAGCTTGATATTCAAGAAGAGGCAGGTATCGAAGTCACAGAGGTACCACATGAGGCCCAGTACAGGCATGGCTTCTGAGTGTTCATCCTCAAAAGAAACTGGAAACAAAACAGTGCATTTTAAGATGCATTCATACCTTCTTCTTCTATTACATTTGCATAGGTTGAAATTTCACAACAGCTATGCCCACAATGAAACAATAACTTTTCAAATAACTACTAACTAAAAAGCAGCACAGGCCTTTCCACAGCTGATACCTCAGCCTGTTTCCCAATTTGGAAAGGACCATTCTCAGCACCTGCCTCCATGCCTTTAACATGAACAGAATTGGATCACGGCAGGGAGTGGGAGAGAAAGAACGCAGAGAACCATTTGGGACGAGGAGACTCAGGGATGACTTATGAGCCCCACTAAGAAGCATGTTCTAGCTTTGCAGTACTGTGACTCTGGGAATAAGATGCTTTTCTAAATAAAATACCCATAGCTATTTGTAGATAAATGTTAATCAAAATCTTGCAGAAATGACTGAGTATCTTTAGGTTTCAGTTTCTGCTCACATATACTATTACAGTCTTACTAGTTACTTCTCAAAATCTGACAGTTTCAAAAGAAATCGGTATTAAAGTGAATTGGTAATGTGGAAAACAGCCTGTGATGTAAAGGAATTAAACACTTCATGAAAGAAAATGTCGAAATCAAAATAAATGGTGGGAGTTGATGTGCAGTCAGATCTTCATTGCCAGAAATGAGAAATTTCCCTCCTTACCCAGCAGTGTGAGCAGCCACCAGGCAACAGCCACCACAAACAGGTTTTTGAGGAGTCTTTCCCCACATCCGTGTGACTGTACTAACCATAACCAATGGGGGATCGTCCTGGTCACTAACCATCCCATGGGGAAGGGTGGTCAGCCTCCAGCTGGCAGGAATAAACCCGATTTGCAGCTTTCTCCAAAAGGAAAATTCACACGCCAGGGTCAGAATTACCCCCTGGGCATTTCAGGAGCCTGTGCTTATTGCGCTTCCAGGGAGTGCCATCTAGACATGGCCTCACGATCAGGAAGATGCAAAAGGAAAATGGCTGGGACAGGGGTTTGCACACCAACGCTGCAGTTTGTCTCCCGTACCCAGAAGGGCAGTAAAGCAAGACGCAGGGCACTGTTCTGCCTCTGTGCAAAACCTGGCTGAGCTCTCACCTCAGCCTCACTCTCCCCATCTCAGGAAGGAAATAGTGGAGACAGGGAAGGAGCACAGAAGGGCAACTAGAATGATGCCTTGCAAGGAGAACTAAAAATGCCGAGGGGGCATACAAACAAAGCTTACAAAATCACAAAGCATAGGAAAAGTAAAATGCACAACTTATCCACCAAACCTTTCAAATACCAGAACTATAGATCACTCACTGAAAACAGCAGGGTATGAGTCTAAAACATATAAACTGCTTTTTCACATGGGTTGTAGTGAACCTGTGGAATCTGTTGCCACAGGGACCTGCAGAAGCAAAGGTTCAAGCTGGTTCATGAGCAACAGGTCCATAAACAGATACTGAAGAAACAGACCAGGATTTTCCCTCCCTAATACCTCTTGCACCATGAATGTGGATACTAGAGGTGTACAAGTAGAATGGACACAGAAAGCAACTAGATTTCTGTGTTCTTCCTGAAGAGCATTTTTGATTGCCAACATCATGGACTGGTCTGGCCTCATAGGACATTTCTTGCATTCTTGGAAACCTAATGACATGTCCATGAGATTTCCATCAGTCTTCAACAGCATCTTCCTACACAGCATCCAATAAACAGGCAGAGCCTTTGCTGGTGCAGACCTTGAGCAAGGTACAGAGATGTTCATAACTTGAAGAGGAATAAGCCCCTAACAGCCAACTTCAGGGATTCTATGAAGAAAACCACAAAAATGACTGGGGCACAAGCTCAGCAAAGAGCAGGATTAGGGGGAGAATTATGTATTTGACTTGTGCAGCGTGCTGGAGGCTGGGGAGGTCACTAAAACACGAGTCTCAAGTCTTCATACTTTGAAACAGAATAAAGCATGCTGCTTAGTGGTATAGTCAGAAAATTGGGCCCAATTTCAATTTTCTCTGACTTAGTTCAAATAAAGATAACAAAATAACTATATAAAAAAATAACACAGAAATACAGCTTTTCCCTGTGCACTTTGGCTCTTCCGGTAGTCTTAGGTTTTCCCAAATATAATGCCAACACTACTACAATGCTTACAACACTAACCTTGCTAACCAGCCAGGGGCCAGTGATGTATACAGTATGTACACAACAGCATTTGTATTCAGGGTTGTTTCACAAAACACTACCTTTTGTTTTTTTCAGTACCTGTCAAAATACTGTAATAGGGCAGATAGCAAATCCTCAAATAGTTGCTTGTGGCTTTCTTAAACTCCACAGTTTTAAGAATTGTTACATCAAGAAAATTAATCTATAAAACAAGTAAAACAGACTAAGATGACATCCAGGGTTGCCTACTCTGCTCAAGACAAATCAGTGATGAAAAAGATGTTAATCCCGCTGTAAAACATACTGTAGCAGAATCAGCTGAAATACACGCCCTGGCATTGCCCTCTCCCCACCTCAGCTCGCTGCATCAGTTTCTCTTTGACCTCTTTTGTTTAAGTATAAGCAAGTGGCTGACATGATCTTCCACCAAGTTTACTCCTTCTGGGCTTTCAGCTCAGAATTAAACCATAAGGTGAACCTTACATTCTTAGTTCTATGCCATGCGATTGTTCTTCCACAAGTCCATCATCCAGCAGCCATTGTTTTGGTTTTATTTATTTTTAAATTCTTTCTCTTATTCCTATTTTTAGTAGTTGTTTCTCCTTTTTCAGCCTTCGTAGTAATAGGTCCCAGGCCTGTCAACCCCAAATAACTAAGTTGTGTCTACCACTACAGAAGCCACTTCACTTTTTCCTTTCCATCTGATCCTGTCATGATGCTCTTTCACAGCCCTCTTCCCACTATATTGCTCCCTGGCTGAAGCACTGGCTACAGCCAGAAGCTACTTTTAGTATTCCAAGTCTGGTGCTCATTTGCCTCAGCAGTGATTAGCCTAGCCTAATGCAACCATATTTGCAAGTTTATA
The DNA here is from genome assembly GCF_017639655.2 of Falco naumanni. NCBI lineage: Eukaryota > Metazoa > Chordata > Aves > Falconiformes > Falconidae > Falco > Falco naumanni. The sequence continues at coordinate 91,932,750 of NC_054058.1, forward strand.
AGGACAGCTCATGCTCTAATGAATCTCGTTTGTGCTCAGAGGCTTGTCTCACTTTTTAACTGAATTTAAGGTCACAGAAATATGTTTATAAACGTTTTAATATATTATAAATATATTTTATGTTGAACTGAATTTGCATTGCACTCCCTGGTAATGTTTATCAAACACTAATTTTTATAAAGATCATAAACCACACATGACATAAAAGTTAATAGAGACAAAGGAAAGTTAATCTTTCAAAATGTAAGGAAACAGAACCCAGATCCTTAATCCAATCTTACCATTTATTTCAAACTGCCCCGGAAGTTCACCCAAATTACCTATATTATTAGTTATTACTGAAGAAGTTGTTTTCTATTGTTACTATGGTGGCCACTTCTGCAAACCCAGCTTTGAAGTGACTGTTAATCAGTCCTGGAAGAAAGTGTGCTTAGTTGCTATCAGAGCTACTTGGAACTATGGAGGTTAAACATGGTATCTACTAAAGAAGTACGGTTTTCTCCTTTAAACTCGGTGTCAGAAGGAAAATTCTACATTTGATTTGTCTGAACACAACATGAGGAAAATTTCATAGTACGTGAAACAAAAGGTGGATCCAAGTCCTGACAGAGCAATGCTTGGTGTGACAGTCTGGTTCGCCTTAATATGGAGCTCCATGTGCTTTCCAAATATGTTTTGTTTGCTAGCATGAGGCCAACCCACTAAGTGCTTCATATTCCACAAGGTTTCTTGGTACTAACCTTCTATTAATCCGATCATTTTATATTTACACAGTACTTTGAATATGCCTGAACCAGACCTTAAGCTGACAGCAAAACACCTCAAACAGAAAAGTGTAGCTTTCCTTTTAATACTTAACCCATCATTCTCAACATGACTTATGTAATGTGTCCACAAGTACTGGAGTGTTTCACGGCAGAAGGTTGATCTTTTAATTTATTTCCATTCACTCAATCAAAAGTCACACCTGAAAACAGATTCACCAGAAACATCTCAAGTGGCAATAGTCAGAAAGCTTGAACTGTTAAGGAGACAGAAAAAGTCCTGAACAAATGTGAATAGGGGCATGCCAAGCAGATTTCCTAATTTAGGAATATTCTATTTATATCTACTTCGAAGTGGTTGCTTTTACAATGGTCAGTGTTCAACCACAATTCAAACAGAAAGGCTGTAAAAATATTCAGAATAGTAGCAGCTTTAGATTCAACAGATACAGAAATTCAATGTCTGAGATACACGGTTCCAATTTCAACTGTGATTGTTGATGCAAGCCAAATGACAACTTACAAAAATTATGTCCACGTCAAGTTCAGAAATGTTTCAGTTCACTCACCCAAACTGAATGATAACTTCTATGCAAATATCGGAATTGGTAATGATAAAGATGCTTTCATCAGCTCATTGCTAAGGTAGTACATTTTGTGCTCTACATCACATTAAAACCTGTTTTTTAACTATAACAGGACAAATAAGGCTTGGCCGGTAGGTAATTTCACAACTAGAAAAGGACAAATTAATTTAAGGAACCACAGATTAAAAACTATCACCTGGAATTCTTAGTTTTGTGTTGGTGCAAATTGTGTAGATGTGTACCAGGACTTGACCTGTCTACTTCTGATTTGAGATTAAGAGCTTCTCTTACAGAGAGCCACCTTCCATTAATGGGACAGTAGGGGAGAAGCTGACAGTATGTTCTGCAATGCCCAGTATAGACAGGCTGCAGAATTAGTGTTACTTTAACCCTCCCAACACCAAGACACTCCACTTGCAATTGAAAGCTTGTCTGGGTTGGAGTCTCCAGCTATATGAATTCAGTGGAGTTCAACCCATTCTGCAGTATAATTCATAGGTCAGCTCTTGCAACAAATGACTTTGCCACAAATGAGGAGGACTTCTGCTTTCAGTTTTCTTTTTTTTAAAAAAAAAAATGATGAAAAAAACCAGAACTACTTTCCAAAAGAAAGAACTACTTTTCCAACAGAAAATATTTTATTCTTCCTCAGAAAAAAAGTACAGGAGATCTGAAAATACTGTAAATCATAATATTTAGAGGAATATTTTCTTATTATTAAGTTTCCTTCACTGGTGAAATCAGCTTAAGAAACAAAACTTCTCGCCTATCAGACAGTCCACTCTTATCTACGATAAATCTGTTCTTTCATTGCAGATTAGTTTGGCAAGTAAAGGAATCCTACTTTGGCATACATAACCCTGAACACTACCATCAGACAGACACATCTCAGAGACAAACACTTTTAATATGCCATCCCTGAAGTAACTTGCAAAGTAGATGCTTCCTCTTCTCACCGAGTTCGGTTCCAGGATTGTGTAATCCTGGTCAACTTTGGGCTCCTTTCAAAGGCTAGGGGGGATTCAGTGACTCTCAAGGGGTGAAAGGGAGATATCATTCAAAGGTTAAAGCTTAAATTCCCATTCTTTATCTTCCTAGGTAAGCAGCATTTTATTATAGCAACCTAAAATGCTTCTAGGTAGGTGCAGTGCTTCTTCAGCAGCAAGAAAGGTAATGGGCTCTGAAAACAGGTTGCCTGCTTCAGTGCCATAAGCACAGTCCTTGCAATGCAGAAACCACCCAAAAATGGTCTGTGAGACCAATTTTATAACATGCTGAAATATGAAAGTCAGATGCTGCATCTTGACAGCTGGTACTTCACTCATTCCTGTGATCTGCTGTTGTCTGAATGAATCCACTGGCTTCTCAAGAGCCCTGGATCCTCTGTTATATCAAGGATTAAAATATTGTGTGTTTTTTACAACTGCTCTCACAAAAACATAGGATAGTAGAAAAGTGTGGCTCAAGATGATGAATTGACAGTGAAAATTTTTAAGCAATAAATTTAACTATCTAGACGTTCTCAATTTGCACCTACAAGGACATAAAACCATAGTCAACTCTTCCAAGAAAATAAACATTTTCCAAGTTTTTTTCTTCTATTGATTTCAATTGCCAAAACACCTCAGTTTCCCAAAGATGGATAGTTCTAGCACACTGTCAGCCAAAGTACCCAACACAATGCTGGGGTTTTTTTTTATTAAGCTCAAGAACTGTTCAGCTGACAAACATCAAGAATTTCACTAGCTTTAAGCTCACAACGTTACTTCACCAAAACATGATTTTGCATCAGACCAAAAGCAATTGCTGCTGCCTCTTGGCAGCGGTGTGGCTTTTAAATGGGCAAAGTCAGTATCAGCCTGTCCCCTAGTTTCACAAGGAAGAAGTGAAACTTCCCAAACTGAACTTGGACTCATGCTTCAACTACATCATGTAAAATTTTAGTATACTTATATTTATAAAGATTATGGTAAATATTAATGTTATGCTATTACAAAAGTACTACTTAGCATTTGTAAGTCTTCAGTATAGTAAAATTTTGCTTTAGAGTTCAGAGTTAGAAAAAATAACTAATACAAAATAAAGTAGGCTAGGAGAATTTTGATTCAATGGAATACAAAGCTTAGGTTCTAACTACAATTAACTGACTAGTATCCTCTATAGTATACACTTGCTTTGAATATATAAGATAAACAGAAAATAATTATAAATGCTGATGGATAATTTTAAACAGTCTCACCATGAAAAGGTACAGGTTTTTGCAGCTCTCCTAGTTGTCTCTCTCTGGCTTTAATAAAGCAAAGATGTAATTGTTTTTCCCAGCAGTGGGATCACAAACAAGTACTCTAAAATCTGTTTATATAAGAGAGAGAGATACAAATAAAAAAGGAATAGTTCTAAAGGGAAAGCTTTCCAATCATTTTCCAATTAAAATCCTAGCCCTGAAACAGTTCTGAACTTAGATAATGAGAACACTAAGGCAAGCTGTTAATTACTTTTTATTTCTGTGAAAATTGCGAGATATTTTGAGTGTAATTGCTACAGCTCCTCTATGGTATTACTCCAAAGACACTAGGAGGAGCTCTAATTGTTCCCCAAAAGAGACTAATTACCACCTAATAGCCATTAAAGTAGGCCCAGTTTACTGGGTTTGTTAACGTAGATTTTACGTAAAAAGTATGACGTAAATAGATTTTTAGAGATAAAAAAGATCTCCTACCGAACAAATTTCATCAGTGTTTCTTGTTAGTGTGGTTTCTGTCTCTGTACATATTTTTTATATTTATCTATCTATATATTTGTTCACACTGTTCATCCTACGCACATACATTATGTATTCCCATCAGAAGAAGAATGGTGATGGCTACAGGTGAGTTGGCCTCCCAGGCTCATAACACATGGCTGAGTGGATATATAATGATGTACGCATATTATATACAAAGTTTTTTTGCTTTGGGAGAACACTACGCTGACCAGAGGTAAAAGGCAACACTTTGTAGAAACCTGATTTAAAATAGACATTCTTCACACATGGCTTTTAATAACATTAAATAACATGGCTTTTAACACATTAGATGTATATATTTAAGCTGTATGTGGTTAGGTACCAAAAACTGGTTTCCAGTTACCTTAGGTTACATCTACACAGCCACAATCATCTCCCCGGGGGACCAGTGTCTTTCTTGCAGCCCAAACAGCACAATACAAACCACATCTATTCTATCATGTCCACGCTGCACTTGCAGTGCTTAGCATCCTTTCTACAACCTTAGGTGTCATCTTCTCACCTGCACACTTCCTTAGTACAACACACGCACTGTGTGCACCATTTGCCTGCTCCTATCACAGAAACAGACGCCTTAGGGATGGGTCTTACCTTTGTGCAGCACTCTGTGCAATGACATCTGCACAGACTTGTCTTGATAGCTCTACATCCACTGCATCTGCTCCTTGTACTCCTGTCAGAGAGCCTCTGACATCTTCTCTCCCCAGTTTGTGGGCCTGGATTTTTCCTGAGTATGGGATCACAAGAATTGCTCCACAGATTGTAAGTTTACTCCAGGTTAAGGACCCGAGCTGCCCATTCAGGTACATGGTACTGCTGTGGCAGACTAGCTCACCTGAGCCATCACCATTCTATTTCCAACAGGAATGACTAATATATACAGACTAATGTATACACCCAGAATGAACAACAATAGGACCACAGCTTTCTGGATATCAAGGAGCCTCACGTCTGCTATTCATCACTAACACACCATCTCCCAGGATGCTATACTGCTGGACATGAGGGCTACTATTGCCCTCGAGCTATGCCATTACTGACTCGTAAAGGAGAGTAGGGAAACCTGTGCAAGCCTGCAATAAGCGTGTTTGTGAGGCAAGGCTGAGTAATTAGAGTGTTGGCTTCCCAAATATATATAACATAAGGTTGGGTGACACTACCAGCCAGGTGCTCCTCAGCTGCTTTGGGGTCATCATCAAGAACTGTATCTCATTTGTTATCTCCCATGACATTCTTACCAAGAAATCAGTTGCAAAGGCTACCTCCCTATTACACTTGGAAGACCACTGAGAAAGATTAATATAGCAGCTGCACTTATCACATCAAGGTCTTTTTAAGAATTCCTCTCTCTACCAGAAAGAGAAAGACAAGATCCTCTCCTTAGACACAGATACCAGCCTAACCATGGTTCAAATACCAAAGACTTGGCAGGTACTGTGCATCTCCTAATATAATCACACAAGTACTCACTGATGCACTTCCACTAGCCTTGACCACCTGCAAGACCTTGACCTGTGTGTGCATTTGTCAACTGACCACATGAAGGCAGACCTTATGGGACTGGATGAATGCCAACAGCCCCAATCCCAGGTGCAGCTACTTCCTCAAATACACAAAAGTAGGCCCCTGGGATAGTTTCCTAAAAGAAATCACTACAATTTTGAATTGGAAGGTCAGTGCCATCAAGTGAAGAGCCATTTGCACACTCCTCAAATGCTGAAAAAGGCAGGTGTCAAAAGCAGAAAAAACAGTTTCAGGGGCCCAGCTCCAGATATAATTTGTACCTTGAAGGTTAAAAATTCTGCAGCTGGCATTAGTAACAGTCTGACAGCCATAAAATCCATAGACTATCCTGACAGTCCTGAGGAGATGATATTGCTGCCTACATTCAGAGGCAGAAGACATTGCTATATAGATCTGTGGTTAAAGAAACATTGAACTTTGAAAAAAACAGCCTGGGCAGCCTTTATGGCCAGGACCAACTCTCTGGGCCTGAGCTCATGCTCATACAGCTAAACAGGCTTCTCCCACCAAAAGTGACCTCATTCATACCACCCACTGGGAACAGCCCTTTGCCTGCATGAGCACATAAACATGCCGAGGCCAGGGAGTTTGCATGCAATTAGCTGACTCTGATCAACTACAACACAGTTAAAGAGTCCTTGAGTCTGGCTAGTGAAGAAGGGTGAGAGGAGGAAGGGCATGAGGTCAGGAGACAGACTGAGCCAACACAGTATGTACAAGAGTCACAGAAGCACTTTAGGCTTTCTGTGTGAACAGCTGAAGAACAAGAAGTTCAGATATTGACTGAGAAGACAGTGCATCCCAGTAAGATCTGTGTAAGATCTGGTCCCAGAAGAGAAACATCCCCAATTTGAGTCTGGGCTTAAAAAGTACACAGCAGAAATGTTTCATGGACTTGAGCAGCTACAACAGTGATTTGTAGGAAAAAAATGTCACCATAACTGAAATGCCAAGTGACCTGATGGGAAGCCAGGTCTGTTCACATTCAACAGTCTAGAAAGTTCAAGAACCAACAAGAAGATCCAGTATCACCAGACTACAGACATTCCTCAGTCTTCACTTTGTCCTGCACACAACAGCATGTCAGCATAGGAGAAGTGAGTGCTGTGCTCCCATTGCAGTGATGCATCAAGAGGCAGGAACCACTGGAGGAAAATGGTGGCAAGGCTGGATCATTCACAGCATGGTGTTTTCTGCCTTAAAACAGGTTCTTTTTAAAAAATAAAGACATTATATTTATGATGTCAACCTGAGGTGCCAATAATCAACGTTTCTGCGCTGAAAAGATCCAGCTAGATGTTCCCATGCAAGACAAGTACCCAGTGAGTTACATGTGGAGCATTCTCCACCAACCTAGAAAATCCCATCACAGGGTTGGCAATGCTCAAGTACAACATCCATAGACTCCAGACACTGTGGATATCTGAGAAAACTGGGAAGCATTTAGATGACTTGATTGTCTGCATGAATGTTAGCAAAACTCTGATCCTGAAGCATACCATTAGATTCTCTCAATTAGGTTGTACAGGTGGTATTTAATCTATTTTAGAAACTTATTCACTAACAAGAGAATGAAGCAGACTGATGCTGAGCCATGTAGTCTTGCAGTGGATATTTATAGTTTTTTACTGCAATTGGAAAAAAAATCAGCACTATTCAGGAAATAAGAAGCAACTGATATCAGGACTATGAATCATGACTTTGGTAACCAAAAGAATTTTAAAACGTATCGGACAAACAGAACCATAGGTTCCATTCACAAAAAAATGTCACTAATAGGAACTCCTTGGAGCTGACATGTATTAATTTGCTCTCCAGAAAGGCAGACACAAGTAACTCTGGAAACATCCCAGTAACTACAGATCGTGACACTTAATATTCATCATACTCAACTTGAAACTAGAAAGCTGAAACAGATGCTTGAGTGATACAAGTCACACTTTGTGCAGACTCCATGCTTAGAGGCATTCCACTAGTGGTAGAAGTCACCTCCTCAGAAAGCAGCTTGAATGACAAAGGATTGAGAAGTCAAGAATCATCTCAGTGTTCACACAGTGATCCATGATATCAGCAAGATTCTGATAATTATGTTGAGGAATTAATGCCCAGGACAAAGAGCAAACTGGAGCCCACATATTGCGGGTTTGGTGCTTGAGTAAAATGCCAGCAGCAGTGATGTGGCTGAAGTCAGGACCACCTTCTGATGTTTGGGTGAGAAGCAAAGAGCACTAAGGGAAGTGCAAGTGGTGGGACTCAGTGGTGTGTGCCTAAGTCTTGGTTGCTTCAGTCATAAGAAGTCCTTCATTCTCCATTCAGCTTTTGAACAGCATTATTCATTTTCTTATCTTGGGATTTTCTTTGAAACTATGTCTTATGTGTAAACTTGGAACCTGGATATCTCCTCATCTGAGTCTGTGACAACCTTTCAATAAAGATACCAAATTTTTCAAACTGTATGTAATGCTTTTCTTTGAACAGGCACGTTTGTAACCACTGCTGCTTGGAAGGGAAGCACACATTTGGGCACTGCTCCATCTATACATAGCTCAAGTCTCATGATCTTTAGAGAGCATTTAATAGCACTGTCTATAGAACAACTGGTAGTGAGATTAATAAGGCCAACATCTGCCCATGCAGCTTGAAGAGGGCAGCCCAGCCAATAACTCTAATTCTGAAAAAGAATCTCATCTCCAGCTGTTGTAATACTAATTTTTTTAATTTGCAGCACAGATCAAATCACCTCTACCTCAAAAGATGGGCTCTAAGACATCCCATCCTGTACTGAGTGTAAGAGAAGCTTATGAGTGCAATGAAATGCCAACATCATTGCCTACCATGTCTGCATCACTCTCTGTGTATCCATTCAAAGCCCAAGACAAACTTATTTCCTCAGTCTAGCTGATGCTTACCAAATGCTACTCACACGACAATGCAGTTTTCCTGCATTCTACGTTCATCTTGACATCAAGTATCTCACCTCTGCAACTCCTTTCAGCATCCAGAAGGAATCTTCTCATGCATAAGTGACTTGGATGTCTCACTCAATTTTCTGTTACGTCTGTTTTTCTGATCTGCCTCTTCTTTGGCTAGATAAGGCTGCAGAGAGACCATGGTTCCTGCTACCCCTCAGGATGCTTGAGCATCCTGAAAAAGATTAACATACCCCCAAAAAGGGGAAAAATAAAGCTGTTCATCTGCCACCTTGTTATGCATCAAGGCAACATTCTCCTTCTCCTTTGTTAGGAGTACTTGAAGTAGTTAATCTGATGAACACCTATAAACTCAAGCTCAACTATATTCAGTAGATGCTATCCCAAGCCACACTGTTCCAACAATCCTGAAAATATCTGCCCAGGAGGAGTTAGCCCTCTAAGGCAAGCAAGCCCTTCTTTACATTACCTTGGAGTCAGTGGATATATGGCACAATTCTTACAGCCTGCTGATTTCACACTTATACATCTGGTTTTGCAGCATCTGGAAGAATAGCCATCCTTGGAAGTCAGGAGTTAACACATGTCAATGGGTGATGAAAATTTTGATTCTGTCAGCTAAACTGTCACCTGGGGTAGCACAAAGAGCTGAGGAAGCAGAGAAACAGTATTTCTCTAAAGAAAGATTTCAGATGTGTTGGATGTTTGTGACACTGAGCAAGAGCTGGAGGAAGGGAATTAGAATCACTTTGTGGTTTCAGAGCTGTCACACAAACCTGAATTTTAAGCAGGGAAATTTAAGAACAGGAAAGATGAAGTGAGCTGTTTGTAGGCAGGTCAAAGGATAATATTGAGAATATCAACAGTATGAAACTGTATAAAACGACAGCCTTTGCTTCCATCTGTCCAAACAGATTTCGGTGTTGAGTTGGTTTTGGCAGGGAATAGAGATTAAAGAGCTTAGACAGGAACGCTGGTATTAAAACCTGTTCTCAAAGTCCAGAGCTGCACTTGAAGTTTGTTAATGAGCAGAAGAGGGTAGCCTTTCCTTCCAGAGTGTCATCGCACTGTTCTTTGAAACCAAAACTTGCTGCAGCTGGCAGTACCACAATTCATGCAAACAAATCCAGTTGAAAAGCCCAATTGTATGAGTTTTCTGTGTTGACTACCCACGTATTCATTAATGACCACAGACCCTACCTGCTGAACACTACTGATGTTTTTGCTAGTTTCTTGACTCCAATAGCAGTTTTAGCATTATCATCGCATTCGCTCCAACTTGAACTACTTAGCACCAGTACAACTTGTCATGTGTCAGTTATTTTCAACCACTAGCAATAATCTCACACTGATTAGACTGTGCTTTAGTGTTGCTTGTTTCCTACTTCAACTCACAAGACAGAGCTGCTTCTAGACTTATTTTAGATGTTGGCTGGTCCAAACATCATGGCTTCAGCTCCTAAAAAACAATTAGATTCCACAGCATCATTTGTGCAAATTTTATCCTGATGTCTGGTGTGCAATATAGCACAAAGATGGCAGCTTAAACCTGCCTAAAATCATATAACACCACAGCACATTTACAGGAGAACTACAAGAGTATGAATGACATAAAACATCTTTAAGAACAGCATAAAACACAAAGCCTTCAAGACAGTGAACACAGCCTCGTAGGTGTTCCACCTTGGATTCCCATCAACCACTTAATGCATCACTATGGTCAATTTACATAATGCCATAACTTTTTATTGATTTCTGTTACATCTGCAGCAAAATATGATGATTTTGGGAGCATTTCCTATTATGCGTTAAGTAGGTGCTGAATTTTGGCATTGACTAGATCACATCCATCAGTCTGCTCTACACACAGCAGCCACAATTCCCATATCCTTCAAATCATTGCTGAAAAATCATATAATTAGATTTTGGATATCTTCACACCACCTTTTCCTTTTGTACAGTAGACAAAAATATACAATAACTTCAAACTAGTGCTTGACCACTTACTTCATATAAAACCATTTTTTTTCTATTTTTCCAGACTGTGGTGCCCTCTGTCACATCACCAAGCTGTTAGCTATTTCCATTTTGCCTTAGAGTCTCTGTATTAATATTTGTTGCATGCCGACACTAATACAAATGTTTTCTAGGTTGGAAAGGAAGAATTCAGTGAGTTAGCAAAATATAGGTAGAGACTGGGATGTGCAGTTGAATGAAGTACAAGCAAGAAAAGCAGGACAGAAAAAAGGAATCCTTTTTAAATTCTATCTTCAGTAAGAGCTAGTGCACACTCATCACTGCCCAAGACTTTAGCCCTCCTAGGATCTGTCTTTTAGACAGGCATAAAATTAATTTATTTTCTGGTGAGGTTGGATATATCATTGCTGCCTCAACTAAAAATTATGTCCAAGATCAACCTGAATCACATAATACAGCTGTCTCAACTTTGTACCCAACCTCATGAACTTATGAGCTGAGGCAGTCCTTCACAGGCTAAGTGTCCAGTAATCCTTACTCCCATACCTCCACAGGAATAAGACTCTCACATAGTTACCATCATTATATTGCCACTAGTTCAAGATATCAAAAGCCACACAACCACTGAACGGAGATAGCTATAAGTTTCTAGCTTTATGCAAGCATTAGGAATCACATCTATTCAATTGACTGTCACCCTTAACCAGCTATTAGCTCTAGAGAAAGTGCAATAGGCAGAATGTGTCCACATGAAGCCATTAGCAAACTACAAAGCTACCGCATACTGTTTATACTGTTCTTGCATAGGCAGGAAATTAGCCTCGCTAGGAGATACTTTGAAAGTTTTCTATAAATAACATTGATTCTCCAGGAAGCAAAGATCAGAAAAAGGCTGTGGGTGCTGAAATGACTGTTCTGAATTCAACCACAAATACATTCCACCTTATCAGAGATGGAAGCCTCTGTACTGCTAGCACAAACACTATCCTTTTGTACTGATACACTTTTACACCCAATTCTACGCAAATGCACAGGTATCATGGATACTGGCATTTCAGATCAAAAAGGTGGTTTAGGCCTAGGCTGCTGTGGTCTAAATATCTCCTCACCCCCTCGGATGAGTGCAAAAGTGGAGAATGACAGAGTCAATAATCAAAGGGCATGGGGTGATGTGAAAGGAAGGAATCACAAAATCAACAACACAGGGCTTAGGTGGGGTGACCTCCAGCATTTACAGGTAAAGCAAGGAACTGCCTGCAACGCACCATTACAGAGAAATTCTCAAAATCCTTTTTAGTAAATCAACATGCTGGATTGCCTCGCTGAAGTGTCTCTATGCTAATGCACAGTGTGCGCAATAAATGTGATGAGTTCTAGATCTGTTTGCAGCTGCAGAGCTACAATCTCACTGGGATCATGGAGATGTGGTGGGATGTCTCCCACGACTGGACCATTGCAATGAAGGGATACAGGTTCTTTAGGAAGGACAGGCTGGGAAGACAAGGGAGGGGAGTTGCCCTTTAAGTGAGAGAGCACTTAGAGTGCAGGGAGTTCTGCCTGGGGATGGGTGATAAACCTAAGGGAGCTGGCTGATGTCATTGCAAGGCTACACTATAATCTTTGATTGGGAATCCCAGTGGTGACTGGGAGAAGTGCCTGAAGACTAGAGGGAAGCAAATGTCACTCCTACTTTCAAGGAGGACTCCTGGAACCACAAGCCAGTCAGACTCAACTTGATCCCTTGGACGATGATGGAGCAGCTAATCCTGGAAACCATTTCCAAGCACATGAAAGAAGACAATCATCAGGAAGAGTCACCACAGACTCAGAAAGGGCAAGTCATGTTTGACAAACTTGATAACCTCCTATAATACAATGAATAGCCTGGTAGAAAAGGTGAGACCAGTGGATATAATCTACCTAGACTTCAGTGGGGCTTTCAATACTGTCTGCCACAAGATTCTCATAGAGAAACTATTGAAGCATGGGCTGGATGAGCAGTCAAGGTGGGCTGAAAACTGGCTGAGTGGCCAGGCCCAGAGGGTGATGATCAGCAGCACGAAGTCTAGCTGGAAGCCAGTAACTAGCAGTTTACTCCAGCGGTCAATATTGGGTCTAATCCCGTTTACCATTTTCATTAATGATCTAGATGGCGGTGCAGAGTGTACCCTCAGCACGTTTGCAGATGACAGAAAAGTGGGAGCAGTGGCTGATATGCCAGCGGGTCAATGCTGCCACCCAGAAGGACCTTGACAGGCTGGAGAAATGGGCTGACAGGAACCATCTCAGGCATCGTGAAGTTCAACAAGAACTGTGAAGCCCTTCAGCTGGGGAGAAACAATCCCAGGCACGTGCCAGGGGCCACCCAGCTGGAAAGTACCTTTCAGAAAATGACCTGAAGGGAGAGCATAAAGAGGATTGAGCCAGACTCTTCTCAGCTGTGGCCAGTGACAGGACCAGAAGCAATGGGCCCAAACTGAAATACAGGTGATATCATTCTAACATCAGGAAACAATTTTTGACTATAAGGGTGACTGAGCACGGGCATAGGTTGCCCAGGAAGGTGATAAAATCTCCCTCCTTGAAGATATGCAAAAGTCTGGTCATGGGCAACCAGCTCTAGGTGGCTATCTGAGCACAGGGGCTGGACCAGATGACCTTTAAGAGGACCCTTCCAATCTCAACCCTTTTGTGATACCATATTTATTGTTTCCTGCATTCCCCCTCTGCTTCACTGAGATATTGGGAGTATGTGTCATTGTGGTGATACCTTCCATTTCCTCAGCTGCACAGATATTTCGGGACAAATTTCCTCTTGGCATTTGCACAGTAAAGCCCTGAGTGTCAGGTTACAGCACCACACAGATGAGTAAGTAGAGACCTGCCAGATGTCTAGGTTTGATCGAAGCAGTTCGAATTTCAGCACTGCTTCCAGGGATTATCATCTCAAGGACTTCGTGACCCAGAAATGAACCTTTGTATTTAATAGTCATCGACATATTTTTCTTCTGTGAATTAATCCAATAATTTTTGGAACACAGAACACATGTAAATCTTTAGCATCCAGTGTCCTGTGATGAGCAGTTCCACAGCTAAATAGCATGTGATGATGAATTGTATTTTGCATTTGTTTTGAATCTATCATGGGCTAGGTGGCTTTGACAACCACCAATTCTTGCACAGAACAGGGATGGAAGAAGTTCCCTATGCAGTTTGTGCCATTCACAGCTTTATACATGCATAACCCAGATCAGTTCTCTCACTGAGACCAAAGAGCCTGAATGAGGATTCAGTAAACTGTTACTCATACAGGAACCATTCCATTCCTTAATCGGAAAAACAGCCATCTATTACATAGAATATTTCCAGTGTTGCTATATTCTTCTTAAGATAAAAAGATCAATTATAAAATGTTCAAGATGTCAGTATACCATAGATTTATACAGTAACATATCCATTTAGTGATGAACAGTTCAAGAAAGAAAAGAGCACAAGCAAAGGACGTTGCTGAGAGAGGATGATGTTAATTGCATCTAAGCTTCACAATGGAGCATGATGGCTTTAGAGCTGTGAATAAGCCTGGGAAATGCAACATTTCTACACAAGGCAGTGAAAAGGACTCTTGTGACAGAAACAGCAGCTGCAAAGAGAAGAACAAGCAGCATCCACAGAATTTGTTTTAACCATTCATGAGATAAGTCACAGCCACAGTGTTGATGTGCAAGACGATGGAAAGAAGAAGTTACAGCTGTAATACTCAATGACTTTTCCACTGCGTGTACAAATAAAACATGAACATAGTGAATAAAACATGAACAGAGTGAAGTTTTGGTTCTCCATACATAAAAATTTGCATTATAGGCCTTTTTCATCAGCAGATATATCAAATGAGAACAAGAAAATTTGTTTCTCAATCACTTATTTTCAGAAAGAAGGCAAAAAGCCTCCAGATTTTTAGGAGAACATTCATAAAACCTCCTTGGCTATACCACAGCACACAGGAACATGCCATTTACAAAAATGTGGACTACTCTGGTCTTGCTTAAAATTTGGCAACCACTCAAAATTTGCTTATTCTGACTCCACAAGAAAGGCTCTTATAAAATCTCCATGTTTCTTGTCTTTTCAGACTGCTACCTTCATCAGTTCTATGCTTTCGCTGTTTGCCAAAGCAATTGAAGCCTGAAAAATAGCACGTTAGCATGGAATAGCAGCAGTCACCAGATTTTCATGGTAACTATCTCCAAAACAAGTTCATATTATTCAAAGATGTATTCATCAGCAGGAAATGCAGACCTGACAGCAAATATATGGTGCATGAAGCTCTTCCAAATAAACAATGATTTTAATTTGCCAAAGATAGCTCAACATATTACAGCAATATCAGGAAGCAATATGCACACTGATTATTTTCAGCAACATCCGTAAGCAATGTGCACACTGAGCATTTTTGCCCTAATGAACACTTTCAGGTCAAATACAAGAATTGGAATAGCAAATTAAGTTCTCAAAACAGAACAAAACCTCAGGTTCACCTCTGATATTTACAGAGGAAATGAAAAAAAAATACAAGATTGAACAATAAATACAATGCTAAATACAATGATTATTGCAGTGAGTGTAGCAAGGCTGATAAATGAGGATGAATTACATCAACTTTTTTATTAGCCCTTTCTGCAGTAACACAATAATGTGGATATGCTAACCTGACACATTTGTCTCATCTGTGAATTTTTCAATTATCAAATAAAAAAGAAGGAATGATAATAATTTTGCCATCAAAAGCAGCCTTTAGATATTTTTTTTAATTCGTAAAGAGAAGCAATCTGACAGAAACAATGCTAAATGGCAAATTACTGTCATCGTAAATATTCTATTAAACTCTTCTTGCAGCCCTAGCATTGTAAAACCTTATACTTCAAATCTGAGCTTTTTTTTTTTTATGACTGAATTTAATAAGTATATAATTTCTATATGGATTTGCACAATCTAGACTTAGCCCACAGCCCATTAGCGTTGTGATGCACACAATTAGTACTACACTAACTGATTTTCACATGCATCAAAAAAAACCCTGTCATATATTGATTTAACCTTAACAAGTTAGGGCATATTTGTTTTCTCAGATTTCTGGCTTCACAAAGGGCAAACTGTGCCTGATTAACCTGGTAGCCTTCCACAATGGAGTGACTGTATCAGTGGACAAGGGAAGAACAACTTATGTAGATACCTTGACTTTTGTAAGGCCTTTGACACAGCCCTGCACAACATTCTTGTCTCTAAATTGGAAATATGGACTCTTCCATGGATAAGGAATTGGCTAGATGGCCACATCCAAGGACTTATGGTCATTAGCTCAATATCAAAGCAAAGATCAGTAACAAGTGATGTACCTCAAGGGTCTGTGTCAGGACAAGTACTGTTCAATGTCTTCATTAATGACATAGTAGGATTGAATGCACTCCCCACAAGTCTGCAGATGACACCAAGTTAGTTGATATGCTTGAGGGAAGGGATGGCGTACACAGTGGCTTTGACAGGCTTGAAGAGTGGGCCAGTGTAAACCTCACAAAGTTCAACAAAGCTAAGTGCAAGGTCCTGCACCTGGGCCAGAGCAATCACCAGTATCAATGCAGGTCAGGGAATAAATGGATTGAGACCAGTTCTACAGAGAAGGAGATGGGGATACTGGCGGATGAAAAATTAGATATGAACCCACTATGTGTGCTTGCAACCCAGAAAGCAAATCATCTCCTGGGCTATATAAAGGGAAATGTGGCCAGCAGTTCGAGGGAGGTGATTCTCCCCCTCTACTTCGCTGAAACGACACCCAGAATACTGTGGCTAGCTCTGGAGCCCCAGCACAAGAAAGACATGGACCTGTTAGAGAAGGTCAGAGGCAGGCCATGAAAATGATCAAAGAACTGTAACACCTCTCATATGAGGAAAGGCTGAGAGAGTGTGTTGTGTAGCGTGGAGAAGTTATCAGGGAGACCTTCTTCCAGCCTTCCCATATAAAGGGGGCTTGTAGGAAAAAATGAGGAGACACTTTTTACCAGGGCCTGTATTGACAGAATGAGGTACAACAGTTTAAAAGAGGGTAGATTTAGCCTAAATGAGGAATATATCTTTTATATGCTTTTGTTATGAGGGTGGTGAGATACTGAAACAAGTTTTGCAGAGAAGTTGTGCATGCCCCAGCCCTGGAACTGTCAAGGTCAGGATGGATGGGGCTTTGAGCAACCTGGTTAGTGGATGATGTCCCTGCACACAGCAGGAGGGGTTAGACTAGATGATCTTTGAAGGTCTCTTCCAACCCAAACCATTCCATGATTCTAAGACAGGAGCAAATACTGAAGGACTGGAACAAGGACAGATTTCATGATGCAACGAACACTAAGTGCTGCAGAATCTGAATCCTCTGGGCACTAAGCAACTGACAGGGTTAGATCTCTCTCTGGGTCTGTGTATCCATCAGGGGGTCACTTCTTGACCAGAGAGTATAAAATTCTGCATTCGGTCATGGGCTGGCCAAGCACTGAGATATCTGGAAGTGAGGGTATGCTCTGCATATCATACCTAGCGGCAGAGTCAAATGCTTGCCCTCAGAGCAGATATGATAACAACTGGACATTGAGTTATTTTCAAACTAAATCTTGGACAGCCTTTGAAAACATAAGTTTTGGGACAGAGAGGGGCATGATGGTACATCTCACCCCCTCCCCTGGGCACTCAGTGATCTCAGAAATCCCCATAAGGCTTTAGCTTCTGTGTAATGAGTTGGGTGGTTAAGCGTCCCTTGACCACGCTGGCAACTCTTGCACAGCTGAGGTAGGAAACTGCACTGGTTATAGCAGAAGCATTCCTTACCTGAACACCACCACCACCTGACAGCCTTGAAAAGCCCTTGACAGGCCTGCGATCACCCGTTATTATGACTGAGTGGTACAATACCACCATCAATGGAATTTTAAAAAATAATTCCCTTGATTATGAGTGTAATTGCAACCAGGACAGAAATTACCAATTACTGAAGCCAATCATCCAAAGCTATAAACAGCTCTCCTAAGTGAGGAGGCCCTTTGAGGTAACCTGGACTGCAGCAGGCTGTGAACAGCATCACTCCCTGCGCAGGACACCTTTTGGAGCTCACACATTCCCAAGTCTGTGACTAGGGAGACCACGACTAAAGGCTGATGACAGGGCCTGGGCTGACTTTTCTGCTTGTTGAGGCTCAATCCTTCCATGACTAAAAGCTGATGACAGCACCTGGGCTACCTTTTCTGCTGGTTGAGGCTCAACCCTTCACTTATTGAGAAATGCAAAGGCATTCAATGTGAGTATTTCACCAGACTTGAGGGGATTTTTTAATAGGAACATGCCTTTGTATGTATCTCTATAGTTCTATCCCTTTGTGCCTGTGTGGATGTATGTGTGAATTGATTTAGGTACCTCATAATAAGTTTTACCATTTTGAATTGATAGATAAGCCACTTCTATTCTAAATACTATCTTTTCCACTTTGCAAATGATAAATTAGTCAATCATTAAGTGCTGCTAAAATCCTATGATCAACCTTAAACTGTGAATACTCCTTATATCCTTTAGACATAAACCATTGACCAAGTCTGAGACTAGGATTTGATCTAGCCATATCTAAACTGTAAGAGTTTAGAAAGCAAGGAGGTCCAAATCTGAGCCTCGTAACTCAACAGGAAGATTTTTCCATTATTCCTTACATTCTTTAGATATAAACCATTGTCTGAGTATGAAACCCTTCCACATCTTTAGTCTGTATAAATCATTCCAGTTTAGTTTTAATATTATTCTTTTTTGTGAAAGTAGTAAGTAGTAGGTAATAGAGTGAACCTTATCATCAAACTTCATTAAGTTGCACTCCCAGAAGTTCCTATTAAAACTATCTTGCTCATACCTTTGATAGTGATTCTTTAAGCAACTTAATCACTCATTCATGACAAGGGACTAACATTCAAGAGAAAGTCTCCTTTTCTTTTACTCAGGTGCTCTCTGATGAAATAATTTTGGAATCTCTGTCCACAGGGTCACAGGTCAGAACTCACATATCCATGACTGGACACAATTAATTTCAGGATGTGCAGATACATGTGCATACAATGTTGCTATAAATATCTACACAATTACAAGTAAAAGCCATGACCTGCTATACAAATCTAATTACTTCAGTGGTTTTATCATCCTTTGTCCAGTGTCACAATAAATCACTGCCTGCAGTTTTTGGTTGGGATGTACCTGAAATGAAGTACATTTCACCCAGCAGTGTTTGTAAGGAGTTTCTGTTGTAAGTCCTGTAAAATCAAGCTGAAATCTAAGTTAGTGAAGACTTCAACAGGAAAATGGGCAAGATTTGCATTTGCCATGATCCAGATCTGAGGTCTGTCTATGTTCCTCTACAGATATTCTGTTCTATATAGTTAATTTTTAAAAAATTCCATTTGCACCGTACTGGTGAAAAAGATAGCTAATTAGTTTCTTAAATTAAACTAGCTCTGTAACAGGCATTTTAGAGAAGTTGGCTATGTTCAAAATGCTTCACAGCCTCCCTTTATGACTCTGTCCAAAGCCAAAATCTGATTAATTGCATAGTAGAAACCTTGAAAAATCTCCAGACAAACAGAAAATGGGATATGCCAAAATTGGTCAAATCCAAAATCTTCCAGTGCACACATTTCAAAATAGTTCAAAGCACAATTTTTTATCCATAAAAAGACTAAACCAAAGCATAATTGATCAAACAAGAACAAGACTTATCTACAGCTACTTTCAACCAATGTTATCAAAGGCACAAAATGAAAGCTACAATAACAATACAAGGAATTTTAACTTAATTTCAGTGGGGCAAGCAATAGTCCCACAAAGAAATATTTTTCTAATAAAATAGGAGTGAAATATTTTTAATACTTACTAGCTAAAATTAACTTTTAGCTTCAAAAGACTTTTTAGTCATGGCCAATCCATTGACATGCTATATTCTATCCACTACTTTGTGGGGAAAGATTAGCAAAATACAACTGCAAGAAGTTCCGCAGAAGCTGCAGAAAACAAGGCTTTAATTTGATGCATGACGAAAAATGAGCAAAACAGTCTTCCCACCTAAAATGACTAAGCTAAAGACAGTGCAGTATATTTGGAAACCTCTGACAGATTGAAAATCAATGCCATTCAGCAAGACCAGACCAAGAAATTGTTGCCTGGCTGCTGACCCCAAAATTCAGATGACTAGCACAAAAATACACAGAATTGAGAAGCAAAACTAAACCTTTGATTATAATGTAAGCAGCGACTAAGGCTTATGAAATTTTTCAGCCACTAACACACAGTAAATCATTGCAAAAAGGACATTTTTGCTGTTCAGTGATTTTCTTAAATATGTTAATAGCTTATAAAACTTCAACTATCTTTGCTTCACTGATACTTTAAAAAGAGTTCTGATAATTATAATTTCTACTAATCATCTAGGTTCAAAATCTTTGCTCACATTCATCGTGTGTCCCAATTTTTTTCATGAAACAAGAGTCCAAAAGCACATGGGCTGGACATGAGCCCTACTGTGTATGAATGTTGAGAGATCAGAAACGAAATGCAAATAATTAATGAAAGTCCAAGAATTTTTAGTCTATGACTAAGGGATGAGATTATTCAACTCTGAGGTTGGGATTGACTTCCTTTAATAGAATGCATATATTTGAAATTTGAGCTTTGCACATGAGCCATAACTGTGGAAAGGAAATTTTTGCTGTGACAGAAGAGGAATATGGTGATGTGACTGTTGTTTGTAGGATCCTCACCAGCACTGGACATATTTTGTTACAGATAAATTACTCTGGGAGGGAAAAATAAGGTATTATGTGAAAGCATCTATGAAGGTTTATCTTATGGGAAGTACAACTGCTGGCCAACATACTGGCTAACATACTGACAACACAAACTTCTGGAACACTCAGTCCCCAAATAGTCAGTCCTGTCACTACACCCCAACTGATGCATGCAAATATAGACTAATTTTAGCTTGATAATAGACATGTGGGGACAATATTCATTAAATGGCTGAGGCCATACAGCAACAAGAATGACTAAGTGCCGCTTCACTGATCACAAAAAGCAAAAAAATGAATTAAAAGTCTCATTGTAAAGTATATTTGCAGGAACCAAATCTCACTTTTTACCAGGAAGGAAGGAGGATGTCAGACCTCCTGAAAGTATTAAATGCAGGGTATCAAATACCCAACCACAAACTCTTCAGGGAAGTCACCACACTTTGAATAATAACAAAAGTCCAAAAGTCTTTCATATTAGTCTCCTACATTTGCACTGACAAACAGCTCAGATACTACTGTTTAAAAGTACTTGTGACTGAGAAATCAAGTGCTACAGTTTGTGTGGTGTGGGATTATTGCCTGACTACCCAAGAAAAAGCAATGCTGTATTCTTCTATACCAACACATGCCTTCTGTAACCAGTGGTGTTTAAAGACACTGGCTGCATCAAAAGCAATGGCTGATCATTCCAGCAAATTCAAAGAAAATTGCTAGGCAGCCTACAGATGAATTTCACAACCTAGATTTATGCACTAGGAGGGGGAAGAAAAAAAAAAGGAAAAAATAGATCAAATCCAGGCTTGCTATTTCTATGCACGGGGGAGGAATATCTCTGCTTTCCTCCTACTCTTCAGGGTGAGAAAAGTAAACTAACTGCAAGGTACTCTGTCACTCATAGCCTCATTCATAATAAATCAGACACATGAAATTCTCACATGAACAGCTGCAAACTTTCTGAACCAGCAGCGAGTGTGGCTTTGCATACAATCGCCAAGACTTGGTATGTACCGCCAACTGATTAAACCATTCTCACACAGGAAACAGCAAGAAGTGCTCACAGGCTGTGTCCAAGTTACAAATAACCCTAAGAAGCAAGCTTCGGAGTACCAGCCTCCTCATCTACATAGTAAATACCACAGTGATTCAAGTAGCTCAGTCTAGAATGAAAGCTCAGAGTGATTGGGGTTAAGATGATAGCGGGGATTGCTCTTCAAAGGTTGTATGGACAAGACCTTGCTAATATCACCTCACATGTCACAGTCTGCCACTTGCCTGTGCCAATAGACTTGAAGCTTCTCAAGTTCAGACACTTCTCAACACCGTAATCTAAGGCATCCTGTATCCATCCTTCCCATCTTGCAATATGAACACTAACCTAAGAAACTGCAAAGTGGCCTTTACCCGTTATTTTGGGGCAAAGCCTGTCTCTGCAAGCATAGCAGGTGAATACTAGAGCCCAGTGTTGTAGTCTATACCAGCATCACACAGAAGAAGATCAAAAGTGAACTACTAAGACACCAGAAAGGATGATCTGATGCCTTTCCCTGCTATGATGAGCTGCTTCAACTGCAAACAGATGCAGCGGCACTTGACTGTGCATGACCACTGGTCTAAGACCAGGTCTCTACTACTACCAAATCTCAGGATAGGGAAGGGTGATGTGGCCTCTATGTCAGGCCCTCACTTGACCACACTCCAGCCCTTCAGATGGAATCCTATCCTCCCAGTCAGGCTTGCCTCCTTCTCCTCTATGCAAAGCCTCTTGGCTTCCACAGTACCAAGTTTCTTTGGTTCTCACACCATTTTGTTGACCACCCCCACATATCAAGTGGGCCATGGTGCACATTGAGCAGTGGTGTGGGGACACTCCATTCCTGAGGCATGACAGTGCACAGGCAAACAAGGCAATGACCAACCCATATGAAGGGCTCATTTTCCTTTCTGTTTAAGAACTCAGCCAAGACAAAGCTTATATTAGTATTTTCCTTATTAAGCATCTGGGTAATTTCCACCCACCCCCCTTTAAGAGACCTGTCTACAAAAGGGCCACATGCATTCCAAATAAATGTTTTCTTCCCTGTGATCTTGCAGAGCCTATTGCACACTTCCCGTTCTAGCAGGTGCTGCTGTGAGTCAGTGGACAGGCCCACTACTGCTGTAGGTAGCCGGCCCCTGGTATGACACAGTGTTATTCAGTGACTGAAGTGAATGCCAGATCAATTCCAAGAGACTGAATTACACTGGCAACACCAAGTAAAACAATAAGGACCTTGTACACAGTAGTCCTGTTCAGAGTGCAAGGAAAAAGAATAAAATTGTACCCTTTCATTTCTAGAGTTGGAACATCACCCACTGATGTGGTAGGAAGCTTGCCAGAAAGCCAACTACTGCCAGTATTGATAACACCAAGATAAATGCACATTACAGCAAGCAGCTGTGCTCCTGGAAGCACTCAGTGTTGCACCCTTGGTGCCAAAGACTCTGTTTTTCTCATGAGCACTTCGATACACATACCCTCTTTGGAAAGAGACAAAAGCATGGAGGACTTGGCACACTTGTGGTGAACATTAACTGAAATATTTGACTTTATTGTGGCTTGTATCTTACTGATAAGATCAGCTAGTGTAAATAAACTAGAAAGTCTTCCATATCATGACCACAAGCAGTATAGGAGCTAAGTAAGTGTACTGTGTTTACATACTCTGATTCAGTGACAGCACATCGAGTATGACGTTACACTGCTCACACAGTAATGCATTTACTGAAGTTATTTAAAGGTTTTCTGGTAACTGCAATGTCATTTCAACACTATAGTTAGTTATGCACGGTCACTAGAAGTTTACCATTAGGAAGTTTATATACCATAATGCGTTTCAAATCACTTTTATAATGTTTATCACAGTATTTGACAGTGCCATAATTTTTTTTTTTTTGTATCAGCATTGTGGAAGATCCAAGACAATCATTACTGGGAGCAGCAACAGGGATGGCAGGCACCTTGCCAAGCTGGAAGACTGAGGGAAGAAATGCTGCAGCAGAATGTGACAGCAGGGCATAACCCTCTGGCCAAATGGGCCCCCAGCACAAGTCTCGTCTTGGGGCAGGCACCACTCATGCCTTCAGCGGTCTAGTGAAGGACCACAGGAAATAAACACACCAAATTCAAGCCAGAGGCATCATGGGCAGTAAGAGGAGTTCTACAAGAGATGAGAACAGGAGTAGGGAACAAAGACTGGAGAATATCCCATCATACCAACAGGTATCTGGTCTAATCCAAATTGGGCATCTTCTGAACTTGTTGCAACACAACCCTCATTTATCTCCAGCTACCTTTGCAGCATATGAAGCATCAGCTCACCTTGGAGTCAGCACAGATATGATACATGGACAGACTCCACAGGCTTTGTTTATATTTAATTTACTAACGACAAAAAAGAATGAATTTTGCTATTGGTAGATAAGGACTATCACATTGCTGTGTTACTCAACTTCTGAGATCAACTATATACCTCAGGCCCCTACATACTGCCCTTCTGGCATGTCCAGGAGTTGTATTCAAGGTAAAAGATTTTAGAATTTGACTGTATTTTAAAGAAAGGAAAATAAGTCACATTTGGCAGAAATGACAAAATAAATTCAGAATTTGGACAGAGAATATGTGGAGTCTATCTTTGAAAAAAAAAAAACCCAAACAGATGCAAACTTATGCTTTGAAAATTATGGATGGGGATTAAACGCTTCCACTCCTGTTATTTACTTCACCCTTGATTTGTCATTGGTGTTAAAATCAATAATTATTATGAAATTAGAACAGGGTTAAAATATTGCATGATCCTAGCAGCATACTGTTAAACAAAAACTTGCCAAAATAATGTGTTTGATACAATAATTTGTGGAAATATTCATACAGTAAAATTTATTGGGACTAAAGTTGATTCAATGATCAAAAGAAAACCTCAGTAGCCCCTTGCAGTGACAACAGACTAGTCTGAAACTCTTAAATACTCCTTTTCCCCAAGAAGATTAATGAAGTTAACACCAATCCTACTACCTTAACTAAGGAAATAAAGGCCTTGCCATGGTCATTCTTGACAAAGTCTAATTCAATTTCAACAGATATTTTAACAAAATTACTGACTAATTAAGAGCATTACTAACCAGTACTCCTTTATTTTCCTTTGAGAATGTTAGTAGATTGAAATTTTTTTCCAGTTTGAGAGCAGTGATAAATAGATAAGCAGCTAATTTAGAGAGACATCCTCTTGGTAGTTGGAATAGGAAGTTTTACACTATTTCAGTGGCAAGCTAGGATCTGCTATGTGATAACTTAGCTATTACCTTTCAGTTACTTGACTAGAATAGCACTAGAATGCTTGCAGAGACATAGGAACCCTGATTGTCTGTCCATCATTTTAGCCACTTGCTAATCTGGTGAGTGCTTCTTAGAATAATTAGTTAAGCTTTTTTAAATCTAAGGCATTTTCTTTACAACTAGTGCAAAAACGTATATGGACAACAATATGTTCTCTGGAAGAACTAACACCAGGTCTTCTAATCCTAAAAATATCTGTAAAAAAGTGGGAAGTTTATACCTTCTTATCGTTGGCAAACCCAATAAGATATTTTCTCTATAACTGCCAAAAATATATCTAGCATAAATGCTGAACCCATATGAATAACTGCCTAAGTGCCAAGAACCTTCTTCCTTACTAAAAGCAGTGTAGATCAATTCACCAATAAATGAACAGACAGAGAGAGGGAAAATTATGTTTCTGGATTATGATTTACCTTGATGCCACATTTTTAAATTCCATTCCAGGAATTTACACTTATTTGCATCACTGTGTGTATTTGTATCTTTAAAAAGTTGACAAGATAAACATTATGGCACAATTAAGGAGACCCAGAAAAATTAAATTAGAAGAGAAGAGAAGGCTCTAGACACATGCAAAATGCATCGTACCTGGCCCTGTAAACCCACTGGTGCTGTACAGTATTAACTCCAGTTATTAAAATACTTAAAAATTAAATAAGAAGTGAAGTAATCCCAAGACAAGCAATACTACCCAGGTCACAGTACTGGCCTCTAGCTGGTGAGCAAAACCACTTCTGTACGTATTGTAGTGTAACTGGGATGGTCTAAGCTATAAGAAAGTAGCATAGACCAAACATTGTGAAGTAGACCATATTAAGTAAAACAACAGCCCATTTTTCCTATTATATCCAGAGTCCGTGTATTTCAGTCACTCTGAAAACATTGATTCTTCCTGACGCTTGTTTTCATGCACTCAGTGCCATTAGATCCTCAGCCATAAGGGACCTCCTTCATAAACCTACATCCCCTTGCAAGTTCATCACAGCCAAGTGCTACATCACCACAGATCAGTGGCTCCATCCAGGTCAGCTGGCCCTTAACCCTCCTCCTCACAGATTTCTTCAAGGTAACCTTGAAGCCAGCACCCAGGAATTTAGGCTTTATGCTGCACCTCCTTAGAAACCAGCCACAAGTCCCACATTAATTGTTCAGTTGGGTTTCTTTCCTTAAAGGTCTGATCAAGTGAAAGCTTTGCCTTTTTAACAGAAGCTGTTTAATCAGCTGGATACTGCCAGAAAACATCCTGAACATCTCCTTCAGTTTCCAATTTAGACACACAAAGTGCATCATCAGCTATTCAGCAGGAAAGAGCAGGAAAAAATATTTGGGCTTTGAAGTACTATAGTAATCTTATCTGCTCTGTTAACATCGAGACATAGCAGTATATGGCAAAGCAGTGCACCCCAAAGATTATGAGAGGGAAAAGCAGGCAGGAGGAATACAGAATTTTCAGGAAAGGTGGAAGGCAGGATCTCCAGAGAGACAGCCCTTCTTTTGAGCAAATTCAGGGTTTTTTCTGGCCTTTCTTCAGGAAAGCATCATTTCAAGCAGCCTTAGTTTAAATTAGAGGACCCACAGGACCAAAGGATCCAGACTATATTACTGTACTAGAAGTATACCCACCACTAGGTGTCAGGCCAATTTAAGGTATTATATGTAAAAATTTCTTTATATAAAATCTTGCTTTCATTCTACTTTATTCTTCTAACTATATAATGGAAATATTCATATATACGTTTATAACCTACACATACACATGTAACACTCAAGCTAACACGCCTAATGACATTTGCAGAAAAGCGTACTTTCAAGTACCCAGCACTTTTTTGAAACTCAGGTGCAGCACCTGCTTTTACAAAAGGCACATTTCACAGAATCATAGAATAACTTAGGTTGGAAAAGACCTTTGAGATCATCAGGTCCAACCCTTAACTTAGCATTGCCAAGTCCACCACTAAACCATGTCCTTAGGTGCCACATCTACACATCTTTTAAATACCGCCAAGGATGGTGATTCAACCACTTCCTGGGGCAGCCTGTTCAAGTTCTTAACAATCCTTTTTGGGAAGAAATTTTTCCTAATATCCAATCTAAACCTCCCCTAGTGCAACTTGAGGCCATTTCATCCTATTGTTTGTTCCTTGGGAGAAGAGACCAACATCCACTTCACTACAGCCCTCTTTCAGGTAGTTGTAGAGAATGATAAGGTCTCCCCTCACCCTCCTTTTCTCCAGACTCAATAACCCCAGTTCCCTCAGCTACTGCTTGTAGGACTTGCTCTCTAGACCCTTCAACCAGCTTCGTTGCTCTTCTCTGAACATGCGCCAGCACCTTGATGTCTTTCTTGTAGCAAGTGGCTCAAAATTGAACATGGGATTCAAGATGCAGCCTTACCAGTGCCAAGTACAGGGAAAAGATCACTTCCCTAGTCCTGCTGGCCGCACAATTTCTGATACAAGCCAAGATTCTATTTGCCTTTTTGGCCCCCTGGGCACACTGGTGGCTCATACTCAGCTGGCTGTCAACCAGCACACCCAGGTCCCTTTTTCTGCCAGCTGCTCTTCCCCAGCCTGTATTGCTGTGTGGGGTTGTTGTGTCCCAAGTGCAGGACCTGGCACTTCTTGTTGAACCTCCTACAACTGGCTTCGGCCCATGAATTCAGCCTCTCCAGATCCTCCCTACTCTCCAGCAGATCAACATTCCAACCCAACTCTGTATCATCTACAAACTTACTGAGGGTGCACTTGATCCTCTCATCCAGATCATTGATAAAGATGTTAAATAGAACTGGGCCCACTACTGAGCCCTGGGGAACATCACTTGTGTCCAGTCGCCAACTGGATTTAACTTCATTCACCATAACTCTTTAGGCCTGGTCATCCAGCCCATTTCTTACCCAAAGAGTGTGCCTGTCTAAACCCATCTTATCTAGAGGCCGCGGAGATGATGCACCTTCACATACAGAGAGCAGCAAACAAGCTTAAGTCCATGGACAGTACTTAATCTTTTTAAAATTAAAAGCCCCAACAGTTAAAATATGAGATGAAAAGGTCAAGGTAGAATACCTGCCCAGCCACTTTTCTTAAGCAATGAATCCATTACCACCACAAGGCCCCTGCTGGCTAGAAGATAAAAGTAGATGGACCATTTATCAGCATTTTGTCCAGGAAAGAATCATGTAATTGTCATATCACTTCTGAGCAGGCTCTGTCTGAGCACTTTGTCATTCAAATTAACACCACCCCCTTTACAATCACAGGGCTTAAAACACATAGAACAGGGATGTAACCTAAGGAAAAATATTTATTCAGAGTATTATGCCTTCAATCATAAATATGCATGGGCTCTTCAAAAAAAAAAAAAAAAAAGAGCTGGTTATGAAGTCTCCTGTAATCAAATTTTAATTCCCCCTCTCTAGGAGGAGTATGATGAGACAAAACTGGATGTGGAAAAACGGACCTGACTGACTCAGTCAGAAAGAGCTTGCAGAGGAGAGTCCCCCGGCCATACCTAACACAGCTTCTGCAGGCTCACCAGTGATGTAAAGCACTGCAAATAAGATCATGGGAGAGCAGGAAGGGAAGGGGAGGAAAAAAAAAAAAGGGGAGGTGGGCAGGTTGGAGCCGGGGTGGGGAAACCTTACACCGAACAACCAGAACTACCAATGGTCCAGGGAAAAGGAACTGTTCCAGAAGACCACCTTCCTTTCCACCAATGCAGAAAAAACAGCCTCCTTCTCCTATCAAAAAAGATGACACTTCAGCTCTGAAATATGGTTGTACCACACTGCAACATACAGTCCTTTCACAACTAACCCAGAGTCTCTCTGTGTTTCCTGATCTCTCACCCTACAAGCATCACAGAAAACCCAAATCAGTGTAAACATCAATGCTGGGAGGGATGAAGAAATGAGGGAACTGCTACAAACTGATAGCAAGAACCAGCTTGAGATGGCTGATATCAAGGACAGACTGAAATTTTATTCCAAGTACAATGAATATAGCCAAGAGGGGGAAAGGGCCCAAATGATTCTCAGCAGAGCTATCAGAGATGACTGATAACAGAATGCAGAAATGGTCCCTTTACAACCCAAACCAACGTGGACCTCCAAGATGGATTTAATTTCTGAACTGAATCTTTTGAGTGGGATGAACCTCAGACCTAGACCCCCAGCCATAACCTAGACAAAAAAGTTCTTGGGGGGCATCTTCTAACAGCTTGCCCCTTTCTTCATGGTCCCATTTGCAGCCCTACTCCAACAGAAGCTCTAGGATTTGGCTCTCTCCTAACCCTAAGGATGGGCACAGCCAGAGCATTAAGCCAAGAATCCCAGCAACAGCTCAAACACAATGTTCTGAGGCGGAGATCTTTTGGCAACCCAGCCTTTCCTTTGGCAGCTCCCTTCAGCCCACAGCAAGTGGAACTCGAGGCTTTTCTTTGCTCCAAACCCTGGCCAACCCTTCTCTCAGCCTCAATCCTCAGACTCCAGCCCTGGCTGAGACCAAGGCAATAGGTCTGTTGGCAGCCTAAACCTTCTCTCGGTGCCTTCTCTGCAGTCATACTCTCAGCTGAACCCTAGACTTTGTCCTTCTCCTAACCCTGTGCTGTGAGCAGTCATAAAGGTGGCCTGGTTAGAAAGAAAAAGTATTACTGAACAAAAGATGTCTGCTGAAAAATACTGACAGAGAAAACTCAGCCAGCCTGGGAACCAGAAACATCCTTGAAAAGTACAGCTGGCCTCTCTGAATTAGAGAACTGAGCACCTAGAACCCAGAGACATCCTAAAACGCCATCAATAAGTGAGAAACTGTAACAGCAACTTACTTGAAAAAGTGAAAACAGGCTAGGAAAATAAAAATTGGTCTGAAAAAACAAAACCCTCTATTAGCTGTTCCAGGTGAAAAAATAGACATTGATAGCATCTATTGGCTGCTTGAAGCAGTGGTATCCTACACCCTCTTGTGTCTCTATGATACAAAGACGACTTAATTTTTATCCAAAGTAGATCTTTTCACTGAGAATGTGCAAGTGTGCTACACATACTTTTCCTGAACTGGTTGAAGTCTCCACACAAACTTTCTGTGAGATCTTGGACCACCAGTAAGCATGCCTGACTGACTCCAAACTCCACAATGCACATCAGCTTTGCAGTGAGCTTCTTACATTATCAGTCCCCCTCCAGGCCCACCTCTGAGGTCAGTTCAGTTTGTTCTCTCACTTCTGAGATGGCTGGGTCCCCCTCTGGGATCAGTTTGTCCTCCACTCGGATGCTTTTGCCCCTTCTGGAATGTGTTTAATGCACTTGGTACCATGTGCATGTATAAGTAATTTGCCATAAGTACATCTGCTGTTACATCGTTGATAAGTTTGCAGTAACCTGTAATAGCATATACCTATTTGATTTTGCTATACAATTGATTTCTGCCATACTATTTGTTGTTTCTATATTACTGATTACTAGTAGTCATTTGTAATAGCTTGATATTTATATTCCATTTATTGATCATAGGTACACTTGCTAGTAAAGGTTTTTGTGGTATTTGCAGTAATTTGTAATAAAGTAGTGAAATTTAGAGGATAAAAAAACCTCTGTCCTCATGCATTAAAGAATCCTACAAACCTACAGTCATGATCACTGCACACCTGCAGCCCAGGTACCCCTTCAAGCTGTGACATGCTGTCATGGAGTAACCAGACCCAGCTGCTCTGCAAGAGCAGAACAAGTCTGTGCCAGAATTGCATCCAGAGATTGATCCCAGCAGATGCTGTCCAGAGATCACCCAGCAAGCCTATAGCAATGAGGCAGGTTCAAGACCAAGCCAGAAAGCCAAGCCACAGGCCCAAGTCAGGATCAAAGAAGTCTGAGACTGGAAGCAAACACAGCAGCTACACAGCTGTAACATAGGAAAGATGCAGGGGCCAGCAGTAAAGCCACAGCTTAAAAGCAGCTCCCAAGAGAAAGCTTCAAAGGGCTTTTCTGATGGGGCACTGGGGATCTTATAGGTTCATAACAGCTAAGCAGAACAACATTGCCATCTGAAAAATCGGGACAGTCAGAAACATAACATTAAGTAACTGCCCCGTATCTAAGAACGCAATACATGTTAATATACACATACTCCTCCTGAACAGGAAAAAGGCTGGGGGATATTTAAGCCAAGTAAAAACCAAATAACCCAAGCCTTGATTCCTCATTTTACATCATGAACATTATTACAGATGTCAGAAAGGTATATGAGGCAATAAACTTCTGTAAGCATTGTTTATTAATATTGTATATCAAATCCACAGCAGAATTATAGCCCATTCTGCCTGCTTCAAGGCTGCACAGCTACAGGCACATGAATATGTGGTCCTAGCTGCAGAATGATGTGCAGGCCTGGGGAATATTTAGAGGCACATGGCCTTGGCTATTAAAAAACCGGGTTGTTATTTTTCCACCACTATCAGTGCAAGGCATATGTGGAAAAGAATCACAGGTGTAAAGACTAGAAGTGTGCAACATGCTATGAGCAGATCTTACTAGTAGATCTTTGACAAATAGCTAGCACCAGTGCTTTATGTCTGTGATCATAAACTGAGAAGGAAGGCAGAGCTACGTTTTCTGACAGAATGCATGCAGAAATGCATGGTGTATACAAATTACATTTTTGCCACACAATTAGTACTGGAAGCACAGAAGTATAAAGAGGTAGAAAGGAAAACCAATAGTTTGAAGGGATACATGCCTTATGGACTTTATTCAGTTGATTACAGACAAAAGTCTGAGGCTTTCCTAGCACATACCACCGAAGGCTGAAACGGCTACTTCACCCTTAGCTTATGCTCATCAGGGCACTATATATATTATCATACAATTTAAGAAAATGGCTGCAATCATATTTGCTCCTAGAATTCACGAATTGACTTTACTTTTCCCCGCTCAGGAAGAATGAGGACAGAGATACCTTCAGATATTTAAATGAAGGTTTTGAAACTGAAAGTAGAATCACTAAATAAAAAATGTGTAAGACTGGAGAAAGGCATGAAAGGGGGAGGAAATATGCATGCAAAACATTAAAAACTGTGCCAAGAAACCTCAAGATGAGAAGGCTCAGGGGGAGTCTTATCAATGACAGATAATTCCTGATAGGGCAAAGTAAAGACAACAGAATAAGGCTCTGCTCAGTGACAGGATGAGCAGCAGTGGCACAAACTAAAATACAGGAAATGCCATTTAAACACAAAAGCGTTTGTTTGGATCATGGTCAAACACCGTAATAGGCTAACCGGAAAGCCTTCAGTTCATGAAGATGCTCAAAACCCAATTTAACATGGGCCTGAGCAACCTGCACTAAGTGACCCTGCTCTGAACAAGGGTTTGACGAGACAGAAGAGCTGAAGTCAGCAGGGACTTCGGGAGACTGTGATTCTAAGATAAATTACTCTTGAACTTGTAACGTAATAACAACACTAAAGCCCAAAATAAATGTATAAAACTCAAAGATCAAAAAGAATCATCTTCCAGGTCCATCTTACATACAGGTAAAACTTAAGCTCAGTGAAAAAGCAGAACTCGTAGTGCTACATTATCTAGTTAGGTCTGTAGGAATTAGTTGTCACAACTGGAAAAATACCAATACAGTATCAGAGAAAGGTTAGTATAAACATACAACCTTTATAACAATTCCCTTTTTTGTTGTTGCTGTTTCTTCATGTAAGAAAGTTCAGGATCAGATTGTGTAAACTTTAAAAAACAGAAGTAAAAGTAATAGTTCAACTGCCACAAGAGGTCAGCTCACAATATTTACAGTTTTGTTGAACATGCCAATATGAGCAGTTTGCTTTGCTTTCCTGACTGCCCCATAGATTTCACAAAAATCAAATTTCAAATGAAGATTAGCAACAGAGGGGCAGTCTACTTCTCCCTGTTACCACCTCCCACTCCTGTCTGAACAAAGGTAAAAGCAACCTGTGCTGACACCTGCATACAGGAGAAGTTCTGTTCTGTGTATTCCAAGATAACATGAAAAAGATATGGAAATGTTACAATCACAGACTGGCTTCAGAAAAACTAGGAATTTTTCCCAGCCACTAGACATATAGTCATGCGCACTTTGGATTTTACTACCATTTATTCACAAGAAAAGCAAAATTGCCTATGATTAAATATTTTATTAGCTGTTCAGAAGCTCTCTGTGCCACTTAACATAGCCACACTGACATATGTGGAATCTCAGCACCTTCCATTAAGGCATCCAACTTCAACAAAGCATCAGCTTATCATCTATGGTCTGCTACTGAAGAGAAGGGAAGAAATACCATCATAGGATAATTTAGATTGGAAGTGATGTTTAATTCTGCAGTCCAAGCTCCTGCTCCAAGCAGTCCGTTCTGAGGTTCAGCCAGGCTGGTCAGGGCTTTATTCAGTCAGGCTTTTAAAGACACAGACCTAACAACCTCTCCAGGCAACCTGCAGTTACTCATCTCATGGTGAAACAATTTCTTCTTTTATCTAGTCTGAACTCTCATTTCAGTTTATGCCTGTTGTCCCTCATAGTCCCACCATGCACCCCACCAAAAAGCCTGTCTCCACCTCCTCAAAGGTATTGGCAGGTTGCTGTTAGGTCCCACCACAGCTGTCTTCTCTGGATTGAAGACATTCCTTCGGCCTGTCCTCACTGGGCAGGTCATAGTCCCTGAACACATTGGTGGCTTAATGCTGAAAACTGATCCCACTTATGTGGACACAGCCATTAAGTTTCTACTATATGTTCATAGACCCACCTGTGGCACAAACTGAGAACCATTTCATACAGTAAAGGTACAATAACCAAATAAGAGGATGCAAGCAGACACCACTATTTCTATTCCAGATGTAAAAGGCAGAAGAGAAACAGATTACATGGGAACAGGCATATGAAATCAGTGGAAAAAGAATAACTCATTTAGACACATTTGGAGTCAAAAAAATAAAGTTACATTATGCAGACAATAGCTTTTTGGCATAATGTCCTCATAAATCTTTGCTTCTGGACATCACAAAATGGGGCTTGAGGTTTTTGGTACTGCATTTTGTCATTTGGGACTCCAGAGTAATTATTCCTGATTCCTAACCTGTAACCCCCAGAATATCTTTCTGAGATGGCATTTTGCCATGCCTAACCAAGTTTGTGTTGCTCACAAACAGTGTGAAATGGGAATTTTTTTTAGTGTGAACAAACCACCAGCTGAGAATGAGATATTGAAACCATTGACTCCTTTATTTGGGTCTGCCAGCCTGCTATATGCATCATTTTTAAGAGGAAAAACAAGTTAAAACTCCTCATGAATGTGAAGTATAGCTAATGCTCAGTTGACACCTAGTGGTAATTTCCAGCAAGATTAAAGGAATAAAATGTCGCATTCTCAGTAGTTAAACCCAGCTATCAGCCTCCTAAGAAAGCGCCGCAGACAGTTAAAGTGACTGCCTCTTCACAGAAAGCAAAATGAAAGAAAAACAAAGGTCAAGAAAGAATGCCATTGGCAGTAAGGCTCTGCTTGGTGAGATGGGGACCTCACTGGGAATAAAACAGCACAGCTTCCAGAAGGCTTAAGGGCAGCTCATCACGGCAAACTCCAACAGTAAAGGAAGTAAAAACACAGTATCACTTAGATTTAAATGTCTTGAGACTCCCACTTGCATAGGTACAGCCAGAATCAGAAGTGCTAGACCAAATCCATATAATATACAAATCCACTTCATACAGAGTCAAGTCACCATATAGCCAGGTTATCGAAGATTTCCAACTAGTCAGCTCCCATATATATATATATATATGGGTTAGCTCATGCAGACAGTTTAGTAAACACTCTCTCCTCTCCCAAAGAGGAATACAATAAGAAAACATGGGAACTATTATCATCATCTGTTCCCTTTAAGTCTGATGGCAAAGGACCAAGATTGTACATGACTCTCCTGAAAATGCTAAGTCAAGGTAAAGTATTGACAATTCTATGACTGTTTGCAAGACTATTAAGCTAGTGTTTATGAATATGCTGAGCAGAGCACATTGCTCCTGTCAGCTCCTCCTACATCTAAGGACAGCAAGGAGGCACAGCTCAGAACAGAAATCAGACAGTCCCATGATGTGCACTCCCTCATACCACAGTCCGTATACTGCCTTGCTATCACCCCATGCTCTCATGTGCAGGCAGCACTGCTGAACTTCTTGCATGTGTTCTGAATTCCTATCTCAACTGACTACTACATGGAGTTAAAACAACATTCAATTACAGTAGACTCAAATCTATCATTGCACTCACTTAGGAAGTTTCTATATGGTTCAATGCATCCTTCATTCATGCATGATATTACATCAATTCCAAGAAACTATAGTAATATTCATTATACATTGGGCGATGAGGCCATGGAAATTGTTATATCAAGTTAGAAGACTGACTGATCTGGAGTTACAGCCTGTGGCACATAAGAAATGCTTCAGAGAAAAGAGCAAAACACTTGAGCGAGACTTAGGAAAAACTGATTTAAAATCTATTCCACAAAGCACAAATCTTTAGACTCCAAAAGCAGCTTAACCACTTTAGCTCTGGGGATTCTGAGGAATATCCTGTGCTCCTTTAACTCTGCTACACATTTGTACTGTAAGTCAATGAGTTCTACAGCCCTGCTAGGATATTACGAAGCCAGTATTTCCTTTTCAGACATATCACATATCTTGCTTTTCATTGTAGGGCTAGAGTAATGGCTGTGCTTAAGCAAGTGAAAATAGGTCACGTGCAAAGAAACAGGAGAGTGTCCTGCAGGAGATGTTGTGTGGCAACAGCACAGGCCACACAGTTGGAAAAAGTGACAGGAGATCAGAAAAAGAATCTGAGCACTTCTGAGTCACTGTGTAGGTACGTACACAAACTTATGCAACAAAAATAATTGTGCAGTGCTCCCAAGGAGGTAACAGTGAATACTATTACTATCTGGAAGAATATATACATTTTGCTTAGTAGATTCAAGATTGATTGCAAGAGTCTTTGCATATCTTTATCTTTGTTAGCACTCATGAAGTGTTTTTTGCTCTGTACTTTAACCACTCTGTCAAGACTCTGCCCAAAAGTACGAGTCCAATAAACATCCCATCCTGCTAAGAAATTTCCTTGCTGCTTTGCTAAGGCAGATGCTGTTACTGCTTATGACACTGCCATCATCAATGCCTAAGCCACACCCCAGACTGCACTGACTCAGTGAACAACATGCACAAATTATTCTGGGCACTATTTTAGCTTCAATTTACATGTTTACATTATTACTTAGATATCAGACTGCCCTTAGGAAATACGTTGTCCTCTTCAGGGGGAGTCATCTCCAGTTCCTTGGGTATCTCTGTTGGGTCACTGCAAGGTGCACATCAGGTCCCCAGAGCGCCTCCTTGGGGCACATTCAGCAGCCCCTTGTGCAAGGAAGCAGCTCTGAGGATGAGATGATGCACAGAGGTCACAGACCCAACAACCACTTTGCATGCAACCACACCACAGCATGCTCCAGTCCTCCAAAAGGATCATGGAGTGCCTCAAGTCTCACCATACCTTCCTAACGCATCACTGTGGCCAGGCACCACACACTTGCCCACAAAAAAAGCAAAACATTAGTGACATAACCCAGATGAAAGAGCAACAAGAAGCCTTCTGCAAGAACCACAACTTCATGTCCCTCCATGTAGCCAATGACCCAAGTAGACCTCTGCAGATTCATGACCAATGCACAAATTTGAAATCGCTTACAATAATATTCTATGTGGCTGTCCAAAACTGGTTAGTTGTTTTCCTGGGAAGAAGCTGAGCTAATTAAGGACACTAGTATTTCCTGAGCAACAAAGACCGAAACCTTGTCATTTGCATACACCTGAATAAAACTGTTGAAATAGACTAAGATTTGGTTGGGTTTTGGTTGGTTTTTTTTTTCTATTTTTTCAATACTGCACAGGATTCAGGTCACAAAAAGTGAGGCGAGAAAGTGTTAAGAGTAACAAAAAACACTGGAATAATTGCTTGAAGGAAGTTACCCTCACACCAACTGTATCACACAAACTGTAACACAATACCAAAGCATCAAGTGGCAAAGCATTTCAACTGCAGGTATCCCTAGCTGTAAAGTATCAGAGTACACTGAACATTTTTTCAAGAAAAAAATTTTAGATTAGTCTTCTTGAAAGTCTATACTTAAGTATGATTTCACACTCAAATGAAAGCTAGCTTCACTTGTCTTTGCCCAGAGTTCATGTGTTGTGTTTGTGGTACCATTTCTGCAAGCTTTATCAGCCTGATGGGGGAAACACGCCATTATATTCCACATCAGACTAACAATTTCCGTTTTAGGGGAATTGTTTTATGTGATGCCATTTACTTTCAGCCTGGATGCTTTGGATGCTATGTTTTCCTGGTATACTCTCTACTGACTCTCCCATTTATAGTTTCTGCAAGATGCCTCTCAATTTTCTTCTGTTATTAACTCTGTCTCTCAAGACTTAGGATACACAGCTGCTATCATTGCTTCTGCTCACACCTATGAAATATAAGATCCAGGAAATCACAAAATCTTTGAGTAATTGCAAGGAGGTTTATTGAATATTCAAACTACAACAAACACTAATACATAGTGTACAGGCTACACAATGCTCTGTCTACACAGGCCATAACACCTGGGAAGCTACATGACAAAAATCAAGATGTTGCAACCACCACCACACAGTGGCAGAAAAGTTATACCAAGCTGGTATTCCTGTTCCCCACAGTCCTCTTTCTAAAGACTGAGAAGGGGTAGTAACAAAGAGAGGCTAAAAATGGCTAAAATCAACTACTTTACATGTGTTTATGGTGTGCCTCTGTTCAACACAGGAGGCAGAAATGCTTCACTGCTAAGTGTTAACAAGCTGCACCGGCCAGGAGTGTAGCAGCAGGTTCTCAGAAGATACAGGTAAGACCTGGCATGGCATGCAGGTTGAAGTCATGGCCAAAGAACAGGACCAGAGGAATATAGGACAGGCCCTGCAGAGAGACAAGACTTACCAGAAGTAGGCTGACACTTCTTGAGCCTCACTTAGTGGCTGAGTAGTCAGGGCTTTTTTTTCTTTTCCTGTCACACACAGAATGAGGAAGAAACAGAAACCAGAGGAGTACTTCCCTGTGTTATAACATAACATCTTAGACCTAAACAGTCCAGGAGTACAGCCCTAACCTGAACAATTACAGTTTGGTCCATGAGAGTTCATTTTACAAGAAAAATGGAATTCAAGCTCACATGCAAAAAAAAAAATCTCTCTACTCATCTAGTCTTCTCTGTTTCAGTTCTGACTTCATCTACAAAATGAAAAGGGAAATGACTTCTTGCTTACATGAGATCACCTATCCAAAGAGAAGATAAATATCTTGTGGGTTTTTCTGTAATAATTTTGAAGGACTTGCATCTGCAGTGGTTAAACTCTTCTCACCACTGGCCAGCTGCACCTAAGGCATCCTGTTATATGGTCCCATTTCAAATCCCAAAGTATTAGCCTTTCAGCCACAGCTATGCACTTCCAAGAAGAGGTGAATCTGCCTGACATGCCTGGATGCCATGTGAACAAGCTCTCAGCAGATGCACTATGACTGTGATTACTCCCATTCTCATCCCTAGTCCCAGAACCAGAGGCAATCAGTCCAAAGAGATAGATGAGGTCACCACCTACAGTGAAAGCTGTGGTGACTCAGAACAGAAAGAGTGGGGTTTCAACCCACCAGTTGGGAAATGCAGTCCCACAGCCTGAGGCAGATTTGCTGAGCATGGCTGTCCCAGAGAACTTCGCCTGACAATCCTGTCAGCTTCCAGGAGGGACTCAGCCTGTCAAGCCCAGAAGCTATAAAATGGCAGAGGCCAGCAGAATTAGTCTTGCTGAAACTGCAGGGCATCTACCAGCTTCAGGAAGCCCCAACTCATCCAGGATCCTTTGTCCCAGCCAGCCAAGCTCCTCAGGCTGGTGTAAGAGTGGCCACATGTGTGCATGCATACCTGTCTTCCCCCGAATGCTATACCTTTTTCCCTTCTGCATCTATCAGCTCAACTGAACATAGATTGTACCTGACTGGTTACCACATTGGGTAAGAATGCTATTAAAGTCAGAGGCTACATAACTGCAGATGACTATTCCCAGAACTGAAAAGCATATCCATTCATAATTCAATACACCAAAAAGCAGCATAACCCCCTGGGGGTAGCATTCATTAGTTTGGTGAAGCCATAAACTGTTTCACATCCTCTGTGTTCTTCAGCAAAAAGAGGCTGGTTGCTAATTAATTGAACTCATCCTGCATGCAGACAAAACTGTTACTCCTCACCTGTAATCAAAGTTGTTCATCGAGTCAATTACTATTAAGACCGGAATTTAAATAAAGATCCAGCATCACCATAGACTCGCTACTCCACCAGTTAGAGGCCATTAGCAGTGGATTCCACCATGGACAAAACAGACCCACCACCCTAGCCTTTGCTGGCACTCTGGTCCTGAAAAGTGACTCATGGGAAGAGATATGAGGAACACCCCTCAAATGTCCTGTGAAAACACTGGTTTACAAACCCAGAGGGAGAAGTGTCATGAAATCTTCCATCAAACCCATCCATAAAGCCTACACATCAAGAACCGCAGTTATTGACTGGTGTCCAACATTCCCAGTATGAGCATCCAGCCAACTTAAAAAAAAACAAACACCCAAACATATATATCTACAGATTGATCTGTGAGTAGCAACTGTCAGACCAGAACTACTGACAAAAGTGAAGTCTCAGCTTTCCAATATCAGAATGAGCTCTATTAAAACCTCTGCAAAGCTCACAATTTTATGTATCTTCACAATCCCAAGGAGTGTATAACAAGCCAATGGAAGGTCCACACCTTTGAAGTCTGAATATTAACATCAGAAGTGCTGTTAAAGGATGGTTATACTTCCCGGCCTTTACAGAAAACAGTTTACTTTACAACAGCTCAGAGGGCTGCAACTTTGGAGTTACCCACCTCATAAGCTCACTTTCAATCTACAAGTACGTAGATTACACTTCATTTCATACACACAGGATAATATCACCCTGAGAAATGGCAGTGGAGGGATGCAAAGAAATAGACTAACTGATTACGCATAGTCATTGGAATTAGTGAAGAGATAAACATTACCAAAACAACAACCCTAAAAGTGCTGGTTACTAAAGGCCATAATGGGATCAACTGAATAATGTAACAGAAGACCTCCAGCCAAGTTATATTTCCAAATTTCAAGAAGTTTAAGAGGTGGACCAGTTTGAAAGCTAGGACTGTGGAATAAAGCACTTTGAGAAGACCCTAGCAGTAACAACTGGCTGAAGAGCCATGTCTGTTAGAGGCGTCTGTTAATAGCTATGGAGCCTAGGGCAAATGGTTACTCAGAGTATTTCCAGGGAGAGGAGGATATAACACTAAAAACTGCAGACACCACCCAGCCAAGAGAGACCTGGGCTTGTGTTGTGGAGACACACTCTTTTCAAACAGTGCATAAAACACAGCAAGCTATGGCTGGTAGAGGGCAGAAGTGGAAGAAACACACTCAGCCCCAGCCGAAAGGAAGAGAACAAGCTGTTTAAACCAGTTGAAGATGAGGTGGCCCTTGGTTGTGGTCTTCATGGTTAGGCAGGACAAGCCATCCACACTCACTGACGAAGCATTAGAAAGAGTGCAGAAATATAAGAAATTTCCCAAACAGGAAAACATTAGAGAGGTGATCCAGAGGTAAAGTCCTTTGCCACTTTTCCCATGCTCTGATAAAAAAAAGCCATCCGAACAACTACACTTTACTATCAGAGTTCAGCCTTTCTGCCAGTCATCAAGACAAGACTGCTCAAGTCTACAACCCCTAACTACTTCTGTAGATATTATTTATATCTTCACCAGATTTTCCCAGGAAAACCGTACAATATAGAGGCATACCGGGACCATCTTGTTCTTTTCATTCTCCTCTAGTCTAACTAATTAACACACTGAAGAAGACTTTTGACAAACTCTACCAGACTCATGGAGACTTAGAAGAAGCTGTCATCCCCTTCAACCAGTCCTCCAGGCGTCTACCACCTGCGAATGAACAAAGCTTGGGAACAATGTTGCAAATGTTGGGCTTGAAATGCTTAGATTTCAAGAAGCTGGTTCCTTAATTTATTCAGCCACCTCAGAAACACTAGCACAGTATTTTTTGTTCTTTACCAACAGAAATGGAAAGGGCGGGAGGCATTAATCCAGGCCCCAAGCTGTCTAGCTCAGGAATCTACAATTACTAAAAATTATTTACTGAAGAAGCTACAAATGATCCAAGTCAGCACACCAGCTGTACACAATAGGATGGAACAGGCAGAGAGACTGCAGCTACCCAACATTTAGTTGAGATGGTTAGAAGATACCTGAAATCTTTATCTGTGTGGGTTGACCCTGGCTGAACACCAGTTACTCGCCAAAGCTACTCCATCACTGCCCTCTTATGGGTTGATATAAGAACACTCAAGTCACTCA
Organism: Falco naumanni; assembly: GCF_017639655.2. NCBI lineage: Eukaryota > Metazoa > Chordata > Aves > Falconiformes > Falconidae > Falco > Falco naumanni. The sequence goes on from NC_054058.1 coordinate 91,974,081, forward strand.
TCACAGGCTAAAGAGACTCTACTCAGGGAAATTAACTGAACTTATTGCCAATCTAATCAGAGTAGGGTAATGAGGAAAAACCCCAAAATCTTAACACACCCTCTCACCACCCCTCCCTTCTTCCTGGGCTCAACTTCACTCCTTATTTTCTCTACCTCCTCCCCCTGAGCAGTGCAGGAGGACAGGGAAGGGGGGTTAGGGTCAGTTCATCACGCCTTGTTTCTGCCACTCCTTCCTCCTCAGGGGAAGGACTCCTCACAGTCTTCCCTGCTCCAGCGTGGGGTCCCTCCCACAGGAGACAGTCTCCATTAACTTGACCAACGTAAGTCCTTATCACAGGCTGCAGTTCTTAACTAACTGCTCCAGCATGGGTCGCCCACAGAGTCCTAAGTCCTGTCAGCAAACCTACTCCAGCATGGGCTTCTGTTGCTCCACAAGGCCACAAATCCTGCCAAGAGCATGCTCCAGCACAGGCTTCCCACAGGGTCACAGCCTCCTTTGGGCAATCCACCTGCTCTGGTGGAGGGTCTTCCACGGGGATGTCTGCTCCACCGTGGACCTCCATGGGCTACAGGGAGACAGCCTGTCCCACCATGGGCTTCAGGGCAGCACAGCCTGGTGGGGAATCTCTACTCCAGTGCCTAGAACACCTCCTCCCCTTCTTCTGCACTGATCTGGGTGTGTGCAGAGCAGCCTCTCTCACATATTCTCAACTCCTCTCTCCAGCTGCAGTTGCTAGTGTGCAGATTTTTCCCCCCCCTTCTTAAATATGACATCCCAGAGTCACTGATGGGCTCACAGCCTTGCCCAGCAGCAGGTCCATCTTGGAGCTGGCTGGCATTGGCTCTGTCAGACACAGGGGAAGCTTCCAGCAGCTTCTCACAGAAGCCAGCCCTGCAACCCCCCCTGAGACAAAAACCTTGCCATGCAAAACCAATACAACTGATCATGGGCTTTTGTTCACAGTACTAAGTTCATACATTAGTATAATTTGCTTTCCCTGTCTCTTGTACCTTCTACAGAGACACCTGTCATCCATATGAAAAAACAAAGGATAAGATGCCATCTTGGTATTGACTACCAGCCAAAATAATAATAAAAAAAATCAACTGAGGATTCTTGAAGTAGTAAATATAGCCTTAAACAGTAGGAATCCCATTGATAATGCCGCCACCAAACAGTAAAGACCCAGTTCATTTGAACAAGTGTATCATAACTCCCGGGATATCTGATGTCATGCCGTTTTCCAGTTGTGATACATGAATGCAAAGGATGGAGGTAGACATCTGTTCTTATACATGACCAGACAGAACAATTTATTAATCTCTGCTACATTAACATGTCATGTCTTTATATATGTCTAGATGTTCACACACCAGAGGTTCTATACTAGAGCAGGGGTCCTCAAACTACAGCCCATGGGCCGGATACAGCCCCCCAGGGTCCTCAGTCTGCCCCCCTCCCCGTATTTACAGAACCCCCCCGCCAGGGGCTGGGGGTGGGCTGGAAACCAAGCAGCCGCAGATGACTACCTGCCCCTTCACCCATGCGCCGGCCCCCTGCTTAAAAAGTTTGAGGACCCCTGTACTAGAGCATTAGTAGTCCCATCTGAGTCTAAAAGGATAAATACAATCCAATCCAAACTGGGTTATTAGTTACCAATCTAAAAAAAAAAAAAGGGGGGGAACAGATAATAACTCTTTTACATTCAAAGCACTCAGCCTCAAGAACAAGCCAGCTGCTACAGAAGTCTGGCAGATTTTATAAAAAACATGAAAAGGAAGCCTCAAGGGAACATAAGTGCTTGGAAGTGAAAGTCATCTGGAATTTAAGGAGGAACAAGGGACATGGAGCTACAACAAAAACCTTCAATGCTTAACTAGGACACACTGAAGAAATTACAGTTGAGATCACTTAAAAGACTGAAAGGAAACCTTTTAAAGTATAAATCCAGGTTACATTTTAGCTCTAGCCTTTACTTTCTTTCAACTTGTCTATAGTACCCTGGCCTTAAGTTTGCTAAGCAGTTGACAGTTATTTGAGCCAGTTGACTAGAAAAGAACTAACACAGTAAAGGCTATAAAGGCAGCAAAACAGCAACTATCTTACACACATAATCTCAAGCGGTCTGCATTCCAGCATGCAGCTAGAGAACTCAACATATTTCAGGAGAAAGGCCTGGCCCCCAATTTTCCTTAAAGAAATCCACAGCTTTTTTCCATTTACATTCAATGAAACTGTAACACATAACTTGTACTTGCGCATTCTTATATAAAGCGCAACACAAGAAAGTCCAGAGCAGCAGTACAGCTGCTAAGAGCACAAAACAGCCACAAGTTTAAGATCAGGATTTGAAAGTTGCATTAATATGACTTCATCAATGCCCCTAGTTTTAATTTACAACTGGCATTTCCAATCTGTGTAAACTACAAAGATTGACCTTTAAAAATCTTTTGCTTAAGTCTAGCAATTGCTACAGCTTTGAAGTTACTGCAGAAACTTGACCACTGATATAAACTGAAATATTGTACTTGCATTCATACCATTTGCAAGATAAAAGAATCTTGTCAAAGCTGCAGGAAGCCAGCAATGATGTTTTAAATCTAGAAAATATTTTTTTAATTTTTTCTTTGTGCCTGAATCACAGCTTCTGCAGAATGGAAAAATAACTTTTGAGTGAAAATAATCCATTTAATGCAGCTAATTTTTGTTTTAGTCCAGATGTAATGCATTCCACACATGCCAAACTGAGTCACTATTTCATAAAGCTATCTCATAGTCATGTTTGTTTTCCCATGCTTCAGAGAGGGAGAAAACTAGCTCACCATTTAACAAGCGCAGTCCTAGTTAACAGGCTATAATTAGGATACTAAGACAATAGCTTCTTTGTGCATAAAAACTTAAGAAACATTGAATGATGACAAGAGCAACATACAAGCTTAAGACTAACACACCTAATAGACCACAAACAGTTTATCCAGGGCCACGTGGCTTCAGAGGCATTGCTAAACATTGTTTCTTAAAGTTTATTTTGAGAAGTTAGCGACCTGTAAGCCAACTATTTAATGAACATCATGCATGTCTATCAACCAGACATTGCAATCCAAGTGAAAGCTTCAAGTAAATCCATAACCTACCATAATCCTCCAAAACATATTTGCATAACTAAAGCCCAGTTCAAGTAAAGAGTTAACTCCCTTAACACCTACACATTTAAGAAGTACATGCAAGTCCTTTATGTAACATATTCTACTGATATTATCTTTCTAATTGAGAATTATTTTAAGAAGTGATTACTAGCTTCCTACCAACACATCATTGTCTTGGTCGAGCCACAGAGATACCAGAAATATTACCAGACCTCAGGAAAATTGCACCAACCATAAGTGAGGACACACACACAGAGCAGGAGAACCTTCTTATCTCCAAAGAGCAACCTCTCACTATAAGGCTTGGAAAGAAATTTGACTTCCAAGTGCAGTAAAGGTTTCTTTCAAACAAACCCACAGACCTGCACCCACAAGGCAAAAGCACTCAGGAGTGCAGAGCATACATCATCCTTAGGCAGGGTGAGCTACAGCTTCACCTCAGCTGCCACACAGCAGCCTTCAGATCCCCCCTTCACCTTCCCTGACCCCCCACAAACCCACCACACGGGGAAAGGCTGACCACCCCAAATGCCACACGAGGTAAGGAGGCACCTCAGCTGCTCAGGGAGCTGCATATTAAGAACACGCACTGACTACAGATCTCTCTCCCCCCTTCACTAATGGCGCACTATACACCTTTACTTTCTTCCTTGACAACGTCGAAAAAACACAGCGACACACTCCCACACCACCGAACTACGCACCCACCCCCATACCTCAGCCGCCTCAGCCTCCAGACCCCTTTATAGCAGGGGAGCACGACGGGGCGGAACCGAAGCTCCAGCTCTGCGACTCTATTGGACAGCTGTGTTGTCAATCACCAGAAACTGGCCAGCTGCCAGCGTGCCTGGCCCCTCCGCCGGGCCTTTGCGCGAGTGACGTGAGCGCCCCCTAGGGTCAGTGGGCCCGTGCGCCCGCCCGCCCGCGGGGGCTGGTCCGCCACCGCCGCGTCCCCGGAGCGGCGCGGCGGGAGGGGCGGGAGGCAACGGGAAGGGCGGCCCGAGCAGGCGGGTGACGCCAGCCGGACAGACGGCCGTCCTGCGAGCGCGGCGGCAGGACAGGCCGGCGCCGCCTAGTCCTCATCCCCGCCGCCCGCGGCGGCTGGCGCACGGGGTGAGGTGCCCGCCGCGGAGGGCAGCGGGTCGGCCATGGCCAGCGCCGGCCCTCGGGAGGGGGAGGCGGCGGCGGCGCGGGAGGAGCAAGCCCTGAGGAAGCTGGTGGTCCGGCTGCGGAACGTCCAGGAGAGGGAGCGGCTGGAGACGCTGGTGCAGACCCTGAGCGACCTGCTGGAGCTGGCGACCCGGCAGAGCGGTGAGGCGCGGGCGGCCCGGCGGGGCGGTGAGGCGAGGCGCGGGCGGCCCGGCCGCACTGCCCAGCCCAGCCCTGCCCTGCCCCGCCCCGCCCCGCCCGCGGATAACGTGGCCTCTCTCTGTCCCCCCGCAGCTCCGCGGCTCTTCGGCGGCCAAAACGTGCATGTGCCCTTGCTGCTGGTGGTGGACCTGTACCCGGGAGCGGCGGGCGTGCAGCAGGTGAGGGCGGCGCGGGGGGCCGGGGCCTTGGCGCCTTAGGAACCGAGCACCGCCGTTCTTTCCCGAAATAAAAGTTACCCCTCGGCTTGTTGCTTTCTTTTCGCTTGCCCTCCTCTGGGCCACTCTCTGGAGTGCCGTGGGCCTGAGCAAGGGCGCTGTATCCGCTGCCGTTTAAAGGGCCCGGCTGTCCCAGCGCTTTGCGGGCGCCGCTCGCCGCGTTTCTGTTTAAACGGCAGAAGGCGGTGAAGTAGGAAATAAAAATTCAGCGATGCGAAAACTCTATGGCATGGGCTTCTAAATTACCAGTAATAAATCAGGTAAATTATCTCGTGTATTTCTGATGTGTCAATATTGAGTTTTGCCGCGGTTAGACAGGCATCTTAGAAGCAGAATTCTGTAATATGAATTCACACCTATGCAGCCCTATCCTAGAAGGAGGGTCGCACTAGTCCCGGTTTTTTAAGGGGTGCGTGTGTGTGAGTCTGTTAGCGAAGAGTCGGTTCTGCCGTGTAAGGTTCTGCTTGGCAGCTCCTGTAACTCAGCACCGGCCCGTTTAGCTCAGGTGCGGCGCTTGCACCATTTGATTTGTACTTCAGGTACAGCTGCCAGACTTGTATGAAACTGCTCCTTCCTGGCAGGCATGTATTAACTTTCTGATTACGTTATGCTTGAAGGATGTTTATGAGCTTCAGATTTCTCTGCAGCTTGCTTTTTCATTATTATTATTATTAGTTAAGCTCATTTGTATGTTTACAGTATTTTGGGCATCTTTTTTTTTTTCGGTTCAACTAGAAGGCAAAGCAGAAATTATTTCGCAAATGCCTCTCAAATAATAGTATATTTTACGTGGGTTTTTTTTCCTCTAGTAGGCTTTGGATAGAGGGCAAAAGCATGAAATTCAGATTAAAATATAGAATTGTACTTGTGTAATGATTCATCTGGAATAACAGTGATCTCGGGTTTCCTTTGAGGACTAAATATTTGTGCACAGTCTGAAGTTTTAACTTATTTTGCTATTCAGTTGTCAAGCCATTAAGAAATATAGAAGGATGAATTGGCAATTGTTTTCAAGATAAAGCATATCAGGTATATAACAACTTACAAAACCACTGCTCAGACATTAGATGATGAAGTAAAAAAGCATGAAATCCAGCCACAACCATTAAGTCTGAAATGACAGCATAAGATTCTCAGAAGTGCATAAGGAAGATAGCAAATGTTTAATTTTCATTTTAACTATGTTAAAATGCCTCTTATTTTATATGGAATTTTAAAATTAGTATTAGTCTTTGTCTACATTTGCAGTCATACAGTGTTTCAGTTTAGAAGTTTTCAAGCTACTTTGCATTATTATGTTGTATTAAATTGTAAAATTCATAGTCAAGACAAAGCTCTAATCCTGTTCCTCATAAAATGTCATAGGCTGCTCTTCCTTCACATTAAATTACGGTATTTACAAACGTCCACAATATGTTAGTAGAGCTCTGTCTTCTTGCTTCATTCACTGCATTTTTTTTACAGTCTGTGAATACAGAATTCTCACTTTATGGCAGTGGTGAAGTAATGTAGTCCTGATTTCAGTGTGGTCCCTCTACACTACTACTGAGTTTTCATTGAATAAATGGATTAAGCAACCTCTTTTGCTTTTACTATTGTAATAAAATTGACTCGCATAGGAGAATAAATACAATAAGAGACATACCTGAAGTGAGGATTTTCTTTCTTTCCCCTCCTTAACTGGTAAACAAAGAATCATGTGCTGCTATTCCACTGCCTTGTACAAGGTAAATTTGCTTAGTAGATCGATATTGCAAGTACCAGTACAGGCATAAACCCTGAAAACTTCTTTAGAAGTAGGAAAGTACTAGACTGGAAAGTCAGTAGTACCTTAAAGTAAAATAGATGTCTTTAAGTAAATACAGTAGTTTCTTTCTGCAGTTAACTCTGGCAATGATTGGAGCAGCTTAGAAACTTCAGAGCAAAATATGTTTACACTTGAGTAAAGAGCAGTCAGCAGAGCCTCATTGTCTCACATAAGAGATGTGACCTAATGTGATATAAATTCATTGCATGCTAGAAATGAAAAGGGTCTGATTTAAAAATAACAGTTTCAGTGCTGCAACCAACTGTTTCTGTATATAGGGACCTGTTGAATTGTTTATAAGAACGTCTTTGTTTGCTGGTTTGGGTTGTTTTTCTTTCCCTGTAACCCTTAGGATTTCTGTTATTTAAAGGACCCTTATTTTCTTATGTCATTATTAAACAGATAAAAAGCTTTCTGTTATCTCAGGTCATGATTTTAATATTGTGAAATAGACCACATGTCAACAAGTCAGATGTTTCCATTGGTCTTTTCTGGATCTACAGTACTTATAAATGTTTGTCAATACTTGGAGTCACCACAATCTAAAAAAAAAAAGTCATTAAGCTAATTTTCATCAGGTTCTAAATTTTACAAGAACACTTAGGTGGCATGAACTGGGACTTTTAAACTAAAATCTTTTCTAATCAATACACAGTGTATGAATTAATGGTCACCTCTACAATATCTTTGCTGTGCGGATTTGAAATTTATACCTGATTTGCTGTCACTGGTAAACTCTGGTTTGCTTGGATCATGGAAAATTAGGTAATTACGTATCATCTTGGGGAGGACTGGTGGTTGCTAAAACTATTCTTTGCACCTGTGTTTAGTCAGGACTCAGTTACACAGACCAGCCTAATGTTCCTGAATGTCCATAGTAATTGGTTTGCAGTCTCATGTAGAGCAAGCCAGCTTGCTATCCAAGCAAGAGAAGAGCGTGGAAATTAGGCCGTGGTCAAGCTCAATCTGCAGACATTAAGGTTGTAATTGGCTAAAAATATTTGGCTCCACAAATCTAAATTGAAACAGAACTACTGCAGATAGTGTGGGCATATGCCATATAACCAAGTAGGTGAAAGATAAAAGCAGAATTTCATGCTCAACAAAGCTTTCATGAAAGCTGTCTAGATTCAAGCCTGTGCTGTTCCTATAGATGTCCTTACGCTACCAGACTTGCAATTTCTGCTTTCTAGTCTTGAAGACTGTAGGGTTAGAGATCATGCGCTTTCCATGAACTTTGCAGTTAAACTCTTTGGAGTTTAACTTTTTTTAGTTTAACCATTTGCTTTCCTGTTGGTGGCTGCCCTGTCTTGACCCCTTTGCTTTACATAACTCTCCTGCCAAAAACTTACCCAGTTACACATACAGGTTTTGAGCCATAGTTAGATTATCTACTGTCTTGACCCTGTTCTTAAAGCGCACAAGCCTACTTCCATGGTTTTTTTCATTTTTTCTATATGGCCAAGGGAACTTATATACCTCGTTTTAATTCATTTTTGGAAAATCTGCTTCATCTTGACTTTTGACATTTCACAATTCACTTCTCTTTCAATACAGCAGTGTTTTCTTGCTCATCGGTCAATCCTTTGTACAAATTTTGCTTACTGCATCTTCACTGAAGTTCATTCAATCATATCAGCCTGCAGGCATTCTTAAAGAGAGCAGATTTCTCCAATATGGAAGAAGAATATTTTTCAGTTTTGGCATTACTTAGAGATGTTTGATAGTCAAAGAATTTGCATAGGATAGAGCAGGTAGTTATTAAGAACAAATGCATTGGGTTTAGTTCATCTTTCCTTGTGATCTCAAAACTTTCACTGCCTTCATTACATTTTGAAAGCACACAGTATTGAGGATTGATGGTAAGAATATGAAATATATAGTATTGTTTAGGTATCTCATCCTCATTTAAAACACTGGACACCTTTAAAAACCTATCCTTGCTTCTTATAGTTTTCAATTAAATGGTAAATTCTCATGGAAACACCTGGTCCTCAATAAAGCTGGACTGCCTTTAATAGTGCAATGGTCTTCCCTGGCCCATGATGACATACTATGAATCACATTGTGTTTTTCTCTGTCAGCATCTCTTTCAACTGTGTCTCCTTTATCCTCAAGCAGCGCTGAAGCATACTGAGAGTGAAGTGTTCCTACAAGCAATGCATTTGGAATCACTAGCATATCTGTTTTACCTCCATCTTTTAACTTTTTATGCTGTTTGTCTTCTCATGTGTTAATTAATTTTCCCATATTGATTTAACTAGATAATTTTTCAGAACATGTTTTCCAAAAGCCAAGAATATTAGAAGACAGCATTGAAGATCCAAACAGAATCTCTGTTCTAAAATAGCTGTATTTTTGTTTTACAGATGGGTTGGTCACTTCTTTGTAAATTAATAGAAATTTGTCCGAGTACTCTTCAGAGCATAGCTCCTAAGGATGTTGGGAAGGACTGGGAAGTACTGGGTGTTCACCAGTAAGTATTTTATATGCAGAGAGTGTTCAGGAATGCTTGGTTATCATGGCAGCATATATATGCAATGAAATATATTTATATAAAGTTATTACATCAGCTTCTAAATGTTTGAAGATTTTTATAGGTTTATTCAGCCTTCAAAATGGGCTCACACAAGCAAGGATCTTATCTGTGCATATAAATACCTGGTGGAGAAAGTAAAGGAGGCTGAGCCAGGCTCTTGTCAGTGGTGCCCAGTGACAGGGTGAGAAGCAATGGGTACGAATTGAAATATAGGAAATTACACTTAAAAAGTTTGCTGGGGTGGTGGGGTGGTGGTGTCATTGTATGGTTGGGTTTTGTTTGTTGCTGTTTTTTTTTATTGTGAGGTTGGTCAAACACTGGAACGAGTTGCCCAGAGAAGTTGTTAAGTCTCAGGCCTTAGAGAGATTTGGAACCTGACTGAACATGGCCCTGAACCCCAGCTTAGAGCAGGGAGTTGACGTAGGAGACCTCCAGAGGTCCCTGCCAATCTCAGTGATGCTGAGTTTCTGTGCTTATCAAGGTCTTCCATTTTAATAGACAGATGCAGTATTGCCTGAATTTGTCTGTGTGTGTGTGACTGTTCTTTCCAAAAGTGAGGAACTACATCCACAAGCCTAAAGTAATGTAAATGGAGAAGAGGGGGTTTTGTTGGTTTTACAGTGGTTACAGTACATGGTCAGTAGGGAAGTAAACTCCCTTGAAAGAAGTATGTGAAGTTTTTGTCAGAAAGCGAAAGTGATCTTGGTTGCTTTTCACTAGCAAGGAATAAGCGCACTGAAGATGTACAAGCTAGTTACAATTTCTTTGGCAGCTTAAAGGCTTGATAATTGAGAGTTATTCTGTGAGCTAGAGATAGTGCTGTTCATTCTTGGGTTCCAGAAAAATTACACTTTTGGGTGGGTCTTTCCCATAGCCTCTTCAGAGCCCACATAGTGTCTGCAGTTGAACGAAGCATCCTTTTCAAACTCAATCTTCACTGAAGATCTGATGATAACATTACTGTCCACAATTCCTTCCCACTACCAATATTTTAGCCAACTGCGTTTCCCTGTCTGGTATGCTGACAGTTTTCCTTGCTGTGGAGAAACTTGTTCTTGGTGGGAGAGTGGGCTCAGGCATTTCTGTCAGTGCCAAAGGCAGAGCAAGCCAGCTAAATTATATCTCGGGTTCCTTGTAGGGGGATTGCAGTAGTACTGCAGTGTATCAGTATCATAATGAATACATGCGGTTTGCAGCAAGGCAGGAAACAGTTATGGTAGAGAACAGGTGGTCTTTTTTTTTTTTTTTTTTTCAAGAGATTTTCAATTTTATTTGTGTAACTATTTTAGGAGAACAGCAGTCTTGAACTAGAAAAAGCATTTTTTTCATGTGTCTCAACCATGAGCCAACTCAACCATGTTAGTTGTGTTTACAAACAGTACTTTCATATTGACTTAGGTGTTCTTGACAGACAGTGTGATAAAGAAATAGTCACTGTCAGTGTGAGGAGAAAGGAAAGAAATTCCTTCAATGTGTTTGCAACCTCTCTGCAAGGTCAGAGACTTCATGAGGTGTTTTGTAATCTCTTACATTAAACTCTCATACAGTAGATAATGTTTAGAAAATTTTACACCCTCACTCTTAATTATACTTGAAATATGAAGTTATATGTAGGGAATTTTCTCCTTGTATTAGACATGCTTTAGTGTCTATTTTACCTTGCAGTATACCGAGCAAGCTCCTGTCTTTATATATTAGCACTTGCCTGAAACAGATCACACTCTATAAAATGCCTGCTTCCCAAAGCAGAGTTCCTTCTCCACAGCAGAACTCATGAGTCATTGGTAGATGAGGGAGAGACGTTTAATGTCTTCAGAGCATTTGATAACTCAGTGGGCCACAGCTACTTATGGAGCAAAGAGGTGAAGGAATCTTTACCTCATGTACAGTTTCTATGCATGTATACACGTGTGCACACACCTGCACCCACGCAATAAAATGCATTAGGAATGCTTAAGACTAGAACACTTTAATTGGGAAATTAAAGTAGGTTTAAGGGTGTCTGTTCAGCTACTCTACCAGCTTGGTTAGGGTGGCTCTTTGTTTTCCTTGATTCATCACCCTACTGCTTAGTCCGTACATGTGGGCTGTATGCTGGGACAAGGATTTGACTCAGGACTGAAAACCCAGATACCACCATCTGTCCTTGCCTGTAGACTTAATAGTCCAAAGTGTGCATACAGAAGTTTCAGTGAAGTATCTATTCTCCATTTAAGAAAAACACCCCTGCATTTAACTGGATTTTGTTTTCCATTCTTACAATCATCCCACACAATATTCTGACTAACCTTAGATTTCTACAGTGGTTTTGTGTTCATGAGAATGTAAGTATGTAAGGCATGGTTTGTGTGAATAGATGAGATATCTTTTATTGGACTTACACTGTTATTATTTCCTGTCTTGCAAAAGGTAAAGGATATTGTATCTCCCATCAGACTTTGCCTCTTATATGTATTTTGATTATTATAGTTACGACACTAGTGCTACAACAGAAGGGAGAGAAATGAGCAACACCATAATATGAAGGGAAAAGAAAGAAAACAGTGATACATTCATTCCAGTTTATAAAGTTATACTTTAGCAAGGCAAATAACTTCATTGCTAGAGCTGGGGAATGAAATTTGGATGAAACTTTTAAGTGTTGCTTTTTGTTTTTCAAGACATGTCAAGAATATCTAGTAAAGTGTCACGAACTACTACACAATCTATTTTTATTAGATATTATATATACCAAGACTCACATTTGAAGATTGTTAAGATTGCAGAGCCAAGCTCTCCAAAATCATGAAAATAAAAAAAAAAAAATGAAGGCTTCTTCAGGGTTTTTTTGTGTAAGCCTGTCCATTTTTATTTAGTTTTTAATCACACGGTCAGGGTTTTTTTCCCCCTTTTGAGATATGCTTCATTCAGTGCACAATCAGTGCTTACTCATATTCTGTCATCGACATCCTTCGATGTTTGGCCCGCTGCCATATTTACTGTATATTAGCGATACCTCGTGTGAAAACTGGCCTATTCATTTTCTTCTCAGCTTTTCTTAGTGCTCATCATTATTGTCTAGAGCTTTTAAAATGTTGTTTATTGAGAAGGTTTTATGGATTTGTAGTCACTGTTTTACAGATGGTAGTTTGAGCAAAATATGTTAAGAGCATGAAATGATTTTTGGGTGCCCAGTTTGATACATGCACTGGATTTTTCAGAGTACTTGGCATTTTTTGTCTCTTCCTGTTTAAAAAGTCAACTTTTACTGTGATGCAGCATTTTAGAGTTTAATATCCATGGGTCTCAACTCCACCCAGAAAGTAAGAAGTGTAGAACTGGTAGTCTATGAAATCTTTCTTTCTAGTGATTTCACCAGTGTCACATAAGTGCTGTATGGTAGAAACTTAGATAGCGTAGAGTTCTTCAAGTTGTTGCTCAAATTCTTTAGCTGGGAAACTGCTGTTTCTCTTCCAACAAACCCTTGATTGTTCACTGTAGCTTAGTGCTTGCCACAGACAGAACGTTGCCATACTGTCCATATTCTGCTGTGCTCCACAGCCGTGCTTAATGTAGAGTAACCCCACCCTGAATGAGACTTGTCCCCTGTAGAACAAATATATGAAACTAATTAAAAGTTGAAGTAAAATTGATAAATTTCACACTATTATTTTAATGAGGTGTGATAATAGTTAAAATACCAACATTATTGCATTGCTAACTTGAAAAGAACAGAAACTGAAATACAAGTTTTAAAAAAATAATTAATTGGGAACTTTTTAAGCTTTTGGTGATTTCTGTAACTATTTTTGTTTTAAAGTAAATGTTTGATAAAATTTTTGTGTGTTCATATTTCTGTAGCCATAACTTTTTCCTTTTTTTTTTTAATTTTAGGCAGATTCTTAAAATGCTTACCATTCACAAAGGAAATACAAATCTCTCAGTAATAGGACTGAAAGCATTAAATCTACTCCTCATGTCAGGTATTGAGTGGTTTACTTTCCTGCTTTTTCTAAGCCTTTAAAACACAGACCTGTGGTGTAAAATATGTGACTGTACATGTTGGACCTGATTTTTCTCTCTGTTTTACTCAGGAAAATAATATGTCATTTCTACTTGTATACAAAATAATATTGCTTTGCACTTTTTTTTAATCCAGGTAGAAATGATTCTCCAAATTGCAAGGCTGTGAAGAACATGACTGATTAATTTTGCCAACTTGTTATTAGCATAGACACAAATACTTGCTGTTAAGCAGATAAATAAAATAAGGAAGAAGTTATTTTTTTCTTGCCAATTGACAGTCTGGCTTGCTTCCTTTAGTACTGATTAGTACTTTTGAAAACAGTAAATAATCTCGGACATTTCTGTTATTCTGCTCTGCAGAGACCTGATCTTACAAGATACCACGAGAACTTTTCTTGTGGTGCTGAGATTCTTGATCTTCCATTGAAATTAAAGAGAGACCCTAAGGGAGAGATTCTGCTAGTTTTATTCAAGCTAGCCTATAATATTAGCACAAATTATTGTTAGAATAGGAATATTTCCATTGACTGTAACCAGCTTTGAAATCAGCCTTATTTACAAACTAAGGATTAGACTTGACTTTAGGTAGTTAAAGATAATCCAACTGTCGAAGTCCACTCTACTGCTGTAGGCAGCAGAGTGAGAACTGGCACTTTCAGAGGATGGTCATGCTATTCATTTGTCTATTTTTGAAGACAGTTACCTCCTGAACTTGTTTTCCTTTCCCTTTTGGTTGTAGAGAGGTTTGGAGGACTAGCTTAGACTGGATGCCTAACTTTTTATCTGCTGAAGTTGGGTAATACAGGTCTCGTTATAAGTCGTTACACTGTGTCATTAATAATAACAATAATAGCAAAATCTGGCTATTACTGAATAACTGTAATGAACAGCTTCTTTCCTTTAAATGTGAACATTGTAAAGGATCCTAAACTGCTGACTGGATATTCCGTAAGAGATTATTGGTTGAATACCGCTCCTCCCCTCAGTGGTTGATCAACCAAACTCTCATTTCAACTACCTTCAGAAAAATATTTGAAATTTTACCTTGTCAGAAAAATCTCTTAGTATGCTTTACTTTGATACCTCTGTAAACTTGAATTGCACTGTAAATGAAGCTGACAGGCCAGTGTGAATGCCATATAGAAAGATCTTATCTTAAAAAACAAACAAACAAAAAAACCAGAACAAAAACCATAAAAAACCCAGATGCAGCTGAAACACTGGAACAGGCATTATGAATTGTATTGTTATTGCTGTAAGCTTGAAAAATTGTCATGAATACGAATCTTTTTGCCTATACGTGCTACAGAGTAATATTTTTATTAAGGGGGTTTTTTATGTCATAAGAGAGAAGTGAGATTGGCTTTTCAGTTCAGTTTCAGGCTGAACAAATGGCCGAGAGAGTGAGAGTAGGGCTTTGTGATACACAGATGGACCGATTTCACATTTCACTGTAGCTGACAGGTACATTTCAAATCCCCTCTCGTTTTCTTCAGGTAGTGTAGTCCTGCCTTCTTTCTTCCATCAACCTTACTACTTAGCGAAACTTTCCAGCATGCTATGACTGCAAAAAGGGGGAGTATTTTGATGGGTTAATTTTCTGCCAGTTCAGTGAGTTGAACTGGCTCATTGAGGGGTCAGACAAGCACCAAAGCAGTGCAAGGAGGGAGCAAGAGTGGAGAGGAGAAACTGTCTTTTTGGCAGCAATCTTTTAGAATATCTCAGTTGTGTTGTGAAACACTACCTTAAGAGATAACTTCCTCATGGGTTATGCAAAACCTGGATTTGAGCAACGGAGTAGATTTTAAGGACAGTATTAAAGAATTTTGGATTTTAATGGTTGTGGTTTTAATGTTTTATGTTTTATTTTATGAAATGTTTTAATGTTGAGTACAGTGCTTCAATAAAAATGTTGAGAACTAATCAGTGCAACATATAATCTCTTCTGCATTTTAGATGTAATTGCTTTCCTGCTCTTAGAGGAAGAGGTAGATGTGTTTTCCTTGGTATTTAATGCCATGCACTGCTTCCCTAAAAATGAAGAGATCCAGCAACATGGGTGTAAAGTGTTACACAAACTGTTTGAGAAAGGTATTTTTATCTTGTAGTTTATTAAGTTAGAAAAATATGTAAGTTGGAAGGGGATGGCAGACGTTTATTTAAATGAAATAATTTGTGCATTTCCAAATTCTGGTTTGTGTATCATATCTGTTCTTTGAATGAGTTACCACAAAACAGGTTTTCCAAGCAATATCACAAATTTTCTAAATTAGAGCAATGAATACAAAATTTTCAAAAAAGCAAAATGTCTCTTCATTTCTGACTCTAGAGTTAACTGAAAAGATGGGATTCAACATTAGTAACACTGGAACAAAGAGTAGTGACATTTTATTTTAATTCTCAAATGAACAGGATTGATTATTTAGACTGGCAAATTTTAGTAACATGTGAACAGTTCTAAAAAAAGCAAAATGTTTGTACTTTTAAAATATATGTGATTCTGCTTTTGATCTGTACAATGCTAAAAGATGAGTCTGTAACTGTATGATATTCCTGTGTTTCTTTTGAGAAATGAAGTTACCATGTATTGAATTTCTGCAAAGTTTTCAGAAACTGCATGTAACAGCCAGAAGTCCCATTGTTGTAGCAGCTTGGCTTTGCATTGAGTTTCTTGCTTCAGAATAAATATTGAGGAGTGCTAGCACTTTTACTAAGTCCACTGTACTCCTTTGCTTCAGAGATAGTCTCCAGTTCTTCAGACTTGTTCTTTCCAGCACTATTCTGTATTGTTTTTTCCAAGTCTTCCTCCCACACATGTGTGCCTGGAATTATCTTCTGCATTCCCTCCCCTCTTTCGCTCACCCTAAGTACTTTTGTCCTGCTGTATTTTCTTTTCAGGCTCCATAAGGGTCTGAGCTTCTTAGATTTTCTGTGCATTGTTTTTTATAAGTGCCTGATTTTTACAGACCTACAGACTGCTCTGGGTACAGACCTGCAAACCTTCTTCTTGATGGCAGTGCTAAAGTAACAAGTTCCTAGGCTGCCACTGGCTACTTTTTCCTGCCTCTGATCCACCTTGTCAGTTACTGTAATGTGAATGTTTGCCTAGCCTTAGCTTGAAATAGATTCAGAAAATGGTTCTGCTTATGAAATCTAAAATATGTCGTGATTTTTCAACCTGGATCTGTTCCCTTATCTGGTTCATTGCACAGCCACGCAGTTATGTCAGTACAAATGACAGAGGATAGGGGTGGAAAAACCTTAAGCCATTATTACAATGAAGGTAAGGTATTATTAAAGTGTGGCTGTAATCTTTATGAAAGAACTCCATTATCAAAAAAAGTTAAGTTAAATAAAATCATGGAGTATGCAAAGTGGCATTCAGGCAAATTTTTTTCACTGTAAGCTTAGCCTTTCCTTCAGTTATATACTGTCTTGGTGAGGAACACCTGAAATTTGTTCTCTGAAAAAGGCTGAAAGGCTTCTTTGAAAATACTGATTCACAGGGAAGCGTTTGAAGTCAGAACTAAGTTACATGAAGTGTAGGCTAGAAAAAGGTCTTTATATAAAGGAGTTGTAACTGGAAGATGATGTGTATGGAGGGTGCCTTACTTTCTGTGAAGCACAGAAAATAGATGTAAAGAAACTTGATGAAAACAATTGTCTTTTCTCATGTTGTACCAGAATATGAATTAATTCCTCAAAACATACTGTATCTCTCTTGCTTTTCAAATTAGTTCCAGAAGAGCAGCTGACTGAATTTGTTGAAAGCAAAGATCATATGATCATACTGAAAGTATTTAAAGAGTTTCCAGAGAAAGAAGAGGTGATTCTTCCTGCACTTTATTCATTACATTCCTTAGCTGGTCCACGTAAGTGCATTGTTGGAAATTATTTTCATCTTCCGTCACATACATCAGCTCACCTCAGTTTGTGGTAATCTTTCAGTGATTGTAAAAAATCAGTAAGAACTGATTGGGAGCTGCCAGACAAATAACTTTTCTGTTTTCTTTGGGAAATGCTGATTTGCAATTTTTCATGGGAAATTTTCATAGTCAGCCATTCTGATAAAACTGAAATCTCTCATAAAATAACAGAAAGAGACTTTCTTCTGCTTAGAGTAAGTGGTAACAAAGATGCTTGTCATGGTTACAGGGGTCAAAGTTCAAGACTGCCCTGTCTCTTTTTAATATTTGAAAAATAAGATGTATTTGTTGACTAAATAAACCTTCAGTGAGCTTGAGTAGCAGGTAAAGAACGCTGTTGGCAGAGGCTGTTCCGCAAGGGCAAAATTGCCCCTATGAATCCAATGGCCAGGACTGAGATGGTATCTGGGCTCAGACAACCCCTCTGATGGTTCAGTGGTGGCTGCAATGAGGAACATTGTTAGCACTCCACACATTATAGGGTCTTATGGTGTTGTGCAGTAAGACTAGAAGAAAATGTCATTGTGTCTTGTCTTCCGATAATAGCAGTCCCTGTTGTGGGCAAAATCAGGTCCTGAGAGCATGCTTGATAATTTGTGTCAGTTGGTTGACAGCAATTTGATCTTGTTGACACAGAGGTAGCTCTTGTCAGCTTCCTGCTGGTAGTCGCAATTTTGGCAAGCGTAGAGCAGGGTCCTGCTCTCCATGTCTTCCACGAGGTACATAACGTACTCTTGCAAACATGATTCCTCACAAAACCTTACTTGTACATTCTGTCTGGGTCTATATGAATCATGCTAGCCACGTGTATTGCGCAAAATAACTAGTGTCCCACATTTCATCAGACTCCAAACTATTTAGTTTCTGTTTCTCAAAATTCTTGCTATTCCAGTTTGTGTTTAAAAAGTGTTCCTTGAGCCAGAAATAGTTTTATCTTAGCCCAGAAGTTATTGCCATTTTCTAAGGAAAAGGGTGCCATATTTTAATTGCTTTTAAAATTAGTAAATACAAAGCGTAACTAAAGAACTCTCATTTCTGATAAGAAAGATTGAAAATAGAGAAGCAGAGTTAGCTTGCACATGAATGTGCAAAGCTAGGCCACTTTTGCCAGCATTTATACTCTTGGTTTATGACATCCCACAATACCTGCAAGAAAGTGTATTCCTTTAAGGCCACATGGAGAAAATCATTGACTGTAAGTACACGCTCTAGTTTATCCAGTACTAAAATGTTTGTCTCCCTATACCCTGAAGTTCACATCTCTATTCCAAATGATTTACGTCAAGGATTTGTACTTCACTATGCCTTCTTTCACTAGTATGTATCTAGACTTTATTCCAGCTTATATGTCGCAAGAAATCGAAGGGTGAGAGTTTCTTCCAATGCAACAAAGAACTCTCTTAAATCTCAGCGGTTTTGATGGAATGAGAAAATGCTTTGCTGCCAACTTCCCTCCAAAGTCTATAGCGGAGTGATGGGTCCCAGAATGTTAGCCATCTAAATGGTAGCCATAGGCAGCCACCCAGGTTTCTCCTCTATTTAATGGGGAGAAACAGGTACCTCGGGAGGAAATTTACCTGACCCGAAGGGAGGTAGGTATCTGTTACAGGTGGGATGAATCACCATATGGAGTGCTCTGGTCTCTTCATCAATTGTTGTGAGAACCTAGACGACCAGGTGTTGGTGGTTAAGATTAAATGAGCTTGTTCAGGGAAATGGTGGCTTCCTGCAAATGTAGCATTGCTTGGTTCTTGCAGGATTTAAACATGCAGTTAATTATTCTCTCTCTGTAGTAAACAGTTTTGGAATCCTGAATATTTTAATGTGTTTATAACTGCCACCTGTGAAATGATAACTTACTTTCCAGTGATGCAATACTGTTTTGTGGACCATACCTTTAAAAAGGTGTTTTCACTTGAGAAAGATGTGAAGAAATTGCAGTCGTCATAAAGCATTGTGAAAGGTACCTTCCTTCAGTATCAAATAGAATGCTTCAGAAATGCTTCCTGCTCAGAGTATGCTTTTTCAGCTTACAGTGTCATTATTTAATATTCAGAGACACATTATTTTGAAGATATGCTGCTTTAAAAAGTCTAATTATCTTTAATAATACAGTTGCAAATATTTCTTTTAAGTTGTATACAGGAAAGCCAAGCTGTTGAAAGAACAATTAAGAAAGTCCATGGACCTCAGCAGAGTAATGCTAACTCCCCTGGAGTCAGTGACAGGACTCCCTTTCATTCACTGGGGCCAGGATTTTGTCCACGATTTTTTGGGGTTCATATTTTGTCTCCTACCCTGCATAGACATACTGGAGGGATGTTTTCATACACTGTGTTTTAACTACCATAATGCCGTTTTGCCTTAAATTACTGTATGTGGCATCTCTCTGTCCTCAGGAGGAAAGGACACATTCTGTCTGTTCACTGGCTGCTGTGAATGTCCGGTCAGTTTGTGTGTCTGGCCTGTGTAATAGGCAGGAAAGAGGGTGAAAGTGACCAAGCACTGGCACAGGTTTCCTGGAGGGGGTGTGGAATCTCGATCCTTAGAGATACTCAGAAGCTGTCTGGCCATGGTCCTGGGCAACCTGCTCTAGGTGGCCCTGCTTGAGCAGGGGGGTGGACAAGACCTCCAGAGGTCCCTTCTGACATCAACCCTTCTGGGACTCTGTGCAATAGAGAATTTGCAATGACTTTCAAAATATTGCAGGAGCATTAGATGAACGTTTCTATACCCTCAGGACACAATATGGTAGAACTAATTTAAATGAAAAGAATAACTTGCTAACATGTCCCCTAACATGGAAGGAAAACTTATGAAAGCATGATTAAATCAAATAAATGACATCTATCAGATAGAAAAATTCTAAACTGTTTCTTAATTTTATGCCCTGGGAATATTACTGAAACACTGTAAAATGTTTACCTGCTCACAATAATGTTATAAACACCATTTATAAGATTGAATTAATATTTATTAAAAAAAAATTGTTCAGCTTTAAGAAGAAAGTTACATAGAAACAGTTTGTGAGGAATTTCTGTTACATGGCCTGGTATAGAATGGAACAAATACATAAATGTTAATGTGGACTCTGAACTAAATTATTTTCAAGTGTTGGTTGTCGTTAATGTCTTCTATGGCAGTACCAAGAAAAAAAGTGCCACCTTTCTCTTGAGTTTCAGGGCAAAAACTGAGACATAGGCCCAGTTTTCTAAATAAATCTATTTAAATGAAGTCTGAACTAGAATCCAATCTTTTTTTTTTTTTTTCTTAAGAACTAGAATCCATGCTTTTTTTTTTTTTTTTTTTCTTAAGAAGCAATCTTTTGTTTGTTTTTTCTCTAGCCAGCAATGTTGAAGTGCTCATGTCTGGGAATGTTCGCTGCTACAATGTTATAGTGGAAATGATGAAGAGTTTCCCCAGTAGTGAAACAGTTCAGGAAGTGAGTTGCTGTTTGTTGCATAAGCTTACATTGGGTAAGTTCCCAAAGTTGTTTGTAGTCATCAACAAGTGTTACAAGTAACAAGAGAGCTACTATTCCAGTTAATCCTCAGGGTGGTGTATAGCTCCATGTCTCTAAAGATGTAAACATACTGAGGTAACACAGGCCACAGTCAATAACGTATCATTTTGCGGTAAACATTAGTAACAGTGACAGAAGCTGCCACGAAAGACTGGGGGAGTGTGGGGTGTGGAATGGGAAAAAAGAGTGGGAGAAGTATGAGATGAGAATGTGGGATCAATGGATCCCATTCTATTTAAAGTTACTATAGAAAGGAAGAAAATTCCTTCAAGATTTCTTTTTTTGAAGTGGCGATGCTGAATGTGTGGGAAACAACTGGTGCTACAGAATTACCTGGGGAAGTACTTTCCAAGACTTTTTCCTCCTTGCAAAGCATTTACCTTCAGAGACCTATGCTGCGTTCCTGCCCAGCTGTGGTGCCTGCCTTGGGGCCCTGTGTACTGCAGCAGTGAAAGAACGACGGGATTCTGGACTTCCCTTGACTTGGGCAAAAGTTGTCTGGGCTTATGTGGGCTAGCGTCACATCAACAGAAAGGATGGCAATGTCAAAAAGGGGTTTGTTGTGCCTCTTAGCAGCTCTGTACTCTTTTGCCACTATAATCTGATCTGCATTTGCAAGGGCCATGTAATTGAAAGTTCAAGTGAAAATAAATATGTTTTTCCCCCAGCTGCATACAAAAACACTGAGTAGCTGCCTAAGCAGCCCCTGCTCCTTGGCAGGTTCTACTTCATCAAGGACTCAGCTAAGGTCTTTCTCATAAGCTAGATTTCCTGATTCTTGCAGGTGGTGGCCTGAAGCTACTGCAGATGCTGGTACCAGTGCACGAATCCCCTTAATCAAGTCAGTCCCATCCTTTCACCATCTGTTTCTGCTTCTTCAGGCAGATATTGTAGAAAATAAAGATCAAACTTGAGTGCAACCAAGAGCAACTTCCAGTTCCCCTTCAGAAAGCCAAATAAAAATTTCAAGCAAATGTGGTGGCCACTGAGGTGGTATTTGCAGTTTTTTGCCAGGAGGTGATGTTACCCTTGGCTGGTTTCCTCTGCAAGGCTAACAGAAGATAAGCAGGGAAACTAAGCACTTGCGGGAACACAGCAACTCTGTTGACGTGCCTTGGTCTTACCCTAAGTGTAACCAGCCTGGTTTCAGTCACATGTTTGTTGTGTGTGTATGCTGACCAACAAGTAATAGTGGTGGTAAAGCAGCCACAAGATCTATTTCTTCTTTCAGCATAACAGATGCCCTTTATCTTAATACGGAGCCACTTCAGTAGAGTTACGGGAAGAGGTGTCCACAGCACCACACAGTTAGGGAAACAGATGTGAAATTGCTGGGTGCTCCTGGAAATAGTGTGGAAGATTTCCATATAGCCAGTGTGGCTTCCCAAATTATTCTGATGGACACCATCTTCCTAAATCCATGTTAACAGGCAGTGAAATGGTAAAGTCAGCATCTACAGCCTCCAAAATCACTGTCATGTATTCTTGCTAGTCTGGTAATGACTATATTAGATTTGACAGTCATCAGTATTTTGAGTGATACCTGGTTGGCCAGCCACAAGCCTAACAGAATTACTCATCATGTAGGTTAAGATTATTAATTTTGTGAGGTAACAAATTTACACAAACATACCATTTCCATTAAAATACAGCAGGAAACGGCAATGCTGATATAACATGAGCGCGCTACTACAGGGTAAGAAGAAAAATACAATTTCCAATTGCACTTGTAATAGATTTTAAGGGCAGGGGTTTAGAGTGATGCATTTGGAAAATACTTGTCTTAAAGTCTATTCTTAAGCATTCTGTTAACTTGGCTAATTTAACTGAATGATAAAACATTGGAAAAGAGGTACTTATCTTCTGGTGAAAGATCTAGACATTGAGGGTAGTCAGCACCTGTAGGACTCAGGACCAGAGCTGAGGGAAAGAAATGAAGTTGGTCGTTCTTCTGTATGTAATTCCCACATGTGAGCATCAAAACTATAGACTTATAAATTTCATACCTTACCTAAAGGGTTTGAGAAACATTGATACAGATTTTAAGCTGACCTTTCACATTGCTAGTGTGATGCTCATTTTTACTAATCAAGAATTAAACGAAATGGAATATCAAAACAGAAACCATCGCTATCAAACTGTATTTTACAAAGTGCGTGTTGCTGTATTAATTTATGCATAATGCTTGTTTTTACAACAAATGGGGAAGTTATTTTCATTTGCTTGCTTTTTGCAGAATTCCTTATATTCAAACTGTAATATAAAATACTGTACAGCCTATAATAAAAGTTATACTTTAAATATATTTATCATCACAAGGTAGTTCTTCCTACTATTCCAGAATGCAGGTATTCTGTATTTATAATGCTGACCTTGATCTATTTAATGAGGAGGGCAAAAACAGAGAGCAAAACGTGGTTAAACCACTTGCTTGATAGGACAATTCAAATCATTGCAGGAGTTCAAGACCGGGACTGCATTCACTTCCTGACAGGAAGTCTGCAAGTGATACACTGACTATTTTTCTTATTTTGATGACAGTGTACAGTTCCTTTTGCATTAAACCTCAGTCTTTTGTAAAAATTACAAAAAAACTAGGTCCCAGCTGGTTTTTTTATCCTTAACCTCTTCTTTCTACAAATAAAACATTATTGTGTCAAGCCCTGTAATAAGAAATCCAATGTTTGCCACAAAGTTTGTGCATTGTGTGCTGAGAAACTTGTTAGATGTGTGTAAAGCTCTAGATATTCATGTTTATATTCATTTAATATTTTATGTATTTTCAGGAAATTTTTTCAATATCCTTGTGTTACACAAGGTTCCAGAAGTCATTGTGAAGGCTGTTAAAACATACCCTGAAAATGGAAAGTTACAAGCTGCAGCTCTCAGTTGTTTAGCTCTTCTAAGTGAGTAAATCTCTTCCTAAATACATAAATAATTTACCTCATTTATTTGTCCATTTGCTAATCTTTTCTATACCGGTAATTTCCTATGGTGATTTTGAACTCCATTTCTTTAACATGAAAGCCTCAGGCAAGATAGGTTTGACAGAGGTAGATTTCCCACATGCTTATAGTTTGTTGTTTACTGCAACGTGGTTGTGTTCCTATCATATGCCCGACATCTTCACAGTGTTCAGAGGTGGTATATTATGTTGACAGATCTTAACAAAGCAACCTGTTTGTTCATAGGCAAATATTGGATAATCCCTACTTAACATAAGATCTCTAGAGATAACAACACTAATGTGATGCTGTGTTTGCCATGTGTGACAGTACTCATTATATCGTGGCAGTTGATAGCAACACTAAATCAATGCTTGTGCTTGAGTTCTGAAATCAATTAAAAGATGTAAACTTTTCCTTGAGTAAACATCAGGTATTATTCTGAAAAAGAAGTTAGTGGCAAAAAGCTAAGAATCTGATCCTCTTCGTCTTTGAGTAATTGTTCCATAAAAAAAGTCAGTAGAAATGGTGTTTAAGAGTCCTCAAAATAGCAAAGATTAGAAATCAATAAATGCTCCATTAAGCCTCAGGTATTATGGTCAGTATTGATACATACTTTTTTCCTTAAAGCTGAAAAATTGTAGGTATAAAATGATTTCTTTTAAATTCTCTTGCTGTTACTGTGGCGCGATATTTGTGTCTTAGCAACTGCAATTTGCATTTCATTTTTTAAGGGCACTGCTTCAGAGTGTAGATGGCTGTGTGATAAGTGGTATGTGCAAATTAATCACTCAAGTCTGTGATATTCTGTATGTAAATACACAACAACAAAACAGAAGTATCTGCAGGTCTTTTCAGAGCCCGAGTATTGACTGATCTGAAACGATGTACCTAATTTACTACACTATAAAGGAGATAAAAACCTTAATTATAACCTTAAAGATGTTTTCAAAGTCTGTCACAGAGTTTATGTCTAAAGACTTCTCCCTTCCCAGAAAAGGCTAATCCTTCCACTGATTTTTGCACATAGGCAATGTGAGCACCTCTGTGACTACTAAGTGGTTTGTTTTCACAATAAGAATTTATTGTAAATATTTTATATTTCAAGCTGAAACAATATTCTTAAACCGAGACTTAGAGGAACGAAAAGAAGAGGAGGAGGAAGAAAAATTGTGCTGGTTGGAAGCATGTTACAGAGCATTAGAACTGCACCGAAAAAACACAGATGTGCTGGTGAGAATTTCTGGATGATGGGGGTATGGAAAGACAGCACTGTGCATTAAATACAATGTCTAGCAACATAATTTTTTCCTGTATATCCTTGGTCAAACAAGGCCTTAAGGACTAGATTAGATTTAGAATAAATCTTAATCTTTCTTGCCTTTCTTATCTTTGTTGAAATCAACTGGTTTCAGTTATTCCTTTGGATCAAATGTAGGTGGTTAAGATGAGGCATATTACCTGAAACTTTGGCCATCCAAAGATTGTTGTTTATGTGGCTTCTCTGTATACAACAGCAAAACACAGGCCCATCAGCAGAAGAATTAATCTCAGCCTAAAATAGATATCAAAATGCAAATCAAATAATGAGAATGTGGCACATGTTTGTAACTCAGGCCTATCCCAACTATAAAGAATGTGACAGTCCACATCTTTTTGTATTTCTATGTAAAAAGCACATTGTACCTTTGTCATGGACTGAAAAACAGTCAAAGTATTTACATTTTTTCTTATAAAGGATTATTTTCGTAATTCTTTTGTCTCCTCTTGGTTTATATTTAGGAGGCTGCATGCTGGGCTTTGAAAAATCTGTTTCTGTATCAACGCAACCTTCATGAGAAGATTGGAGATGGAGATAATCAGTCAGTCTTAATATCTTGAACTGTATTTTTGGAAAGGAAAAAATGAAAGCCTACTATTAGGCCATTTGGAATCTCATGTTTCAGTTACTTTTGGTGTTTTCAAATATTTGAAGTGCACAGTGATCAATAGTACTTGGGAAAATTTCTTTCTTAAAATGTTTGCTAACCTTGACTCAGGCAAAAATAAAGGGTCAGAATACAGTCTCATAGAACTAATTTTTACAGTTCACAAGGAATATCCTCTTCAGTTGCCACAAGGATGGGGACAATTAAAGAATGTAAGAGCAGGGAAAACAAAGAAGATTAAGGTATCTAGTACATAAGGAGTATAGAAAGGCAGTGCTCGTTTTCCCACAAATCAGATGAAAGGGCATAGCAGAGGGAGTGCTGCATCATCAGGGAGAGTCTAGACGTGGCTAAGACACAGACTTTCAATTTAGTTACAGTGTTTTTCAGAGTTGCTTAAAATTTTAGTTATTTAAATTTTAGTATGCCTGTTTTGTACCCCTTTCTGGATGTCAAGTCACTTGGAAAGCATAGTTCCATTGAATTTAGTGACATTCGGAGTAGGTTAATATGCATAGTTTTCAAAGGGCTTTCTTTGTAAAGGGAGTAAAACTGTTGCTCTGGAAACATGTTAGATGCCAAGTACAATCACCTGAAAATTGAATTATATTGCTTAACACCTTTTTAGGAAACTGAAATACAATTATCAAGTAACTGCTATAATATGGTCAACGTGCAGCTATTTGTTTCTCTCTGTGAAAGGTTCCCAATAGACAGAGCAGTGATGCTCTCCATGCTGATGCACTCCTCTTCAAAAGAAGTATTTCAGGCAGCTGCTAGTACCTTGGCGATTTTGTCACAACAAAATGGTAAGGGAATTTAATTGTCTTTACCTTCTAGTTCAGCAAATTGATGAAATAGTAAAGAATACAATACAGTATTCTCTATGGTTAGAATATTATGCAGTTGTGTTTAGTAGAAAGTCTATTCCTTGCTTTGAAAAAGCTATTGTTGGCTAGTATCAAAGAGAGTATGTGGAAGTGAAGAGCTCTTTGCCAGTTTATGTGTTGCAATTGCTATTTTTTGGAGCAGGAGATGGAAAAAGAGGGTGTTTGCTTTGTATGCTTGTTTAAACATTTATCTCATGTTTAAATTTCCTCAGGAGCACTGATTGTTGAAAATCACATGAGTAAGGATTACAACCCAACAAATACCATTTTCTTGCTTAACAGAGGGGATTTGAGCAGTCCTGTTGACTGCAGTAAATCAAATTGTGTAGAAAGTTAAGCATGTGCATAACAGTTTTCAAGATTGTTGCAGTCCTGATTATGTCCCTAATACAGTTTCCTAACTTTTTTCAATTTACAGAGCCCCTCAAAATTTTTCAGTGGAGATGTGGACCCCTGGGTAGAATATTTAAGCCTACTGAGAGTTGGCCTGCTTTTATTAGATACCTTTCCCAGAACCCTTTGAAATGGTTATGGACCTCAAGTGGTTTGTTGACTGCATGTTGAAAACCACTGGCTAGATAGGAACAAAAAGACTAGCAGTTAATTACTGTTCTCTAGGTGAGAAAGCGTTGTTTTATCACTAGGTTACTGAGCCATCCAAGTACAAAAAATGAAGAGGTTTTATAGTTATGTATGAGATGAATATGTATCTATATCAAGAAACAGATCTCATAAATGTATGTGTATTGTTATCATATATTATACCAGGTTACCATATTCATACCACATTACTGGCAAGTGGGTCTCTGATTCCTTTTGGAAGGCTAAAGCAAATTTTTATTTTGCCTTTTTTTTTTTTTTTTTTTTTTTCCTCCCCTAAATAAATGCGGTTACTCCAGAATTGATAGAAATAAAGAAGCTTAGTAAAACACTCTGGCACAAGGCAATATTACTTGAATTAACCATTTGAAATCAATGTATTGAACTGGGAATGACAAGAATTGGTGGTAGTTACCATGATTAATGTAGAGTATTTTTGTAGTATTCTGAGCTGTATTGGTTACATTATAGCTACAACATGTGCTTGGGTATTTTAATTTTTAAAGAATGAATTAATGAAGTAAATAGAGTGAATAAATATAATTCCATTTTTGAAACCTTATTTTGGATGTCAGAAACTTGCTTGGCTTGAAAGTTTTAAATTCTAGCTCTCCTACATGATCACAGAGCGCAATTAAGAAGAAAAATTGTTAAAGAATTAACATTTTTGAAAATAAAAGCCAAGATGTACGTTCTCCTTCCCTTAAGTTAACTTTATGTAATTAAAAACAGCAGATGTATTTAGACTTGTTCAGGAATTACAATGCTTTGGTTAAGCTACGCAAACAGAAGTCAGCTTCAGCTCAAATTGTTTTCCATTCTAAATTATACTTCTATAATGTGTGTGTTTGGTGAGGAAAAAAAGGGGAAAAAAGTTAGCAGTTCTGTTGTTTTTGAGAAGTATACATAAAGAGAAAGAGATATACTTACAGGATGCTTGCTGTTTTGTGTTGTAGTAAGTATTAGGAAGACACTTTTGGGGAAAGGCATACATATGAATGTTTTGGATATAATGAGGAAACACCCGCATTCTCCTGAAGTGGCTGAAAGTTCCTGCAGAATTCTGAATTGTGTTTTTGAAGGAAGGTAATGTACTTAGAAATATGTGGCCACTTCCATAGTGAAGGTTTGTGAAATTCAGCGCTGTATGTGATTACATATCTATTATTGATTGCTTCATATTAAAATTGACCACAGGCTGACAACCCTGTTCAAGACATTGAATTTGGTAAGCCCCATAGTCAGATGCCCAGATGGATACGTGTAGGGAGCTGCATGTTCTTCCCTCCATCGTTCTTGAGATGGTTTCAGTAGGCTGTCACTAGGTGGTCTCCCCTCCTGTTAGCCATGCTGAGTTCTGCTGAGTGCCAGGAAATTTCCCACAATATTAACTCTGATTATTACAATAACATTGTGTTAATATTACTTTTGTGTTGGCTTTTGCAAATACTCTAGAACATAATTGGAAAATCAAACTTGTGACTCATAAATATGGGTATACAGGGTGGGAACATGATTCGAAGTGTCCTGCGAAGTTTTGTCAGCCTTCCTTGAAACCTTTATATATGCTAAGCTATCTGTGAAAAAATGACAGACTCAAGATCTAGTCACAGGATTCCTTACAAATAATTTTATTTTGTAAAGAAAATCTCAGAATTTCCATAAACTTGTTCACAGGAGTGAAAAGTATTATAAAATGAAATAATAAAATAACCTTAAAAGTGAATTAGTGGCCTCTGGCTACTGTTGTTTCTAGGAATGCTAATGACATTGAGATTATATTTTTTTTTTCTTTAAGATTAGAACCTAACATGATTTATACTTTTCTGTTTGTTCTACAAGTATCTGAGTATTCATTAGTACTTCATGACAGTTGCAGAGCACTAAATCAAGGAAGATATGTCTTTTCCCCTCTCTGGACTGGAATCAAAGTGAAATACATGAGTCCACTACTCACCCTGAATTAAATACTGTGCTTTCTGTGTATCACTGTTCTGGACTGGATTGAAAATTACCTCTCAGTAGTCTAGAATGGAATTAGGCTGAATAGACTGAATTCATGGAATGGCATGAAAATGATGTATTTGCTATGATGAAGAAAATTGCCATAGTTTATATTTTGTAGCTTAAACCAGATTTAAAGTGTCCTAAAGAGTTATCACACAGTGTTCATTAAGAAAACAAATACATGTAAAGTTATGTAGAAGAAATGCGTTCTTTTTTTTTTATTTTATAAACAATATTTTCAGTTTCCCTCATCTGGATGTAATGACAGTAGCTGTATCAGAAGTTGTAAAAGCCATGAGGAAACATGAAAAATCACTCTCTGTACAGCTGGAAGCACTTCGAGTCCTTTTACACTTTATGTTGCCTGGTAAGTCATCAAAAAATATAATCGGTGTGGCATCGTACACCAAATGAGAGAATAGAAATTAGATAGCTGAGTTTTAATTTTCCTTTTCTAATGAGACGGCCTTTAATGGAATTCCAGAAAATTTACTGGAGTTATGTACATAGGAGGGAGCAGCTGTAGCTCTTAAAGAACATACAAGGTGGAGGAAAACTTGAGATGTTGAAGGTAACAGACCAAAATTATCACTGCTGATTTCCTCTTGGTTTCATCAGTGAAGAGCTAGCTCCGTTACTTCTGAGGAATTCAGGGAAATGAGTGTAGATTTATTGGTGTGATTGTGTAGTTTCATCACAGATATCCTTTAAGTGAGAGCAAAGTGATCGTGACTTCAACATTGTTGTACCACAAAATACAATTGTTTTAACGGTATCTCTTGGAAGGAACATAAAAATTGGCCCTCTGACACCAAAAAACAGACTGTGATTTAAAAATATGAAATATATTATTATATACTATTTTCTACAGAAAAGAAGCCAAACTGACTAGCTTAGAGAATTCCTTTAAAAAAAAAACACAACTCTTTAAGGGCAATCTACAGTGTGGAAAAATATATTCTTTTTTAGTTCTATACCTTTAATAGAATTAAGGGAAAGTTTTAACTCTTCTTACCAGTTTACTGCTGTGTATCCAGGGTTTTTTCCTCTGATAATAAATATGAGAGTACAGATATGGGGTACTGATTTTTTTTCAGAACAACTTTTTGCAAGTATCTCAGCAGTTTTACAACTGTACATTTTTTTCATGTTTACAAAACCAGGTACTCTGAAACTAGTAACTTGGCTAATATGCAGACTGATTGCAAGTTTTCAGTTTCCTTCTATTCTTTGAATTATAATCCTGATTTTTTTTTCAATAAACATCAGGATTATGACTTGCCTACATGTTAGAAAACATATATCAAGGTAGGTTTTTTGTCAGTATCCTGGAAGTGAGGCCCTTCTAAAGTGTAATCAAACAAAAAGAGTGCCAACTAGATGCTGGAACTTGCAGGTTAATCAGGGAATGAAAAGTAGTTCATGGGGACAATAGTAACTGGAACAAACATAAATGCTGAAGTGACTTTTACAGGATTTCTGGGTACTTTCTGTAGTGCCACTTGACTGCAGGTGTCAATACCTACAAGAAATGTAAATCTGAAAAGCCTTTCTCTGTTCTTTTATTTGTACTCACATTTAACGTCATCTGTGGGTAAAATGTCACCTATGATGTGCTGCCAAGTGAGAAAGAGCAACAAATTTCTCTGTAGTGTCTCCTTTCCAGAAGGAAGAGGCATTCTGAAGTAGGTATCAGGAACCTAGTAGGTAGCAAGGAACCCCATAGCTCAGAGAAGTAATATATTGCAATATATTGCAAATTTTTTTGGCATGATTTTGCATTTTCACGGTAAGCAGTGAGCAAACGTGGTGAAATCATCATTTCAAACAGCGTGTACTCACACTGCAACGTAAATCTGGAGGGACTCCAGTCTCTGTAATTACAGCATTCTGAAAAAGTCATAGGATCTGAAGTATGCCCTCTGAGTCACCTGTGTCTTCAATTTGTTTGTTATATTGGTGTAATACTGGGAAGAATATTAAATCTGTTCTGCTGAGGAAGGCTGTTTTCCATTGTTGCAGGTACAAAGAACGAACACCAGAATGGTTCTTCCAGAGATGTGGGAGATGCTGCTTTTGCACTTACAGTAAAAGTCATTAAAAGCCAGTGTCTGTTGGAGGGAACTCATTCGCTGGTGCTTAATGCTTTGAACAGGGTATAGTTAAAGCTTCATTCTAATGAATTTTGTCACTATTTTACACTTGCATTGGTAAATCATTTGTAAGTTTTAGTTCCACATTGATTTTTCCTATTGATTTGATAGAATTAATCTTAACTCCTGAGTTTCATTCACTCAGGATTTTGGGCGATTTCTTCTTATTTTCTGTTCTAGAGTGTGTTAGATGATCCTTTATACAGTAACTCTAAAGGATATTTATAAAATCAAGGCTAGTATTTTTTTCAAGAATACAGTTTGTGGTTTTTTTTAATGGACTAGTTTATACGTGAAAAGTGTCCTCATACCTACATCTCAACTACACATGGAACTGAGTGGTTCTTTAATATGTCTTTCATGGATACATACTCCTTTACTTTCAACAGAACAGTATTTCTCAGTTGTCTCCATTCTTTTCACTGTTTAATTCTATGACTTTTTCCAGCCACTGGAAAACAGAATGATCACAGTGCCTTGAAGGAGAAGCTGAAAAGTTAAGGGCTGAAGCAGAGCCAGTCTAAACAAAGGAAATGCTGGGCACTTTGCACAGCAAATTAACCCTAAATCCTAGTGATAGGAAAGGTTTAACTTCATGGCCTTCAGAAGAATCCCACCTCTACAAGGTTTGCAAGTTTCACATGACCACAATCAGCATGTAGCAATTCACAATTTTTTTTTAATGGACTAGTTTATACGTGAAAAGTCTCCACAATTTTAGGCTTCCTAAAAGCTTTCAGTCACGACGGTTATGTCTCTTACATTTATTGTAAAAGTCAGAGCAAATACTGTATCAGCAAGAGCACTAGAGTATCTAAAGGACATTTCTTGACCTGAAGATACAGGATATAGGAGTGAACAAGGGAGGCAAAATAATTCTTACTTCAGAATGTATTTTAGTCTCCAATGTTTTGTGACCATCCTGATTGCTTTTTCTGACCCAGCTGGTTTGTGTTTTGGGGTGCTACAATATCAACCAGAAGGGCTAGAAATTAACAAGTTTTAATGAAGAAATATTAAAGAAGGAATAAGGAGGAAGATGGGCATGTCTCCACTGCAATATTTGCAAGTCACTGTGACAGCTATGCATGCTTTCAGATCTAGGCCTCACCTGGGTTTCCTCCATCTGGAAGTGGGGGGAAATTGGGAAAAATAATCACAAATAACGTGTTGAATTGCTCTTAATTAAAACCAAAACTTTAAAAATCTTGATGGGGTGTGGTAGTAGGTATGTTGCCTCATATCTTTTTCTTTTGGTTTTTTTTTTTTTTTCAGTTGTCACCATGTTTATCCTTGTGCCGGTTCTCAAAAAAGCCAATTTTTGTTCTTTTTTACCCACAAAGGAAGTACATTTTCTCACTCTCCTTACACTAGCAAAATGATGTGAATTTGTAACAGTTGAACTAAAACTTTGAGGGGAAAAAAATTACGCTCTCCATTAGAAAACTAGCTAGGGAATATTTTCAGAATCCCAGGTGGAAATCTGGGGAGGTTATGAGTGGCTAAAACTGATAGTTGAAAAGGAAACCTTTTTGAAATTGTGGTTATCATTACTTATTGTCACATCAGCTGTAATTTCATATACCTGAAGAACAATTGCTTGTTCTGAAAGAACAACTTGAAGAACAAGCAACTCTTCTGTTGCCATTGTAAGCAGAACAAACTTGATCTCATTTTCTATTCATTTCTCCATTAGTTTATTGGAAATCCTAGCATTCAGAAGCGTGGATTAAAACTACTGGCTTCTCTAGCTGAGTGCACTGGTGCACTAGAAATTTTAACCCAGCAAGGAGCTACTGACACCGTGCTTCATACCCTACAGATGTATCCAGACAAACAAGGTGGGGAAGGTATTTTGTTAGTAGAATGTGAATGATGTAGTAGGAGGGTCTGATTAACCATAGAAGCTGTAACCTATGTATTACACTCTTTAATACTGGATGTGATGTAGGTTACGTGGCAAGAAAAGGCTGCAGTACTGCTTAGTCCTCGGCTTCGTTCACTTTAGTTATGCCTGGCCCTGTGACAGCTTATGCAAGTAACTTTCTGGAATATTAGTAATATAACACTACTTAGGGTCATGGGTTTATTCCACTCAGAATGTCTGAATAATCATCATTATTAATCTTTCTTCTTTTTTTCTAGACATACAGTGTTTGGGTTTGAGTCTTCTACGCTCTTTGATTACAAGAAAGATTTTGTGTATTGCAACTATGCATGTCCTGTCAACAGTTCTAGTTTCTACTCTACGGCGATTTAAAGAGGTCACTGAAATCCAGATGCATGTATGTGTTACTTCTGTTACAAAGATGAGAGTGAAAGGAAAAACCTCAGAAAGTTATTTTTATGTAGTTATATTTGAAATGTAATTCCTTATTTTAATTACTTCATTTTGATTTTATTGCAATGAGTAGATTCGTATAAGTCTTTATAATTAAACAAATATGTTTGCCATAGAGATGGTTTTCTTGGAGGCATATATTCAATCCAGAATATGTAAGTGTATGTTTAGATGTTTGTCTAAGACTTCTGAGATCTGCAAACTAGAACAAACTTCTCAGTCATGGTTCATCATTCAATCAATCTATAACCATTTAATGAAGTAACCATCATTATAGTATTGATTGCCCTTCTTTGAAAAATAATAGTAAATAACTTAGTTCCCAGCCCTGTCAACAGCAGTAGGCTTAGTGTAGGAAAGCTGTATTTAAGAAGGGTGTTACTGGAATACTGTGTCAGACTTTGGATCAACTTCTGAATACGGAAGGAGAGTTTTTATTCTGTCATCAAACACAAGTTCAGTCCTCCTCATGTGAAAGTTCTACTTCCTCTGCCTCAGAAGCTTTCCCTGTTTGTTGCCAATTTCTTTTTTCTAGCAGAATGAGGCTTGCCTGTGAGATCAGCTTCCTGCGAGAGTTTCTGTACTTCTGTTTCAGATCAATATGAAAATATCACAAGTACAGCCTCCCTTCTTTATTGTTGTTCCCCCAAGCCTTCCAAGCTTAACTTAGCCACCCATGTGGAGAGAAATCAAAATAATATGGTAGAATAAGGAATTTGCTTAAACTGATTTAGTCTCAATTAGGTTTGGACAGAGTCTGCAATTTATCCAGTTCACCCTTCTAGGTGAACTTAACTTCCAGAATCATGCGATAATTTTGAATTTCTTTTTAGCTTTTGGATACAGCTGTTAAGCTTTTCATTTAGGCTATGTATTTTTTTGGCATTCAAGGATTACAGAGCAACACATTGGGACAAGGGATGCATCTTAATCTTGTATTCTTAGAAGGAGATTGTTTCTTCTGTACATTTTCAGGAAATCATGAGTACATTTGTTGCTGCCAGGCAGGATGTTGTCAGATGCTGTGGTGCATAATTTGGCTTTTCAAAGTGTCAGTTAATATCTGTTTAAGTGAGTCAGCTAAACAAGCATGAAACTGTAGCTATATAAAACCATGTGTTTTTGTCTTCTCTCTTGATCTTTTCCAATTTGTGAATTGTTGCATGTTTAAAAGGAAGAGAAAAATAACTAAAGCACATATCTTTTGGTTGAAATTTGAAATTTTTTTTCACAACTTGTTTTAAAATTACACTTTTTGACACTGCTTATTTCAATCCTTTCTTTGTGTTCTTAGGGATTTCATGCAATCTTGTCAGTTCTTGGTTTGTCACCTTGTTTTGCAAAGCTGCTTGTACATGAATCATTTGATGCAGTCATTTTCTACCAGATGTCTATGTGTTTCACTGACCAGCGAGATCGACAGGTATCTTCTCTCTTTTGACAGCTCCACAGCTGAAAAATTTTGGTGCTTTTTTTGTCCTAACTTTGTCTTCCTGTTCAGTTTCAAAGCCTGTGTTGTAAATGTTTTGCTAAAATAGCTGAAAATGATGATTTAAAAAATGTGATGCTGGAAAAAGCATGTATTGAGAACAACAGTATTATGGCTGAATGCTTACTTCTACTGGGAGCTGATATTAATAAGAAGACAAAGACAAACTCTTTGATCTATCAGGTAATGTATGGAAATATATATAGTTCTATTGCTTTAAAATGTGTCCTTTTGGGTTCCTTTCTCTCTCATATAAACATACATTTGGCAGAACACAACAGCAATACCCAGTACAATCTAACTATGACCTGATAGTGTGATTGCTACTCCTCATAGTGACTTCAGGCTCCGTCTGATGTTCATTGGAACACCCTTAACTTTATTGAAGCTCATGGGGGTCACTGTCACCTACGATGTGCCCACACTGCCAGTTCGGTTCTCATGCAAGGGCACTTTAAGTCCCATGCTTTCTGATTGTTTACCCTGTTCACATGCAAACCTGGATTCAATCAAGTACTGACTTAGCCTTAGCTTTGGAGTATTTTTGAGGAAGAAGACTTAAGCTCAAGCTTTGCAAACTCCCAGTCATTTTTTCAGCTCTAATAAGGCATAGATGGCACCAAGCCCATTAGAGCCCAGTCCATGAGCTGGTACTCCAAATTCAGTTCTTTCCAAGCTCTTCGAGGCCCAAGTACAGATGGACCAGCAGACAGCACTGTGTGTGCTTAGTCCCACTCTGTTCTAGACCTGCAAAGAAGACTTTGCCCAAAATGTCTTCCCTGCAGTGGTGGATTTTTTTTTTTTTACTTTGTGTTGTACTTAAACTTGAATATATTACTATATATTGAATATATATATATATTCAATATATGTATACACCATAAACTTGAATATAATCATTAGGTTTTGTGCTGATTTAACTGTTCTAGTTAGAGTTCTGACTTGTTATCAACACAGCTGAAGGAATATAACATCTTAGAATGCCTGCAGTCACACTAGCTGCAAAGAGCTTTATCCAGACAGTGGCCACATCCAGAGCAACTATTTGAAATATGTTGGTGTCTTAAATAAGGCCGTAGGCAAACATCCCATCTGGATTCAGCCATGCCAATGGAGAAACTGCTCCTACCTGCTTATAAGTGCTTCTTGCTAAATGTGACTGCCTTTAAATTATTTTTTTTGAGAAATGTTGTGTATGAGCACATCTTAATTTTGCTTCAGTGTCAAAGTTTTAAGCCAGGGGTCCTCAAACTTTTTAACCAGGGGCCAGCGCGTGGATAAAGTGGCAGGCAGTCATCTGTGGCTGCTTGGTCCCCCCCCCAACCCCTGGTGAGGAGGGCTGGGGGGGTTCTGTAAATACGGGGGGCTGGATTGAGGACCCTGGGGGGCCGTATCTGGCCCGTGGGCCTTAGTTTGAGGACCCCTGATTTAAGCAGTCTGAGAGAACCCCACCGGCACTGCCTGAAGTGAATTAGGGAGTGTTCATTTCTTCTGGCAGAGCTGGCTGGGTAATAAAGCACAGCTGGGCTGGAACCAGCTGTCCGTCCATGGAGTGTGAGCTAGGCAAATCGCTGTTAGCAAGCTACAGTTTGCTAACAAACTGGAAGTATTTCTAAAAAATATTTGTAATATTCACAGTCAACCTGCTCTGTGTAGCAATGCAGGCTGAGAGATGGAAAAGAATAAAGCTGACTGAAGCCAGTGAACCTGAGCGGGTCCCTAGCACTAGGCAAGGCTTGATGAATCTCACCGTTGTTGCCTGTTCTCTCATATCTGGATGACATAGCAAAATAATCCCTAAGTGTCTTTTTACAAACAAATGGAGTTGCCATTGACTGCGTGCAGTAACAAAACTACTTAAATTACCATTCATTTTTGCCTGGAAATTGTGTGCACTCATGGCAGAAATTACAGTTACAGAACTCCAGCATTTTTTATCTTTTGAACAAAGACTTCAGGAAAACGGAGGTTGGTACTCAGATGCCTTAGGCAGGCATATGCTCTGAGGTGTAGGGAATTGTGTAATTGAAAAAGAGGCACGATCCTAAAAATGCAATGCATTTGCATTTGAGACAAATCTCTTAATGCAGTTTGAGCTGTTGTTTGAGTGCCTTGCATAATTTTTTTTAATTGCTTTTCTCTGTTAGGTTTGTGAGAAAGGCCATAATCCTAAATTGGTGGAATTGCTATTAGCCAATGGTGCTCGAGAGCAGGATGTTCGGAGTGCTTTAACCATCAGTATAAAGAGAGGAGATAGCCAGATCATCAGCTTGCTCTTAAAGAAGCTTAGCCTTGATGTTGCCAACAGCAGTATATGTCTTGGAGGATTTGGTATTGGGAGACTAGAACCTTCCTGGCTCATTCCTTTGTTCCCAGATAAACTTACTCCATTAAGAAAACAAAGTGAGTATATATAGAATTTGCTATATGAAATGTGTTAATATCTCTTGCTGGTGCTATATGTGTTTTAGATCAAGACCTTTGGTTCAGGATCTCTTCATAGCATTCAGCTGATTATAGAAAGATTGCTAAACCTTGAAAATATATTATTTTTTTAAAGCTATTTGGATTTCTTGGTGAGTGTGCTGTCTTTTTGGTTTCTTATACATGCAGATGCAGGTTCTGCACTGGCAAGAATGGTGCTTAAATTCCAGATGAAGAATATTTCAGAGGATAGATCAAGAGCCTCCTCTGATCTAAACTTCTGTGAAGATGGAGTGGATAAAAACTATGATTGGAGTTTCATTTCTGACCCGTTAGTGGACAGTGTTTTTCCTTTGAGTGATGATATTGATAGTGAAGGTAATTGCTTTGCTTTTCTTTTTTTATAATCCCCATCTACTGTACCAGGGCTAGACCGTAGCCATAAATCAGTTGCTTATTTGTATTTGAGATAAAACACTTCCCATGAAAAAAAAAACAACTTTTCTCTAAAATTTTGGTTTTGATAACATTGGTAAATGGTTTATGGTGAGTAAGTATGTGCTTTATCCACTAAATTAGGACCTTAAAGCATTTTATTCAGTTACCTATTTAAAATCCGTTATTCATACATTCAGTTTCTTGTAAAGAGAGAGAGGGATTCGTCCAACCGGATTTAGATATTGGCTGTTTTGATGTCTGCCTTTAAATAAATTTCCTTACTGATTTGTCCTCCTGTGATATTGTTTTGTACTAGGAAGTGAAGGTTCGCTTTTTACAAAAAAGAAGTCCAATTCCATTGCAGTGGCTGACTTTCATTGTAGGGAAATGGCATTTCAAAGAAGTTCTCCGACTTTGCCACGACATTCCTACTCTGTGGTAAGTCAGATTCTTATCACTCCATGCTTCTTATAAGTCCATCTGTTTTACCTACTGCAAAATTGTTAGTAAACAAGTGTCAGGAAAGGTCATGTAACCATATGGGTTCTTGTCTCACTGCTACTATTTAGCATTTTGTTCTATTGCTGTGCTATTACTGTGCTCCAGATCATCATATAGATGAGAGTTTATTTCAGAAAAAATTTATAATCAATAAAAAATACATGTTCTTGTGAATTGCTCCTATTTCCAGTCTGACGTTCAAATGCAGATACTGAAACTGTGGGCCTATTCATAAAGACTTAACTACCCCTAAGTGAAGCTAATATTCAGAGTGCTACTGTGATCAGTGAAGAGAGACCAATTCCCTGAGATGACATAAGAGCACAAATGTCCTCTCTGACCTGTTATTTTTAGTTGAAATGTATGGTTTCTTTGTGTTTCCCCTCAAAGAAACAACAATAAAAATAAACTTATTGAGTTCATATCATTTCAGATACCTGCATATGTCCATAACTGTTTTTTCTCTTCTGGGATTTTCCAGGGACCTGGCTCTGATTATGAGCCATTAATAAAACAAAGAAGAAAATTCTTCCCTTCAGATGAATCCCCCAGTAAGTAAACTATACAGTTCAACATACATAACAGATTTTTCATCCTTAATGCTTTCACAAGCATAACATGCAAAAATTTTAGTTGGATTATATATTTGTTTACAAAGAGGAGGAGGATACATTTTGGAAATACTACAGTGGAGTACAAGTAATGCATATATAGGAAATTTTCTTTTTTTCCTGGGCTTCACAAATAATTTATGTAGAATTAAACAGGCAATGATATTTCATGAGGGCCCTTACTAGCTTTCAAAACCTACTTCTGTTGTGCAGTGCATGTGTCCATCCTCTTCCCTACTGTATTACAAATTTCTGTCTCTTAATAGAAGTCTTCACAGATTTGAATCTTAACCAATATCCATTCACTGTCTTCTGCATCTTTCATCTCAAGCTGATTAATCTTAATTTTACTTATGTGATAAATTAAATCATGCTATTTTCCCATGTTTTTGTTTTAATAGAGGGCATCTCAAGATTTTCACCACATATAAGACCATCAGACAGTCTTTCTTCATTGATCTCAGAGAAAGAATATATTAAATCACTAGATCTTTCATCAAATGAGCTGGAGAACATTGATGCCATCAGCCAGAATAGCTGCTTAACTAGTCACCTGGAACATCTTGAGAAACTGGAGCTTCACCAAAATGCTCTTACAAGCATTCCAGAACAACTGTGTGAAGTAATTCTGCATATATAATTTTATATAATACAAGTTGAGATTAGTTAAAATAAATTGTCTCTAACAATGTACCCATAATAATACCGCTCATGAATATGGGTGTATATTTTTGCAGGCTTCATATATTCATTCAATTTTCATTCAGTGGCTTTATGTTCAGCTAGAAATAAAAGTATTTTCATGAAACTGTTTGAAGTCATTTACTGCAGAGAACTGCTTTAGGACATGTTATATGGAGTAATGTAATAACATAAATGGAACCAAGGAGTGCTGGTAATTCATATGTGTTAAGTTTTGTGAAAAAGAGCTAACTGATTTTGAAGAATGTTTTCTCTTTTGTTCTTTAATAGAAGTTACATTGGTAGGATTGCTGTTTTTCCTAGTGAGAGAAATACAAGTAAATTAATAAGTTGTATAAAATATAACTCAGTTTAAAACCTATAAATTTGTATCTTCTTTTAACCCTTTAAAAACAAATTATCCTTTTCTTTCAGAACTTGAAATGCTTGACGTACTTGGATTTGCACAGTAACAAATTTACTTCTTTTCCAACTTATTTACTGAAGATGAGTTGTATTGCAAGTCTTGATATCTCTCGAAATGACATTGGACCTTCCTTTGCTTTGGATCCATGCCTCAAATGTCCAACTCTAAAGCAACTTAATCTTTCATACAATCAGCTAGTGTGCACTCCTGAATTTCTTACAAATGTTGCTGAAAATTTGGAACAACTATTGCTTGAAGGGTGAGTAGCATTAGTAAATGGACAGCAGCATAACAAACACAACAGAAAATAATATATTTGTCATCCAGAATGATGACTGTTATAACATGGAAAGGATTGTTTAGTCAGCAGTGAAACACTGACATTATCTTCCAAATGCGTAAACTGCTACAATTTTCAGTGTTGTATTACAAAGTACATGAGAATATCTGAGGACCTTGATAGAATCTAATAGCTTTGCAGTTTCAGTAACATACAAAAAATGTTATGGTTAAGCGTTTTTCTACTGCCATACTATTCATCCACAGGACTGTCTGTGTTTGACTTATTCAACAAGGTTTTCTGTTTACAGAATAGTTTCTATTCGTTATTCTACTATGTCTACTATTCACTACTACTGGTCACCAAAGGTTCTTTCGGAATTGCATTTATTGGTATGGATACGTTTAGATTACAGAAGCAGAGGAAGTATGTAATTTTTTTTTTTACCAACACTTCTTATCATATTTGTTAGTGAGTGAGATAATTCATACCTAAACAGAATTCTGAAGAATGCTGTTATTGATAGCTCTGTAAACTCCAGATACTGTCTCATTCTTCTCCCATAACTTATTTTTAAAAAGATGGTGATATTTTTTACACAGAGGTTCACATAAAATAAAGATAGCAACATATGTAACTAAAGCAAGCAGTATTAAATATATGAACCAAATTCACAAAAGCAGTATTTTAAATTCAAAATCCTATTTCATTTCCTCATTAGCTTTATTTTTAATGTTATTAGCAATATTTCCCTTTCAAAACAGTGCTGTATGGTTCTTTTATCTCTGTATTTTCAGGATCTTTGTCTCTTTCTGGTGCTCTTCTTCCCAGAAATGCAAAGAACATAAGGTTCTTTGTAACATTATGTACTCATCCTGACTTGAATCCCCTATATGGAATTCCATAATGTTATTTTTTTAAAATTGATAATAATTCTGTGATTATAATCCTGCAAACATATCTATAGTAAACAGAACTACTCACAAACTCAACAGTCCTCTTTCTGTGGGATTGAGCTGCAGTATGTCATCAGGAAATGACAGTACATTCTGACATTTGCTCTCCACATTAATTAAAACAATCTTAGTATCAGTCATGCTATTCCATGTTGTCACATGTACCCGTGTCTTTGATGAGTGGTCACTCTTTATATAGACAAAAGTCTTATTTTTGGTTTACAAGTGTAATGATAGCATTGTCAGATCAACACTCTTTACTTCTGCTTTGTAGCTAATAGTTTCTGAATAAAATGAGGATTACGTTTCTCTTGTTATTACAGAAACAAAATTTCATGCTTATGTTCACCCATATGCTTGAAAGAACTGAAAGTTTTAAACATTAGTAAGAACAGTATTTCATCACTTGCTGAAAATGTCTTCATGGACTGTACAAAACTGGAGCAGTTCAACGCCAGGATGAATGCCCTTGGTAAGTATCTGTGAAAATAGGATCCACCTTCTAGAAACCATTCCTAGTCACATAATCCTCAGCTACCAACATTTGGTGCCTTGGGAGAACAGAGAAGGGGAATATACATATCGTCCCTGTTTATACAGTTCCCTAAGCATCAGCTTTTGATAACTATTGGAAGCAGTATACTTCCATTGGGGCTTGATGGATATTTAATCTGACTTGGTGTAAGTCATTTTGTTTTTACATTTGTAGTGGGTGCTATAAAAATGTTTGAGTGTACTTGAGATCACGCATACTGTTGGGGAAGGTTCAAAGCAGAGGAAATCTTTCAAAGTTAGCTTGCAAATCTAATTCTAATACAGGTTTAGTACTGTACTGAAATACATATCATGTAAGCATCCTGGTGGCTTGTAGCAGGAATAGCATGGCCAGCAGGACCAGGGCAGTGCTCATCCCCCTGTACTGGCCACTGGTGAGGCCGCACCTCAAACACGGGGTTCAGGTTTGGGCCCCTCACTACAAGAAAGATTGAGGTGGGGGAGCGTGTCCGGAGAAGGGCAACGGAGCTGGTGAAGGGTCTGGAGGACAAGTCCTGTGAGGAGCAGCTGAGGGAGCTGGGGTGGTTCAGCCTGGAGAGGAGGAGACTCAGGGGGGGATTCTAGCGAGGCGTGTGTCCATCTCTTCTCCCAAAGAACGAGTGATAGAACAAGAGGAAATGGCCTCAGGTTGCTCCAGGGGAGGTTTAGGTTGGATATTAGGAAAAATTTCTTCCCTCAAAGGGTTGTCAGGCATTGGAACAGGCTGCCCATGGAAGTGGTTGGATCACCATCCCTGGAGGTATTTAAAAGACGTGTAAGTGTGTCACTTAGAGACATGGTTTAGTGGTGGACTTGGCAGTACTAGGTTAAGTTGGACTTGATAATCTTTAAGGTCTCCTCCAACCTAAATGGTTCTGTGATTCTGAGCATTACCACACTGTATCCAGCGTTGTCTTCTGAATAAGACAGAAGTTTTCATTCACTTGGCTGAACACGGGTGTCATTTGAGATGCCCTGAAATATCCCACATGGCTTACAGCTTCTGGTCCAGAAAAAGCAGGTCTTCCATAGCTCCTATGTTGCATCTCCAAGCCACATGCAGATAGCTCAGGGTACCACAGGGCAGATCACCTTCAGCGGAACCCAGTGTTTAAACACTTGAATTGAGTCCAGAGTGTGTTTCAGTGGCTTAGCATATATTATACCAAGGTGTCAAAATTAATTTACCTATGAAAAATACAAATGACATAAATGAGATTTTAATGATACTGCAGGAGTTCGTAAGTTACTGACAGGAATTCTGTTTTCAAGACATAAGATCTTCCATTTTGAATTATTGCCACAGTATTTCAGAAGGTAACACTTAGACCTGCATTAAACACAGCTGAACCATTACAGTCATTTTTATATGCATAAGACCCACTCACTGGGTGAACTATAGGAATGTTATATATACTGACGATACAGTAAATGTAAGTAAGATTATTTCAGTGTTTAATGCCAACATGAGATGAAGTATAACAGTAAGTAATGTGATAAAAACCAACACGTTAACTCAGTTCTAAACTTATTCCATTTTGGGAGTTCAGTTTTAAATAAGCTTTAAAAAAAAAATTCAGATTCTGCTTTGGTAGCTTGTACAAAGACCTGTGTATAGGAGACAATAGACTGTTCTTCCTGTCTGTCTTTGATTTTAGAAGATTCCAGTCTTAAAATAATTTAAACAGTTCTGAAAAGTAATAGGATTAACCTCTTTTCTGCTCTAGAAATAATACCTGACCTGTCATCCAGCATAACAAGCTTAAAATTATCCCAAAATCGTTTTATTAATGTTCCAGAAGCCATTCTTCTTCTACCACAGTAAGTTATTATTTTATTTATTGAAGTTAATGTGAAGTTCTTAATGAAAAAAATCTGATGGCAAGACCTTTGTTAAGCAGAAAATTCTGCATGTTTTACTGATTCTCAGCAGGTTAAAACCAAACCAGTAGCTTTTAACTGAAGACAGATCAATCACATTTTCTTTATTATTTTGAGAAATTCTGTACCTGAGATTCAAATCATTGTTGAAAATGTATTGCTTGACTGCTGAAGCTGACAATTCTTGCTGAGAAG
Organism: Falco naumanni; assembly: GCF_017639655.2. Lineage (NCBI taxonomy): Eukaryota > Metazoa > Chordata > Aves > Falconiformes > Falconidae > Falco > Falco naumanni. Next base: position 92,017,897 of record NC_054058.1, read on the forward strand.
AAAAGAATGAATTTATTATTTTCTTGAAACCAACTTATAAAGATACTGGCAATTTCTCCTTTTCAAGCTCTGCAGACTTTTGCACAGGGCTGCTGAGATTAGTTTTTCACTTCCCAAATATCACAAGATATTTATTCTCAGAGAATGACACTTCCTCTGGATGGAATTGTGATAAAGATGCATGTGACCTTTATTTTGCTATACCTTCAAAGCATTATTCATGTGAATATCAGACTTCTGCTTTTTTTTGCATTTTATTTATTTTTTTTTTTTTATAGAAGTTACTGACCTTAGCAAGTTGCTAGAATCAAATTGTGGAAGGAGTGCTTGGAAGAGATGATCAGATCAGTTGTCTAATAGATATGGGTAGACGTGAGTGCTGATGGCACCATGGGCCAGGCAGATCCACAGATTTCTGAACTTAATGAAATTTACATAGAGCACATCATTATTAACATGATATTACACTGTTTCAGCGTGCTAACTCTTATATTCACAGCAGCAAATTTAATGGATGTGTTGAAAAAGGTGCAGAATTCAGGTTCTCCATCTCCTGGCCCAGACAAATCAATGAGGAGTTGCATGGATTTTTTGCATGCTTCATGTTCCACAGTAACACGAACAGCATACTTGTCCAATAGATGACTTAGAGAATGTTCTTTTTTTAAGTAGTTCTTAAATACGTCTGTAGTTGAACTATATGATTTATGCACATACGTGTGTTTACAAACATATGTTAATAGAAAGATTCTGATAAGAGAGTGATGTATTCATACCACGTGATGTTACCTAAGTTAAGAACAAGAAAGAGCAGTTCAGATCACCCAGCGAGGTTCCATAGTTTTTAAGTGGAATCTTGAATTCGAATGAGTTGATAATAATACCAGGAAGTTCCTGGTTGCTTTTTTTTTAATTTGAAATTTATACAAAAATCACATGAAAATACTTATTAATATTATGTTAGATTGCAATTAACTTTTTTAATACATCTATTCTAGTAGGTTAGACATTGCACATAACAGTGTACCCCATAGTCCTGCACTCACCTGTAACTGGAATCCTGAGCTAAACTCTGTTCTCTGTTACATGTGTATAAACTTACATTAACTATACTGTTTACAGTTGAGTATTTGCACTACAGGAGTGTACCATCTGTGTCTTCTACTAATCTGAATAGTCATGCATGTTTGCAAATCGTAGAAAGAAGTGGACTGTTATCACAATATGTACACTTATTTAAAGTAACTCTCTAAGTTACTGTCTCAAACATATACACACAGTACAGTGTGGATGTTTATTTTCATAAGCAGGCAATTTCATTCACAAATACATTGAAAGAATATTATACTGAACCAATCATATGTATTTTCTTATAGTTTTTTCTGAGGTAATGAAGACCTACTTACAATATCATCTTAATTACTTTTGCTTATAGTAGTAATTCTCTGTTGTCTTCTATCTACATTCCTGTCAGAAAACTGTCTGTTCCGATATCTAATCCATTTGTTTATTTATTAAAAATTAATACAGTTCCAGTTAATCTCAGTTTTATTTTTTTCATTTGCTAACTTCTCTCTTTTATTTTCATGTTTTTAGTTTGCGATCAGTAGATTTAAGCCAAAACAAGATCATAAGCCTGCCTGGACCAATGCACTGGAAATCATTTAACTTAAGGGAGCTGTTATTTAATCATAATCAAATAGACGTCTTGGACTTGAGTGAAAAGGCATGTGCATGGTCTAGGCTAGAAAAGCTACACTTGTCCCACAACAAGTTAAAGGAGGTAAAGTGTAAGATTCTACCTAAAGAAAAAGAAATCACTTTTCAATTGAATGCAGTTTTTCATTTGATTTTCCTGTCACCTGTAATATCACTGTAAATTCTATCAGTAAAAGGGTATGTAAGTTCAAACAATACTTCCTGTGAATGAAAATCATCATATTCTATTAAGCTTTTCTGTCTGGAATGTGTCATATAATCACAATCAGTTTGTATAATGAATGCGTTATGAGGTCCTTTGTCTATTAGTGTGGGATAGTAGGCCTGTTTATTAAAAAAAGTTAAACTTCAGTGGTAAAAATAATACCTAGTTTTGATAAATATCTAATGTATTCATGCTCATACTTGTTTTTTTAAAAAATGTTTAATTGCCCATTAAATGTTCTTTTATTTAGATTCCTCCTCAGATTGGCTTCCTAGAGAACCTGACTTCTCTGGATGTAAGTTATAATCCCGATTTGAGATTCTTTCCAGATGAAATGGGAAGATTGTCCAAAATCTGGGATCTTCCTTTGGAAGGACTCCATCTTAATTTGGATTTCAAACATGTAGGATGCAAAGCCAGAGACATTATCAGGTTTGTTGCCCTATTGTGCTTGAATATTCTTGTTTTGCTTTCTTGGGATATGCTTTGAAAGGACGTGCTGGTTTGTCATATGAAATCCAGCGTGCTACTCTATGGAAGGTATCATATCATATATCAACGCGCACAGATAAAATAGATTATAGTCATTTTAGACTGTAATGGTATTCTTGAATTTGATGCTTCTCTAGACCATGCAATAAATGGTGCTTATGAATTATTTCTAATGTTCCTTGTGTTCCCAAGTGCATTGCACGGAACACATTTTTGGGTAACTACAAGCCAAAAACAGACATATTCTGAATTAAGCTTTAACTTTCAGATCAGAAATTAGAATAGACTGGTCTTGAGTTCTGTTGATATTCTTCTTTATTATACACTTCTGTGAGCTTTGCAAACTTTTTAATGCCAGATTTCTTCAACAACGACTGAAGAAGGCTGTACCTTATAACAGAATGAAGCTCATGATTGTTGGAAACACTGGCAGTGGGAAAACGACCCTGCTACAACAGCTAATGAAATGCAAACGAACAGAATTGGGCTCTCCAAAACCTACAGTAGGCATTGATGTAAAAGACTGGATCATTCAAGGGAAAGGCAAAATGAAGAAAGAGCTTATATTAAATGTGTGGGATTTTGGAGGTATTTCAAGAGCTTATTGTCCTTTGTCTTTTCTAACCCATTAATGCATTACTTACACTTATAGTCAGCCTGTGAAATTTTGAATTGTGTATAGTAGAATCATGCAAATTTACACCAAAGTGCAAGTGACCACTTATAAATCAGTGAATGCTGTAAATTGGCAGCTAATCCGTCAAATTTAATACAAAGCCTCAGGAATTTCTCATCACCAACTGTGGTCTGACCACTCGTTTCAACCATGGTGCTTCAGAGCTGTCATTTCAGAATAGTAAGAAACTGCTTGTAATCACCAGAAGAATCATTTTCCACTCAACTCTGTTTCTTCCTCTTATAGCCTGGGTGTCCCTAGGCTCTACAGTATCACTGTTCTGTAAGGTCAGAGATAACAAAGCGCTTAGGAGGAGTCTTCGAACTTTGAGCTTTTGGAAAACTTTCTAATTTTGGGGGACTCCAGAAGCACTTCTAAAATTCAGGGGTATTTTAGGCTACAGAAAAGTTATTTTTAAACACTGGTCCCTGATCATTTGAATGCAGTCTGTGTCACAATGGGTAAGCACAGAAGAGCAGCATTCAAGCTGAATGTCCAGCTTCAGTTGTGATTTTGAGTGCTTAATCAAACAGGAGTCTGTTTTGAAGCTGCTGAAAGGATAGAAAAAGAGGGAAGAAGGAAGGAAGGAGTGAGGAAGAAATTCGATATTGGAGCTTTAAAAGAATCACGACCTTTCAGATTGTCTTTGTAGCAACCATGTTTATCCAGTTGTTAAATCTTACACTTCATGATTTAAAACCAACTTACATATTTCAACATACACTTCAGTCAATGAGCTACCACAGAATACCTACGTAAAAGGTGTGGTTATTACACGTTTTCTGTCAATTTCGGTAATCTTCTGTAAGCATTAATTAATTTGTGGATTAGTGATCTGAGAATAAGTATTCTGCCACCTTTTTGTGATCTGAAGATGTTCAGTGAGAAAAGTACTAAACAGTAGAAAATTTTTATCATTAGGACAGGAAGAGTTCTACAGTACCCATCCTCATTTTATGACCCAAAGAGCTTTATATCTTGCTGTTTATGATCTCAGCAAAGGACAAACAGAGGTGGATGCTATGAAGCCATGGCTTTTTAACATCAAGGTAAGTCATAGATACGTACAGAATGGAATTCCACTTTCCAGGGAGCTGTTGATGAACAGCAAATTAACCGCAAATATTTTTAGATAGAGGAAGAAGAAAGAAGCTCTTCAGCAAATAAAAGTAGTAAGATTAAATAAGAGCTGAGATACATCATATATTGGATATGAAAATATTTGTAGACATACAAAGACATGATCAGCAACATTTTGTACTTAAAATGTACAGAATGATGTGCAAAAGAATGGTTCGTACGTTCTGGCAATATTTGGAGTTGACTAGTAAAAATGAGAAAGGGGTAGTATTAAAGGGATGACGAGTGAAACCTGCTTTTCCTTTTATGCCACTGCAAATTCAGGGGGAAATAAGAATTTGACTAATTTAAAACTGACTAGATGCAGGTTTGAAACCATGCCTTAAATGTATGTTTAGCATCCTATTGTTAACAGGAATGATTCCAGGACTGTGGTAGGGAAATTGATCTGAGAATCTGCCTATATATTTTTCTTTTGCTGTGTTTTATTTTCATTTGGTGGAATCACTCCATGGTGAGTGAGCATTACTTATCTTTTCCTTTTGTATTATGGTTAGCCATGGCTGGGCAATGCAATTACATAAAGATTTTGTATACTGATCTTTTTTCTTAAACTTGTGGATTTGACCCTTTTCACCTTGAGCAATGATACAGGACAGAGGGTTACAGTCAGTTTACTGTTGATAAAGGCTATTTCTGATGTGTTCTTTGCTGTGCAGTATTTCCTGATGTTCCATTGCTGCACTGTTCTGATGACAACTAGCAGACAACTTTGCTTTTCCTTTTGCTGGGCATTTTAAATGAAAAATACAGTTGTCCCTTTATTTTGCTGACAATGTTATTAGTCTGCAAAGTTTGAAATCCGCATCTATACTGTTTCCTTTTAGAAAAATCTGATTTTTTTAGTATTTTTATTTTAAAATAGTCTGCTCCCTGTATGTTAAAAAGTATGTTTTGTATTTGTAGGCTGATGTATTTTAAAAGAGGTATATTTAAAGAGGGGGGAATGGTTACTTTCATTATATTGATTTTTTTGCTAAATTGCTCACATTTTATGTGGATATAAAACAATAAGATCAACAGTCACTATTGAGTTAATTGACTGTATGGATCTTACTAACAGGCTCGAGCTTCCACGTCCCCCGTCATTCTTGTTGGCACTCACTTAGATGTTTCTGACGAAATGCAACGTAAGGCCTGCATGAGTAAAATTACTAGAGAGCTGTTGAATAAGCGAGGCTTCCCAGCAATCCAAGATTATCACTTTGTGAATGCTACGGAAGAATCAGATTCCATTATCAGACTTCGGAAAATCATAATAAAGGAGAGTCTTCGTTTCAAGGTAAGCTACATACTGTTAGTAATGTTGAAAACATCCTTGTTTTAATTAAGTAAACAGATTTTTTAAAACATTAATGCATAAATAAACATAAATACATAAACATAAATAAATATATTTTTAGTGTGACAGCAAACTCATCTTGCCTTCTATAAAATGTCACACACAGCGAAATCATGAAGGAAAATCACCGGGGTTTTTTCAATTCCATTTTCTACCAAAAAAATCAACTTAGTAAATACCTCAGCTAAACTGTGTTTTCAAGCATTAGGGCCACAAACAGAATATTTATTTTTTAAAAAGCCTTTTTTTTTTTTTACAAAGAAATCTGATCAAAACCTTTTTTTGTGGGATGGCAGCATGTAATTGAAATAATAAGTATTGCAAGATTTCAGGGGAGCAGGAAATAAGATTTTATGTTTTCTGAAAGCCCAACTAATTCTCCATTTACTGACTTCGTTTAACAAAGTATGAAACTATTCCTACAAAGAGAAATGTGAATTAAAGCAGGAAAAGACAACCCCTTGGACTGAATGATCCTCCTACTGGAGAATCTGCACTTCTAGTTCTGTTGTCTCCAAAGTCAGCCCTACTGCTCATTCCCTGCTATCTCCTTAGCCACAGCGTGAAGCTGTAAGTGTGCATGACAAGCATGAAGAGACTAGCCCAGGCATGGAGCTTATAGACAGACAGGTTCCAATCCGTAGCAAAAAGAATATACATAATTTTATTTTTTTCATTGATACTATATCAGTCATAACATGTTAAAGAGAAAAGGTGATGTCCTGGGCTACTGAAGTCTATGGCAGAACTTCATAAATCATAGCAGAGCCCAAATTTCTTCTGAATTACTGCTGAGAAAATGTGTTAGAGCAAATGCTGTATTTATGACCAGCCTCACGGTGGTGGTGATACAAAGGAGAGAAAGCGTGTGCACACCTCTTGTTTCTCTCTCAGAAACTACCAGCTTGGCCACTTCCATAATGTGCATAACTTCCTTCCACAGTTAAGGAATAGCTAACCAGTGCTAAGTGGCAATGAGGTGGCCTATTCAGATGGAATTGGTTAATTCCACTTCTCATACATCCAGTAAGCATGAATGAGTTTGTAAAGCTGTATGGTGCCCTATATCTTACCATACTTCTTCAACGCTCAGGAGAAGTTCTGCTTTATGAAAACATTTCACTCATAGGTACACAAAAATCATTCCTGTAACCTCCACATCTCTTGTGTCTATGACTTAAGCTGATCTTTAAACTTCTATGGAAATGTAAGGTAGCCTGAAGTAAAGGAGGTAGTTTCTGTAAATAATATAGACACTTTGTGAAAGGAGTGTTACGAGTTACCTGCTTAGAAGTTAGACAAAGTGAGTTTTCTACATTGTCATCAAGTGCTCTGAGTCTTTGAAATTACACAAGATACTAGTTACATTTTCACAAGGTGCTAATTACATTTTTGATACATAAAAATGCCACAGTGCATTGGTGTTTAACTTCTTTGAGAGGAAAATCACAAACTAAGCAACCAGTTTGGAAATGTTGGGGGAATTGTTTTCCATTTCCTTAAAAAATTGCTAGCTCAGCACCCATGGAGAAAGAAAAACCTGGTCAGGAGCCAGCTAACACCAAAGGTCAAAGGATGTGTCCAGAAAGGAGATCACACTCCAGAAATGGGCAAAGCACCTGACTCTGTTTCCCTTAAGTGTTACATACCTGGCTAAACTTATTTCTTCCTCTCCTTTTGCCTGCTGACTGTCAGCAGTGGAAACTTTTAACTGACGTACTACCCTTTTGCCCCCAGTTTATCTAAAGACATGTCTAGTGATATTACAGATGACAAGAAGTATCTTTTTTTTTTTCCTCATTTGCCTAGTCTTGTGTTAACCTGAGATGTATGACGTCATCTGTTCATACAGTGAATAGTTTCCTTTCACTTCAAATCAAAGCTTCTCTTTGAACTGATGTCTTCTCAGAAGACATAATTTTTTTTTATGTACATGTAATATGGAAATATTTTGAGTATTCATTTATAGAAAGACATTCATATTATAATTTTGAAAGAAGAATTAGTTACATCTAACTTTCAGAAGTCATGTTAGTCAATACGTGAGTGAGTGTTCTTCCTTCTGCTGCTATTATTGAGTGGACATTTCCACCTTATATCTTGATTTATTGTCTGCTTTTCACATTAATAAATTAATACATTTAAGATTATTATTCCTAATTATACAGATCAGAGATCAACCAGTCGTTGGCCAACTAATTCCTGACAGCTACCTGGAGTTAGAGAAGAGAATTCTGCTGGAACGGGAAAATGTCCCAACTGAATTTCCCGTGATTGATCAGAAACATTTACTGGAACTGGTACAAGAAAGCCAGTTACAGTTGGATGAAAATGAACTCCCTCACGCAATTCACTTTCTGAATGAATCAGGTAAAATATTACCTTCAAATGTATGTTTGTTAGCACTTTGTGGTAAATCCGCAGCAGACAGACTTGTACATGTTTTTAAACGCCACAAAGTGTTGAGCTGAAATGCTTACACTTGGTAACGTTAGTTTGATAATCCAGCTTATTATGTCGTAAAGGAATTCCATGATACAGAGGGTCACTACTGTAACAATTTATATCTCTGACCCCTCCTTGAAAACATCATACCTGCTGTTTCTGAAGAAAGATGCAATTGTTGTAGTAACTTGAATAGTATAGCAAGTCAGGTTACAAATCTAACAAACCACCTGAAAATAAAGGTAAAGCTGAACAAACAATGATTGCATTCTACTTTCTCGAGATATTGACATAAATTCAATAGCTGTATTTATTATTCAAATTGCTTATGTCAAGTCACAAAACAAAAACAGTCCAGAGTGGGGTGTTTACTTTTAGTGGAGCTTGACAAATGTATTGCTAATTAAAATATTCTTTGCACAGGTGTACTCCTCCATTTTCAAGACCCAGCGCTACAGCTAAGAGATCTGTATTTTGTAGATCCTAAGTGGCTATGTAAAATCATGGCACAGGTGAGACTCTGATTATTTTTTGTTTACACATTCATGGAACTTTTTCCCCTGCCTGAAACCACTGTAACTTACCAGTGATTCTTCTTCACCATTTCTTTACTCTTTCATGATCTAGAATTTTCTCAGGTCCCAGATTGGTTTACCTGGCTCTTTCTGTTCCCTTTGCTTTCCAGACAGCTCTCTGTCTCAGTGGTTTTATGTTCTTAAGCTGCACCAGACACAAGAATACATACAGAATAGAAAAACTCCACGGATGCAAAGTAATTCTGCAATATGTTGCAATAGGTTGAGGTGAAAGCTGGAACTCTGGGTTACAGTAGTAAGAGTGGGGGAAGAAGGGTCGTTGTATGTTTGGTATTGATGGCAGAGGAGAGCAAGTGAGATGGTTTCACATGTTGGGACAAAAGTATGGCAGACTGACTGCTCAAGTGAAACCATGGTTGGAGTGTTGATCTAGAAACACTCTCAAAATATTTTGTATAGATCCAGATTTCCAAACTTCTGAAACTTTACCTTTCATTCAGTGCAGGAAATGGGGTGGCAAAAATGTAAGTTTTTTGAGCTGTTAAAGCTGGTGGAATTAAGAGTTTAAAAAGACCTAGAAGATCACAACACACAGTCAAAGCTACTGAAGAATAACGCACAGTGGCTTCAAATTTTTTCACTGCTGTCTTCTTGCTGGCTAGCATTATGGAAATGTTTGGTTTCACTGTGAAATGGAGTTCATTTTTTCCACCTAAATTTCCACCTAAATAATAGGATACCAAATATTCCAGGGAACAAAGTTTGTCAGAAAAATGTGATCTAATGATGACTATATGCCTGAAATTGTTGTGGGTTTTTTTGAAAGATTCTGACAGTGAAAGTGGAAGGCTTTTCTAAATATCCTAAGGGAATTGTAAAGCGTTCAGATGTGGAAAAATTCCTTTTAAAGAAGAGAAAGTTTCCTAAGATCTACATGTCACAATACTTTAAGCTTCTGGAAAAGTTTCAGATTGCTTTGCCATTAGGAGAGGATCAACTTCTAATCCCAAGCAGGTAAGCGAAGAGCTAAACCCACAAATGACAGCCAAAGAGATTGATCAAAATAAAAACCTCCGCATCAGGCTAACTATTTTAACTGATCATCAAAGCAATTTGATATATGAAAGCATGATATATACTTATTACACTACGTTTTAGTAAATGCTTTCAGACATGTTAAGCTGAACTTGTAGCAGATAAAACTTATATTAGCGTGGTAGGTAAATGGAATCTATAAATGATAAAAAGCTTCATGAGGATAATATTTCTTTTACACTTACCATGCTTTGAGACTACAGCAGGAAAATTATAATTTGGCTTTACATTACAGTGTGCCAGCATTACAGATATTTATGGCAATATAAAATATAACCATGAATTTCTGTAGCCTGTTTGCTTGGAGTGAAAATCATAGTCAGGTTACTCAGAGGCGATATCTCCTCCAAACAGTCTAGCTATTAAATGTGGTCACAAAAAAAGTGTTACGAATTTGGATGCAATCTTTTTGTTTTATCTGAAGCAAATAGCACAGTTCCTTTGCCTGAGTTACAGATTTCCCTGATGTGTTTAATAATGTTTATGTTGCTTAATGGAGAGTGTGTTGCATGGTTGCATTGATTAGAGTTTCTTCAAAGTTAGTGAAGTTCTGTTGGGTTTAAATTACAGCAGAACTTCACTCTAGCACAAGCATACAGAATAAGCAAATACACTATCTGTCTGCTCCTTGATCATTTTAATCATTCATTCATCAATAAATAATATATTTTACATAATAAATAATGTATTTCATCAGTCAGTTTGGAATAAAGTACACTATTAAATACTGCCTAATATTTTTATTCTTTCAGTTTGTCTGATCACAGGCCTGTTATAGAGCTTCCCCACTGTGAGAATTCAGAAATTATCATCAGGCTTTATGAGATGCCGTACTTTCCTATGGGATTTTGGTCCAGGCTGATCAACAGGTTGCTTGAAATATCACCTTACATGCTATCAGGAAGAGGTACATACCTTTTATCTTCAAAAGCAAGAGTGAGCATGTTTGCTTTGAATGCCAATACCTGCATGTTAAAGCTCTAATACCCAAAGTTGTTTTGCTGGCCACTTCACAAATATGAGAAAAAGAACAGTGGTCATTTCTGTAACTTAGAAATATCCAGGAACAGATAGTGCCTGATCTTTACAGTGGCGTGCAAAAGAAATTGAAGGTTGTAAGCAACCTATTTCTCTCCTTCACATTCTTTCAAATAGGAAAGAATAGATCTTCCACAGAAAACCAAACTGCTTTTCTTCAGGTTTGTTTGTTCTTCCTTTATGAAAGTCTAAGAACTTTGCTTTTATCAGAAGGGGGAAGGGGAGGGAGGAGGTGTCTTTAATTTTTTTCTAATAGTTCTCCTGTCAAAGCACAGAATTATCTGTGATCTTTGCCATTTCATTCATCTGTGGTTTTTTTTAACGTGTAATTTATGAATACTAGTGACAAGTAAAGTATGAAAAATATGCATTGCTAATGCTCTACAAATATGGTTTATAACTGCCTGCTCTCCTGGCATTCAATTCCCTCCCAAGCACAGAATTCCAGTCACATCTTGCTATTTCATGAGTGTGTGATAGAGGAAAAATTTAAATAATTTACTTTTATTTCATATGTTACATAAGATATTCTGAAAGTACCTAAGTGTTTCTGTAATCCCTGCATGCATCTCCTGCTATGTGACATACCATCTGATTAAATATTGAGTATGTGGATGTGCCTTACAGAGCCATATACCAATTGATGTATTATTCAGCTTTTGTGGGGTTATTCTGTCTGCAGTGATGTAGCCTTTATTTTATTTGTTATTTGGGTAGGCATAAACCTACAATTATAATTAACTATGTAAATTACCATGAATTATTCCAAATATTTTAAAATATGACCTTCATATTGGCGATCAGATTTTTAATCTAATTTTGTATTTTCTAGAGCGAGCTCTTCGTCCTAACAGAATGTATTGGAGACAAGGCATCTACTTGAATTGGTCTCCTGAAGCTTATTGTCTAGTGGAATCAGCAGCATTTGACAACAACCCAGACAGCTTCTTGAAAATTACAGCACCTTCTTGCAGAAAAGGTTAATTATTCCTGAGCCTGGTTTTTGCTTCAGTTTGATTACAGCTTGGTATTTTGGTTTGTTGTGCTTTTGCCTTTGGAATGTAGAGTTTAGCTTTGTAATTACAAGTATGGCAGATTAAAGCTGTAATTTCCCTCTTTCTGTTTCTTAAAGGGTGCATCCTTTTGGGGCAAGTTGTGGATCACATAGATTCTCTTATGGAAGAATGGTTTCCAGGTTTGCTGGATATAGATGTATGTGGTGAAGGGGAAACACTGTTGAAGAAATGGGCTCTGTACAGCTTTCAGGATGGTGAAGAACACCAAAAAATACTACTTGATGACTTACTTAAAAAAGCTGAAGAAGGTATATATGCCATTTGAGGTGTATAGAGGTCCATATGTATGTAGATAAATATTACATGACATCCCCTTTATGGCATTTGGGTACTTCACATTATTTAAAAGTACTTCATTTCTGTAAGAAATAATTACAATATAAGTCAAAAACAATTTGTTCTTTTTTTTTTAATGCAAGAGCCATCTGTGTAAGTGTAGAATATGGGGCAGTTTGCAGCTTCTCTATATAGTCATGTATAAATTGCAATAATGAAAAGAATCATTTACTGATGATACTGATAATGCAACTTCATACATGGAATTGAATCCAGCACATAGTAAAACTGATACTAGATCTTTTGGCTGGACCACGTACAGCAGTAATTTAAAAGGTAATTTTCAGGATTACATTCTACATACTAACAGAATTCTTTCTTTTTATAGACAGAATGATAATATCTTGGTTAGTTTGGTGTTGTATGACAGCAGTTGCTCTCAGATTTGATTGGTACATATACAGAATCTTGGAAATACTTAAACATGTAAGATACATTAAGTTGAATGGCAAACTTAATTATTATGCTGTTCCATATATATGTACGTGTATGCTTGTGTATGTGCATACATATATATATACACATATATGAATTTAGTTTTAGGTATGTTGATCATATGCACTCACAGAGATCCGTGTACCTTTCAGTGCCTTTTGAATGATGACTACCCTTGTGAGTTTTGTAATTACTTCATTTGTTTTTCTCAGGTGACCTTTTGGTAAATCCAGATCAACCAAGACATACCATTCCAATAGCTCAGATTGCTCCTGATCTGATACTGGCTGATTTGCCTAGAGATATAATGTTGAACAATGATGACCTGGAATTTGATGAAGCTCCTGAATTTCTCTTGGGTAGGCATTATTTTATAGGGTTTTTTACAGACCTTATGAAAACAAATCTATGGAAGTCAGTTCTGCAACATATGGAAAACATTTTAGAGATTTCTTTTCTGTGGCAATGTATTTTTTAAGGTATTCTGAATTTCAGGTTATTGAGTTTTCCATTTTGCATTAACGTGTATGCTAGGGCACTTTTTAATGTGTTTAGATTACTGATCAGGAAGCTTAACACAGTAGATGATCCACGCATTTTAAAATTGTATACTTTCAGCTATTTTTTTGAGAAATGGTGATATCCCTTAGTTTTTAATACTCTTCTCAATTTTATCGTTGAAAAGGTGATGGTGGGTTTGGATCTGTGTACCGTGCATCCTATGGTGGAGAAGAGGTTGCTGTAAAGATTTTCAATAAACATACTTCCCTCAGGCTCCTAAGACAAGTAAGAAATACTGCCTTTTTTTCTGTTAGTGCTGCTCTTGGAATACCAACCCTAGTGAAGAGCTTAAAATGCTTAACTAAATTGTAAGACTTCACTCCGAAAAATTTCTGAGTTTACTTCAGAGTTACAGAGATTATGCTATTTGCATTATTTCATCTGATTTTACAATTTACAGGAGCTTGCAGTGCTTTGTCACCTCCATCACCCCAGTTTAGTGTCTCTGCTGGCTGCTGCAATCCGTCCCCGTATGCTGGTGATGGAATTAGCCCTTAAAGGATCTCTTGATCGTTTGCTTCAACAAGACAATGCAAGTTTAACTAGAACACTTCAGCACAGAATAGCTCTACATGTGGCTGATGGCTTAAGGCAAGTGTGACTTCTACATTGCTGTAAAAACAGGGTACAGCTGCAAGTAGGATCTACTGCAAATGAAAAGCTTCTATTTTCTTATATCTCAAGCAGAACATTCCCTGGGTCAGACAAATGCTCCTATTCTAATGATTGATTAGCTGATATATGACACAAACTTTTGCTACCTGTTTTTTTTCTGCTGATAAGTGGTGCTCATATAAATAGAAAAATAGCAAGAGCTCTGGGTGGAATTTCTATGTGATTGTTGATTTCTTATTAAAATGTCAAAGCAATTAATTTAGTGCATTTTTAAAGTTCTGGAAGTCCATGAACGTCCTCAGGACAAAACCTGCAAAGGGACCAGTGAAGCTTAAACTTCTAAGATTCAGATTTCAAAGTGCCAGTGACAACTTCAGATAAGACTTGGTACTGCAATGTTTATGTATCAGTAAACAGCATTTCAGAACAATTCTGAAGTCAATATCCAATAAGGCAGTATCGTGTTGGTGATGTTTGACATTTTGAGAGCACAATTCACTGTTGTGGGAATAATGCATTCAGTATGTGTGTATAGATGCGTCCCTGAATTATGAATGCTTTCAATAAATAGTTTTTTGATTAACAGGTACCTGCATTCAGCAATGATCATCTACCGTGATTTAAAGCCTCACAATGTGTTGCTCTTTACCCTATATCCCAATTCAGCTGTTATTGCAAAAATAGCTGACTATGGCATTGCCCAGTATTGTTGCCGAATGGGAATAAAAACCTCTGAAGGCACACCAGGTACAGAAAAATGCTTTGTTTTACAGAGCGTTATGCCAAAAAATAGCCAATATGGTTTTTTATGTAGTTTGTAAGAAGTAACTTAAATCTATATTCTAGTCAAAATCACAAAATACAGTCCTAGTCATATTACAAGTTGTGATGCCAGATTTATACCTCTTGGCCTTTCTTCCTATTCATGTCTTAACCCCTTTTAGAAGAACCAGGGAGTATACTAAAGGTTTGAAACAAGAACAAATTAAATCGCATACATTCATTGTAATATTTTTGCTGTCCTGTTTTAGTACAGTTATTGTGATAGTGAAATTATAGTGATAAAATTATTTGTCATTTTAATTTTCAGTAATGCATAGGTAGGTATTAATTTCTTTTAAGGGCAATAAATACCTGCAGTGTTCCCTGACTTTAGAGAGAACATATTAGCATCCATTTTAAAGCACTGAACAATTTAACAACTTCAAAAAGTGCCTTTAGCTCTTGGAAATCGTGCATGAGGGCGTGACTTCAAGTGTTAAATGTTAGACCTTCAGTAAAGACTGCAGACTTGCCCTTCATTTTCAGTATTCATTGATAAATTAATTATTTTACATGTAATGGTGCAGGAGCACTGTAACTGATGTACTGTCTTCTTTCTTTATACTGATGGCTGATATTTTTTGAGATCTGCCACGTGCAAACTATCGCCAGCCCAGAAATAGCGTGCCATTTTTGGTTTACTTCCTGTGACACTTTCATCAATAAGTGTTTGCTCTTAAAACGATAAAGATGGCTTCATCTTGGTATGAATAACTATTAACGAATGATTTATTTTTGCAGGATTTCGAGCACCAGAGGTTGCCAGAGGAAATGTTATTTACAATCAGCAAGCTGATGTTTATTCGTTTGGCTTGCTGCTTTACGACATTTTAACAGGAGGAGGTAGAATAGTGGAAGGCTTGAAGTTTCCAAATGAATTTGATGAATTAGCAATACAAGGAAAGTTACCAGGTATGACTTGTTCCTTCAAGTTTTAACATTAAAATGGACCAGTTGTCCTGCCTCCTCCAAAAATAACACCTCTCATGTTTTACTGTATCTGACGTTTGACATTGATCAGAGAAGACGACTAAGTAACAGCAATTTTTAGAAGCTTCTCTGAATTTCATACAGTCTTGAAAATAGGTGTCTATTCAACATCACATTGATTATAACTTCATTGCAATTTCAAGGGATCTATCTGGCTCCCTTTAAAAAGAAATAAAGGTTTTGTATACTTGGGACTTTATCCAGATCTAGCTAAAATGGGTGTTTCTGAAGTGCCTTCTAGTACCATGTCTGGACTTGACCCTTACACGTTACTGTGATAATGCATATCATGCACTGAGTTAAACACAATTCCACTTCTGTTCTTTGATCCTGATACATTATGTTAAAATACCCATTATTGTGAAACTGCACATCTTAGAATCTTTCCAAAACCCCTTGAAATATTAAAAAAAGAAAGTGCTACTACCTTAGAAGAGCCTCCGCCCCTAAAGGTTTTTAATAGGAATTCCCTTTTACCTTGTCAAGAGTGTCAAGTCCCTGCTCAGCTACATGACATTCTTCGTGCTCCATCTGCATTACAACATGTAGTTGTTGGCTCCTGGAAGGAAAATTAAACAGACTATCAGGCTGGACGGGATGTAGTCAGCTGGACAATGTGACTCAGTATTTGGCAACTTCTGTGTGAAGAGCTGTTGAGTTTTTATGGTACCACAAGCTTAACATGGCGTTCTTATTTATTGCCCTGCAATAGTGGGTATGCTCATGAAGCATTCTTTAAGACTGAAGAGTTACTCCATGCAGGAAAGGGAAGCAACCATACCACTTAATCTGGCATGGCTTCTCCATTAAGAGAAACAAGAGAGTTTATAACTTTTTCTGCTCCTCAAGGAGAACAGTCCATTTCATAGCTCAGACAGTTTAAACCCCATCCCTGAAAAGGCCATCCCATGAACTGAAGACTAAGTACCTCTTGAGTGCAACTGTCCATTGGGCTGTTTTCTGTATTATGAGCCCTATGAAATAGTCAGAAGTATTAGTTTCTGGAGATAGGACAGTTCCATTTGTGCACATGCACATCATTTGTGTATTTCCACCAAAAAAGGGGCTAGCTGTGTTCACAAGTAAACAGCATACCTACCATTTGCTGAACAGATTGTGTTCATTTGCAGGTATTTATCATTAATGTTACCTCTGGCTAATGTAGGATTGGAATAACTGCTGTGGGTTATGAGGAGTTAAAAGGAAAAGCAACACAGGTACCATTATTCAGGAGTGATTTTTTTCTTCGAGAGGTCAGCACCTATAGTCATAAGATACATATTTAAAGCACTGAGTGGAAATTTAAACTTCCATATCTGGTAAACACTGTATGATACATTTTATTGGAAGTTCATCTGTATTCCATATACTGTCCAAATACAGAAGAATAAATGGAAAAAAATGTTCACAGGGATTGAAAAGACTATAGACTGAAATGACATGCCCTTGAATGGTCAGCATTAATCAAAACACAGCTCAGACATATATGATTCAGTCCCAGGTATAGAGACATTAAAGAAAAAGTTAAAGCAAAATCCATTTGCTTTAACTGCTTTTAAAGAAAAGAACTCCAGCTCTAGCACTTCATGTTCTAGCAACTAATGGCAGATGAGCAATTCCAAGCTGTTCATGCTGATATTTTACCTAAGAGAGTAATATTTCTTAGAGCAGCTCTGTAAGAAGTTAGACAAATTCCTTAAATAAGAAGAAAGTTATTCAGAAGTCTCATTTCTGAACTATAGTAAAGGCTGGTTAAGAAGTTATCTAATTTTATATTTTAGATCCTGTCAAAGAATACGGGTGTGCTCCCTGGCCTAAAGTTGAAAATTTAATTAAAAAGTGTTTGAAGGAAAACCCTCAGGAACGACCAACATCTTCCCAGGTATTACTTAGTGTGTTTATTTGTGGTGTTGTGATGGATAATCCCACAAAGTTGTTGGGCTTTTTCTGCAAAGGAGTGGGACTTCGAAGTTATTGAGAGGCACAGGGTTTTTCTGTTGTTCTTTCTGGAACTGAAACAGCCATGAAATACTGCCTGTTCTTGCCATCCAAGACAAACTGTTCCATTCAAATCTACCAACCATTTATTCTTAGTGTGCTGTTTTCCCCTGTGTTGCTGTGTAGTGATTATAGCGAAACAGGCTTCAGGTTACTTCACGGTCTTTACTAAAGCTATGCCAAAAGGACTGTTGTATAGTATCACTGTGGTTAACCTTCACTGTTCCGTGCATGTGAGAGGAGGAACAGCGGTGTGAATCTGAAACCTGCTGTCTGTTATCACATCAGATTGCTCTTTGAAATGGGTGAAATTTTCAAACATACCTTAACCCCATTGACTTCCTGAAATTTTAACAGAAAAATAGGAGTCAGCATGAAGTTGCTCAGTGCACAAAGTTTGCTTATTAATAGTGGTAATACAAGTAAGAAGACCTGCTGAGATACCATGTCCATATTCCATAAAACATTGTTTATCCATCGCTTGTTTTTTATCGCTGTACAAGCCATTGTTATTACCATGTGCGAATTGTGGCTTTCTTCGTAGGTTTATGAGATCCTGAATTCCGCAGAGCTTATCTGTTTGATGAGGTACATTTCAATACCCAGCACATCGACAGCAGAGTGCATGGTAGCTGCCAATCAAAGCTGCAAGAAGGCAGGAGTCTGGATAGGCAATGGCAATACAGAAAAAGCACAACTTTCATTTGTTAACCTAAATACAGATGGACATACTTGTGAGGTATGTGGGAAAGTTGCCATTTATTCTTATTTTTTAGAAAATCTGCACCCAAATGTATTTCGGAAGAATTAATTGCATTTTAACAGCAGGTTATTACTTCTGGAAAGCTAAGCTTTGAGAGAACAAAGATTGCTTATAAATGAGTCATCGCTGTTATCCATGAAATCAAGGAGAAAAGCAGTTGCTTTTTCCTCTCTTCTTGCCATCCAGCCTGGACTCTCTCATGATACTGTCTTTCCACTACTGGGTTCCTTTCTTCCACTCAGGTGGAAGCTATTTCTACCACAGGGGCTAGAATAAGGAATAATAATTCTACAGCCCTTGTTATGTCTACCTCCCCTAACAATCCAGCTAGTCTCTTACTGATTCCTCGCTTCCCATGGATGCCACGTCCTTGTACCACTTTGGGTGTATCCCTCCAGCTCTATTCATTTGATACTTGCACATCCCAGTCCTGTGCCATCAGAAAAAAGAAAAGGTTTTCCCCAGGCTTAACATGCAGTGAACGTGTGCCAGAACTGGATGTGACTCATCATCAAAGTTAAGTTATATTTCCGTCTGCCATCTGTTGACCATGACATATTTGAATCGGTAGCTTTGGTATAAATTCTATGGCTTGTTTTTCTAAAATGAGAAAAAGAAATATTAGACCAGTACTTTTATTGTTAGCAATTAAACTGAACGTATATTGCAGTGTAGTTCCATTTGCTTAATTCTGTGATGGCTTTGAGACCTTCATTAGAATAGAGAGAACATATTTTTTCCGCATTCAGCTTAGAGGTTTTCCTGTGTTCTGTCTTAGGTGTTCTTTCCAGCACTTTAAAAGATAGATGGTGCAGTTGAAGATGTATTCTGCTAACAGGGAATTCGATTTCTTAATGGGAGGTTACGCCTTGGTTTCTGTCCAGGGTCTGTGAAGTTTGTACTTTATTGTTATTGCCAGTAGTTTACTAGCATTTACCCTTACTGAAATCATAACCAGGGGTTTTTTTCTTTTTTTTTTCTTTTTTTTTTTTTCTTCCTGACTCAGGATATTACAGATAGTAAAATTTTAAGTTTGGCCTTAGTGACCCTTTCTACTGAGAAAGAAAACTGGATTGTAGCAGGAACCCAGTCTGGTTCTCTGTGGGCAGTTAACACAGATGATGAAACAAGAAGGCATCGTCTACAGAAAATGTCAGATTCCATCACTTGTTTATACTGCAATTCTCTTTCAAAGCAAAGGTATAAATGAATTTTAAATATTTTGAGTTACATTTTGAAAATAGGACTAAGCAGATGTTTAGAAAATTGTATCTGTAAACTCATGCGGTTTTGTTCAAACAACTGCTGCTTTTGCCTGTATTTTCACTTAATTTTGCACCCAGTGTATCTGGAGACTACATTCCTGACCACGGGTGGTTGTATTTGCTTTTAGGATTCAGTGAAACTCTTGAAATACTAGAGGCTACTCATTTAAATTTTTCTTAGCTGCTTAAGGCATTTCTAGAATTCATTATTTTATTTTATTTCAGCAAACAGAAGAATTTCTTCTTGGTAGGCACAGCTGATGGCAGCCTGGCAGTTTTTGAAGACAGAGCAGTAAAGGTAGACCTGTTCTTTGCTGTCTGTTCTATGAAATGCTATCAGTAATATGTAAAGCAGCTACCAATAGTAGCTTTATTTCATGCAGCTTATTTTTTAATTGCTTCTCTAAAACTCAAAATTTTCTACTGCTGTCTTAGAGGAACTGCACATGGTTTAAAATATCTGTTTTAACCCATAGAGTTAAGAGCTGGAAATTGTTTCTCGTTACAGGACTCTGAAAGTCCTGGCAAACTGACTAGAGTGTGATATTAATGGTAGTTATGAAGAGTATTCTAACAGTTTTCATCTCCTTTAATTATGCAGTTATAGCTTCTTTTTCTTTTGTTTCACACTAAATTTTGATAGACTAGATATCCTCAAAAAGACAGTATTTGTTTAGGTTTTCTACTCACTGAACAGATAAAGAAATCCTGGGAGCTCTTTGTATCAGCTGGTTCCTGAGGGTTAGCTCCTGACCATAGGCAATTTAGAGGAGTTATAAAGTTGCAATCCATTGTAGAACCAGAATATTGGCCCAGTGTGGGATGTCTCCAAGGGATACATGTGACTTTCCATCTAGTTCTTGAACTGCAGCGGGGGTTGCAGAAAGCATCAATCCCAGCTCTGTCCTGTTCCTGCTCACGCACACGGATATCTGCGGGACATCTATAGTGAGACTACGGTGCTTTTCAGTCTCTAACATTCTGGAAAGATACGATAATGGTTCCAAAAATCTGGCTGTGTAAAGTTATTTCAGCAGGCTGTGTGGCCTTGTTTTAACAGTTTCTCAGTGTCTTTATACTCCTTGTTTCTAACAGAGATTGTATTTTTTTCTTGCAGTGTAAAGGCGCCACACCTTTGAAGATACTAACTATAGGAAATGTTAACACACCATTGATGTGCTTAAATGAATCCTCATACTTACCTGAAAAAAATATAATCTGGGGAGGCTGTGGAACAAAGATTATTGCCTTAACTAGTGATTTCTCTGTTCAAAAAATCATTGAAACAAAGACAAGTCAACTGTAAGCTTTTTTTATAAGAGAGTTTACTTGGCTCTTTTATTGTTTCATTAAAGATTTCTGGCCCTACTTTGATGTAATGTCTTCTTCTAGAGCTCATTTTTTGAGTTCTCTTGTTTCTGTTCTTTTCCTTCCATAATACAGGCAGAATACAATGTGCATTAAAATAAGATCACTGAGTAGTGTTCATTCATTGCTGCTTTTAAACAAGGGATGTGCATATATAAAGATTTATGAAGTCAATATCTATTCAGAAAGTGTATAAATGCAACTGATCGGTTTTTCTCCCCCAATTACATTTGTCCAGGCCCCGTTTACTTTATTTAGAATTATACACACATACTTAGCGTAGTATTTGTCCTTACATGTTTGTCAGTCTGATACATGTGCATATCTTTGCCCTTTATAGTTAAATCATGTATGATCTGACTTCTCATTGTCCGGAAATTAGAGACTGGAGGTTTTGGAGTGTTTGATACAATTCTCACATGGGCAAATCCTGCTCTGCAGTTAAGAGAAGTTTTTCCTGACTAGGGAAAACAGTATTTGGTTTTACACTAGTGGATACCATTATGCTGGGAAATTAACTTGCTTTGGAAGATAACGTGTTAATATAAAGCAAGAAACTAAAAGTTCAGTAAAATGCAGTTCAATGGCAAGATGCAAAATATGTCACAGGAATAATCTGGGTTTTGTGGGGGCAAAAACTCTATACAGTTTTGAAAACAAAGTTGTCACAGCCAGGTATCATTAGGGAAAGCAGCAGTGTTACTGAGTGTCTGCTACCAGGGGCTCGTGATTTTGAGCAGTTCTTCACGATGAAGAGTCAGTGAAATAAGCTAACTGTTAATTTACAGGACCAATAATATTTTGATACATGCAGGCACAGATCTGGCATGAGACACAAATTCATATGTGGAGGAAAACAGTCAAAAAGCCTGTCAGCTGAAGCGAAACGAGCAGAGCAGGGTGAGCTAAATGTCACTGCTGCTTTTTAGGTTTAGTCATCTTTGTGTTGAGTGACCCTTTATGGTCTAGTGGGCCCTGTGAGAATTATTGAATGTCTCCAAACATTGAAAGAATGTCAGGAGAAAGGTGGAGTTTGCCTTGCTATGATGGGAGCATATGTCATTTGAGAAGATAGATGGGAAAGATTTATTAATAGATTTGGGGCATTAATGTGCCTCCAAGGATATCATCATCATAACTCCATTACTGTGAGAAGTTATGTCAAACTATAGGAATATTACAGCAAACCCATCCAGCTGTATCCCAGCTCAGTTCGGTTTTAAGGCTGCATGAGTCTGTAAGAGTCAGAGGGAAGCAAACCCCTCTCATAATAGTCAGGTTTTTCTACTACGTCTTTTCTGTGCATCTAACTGGAGTTCTTCTCTCTTCCAGGTTCTGTCATAACGCTTACAGTGATGCAAACATTATTTCAATAGCAATAGACAAATCCATCTACTTGGCCAAGAAAAACAGCCATTTTGTGGAAATCTGGGACAAGAAGGCAGAAAAACTTTCTGAGCTAATTGACTGTGCACATTTTCTGAAGTAAGTGTTTTATGTCAGATTGACGGCATGATGCATAGAAAGCTGAGTATCAGATTGCCTTCCCTAGCACAGTATCTTAACCTGCTGGAGGTAAGGAACTCTTTGGCCAAATGTGGAATTCCTTTCCCGTCTTTTGGCCTAGAACTTCAGAAGATCCCGTATAGAATCTCAGTGATTATATTTCACAATTTTTCTGTGATGTTGAGAAGATTCATTTAAATCTGCTCAAGTAAAAAAGAGAGTTTTTAGCTGTCCTTCAGGTCCTAATGCTTTTGAATCCAGTTATTTCCTGCATCCCTGGAGTAAGAATGTCTTCTCTCACTGTAAGGGGTGAAAAATAAGTTGACCTTGTAGAGAAACAAGCCTGAATTGGCAGAACTGTTAGCATACAGATAAGCGGCCACATTTGGCAGTGAAACCGCAGGTGTGTGGTAATTAGCAACTGGTTTGCTACACGTAGACAAATTCCCAGGTGCTCTGCTGCATGTAGGCACATTCCAGAGCAGAACTTGGGTAGGTAAGTGATTGTATAGAACCAGCATTTATGTACGCAATAAATGTTGTCACTTCTTCACTGACTTGGGGTCCGTGCCTTCACATGCCACACCTTGCCAGTGCACAGATTCAGTAGGAGATGGGAATTTTATTAATAGTGATGGCAACTTTCATTTGCGTTTAAATTGGTCCTCTTCCTTAACGTGCCACATCCGTTTCATTTTCATGGTGAGGTTAGGAGCAGCTCCAGGCGTGCCCCTCCCGCTTCGCAGTGACATCATCCTCCTGCAGGCTGGGAGAGAACAGAGAAGTATACCTGCCTCCCAAATAAAGCAGACCAGCTGGCTCTTAGAAGTCTTAGAAGTAGTTTTAGAAGTAGGCTCACAAGTAGTTTTCATCCCCGTTTGTTTCAAGTCAATCAACTGATTAGCATGAGATTCTTGTGGCTTGTCTTGTTGAATGATTGTTTAGAAGGCTGGTATTGAGAGACTCGTTTTAGCAGTTGTGGAAAAGTGTACCGCCAGATTTTAATGCAAATTCTCTCCAAACTTGTAGGGACAAAATGGAAAAATTAAACAAGGAATCAAAACATAAACTGGCTTATTCTGGAAGAGTGAAGACAATTTGCCTGCAGAAAAATACCGCACTGTGGATCGGGACAGGAGGAGGACATATCTTGTTGCTTGATTTATCAACACGTTGCCCTGTACGAGTTATAGACAACTTCTGTGATTCTGTTAGAGTCATGATAACAGCTCAGCTAGGTAAGTAAAATCATCGTATGATGAGTGCTTTGAAATCAGTGCAAAGTTTAGGATTGCTGTGTCCTGTCTGACACGGCGTTCCAGGAACAGATACGCATTTTCCATGTTTTGTTCCTTCATTCTGTTCCACTACTGTCATCTTCAGCCGGTGTCAGACGCTGGTGTTAGCTGAACGCCAGCAGGCTGTCATACCTGCGCCCACATAAAACAGCAGCTCTTCCCTGGCTCGTCACTGACCAGCACGTGAACACCCCCCACCTCCACCGGGTCCTTGTGCCGTGCTTCAGCACAGCTCTCACCATCTTCTGTCCAGCCGTCTTCAGCATGACCTGGGTCTGCCTGCGTTATTTCTGTCTGAAGTTTTACATTTCTGGCTTTTCTGTTTGCGGAGCTTGTTAGGTTTTCATAATTTTTCCTTAATTGCTTATTGCCTAGTTTGCTTTTCCCATCCTTATTCAGGAATAGTTTTAGGTTTGGGTCACAGGCAGACCACAGCCGAGCTGGGAGAGCGCTGCAGACCTGGGCTCAGTGCGCAGACTTGTACATAAGTGCTGTTTCTGTCACCAGGGCCAGCTGTTTCGAGCTGCTGTAGGCAGACAGTAGTTGTGGGGGTTTGGTGGTAATTACAGCCAGAGGAGCATAGTTGAGCATGGGGCACTTCTTGACTGTTGTCACTTCTTTCACCTGTGCCTTTCCTGCACCTCTAGAGCCCAAAAGTAATAAAGGCCATAGCAGCTCAAAAGTTCATTGTACTGCAGTGGTGGTAAGCTCAAAACACACGTTCATTCAAAAAGTAAACTCTGGCACAACACGTGGATTCCCATCACCTTCCACTGTGTTCAGAAAAAAACTCTGGGGTTCCCTTGTCAGTGTGATTTGAAGTGTCTTTGCTGTCAAAAAAAGAAGCTGCCATTGAAGAGACGAAGAAAGAAGAGGCACGATGTAACCCTCCTAGCAAACTTTACAGTTGCCGGCTGCAGATGCTTTCTTATTACCATCACAAACTTAATTTGGGGGCTGTTTTTTCCTTTCTAGCACCAGGGGTATCCGTAGGCTACAGTTAGCTCATAGTGCTTGACAGTGTTGTGCGAGTCAAAGAACCTTCGTCTTCCCCTGACTTGCCTCTGCCTGAGACAGCGAGTTTGTAGAGTCTGTTCAGTCCTCAGCTGTTAGAGTGCCGGCTATAGAGTCCAGATTCGCTAGCACAGCATTTTCAGTCTTACTTGTCCTGATCGCTGATATTAGTACTATAAAGGGACATTTTATTTTTAGCATTTTGAAAAGAATAGTTACTATGAAAACAAAATTTCTGCTTCACTCAACTTTCCCTATCGATGACAGTAATATTATATAGAATAATACAGTGTGATTAAAAAAGCCTTGAGTCTCACATTTTTTGTGCCTAGTCACCTCAACATTTTTAATCAAATTTTTATGTATAGAGAAGTTAATACTTCAAGAGGAAGAGTTTAGCTGCATTTACACAAATCTCAAGAATGGAAAGTAAGATTGATATATTCTTCTTTTGATCATCTTTTCCCAGCAATTATTTATAAGGGTTGGGTTTTTTCCTAAATTCCAGGACATTGTTTCTACTGGGATTTTCACAGTATCAGTAAAAATGGCACTGAGGCTGCTGAGCAATTCTTCAATAGTAAGTCATTGCTCACATGAAATGAGAGAATAGCGGGAAATATTGTTGGATCAAATAGTTTTATTTAAGATTAAAATATATAATGTCAGTCAGATGTAAATATTTCAGGGAAAAGAGATTGCTAGACATTGAGACATCAGTTTTATCTGTAGTTCATATATGAATATGGAAATACAATGTCTTTTTCTAATTCTCTCACTTAACACATTGACTTTTAATAGACATGAGACTTTACAGTAGAGAATGATTTATATGTAAATCATTTTGCAAGTGGAAATTTAGACGTATATCGTAAGAAAGGGCCCTAGTCTGAATAAGAAACATTATACTTAAGTTCCAGTCACTTTTGTAAGGAGCATGAATAGGACTGGTTGCAGAAAAATAATGAAAATGATGGAAAATCTGAATATGGAAGAAGTGGTGTATGGTTCCCACCAGCCCTCATCCGCCATAAGTGGATTTACAGAAGTATCAAAGGAGAATGTAGTGCAAATCTCCACAGGGCAGGAAAAATCCCTCTCTACCTTGCAGCAGTTCTGGGGGACCCGCTAGAAACGTTTGCTGATTCAGAAGGGACGTGCTGTGGGGGACAGACCGCGGTGTGGTCACACAGTGCTTCCGAGACTGGGGCTTTCCCAGTAAGCCATACTCCAGTCTGTCCACAGCCCGGAAACTGACCCCCTCCTCATCTGTTCCCTGGGGGAGCGTGTAGGACTTCATACGTGAAGAGGTGTGTGGAGGCGTGGGGCGCAGTGCTGCAGTGGGGTGTCCGCAGGCGGAGGGCTTCCCTTCCCCAGCCCTCGGTGGCCCAGGGGTGCAGGCTGGCTCCTGCACTCCTCTGCTGTCGCCGCCCTCCTCGTGCTGCCCGTAGGATGGGGAGCACGTGTAGCAGCTTCCATATACCTTGCAATTCATTTATAAACGGGTCCTGTTGGGAATCAGCAGGAAGTTGGTACTGAAACGCCGGCACATTCAACTTACCCTCCGTGATCCAGCCCCTCCCGTCTCCCTGGTCTGACCTTTGTGTTACTCAGTAGGCAACTTCTGTGACCCATCCCCTATTCCTACTTCCCTGCTAACTCTCTTTTCCCACCTACGTGCCATCGTTAGCTCGGAACGCTTTTAGGTAGTTTGTATCATATTTGAATGTTTTGTTTTCTTTGTAACCAAGCTGATGGCTGGCACACACTGTTTCTGCTCTGCGCTGGGACTTCGTTTGCAGCCTGTCCCTTCCCTGTGACATCTGTTTCCTGTGACTCTGCTGCCTCTGCTTGTGGTATATAATAGGGTGCTTTGTTCTTAGGCTTGTTCGATGGGCCGGCCAGCTGAGCCACTGCTTGTGCCTTTGAACCCTGATAAACCCCTACATTAAATAGAGACATGAACTATATTGTTTTCGTGTCAGGGTTTTTCACGGTTAGTGATTTTGAATAAAGAGGCAGGTTGACTGACCTCTGCTTTCTGTGCTTTTAGTGGCATGATGTCATCTACTCTTGCTGTCCTTTAATTTTAATGGGAACTTTGTAATTTAAACTTGACGTTTTATTTCTTTGGAAAAGGGAGTCTCAAGAACGTGGTCCTGGTTTTGGGATATTGCTATAAAAGTGACACTGAAGACAACAAATATCACAAAGGTACCTGAACTGTGTTTTATTAATTTGTATTAGTGGAGTAGGCACTGTTATGTTTGCCTGCCCACTGAGAGTAGAGAGTTGATGGTCACCGTTTGATATAGTTTTATTGAGACATCATTATTAGTTTGTGTCATCTTTTGCATTTCTGGGCTCCATACAAGCTAACAGTAACTTCCCAAAATGGATCCAAGGAAGCCACTGTTTGAAGTATATAATCTGCTGGAAATCCGTATTTGCAAAGTAAATGTCATTGTTTAATTGGAGAATGTATCAAGTGGGCTTCCAGAAGGGTCTGTGCTAGGTCAGGAATCCTCAGTGCTTTCACGAATGACGTGGATGAGGGAATCGTGAATGTGATTTTTCAATTTGCAGACAATTCTCAGCTAAGACAAAGCCACAAGCACGCTGGCAGGCAGGATCAGAATTCAAAATGACCTTGACAAATAGATCAAATGGTCTGGAAGGAAGTAGGATACAATTCAGTAAGGACAAATGCAAGACCTTTAACTTAATTAGGTAGGGATAATTCATTGTACCAACACGAGGGAACGATCAGCTTAAACAGCGGTGCTGCAGAAAAAGGGTTATAATTGATTGCAGGCTGGACATGAGGCAGCCGTGTCACGTTGCTGCAGAAAAGGCAAACACCATTCTCACACCAATCAAGAAGTGGTGTCTGTAATACTTGAGCTAATTCTTACACTCTGCTGAGTGCTGATATGGCCGCTGCTGGAGGAGCGTATCCATTTGGGACGTTGCTGAATGATTTGGACTATCAGGAGTAGGCCAGAGGAGGGAAATGCAATCTGTGAGGGAATGTTGCAGGAAATTAAGTTGGTTAATATAAATAAAACTTAGGGAGAACATGATAATAGGCTTCAAATATGTAAATAAAGAGCAAGGGTATAAACACTTCTACATAGTCCCTGCGGGCAGGATAAGGGCTGACCAGTTTCTATCACAGCAAGGGATATTTAGGTCAGACAGCAGAAGCTTCCTGACAATCAGGATGGTGAAGTGCTGGAATGGGAAGGCAGAAAATCACCACCTTTGCATATTGATAATAACAGTAATAGCTGATGCTCTGGTCAATCCCTTCTTCACCTTTATCTCATCCTAGTTTCAGTGACGCCTAAAAATGTGGCAATGACTGTATATGAAGTTAAGGGTGGCAAGTGTAGATGAGCTGACTGGAGTAAAATAAGAATCAAACTTACGGCAGTGTTTTTTATATTCTGATATTCCCTGATTATGACCCTAAGAACATCTTTTGCCTTTGTAGCCTTTTTATTGTATTTAAGAGTGCCATTAATTACACGCAGAGGAACCGGAGACCCTCAGTAACTTTGGGGCCTTAGTTTGTGAGCCCTTACTCATGCAAGTGTTCTCAGATATCCTTATTCCACTAAAAGCAGCGCAGATTCCTCATGAACGAAGAGGAGTTTGCATGAAAGGAGACTGAAGAAGTCACCTTTTCTCAGTATACTCACTTCCCTATAAAATCAGTTTTCATTTTTAGTTTATAGTGAATGGGTTTTGAGTCTTGTAAGCGTTTACAGTATATCTGCTCAGGGAAATAGATGAAATTTATGTAGGCACTTCAGTACTAGCATCAGCTGCAGCTCAGGTCGGTACCTTATAGCACACAGGCACCAGAAACGGTTTTTCAAGTGGTTTTAAACTGTACACTCTAGGTTTAGGAACTGGATTCCAAATCATTGTGCAGGTGCAAATAGCGTGTAACCCGTAACTGCATTACCTCACATGTAAAGTGTCACATAATTTGTCTTCCAGAGCCTAAGCATCGTGCTTCACTGAGGCAATTTACAAGTAATTAAAAAATAAGCAGATAAGCAAACCCACTTCTAATTATGCAATAATTAATCACCGTTGCAGTTATCAATATTTTTGGTTTTTTTTATTTTCCAGAACTACAGTCCTGCGTGTCAGTGTGGGACATTAACCTGCCCCATGAAGTGCAAAACCTGAAAAAACATATAGAAATGAGGCAGGAATTAGCCGAAAAAATGAAGAGCCTTTCTTTGGACTGAAAAGTCACCCTGCAAGTGTCATCCTCTTTTCTAGTCTTTCATCCTAACATACCGTGCAGTATTTACAACTACTCCTTGCTGGTGTTTTTAACTGAAAACCAGGAAGAAAATTGCCATGAAAGAGGCAGTTGGTATTCATAGGGTACCAAGAAAAAAGAAGGGTAAGTTATTTGTAATATCTGAAGGGACAGAAAACTGCTGAGAATTTCTGAATCTAAAGTGTTACCGTGCATCTGTTGTTTACTTTGTGAAGTTGTGCTCTCAAACAGCCGTGGAACAACTTCAGTGTAATGTTGTTCATCTGGGTTTTGATCTCAGTTAAATTGGGAATGAGCCAGGAGACTATAAAGGGCTTTTATTTACTTCATTATCTCTACTGAGTCGACGTGTAACAAGAAGCAAAATTTAAGCCTCTGTGTTTATCGCAGTTTGCATGTATGAGTTTGCTCTGATGATTCGTGTTTGAGTAATGTCAGAGCTCATGACCCTGAGTCATATGTGAAAGAAAATATTGTATTTTGTATAATAGCAGTGTTTATAGGAACGTATGACTACATTACTCTTTGAAAACAGGCAGAATAATCTTTTTTCTTCCATGAATAATGGACATTTTTTCATTATAATCAGAAAAAAGAAGTTGTGCTACAGTAATAGGAAATCTCAGAATTCAGTTTAAATAGGCCAACAGGCTTCTGCAGGTTGGTGTCCTCTTGCAGTACCGCAGTCTGCCTTGTTCTAGGAGATGCAGTCACATCATTCTGAACAGTACCACACACACCTATCTGTTGTGCAACTCACTTCGAAAAGCCAAGAGAAAACACAAGGTATAAGCTCAGATCTAAATGCTGCTACAAGCACACAACAAGCAGCATGCTGCTGAAGCCAGACGGCTACTACTTAGTCCATCTCACTGGTTTGCTTATCTCAATCTAAAAAACAAAAAAAGGGAACTTTCACTTCAATATTTCTAACATGTGAAGTTTCCATTTAATTTATATTGTTAATTTGGGGGCAAGCACGGGAACCTTGATGAGTGTAAGAATTAGCTTCCCTACGCATACAACTACCAGAATTTACGACCACACATCTTCATGCAAGAGATGCCCTTTGCTGCTTTCTGGCTTTAAGTCCAAGCTGCTTCTTACAGCCTGCACTGACCTGCTGCGAGTGAGTGCCTTATTTCTGTCCATCAGAAAACAGATGCTGTTGTTTGGGGTTTTTTTTTGATACCAAAAGGTTCTATAGGGTGCTCCTGAAGTCTCAAGGAGTGGAGTATCCAGAGCCCTTCCTGAGTCTACAGGGCTGAACGGGGTTGAGCATCCAAAAAGTTCTCAGTTCCATTTTTACAGTTTTGAGGAAAGTATATACTAGGACAACAGTATTTATTGTGTCCAACTGTATCATTGTTCTATTTTCTGCCATTTGTTGAGTGCATACTCAGGATTCCTTTCAGATATACACCCCAGGTTTTTATGTCTTATAATCTGCATACGTAAAAGAATTTGCTATTTATATGGGATTTTATAACTCAGAAAATATATCTTATAATGAATACTTTTTTAAAAAAATAGAATATATGTATTGTGATTATTATTTATAAGTCATTTTGAAATGTAAGCCTTAAACCATTTATTAAAATCCTGCTTTGTTAATAACAGAGTCTACTTTCTGATCACTGAACTTCCAAGGAGGAGCTTTCGTGTGCAGTTTTAGTGGAGCTTAATCCCTTACGGCGGGATGATGCACGATCCCAGTTCTGTGGGTTGTGTTGACACAGCTGCATTCCCGCTTGTTCTCCATCTCATAGTGCACATCTTGAGCCCTTTTCCATTCCCCAGTTTGTCTTCTATTTAGTATTCCTTACAGCCTTTCTCAGAGGTGGGAGGTGACCTGCAGGCAGCACTGTCCTTGCAGTCATTACTCACCTCTTCTGAGGTTCTCTGGAAAAGCATGATCCATAGGCTGAGACTCGGGCCTATGTGTTACGTATTTCAGGGATAGCAAAGAACAAGAGAGACAACAGCAGCCAAACAAAAGACGAGGTCATTACAAACCTGACTGAATGGGCCACTTGTGAATTATCAGTGGTGAAAGGGTAAAATTCTCCAACAGTTGTAACCCACTGACTATTTAGCAATACCGTGCTCACTCGTATGGAACACGGTGATCCAGCTGCACCCTCCCCAAATACTTTTTAGCACCAGAAGAAGAGATCTGGAGAAGATCTGTGTTGGTGCTTCTTGTTCTTTTCCATTTGATAGTCTAAGTGCATCTCTGGCCATCTTGAGCCCTATTCAGCTCACGCTGCACAGCTGCCTGTCTGCTGAGCATGGTGCTGCTTGCAAAGAATAGTGACAGGGCATACATAGCCCGTCAAATAAAGCATCCGTGTCTCCCGAGTGCGGGAAAGCTCTGGAAGGAGGTGGCTGCACAACTGTTTGGCCAGGAGCTGGCAGGGAGCAAGTGCACAGGTCCGACTTAGAAGCACTCCAGGGACTGGCATCCCCTTCCCAGCTCAGATGTGCCACCAAGGGGAAGAACAGCTCTTCTGTGCCACCACCACTTAAACCTGCGCTGTAAGGAAATCTTTTCCCAGCAACATCTCTACTGACAAACTATAAAGAGAAAGGGAAAAAAAAGATCCATGGCTTCGTCTTCCGCTTGGTTTTAGTGGAGCTGCTTGGAAACCAGCAGGATGTGACCATGTAAGAGCACAAGCTCTGTGAGATGTAATGCTTCCTGTATGCTTAGGACAGCATCCAGCACCTGAAAACGGAGAGAACCCTTACTTCAAAAAAGAGCTTAAAAAGAGCCTGTTCGCTCCTGGTTTGGCAGTCATTTAACACCTGAGCTGGGACACGTAATTAACCCCATGTTCCTCAGAACTGCGCAGCTAAAGCACACCGGGGTTCAGACCTAAAGACAAGGAGGCAAGTTGTCTGAATGCTTGATGAAAAAAAAAAGAAATAAAAAAAAAAAATCAGTATCTGAAATATCTTCCCCCTCCTGTTCTACTGCTGTTAATTAGGGTCATTGTTGTTATTGGTTGCTTGCTGACAGGTTACATATTCAGATTCACCTGTACATTAATTTTAACCTTTTTTCTTTTACAAGCAGTTCCTGGTTAATTCCGCTGTAAACAAGGTACACAGCCTGATTCCGTGTACTTACTGCACTATATCCTGGCATCCCTCTTACTCTGAAATCTCCTACTTCCTCATGTACCCTTATTATTATTATCCTATTACTTCTTCATGCACCACTTTGGGGCAAAACTGGGACACGTAATGGGGGAGAGAGAACGAGGCCTCCTGGGCGTGAGCTCATCCCCAAACACAGGCATTTGTCATCCCTGCCACTGAACCTCACCCATCTGCCTGGAGCGAGCAACACTTAATAACCCATTTTACGATGAAATCTTCAAATACCAGAGATGCGAGAAAGTAGTAAGGGAACAGAATGAGGCT
Source organism: Falco naumanni (assembly GCF_017639655.2). Classification (NCBI taxonomy): domain Eukaryota; kingdom Metazoa; phylum Chordata; class Aves; order Falconiformes; family Falconidae; genus Falco; species Falco naumanni. The sequence continues at coordinate 92,050,364 of NC_054058.1, forward strand.
CACTGAATGAAGAAAAGACAGTGAGATTCATATTTTCCTATCGGTCTTTCAAAATAGAAAAGCACATGAGCAATTCCTCTTCTCACTTACCTTCTGGCCTTTAAGAAATCACTCATCAAAAAAAAATCTGGAAACAGCTCCCATTACCTGTCTTAAGAGAACCAGCGGTTGTTCTGGTTTTTTCTGTCTTAGTTCTTCATCCGCATTATGAACTCATCCCAGGACTATACTGACCTGCACGTTCTTTTATGTAAAAGCTTCTTCATGGCCTTTGAACAAGTATAAATAGAAATCACATTTATTGGCTGGCCAGTGTACCATTTTGTTAACTTTTCCAAAAATTTGTTTTTATTAGGTAGGCACGTTATCTAACAATTTTATTAGTTTATAAATACGGAGTGGCATAATTGCATGAGAGCAGAGAATCATACTTACTGTGTACCTGTACTTTAAAATGCAGTATTTTAACAGGAAGATAAAACCCCACAAGATGTATTATTGTCATATTAGCGAAGGGGAACCTCATTTAGCAAAACTTCAGAAGCAAATGCAAGTGAACTTTCCAGCACATCGCTTCAAGAACATTCTTCACTGTATTTGTGAGCTGTGCAGGTACTGCATGAAGACAGCACTGCCTGTATCTATAGCCATCGCCGTAAGACTCCTCAATTACAGCAGTTCCTGTTCAATTAAGTCATGAAACTGAAGAAAAAAAAATGACCAAACTGTGAAACAACTTTTTTCCCTGTGGTGACCTCGTGCTGACCGGTACCTACCGTTTATATGATTTTTTTTTAATGGGCTGAGCAGTAAACTGGAATTATTTTGTAAAAGTTACTTCAAAATCACAATACACCAGTAGATCTGTTCTAAAAAAGTAGTGCTTTTTTAGGACTGTCATGATATTATTCTAGTAAAATAAAAATGAAAGTAAAAGCAAGCTTTTTTTTCTTTTTCTTCTGTGTTGCTTTGCTTTCCTCGCTGCCGGCAAAGGTGGCCGGTGAATCCTGGCAGGTTTGTTAAGTGCTGCAGTCAATCCCTACAAAGGCTGTCACTAATTAGTGAGGAGAGACTTAAAAATCAACGTTACGTCCCTGGCATATGTGATTATTCGCTTCTATCACAGCCCATTAGCGTCAATAACCTGAAAAGTTACAAGTGGATAGAAAAGGGGAAAGAAATTAAAATCCTCTGCAGTGATGCCCGTGTTTTGCCATTTCTGCACCAGTTTTCTCTCTGCCTTTTGCCGCGCAGCCGGGCTGGGGGAGGGCAGGGTAGTGCCCGGCGGGCTCGGCCCGCTGCCGGCGGCTGAGGCACGCAGGAACCATTTTGCCACCTGGGGAGAGACAAGGGCAGGGAGGGGAGAGCAAGAGGAACACCAAAGAAAGGAAAGCTGGCATCGTGGCAGCACTCAACAGCACAGTCCCCTGCCGGCACTGCGGGCGGCCAGGACCCCTGCTTCGGTGCTGCCACTGCCACCCGGCGCGCCCATGGCGCTCCCTTGCTCCCGAAGGCAGCGGGAAGGGCAGCGAGGGCTGGCGGAGCACAGGGCTCACCAGCCCCTGGCACTGGTGCCGAGCCCGGGGCTGTGCCCCGGCAGATGCTTCAGGTGAGGCAGCTCCAGCTTTTCCTGCTCCGTCGCCGGCTGAGCCACGCAGGCCCGGCCACCACCCCACCACCCCACCACCCCGCTTGGCCAGGCCACGGCTCCCGCTGCGGAGCGCCCGCAGGCCCGGCTCGCTCCCTCGCCTGCGCAGGCCTGTTTAACGAGGCTGCGAAAAGGAAAAAAAAATTACTTCAGGACGCGCTGCCCTTACAAGTCCTTTCTCAGGGAAGGATGACCCATAACTAGTCACAGGGGGGAAGGAAAGGGCTCGGGCCGCCCGCAGGCCCTGGGTCAGCCCCAGGCGGTGGCAGGAGCGCGGTGGCAGCTCACAGGGTCACCCAGCGTCACCCCCTCCCCTGCCCCAGGCCCGGGCAGAGCCCAGCCCGCACAGCACCAGCCCGCCGGGAGGGCTCAGCGTGGCAGGACGAGCCTTTACATTGCAGAAAGCAATTTGCACAGCAGCAATGGGAACACCTGGCTCTTTGCACTGCAGATACCATAACATCAGCGCACTGATGTCAGTTCTGCTTTTTCCTGCTCTGACATCTCCATGGTCGCCTTGAAAACATCTGTTCTGCACAGATCAGCAAGAAACACCCGCTCCAGACACCACCCGTCAGGCTCCTGCGCTCTGCAACTTGAACTTTACATCAGCTGAGCTGAGGCCCAGGATCAGAAACATTGTTTTCGAACCATTAGCATCAGAGCTCACAATAAACACGCTTTCTTTAAAAGCTACAGAACTGCTCACAGAGCCACGAGCCCTCGGAAGAGCAGCAGCATTTGCAGCTTGCAGAGCAGAGGGTGGGCTGGTTTGTGCGGCGAAGCTGCAGACGGACGTGCAGCAGCCCCCCTGCAGCCCTCCCAGTCCTCAGCATGTCCCCTCCCTGGCTGCTGCGGGTACGTGCAAATCCACGACAGCCCAAAAAGAGGATGGGAAAGGGAAATACCTGCTCGGTTTTACTTAGGAAAGGCTGTGTGGGGCTGAGGGACATCAAACCCAGCCACCTGCCCAGTGCAGGAGTGTTTCCAGGGGCTGGTGAGGCACAGGGCAGGCCAAGCCAGCTGCTCCTGGCAGCACCCGTCCCCCCGGCAAATGCACCACGCTCTGGTGGGAGCCCACCCTGCCCGCGGCTGCTGGGGCACCTTCCCCTGTGCCTGTCACCGGGGCAGGGAAGCGAGACCTCTGTGCACGCCAGCCAGGAGACCGCTGAACCCCACGGCGTTCAGGTGAGACCTTGCACGATTGTATGGGGAAATCAGTTCCGCACACTGACTGTTCTCTTAAGTTACTGTAAGCGTTTCCTGATGAACGCCCACATAAAGCTCATGTAAATTTTGCCATTTTGAAGCCCACTGCTCAAACTCCAGTCTGCTGAACGGTGTCCACAGGCGGGTAAAGCAGTCAGGCTGACAGCCCAGGGCTCAGCTAAGGAGATGCCGACCCCAGGGTGCTCCATTTGCCCCCGTGGTTCACTATCCAGGTCCAAGGGACGCCACCTGGACCATCAGGACAAGCTACTGGAGGTCCTCTCTGTAAGGGAGTGCTGACCCCTTCTCCACCCTGGCCAGGCTCTCCGGGTGCTGCTGATGGAGGACTGCAAGCCCATCCAGTCCCCCTGCGGTGATGCTGGTCACCTAACGAAGAATATTTCCCCTCTCCTCACGCCCCCCCCAAACCGCTACAGCAACAGCTCTTTTGCATTAGTCTAACACTGTCAGGTTGAGGCAAAACTCAAAGGATGCTTTTAAATCACATGTGCGCAAGTAAAGGTTTAATGAGTTTCCTTAATCTGGAAAAGTTCAAAATTGGAAAAGTGAATTTCTGAACTTTAAAGAAGCGTCCCCCCACCAGGGCCCACGCTCCCAGCTGAAGGGGAGCAACAGCAGCCCCTAACGGGCGGCGAGCCGGAGTCCTGGGCAGCCGGCCCTGCTCAGCAGCCACGCTCAGTTTTAAATACCAAGGCTGTTCATACTCACTTTTAATAACCAGCTACCAGCCAGGTAATTAAGCTTCAGTAAGCAGTAATCTTCAAGTATTACCCATGCATTAAAACTCATTCCTCCCCGCCTCCCCCCGGCTTTTTTTTTCTCCTCCAAAGCATGTGGATGCAACGTGCTGAGCACCCTGCAACTGGAAAGTCTCATGACAAAACATGCTCCCACCTTGTAAGTACAGTAAAGTTTGCAAGGAAAAAAGAAAAACCACCACCAAAAAACATTCAGTTCACTGGTTTTACAGCTACTACGGCTAAACCCAGGAAGGGACACAAACACTCGGGCTCTGCAGGGGCTCAGAAACAGGCAGTGCAGAGCAATCAGTCCTGCTGGAAGACTCTGCAATCCCCATTGTTGGAGCTGAGGACAAAAAAAAAACCAAAAAAACCCCACACCCCCCCCAACAAACAAACTAGGGGAAAAAAAAAAAAAAACAAACAGGAAAAACCCCAATATTCCATGTCTGCAATTCCAATAAAACTGGTGTAAGATACATACGGGACTGTGTGGACTGCTCCTGTAAGCTCCCAGCACACAGACACCCAGGCTGGGTGGCTCTGGGGGACACGTCACTCCTTGGTGTAACTTGCACCACAAGGAGCATGTGGCACAGGCACACACGGCGGGGCGCAGGGGGAGGCTCCTGCTGAGAGGGTGCCGGTGGCCCTGGGCCCGGAGAGAAGCTTGCCTAAATCCAGGCCTGGAGGTGAGGGCTCGCAGACTGGGAATTGTGTCGAGTTCTGCTCCGTCTCACTCAGCCATTTTTCTTCAGTCAAAGACTTTACCCTGGACAAACTTTTAGTTTAAAAGTCCTTTGGGCTTTGACCAGCACCATTCTCCTTCCGCGCAGGCATCTTCAGGACATCAGGAGAGCAAAGCGCAAAATTGCTGTTGCTGCTCAGCCGCCCCATTGCCACTGAAAGATGGAAACACCAGCGTCCTGGTTTCACCCGAGACCTGTATTTCTCCCCCTGGAGAAGCCACAGGACAAAGGCTGGGAGCTCCCCAGCTCCACCAGCAGCTCCTTGCAGCCCCACATGCCATGGGGCTGCGTGTTCCCACAGCCCAGCTCCACGCAGGCGCCCCCAGCTCCCTGTGCCCACGGTGAGGGTCCTGCATGGCACCCACAGGCTGCCCATGGATCCAACTCACCCACGGGGCTCCCTGGGGAACAGCTTTTGGGCTTGGTACAGGCAGGGGGGCACAGGGCCCTTGCTCCGAGGAGCATCCCGTGACACCGCCAGCCTGCGAAGGCACAGGCAGCCAAGGGCACAGCAGCGTGGAGGAGCCCTGCTCACCGTGAGCCTGCCTGGCATCTGTTTGCCATCCGCTCTGGCCGCCACACCACACCAGAGTCCTCCTCAACTCAACCCAGTCTGGTTTTCTGTTCTCCACACCTCAAGGTGCTGGCCCTGGGGCTCTGAACATTTCTATTCATACACACAAAAGCAGCAAAAAAAGACAACAAACAAGCCACAGTGAGATTTTGCTTGAATTCTGGTACGTCAGAGCCAGGGAGAGGCTCGTGTTACAGAGCGTGGCTTCAGCTCACCTCCACAGAAAGCACGCTGCGCTGCCCGGCTTTACAGGTTTCTGCTTGAACAAATCTATGGACCAGCTCTCAGGAAACCCTTCCGGAAGACAGGAAAAGGTGAAACACTGCCTTGCTCCCGGGTGAGCAGCAACCAGAAACACTTTGGAAAGGACACTAAGCCACGGCAGAAGGAAAAGATGAAGCATTTCGTATCATTTTAACTACACCAGCTGAAACGCACGCCAGTGCTCTGGTGAGGTGTGCAAGGACAGAAGGTGGACAGATCTACAATGCCAGACCTTTGCCAGGGCACCAAAGGCAGTAGGCAGCATCCCTTAAGGCTTCTTGAATCGTTAACTACTGTATGTCAACTACATATGCAGGCAAGGATATTTTTTTCTAAAAAACAGACCACTGCCAAGGCCAAACACTGGACATGTTTTGCATTAATTAAGTGTTGGTAGGAAAAAAAAGGTTATCTACGAGAAGTAACCTTGCAACTAAGCACCAATCTGAGTAAGCAATGCGTATAGTAGATGTATCCTCCCACACCCTCACCTTCTGGAGTGCCTTTTCAAAACAGACCCAGATCTTTGCAAATATCCCCAGACAAGCTGTTCTCACTTCCCCTCTTCCCAGAAAAAAGCTGTGGTGCTTGGTTATCCCTGAGTAAATAGAGAGCAGAAAGTTTCAGTATCATCAATGCCACCAGAGATGTGACCAAGGTGATCACATCCCCCTCCTGCTTCAATATTACCGTATCGAGTTATCCAGGACATCCTTCCTACCGGGCCTTCGCACAGAGAGCCAGGCAGCAAAATGACAAGGCCACAGCTGCCTCCTGACCCTCCTTCTGTCTGTACAGTTAATCACAGCTGCATTTATACCAAATACGTATCTGCCTCTGCCTGTTCCTAAGCAACTATGGTGGCTGCTTAGGGATCAGTTGGCCAAACCGGTCCCTGAAAAGCTTAAGAGGATCTCAGGCCGGGCAAGGCAGAGGAGGGCGAGTCCTTGCCCTGCTCCACGAAGGTCCCGTGACCCACCTCGGGGACACAAACAGCCACCCAGAGCAGAGCCAGCAGCTGCAGAGAAAGGCCGGGCACTGCACCCACAGTGCAGGACCTCACCAGGGAGCCTTTGAGATGGGAAGAGCTAAATTTTCTTTGAAATTAGTCACCCACTTCTAAGATAAGAATTTTAGGGGAGGGTAGAGCAGCTTGCATTTGCTTTTTTAAAGAAAGTCTGCTATGCCAGTCAACCCGACCCCTCTCCTGCTACAGACACACGTGCATTTCTTCCTCACCTCCCTGCCCACGAGAGCCCCAAAAACATCTGCTAGAAAAAAATCAGGGGGAAAGAATTGAAAGAGCCTGAAGTACAGAAATGTCCATTCATACACCCACTTCCCTCTCTTCTCGTGGTCTGTCCTGCAACAGGCACCAACGCACACACCAGCGAAGACGGCAGAAAGATGGAGCAACAGGCGGCGTGAAGACAGTAGCCGCTAGATACGGTACAATCTGTCACAGCCCGACTTCCACAGCCTCCCCATCACACCGCTCACCCACCCCCTCCCCAGCACATCTCACATGACCCAAGAGCACGGCGCATCACTTGTCTAGGGGACAGCATTATAACGAATTACATGAATTTACTCCTTATGTCAGCTCACAATCAATTCCCCCCCCCCCCCCCCCAAGAACTCTCTCTCACAGCCGTGGGCTCTGGCAACCCCCTCGGTGCTTACCCCGCTGCCTTGCTTCTGTGCCCCCTCCACACAACAGCCTCTGCTCGCTGGAACATCTCACCCTGTCTTCTGCTGTACCGCAAGCAAGCGCCCTTACTGAACTACTGCAGGTGTCAGGACTGGCTACATCCTTCCCTTTTTTCTTTCTCTAATGAGAAATCTTTTGTGAAATCCATCCAGAAACACAGTAGTGGAGTGTGTCACCCTAAGACAAGAGATCTTTACAGCGACTTCTTACTAACGCTGTGTGATTCTGGCTCGCCATCAACAGGGCTGAAGGTGGTCTGTCCTGTGAAAAACCCAGCTCTGTGTTTCCTCTCGAGCTCTAAAAACAAGAGTTACTTGAGAAATACCCGCTCCCATCCCCTCGCCACCTTCTGGGGCTGGGACTGGCTTTCCGCAATGCCAGGGTGCAGTTCAAGGGACCCAGGGGACAGCCACATCCAGGCACAGCACCGCTGCAGCTCCTGGAGGCAGGCAAGGTGACTGTGCTCCTGCTAACGCAACCTACACCTGTGAGAGCGCGGCAGCAGCACAGCAAAACCCAAACCCTGCCAGCTGGAAGCAGGGAAGACTTTTTGCCCAGAAAAACAGCTGAGGGAGCCAGGGGAGCCAGAGGAGTCTGCACACTATGAACACACCTGACAAAGGTCAAAAATTTCTTCCCATGTTCTCCCTCAACATCCTGCAAGAGCTAAAGGCAAATATACAATATTTTGACCATCTTTCCTGACCTGAAATTTCTTCATCTACTATCCCCCCCTTTCAGAAAACACACATCACCATCATCAGAGTTTCTGTTTCCCTTGGGACACCCACTCCACTCATTTTTTTCCATACTACGCTCACTTTTACACAACATAAACGCACGCAACCAAAAAAAGGTTACTGCAATAATCCGCTGTTTCCTCTGGATCACCCTTGGACGTGTGGATTGAGCTAATGACACCGTGTGGTACAAGGGGAAGTGGTACCAGCTGTAACAGCCAAAGCCTCCGTGGGGAGAAAGCAATCAGTGCAGCAACACCCGTTCAGCCGATCCTGTACTCACTCTGCAATGCAGCATCTCACAGCTGGAAGCTGATCCCACATTTTCTTCCATTAGTGACCAGCCATCACACAAGCTTTGTTCTAGATAGAACAACATGCACATGCCACACCAGGATTTAAGACAAACCAAGACGCTTGGCTCTTTTATGTGAGAATAGAAAATAACATTTACGTTCTGGTACAGAAAGTCAACGCAGATCAGCATCTCCCACCAGTGCAGTCTGTTCCAGGCAGGTAAGAAACAAGTGTTAGGACAAAGCCCAAAGCAGAACCAGGGAAGAAACCTCAGCAGGAAATGCCAAAGAGAAATGGGAACCAAAAATTTACAGCTTTATATTTTCTTGCTTACCAAAGACAAGAGTTTCTCAAGTTGCTGGAGTTCTAATTAGTGTCGTTAAAAAAAAAAAAAAAAGAGAGAGAGAGAGAAAACCCCAGACGTGGCTGTCAACCCCAAGGACCTGGCTTCCTTGAACCTCTGCCTTTCTCAACAGTTGAACTGAACAAAGGTCTTTCCTCACTTTTCACATTTTATTTACTATTTAATATAGTTCCTGTTTAGGAAGCCCTTTGCATAACAAATCAGCTACATTATTTACACTGTGCTCATCACCATGATCCAAGTGTCCTGCAAAGCACATTAACAGAAGTCAGCAAAATCTGACAACGCCACAGAGATATTTTTATTTTTCCATAATTAGTCCTCTCAATCATAATATTCATTCCATGGTAAGGCCAGGGTCAGCATCATCTCCCCAGTATATTATTAAGTCAGTTTTGCTAAGAAGGAATCATATTACTAATTTTTTTTCCCCTGGTGGAGTAACTGTTTAACCACAGGTGTATGCCAGTAGTTCAGCGGTAAGAGAATGTTTAGTTTCTCAAAGCACCATCTGCATTACAACACCCATTCTCAGTAGCATATTTACAATATAAAACTGATATTGCTCTCTTATTTTACAAAAACCTTCATGAACAATAAGGATTAACTCTGCAGATTCCTTCCTATCATCTGCAGCAAAATGATTCAGATTCCCTGAAGTCACCCACCACCAACTCCACCACTCACTCCTTGCCTGGGCTAGCAGACCTCCCAACTGCCCTGAATTCCACATTTCTACAGTATTTAGCTGAACCAAAACAAGGCAGCTTCTTGCTGTTTTTCCTCCCCGTTCCCAGGATTTACACACCACGGCTTACGTACCTGCAGCAGGAGTACAATGAAGGATCCATCAAAGCAATTTCTTTACCAAGAAAGAGGCGTACAAAGTTTCCTGATCTTTTGGTAGGGAGTCTTGCCTTTTATCAAAACTACAGTCAAATGCCTTATTTAAAAGGCTTCTTATTCTAAGTCAAAAAACTGTGCACACTGGAGCCCGTTCTCAAAGTCCTTGGGCACTTCCACATCACCACCAGAAGTGATAGTCTCACTGTTGGCAAAGCAGCTGTGTGAAAACAGAGGAACTACTCTGCTCCACATTGCGTTTCCTCCACTACAGAATGGTGGGACTACAGAAAGGCAGCGGCTGTAACCAACATCATGGCTTGGGCTCCACTTTACTCCCTGAGTTCTCTCTTATCTCCCTCTTCCTCATGATTTTCTAGAATCACTCCCCGCCTGCAAGAACAGCACCCTAGCCCCTGGCCCCACCATGACAAATGAACAAGAAAACCCAAACCCCAGTCCGTACACCTAGGAGAAACCCCAGCTCTATTGTTGTCCCTTTTTGCCTGCTGCCTGGCCTTTCCACACATCCCGCTTGGGCTCTTTTCTTCTTGGAGTCTGCCAGCCTTCCCAGTCACAGAAACCAGACTGCTAGGATGCTCCGGTGGTCAATGGCAGCCATCACAAAGACATTCAGCTCGACCATGAATACTGAACTGGCAGCAAGGTTCCTTTCACCTCCAGAAGATGGTCCACCTCACTGGTCTCACAACCTCCTATGACTCCACGTGCGCTTAGAAAGACAAAAAAGTTACACAAATTGTTCTGTTGGTTTGTTGGGGTTTTTTTGTAAAGGCTTCATTTTTTGCTGCCTGTCAGCACTGTCTCAGCATATTGCACAACATTTTTCTTTATTATAAAAAAATGTCTTCTGTATCAGGCAGGAAGAAAGAAAATTTTATCAGGAGGCTAGTGTGTACTATTCTCTGTCATTAGAGGTAAGTGGTTGCTTGTGTGGCCATCAGGAAGTGGGACCTAGTCAAATAAAAACAAAGTGTTAATAATGGCTTATCAGAAACGGAACCTCCCCTCCCTCCCTCCAAACACGTACTTTCTTTATTCTTGGGCATTTCTTGTATGCTTTTGCCTGGGCTCTCAAACAAAAATTATATATATCTGCTTGCCTTCTCTCCTCACACTCACATAATCTTGCCAGGTGGCAAACTTCAACCAAATCTGAGAGGCAGAAGGTCATTAAGGCTACCTACAGCCTTAAATGGGAAAAATAAAAAGTAAAATAAAATCAATTAGTAACTAGGTGAGCAATCCTACCAGTGCCCAATGAAGGGAAAGGTAAAGGCTGCTCAGCTCTTTCACATATCTTGGCAATAGCCTGTCAGGCTAATCAGTGGAAACACTGAATCCCTGCAGCACACGGTGCCTCTTCTTCGGTCAGCAGGCCAAATAGAAGAAGAATATGTTAGGGAGACTGACGAGGCCTGGGAAAATATGTAATTTTTGTAACAATATGAAAATAAAAAGAATATAGCAAGAACAACAGAGGGAATGTAGCAGAGAAACCTTTAAGAGACTCTGTTTCATTAATTCAGCTTCTTAGAAAACACTTTGCCTCCTTCTGTCTTAGGTTTCCCAACTATTTTTAAAAGCTGTTTGAATCTCTGGTCACATGCATGTCAAGGGGAACGTTTATTGCAAGCGTCTTAAATTTTGCTGGGACAGAGTCCCAGAGCTGTCCTTATCATCTATCCTCAGGTAACTGTGTCACTTATTTAAAGGAAGTTTTTCTTACTGATGTGGATCTGTTAGAGCCCAGTCTGAAACGGCAAAAAATAACTTCTGCTACAAATCTTCCAAAGCCATGTAAAATTCCTGCAATGTCAAACAAGATCTAAATTGTAACAAGTAGCAAAACTGTATTTACAGAAGTATTACAACAAAACTATACATGATACTTAAATGGGATGCAGTGCAGTAAACTGGTATATAAATCACTGAGACATTAAGATAAAAAAGGAAACGTCAGGGGGAAATCTAACATTCTGAAATGCATCAATAAAAGCAAAAACCAAGCTATCCAAGCAAATGTAGTTCCCTCTGCCCAAGCTTCCTGGGTGAAATTAATTCTGTGGGACAGAAGTATCTATGTGGAAAGGCAGCTCTTAGTTCAAGGTCTCTTTACTATGCTCTCTTCAAGTATAAGCCAGGAAAAGAAATAACTTGTAATCAAGACACCCTATCATGTCTTGACTAAGTGAATCGTGACTTTTCAAGGTAGTTTATTTTCTTTGAAGGAGCAGTATATTGACAAGGTACACAAGGAAAACCCTTCCAATTATTTCAGTGGAAAAACTAACAACTTTTGGCACTGATTTAGCATTGGATCCCAATTATTGGAAATGCACAGAATATCAGAAGAATCAGAACTTAAGAGGTAAAGCACTGATAGTTACCTGTAGTTGAAAAAATTCCCCCAATAATGCCACAGAGCCTCACTAAGAACTGCCAGAATGGCATGTGTTCTTCTGTCACCGTCACCATAAGTGAACTGATATCATATTTCATGAATATTCCTGACACCCCATGGCTGCCAGCTGCATGGTTAATTACTCTTTCCTGAGAGAAGAGAATGAAACACAAGTTATTCACAAGGAAAACAATCTTAACAGACGTGATGACAAAGAGCTACTTAATCAGAGCTAGCAATCAACAGGGAACATCAACAGGGAACATCAAGATAACTTTGGCCAGTACCTTCTAAAAGTCAAACATGATTAAATATTTACTTTCCTGGCCACTTGTCTTCTGTGCTGCATGTCAATGTTTATTATCATGCCTTGGTCTATCCTCTCAAGATTTGCTCACCCGGTCCTTTATACAAGGATGTTTATAACAAGGTTGCTTTTGGTACCTATGATGGTAAGTGCCACAGTCTTGGTCTAGTCCGTGAACTCAAATGAGTGCACTGGTCTAATACAAAGCCCCAGCTTTTCCAACTTTATGTCCTATTAATCACTTAAATCAGGATGAGACCTTCAGGAGACATTTAAGTTGCTGAACAGCCTTAGCTACGGCAGTTTTCCCACGGGGTGTATATAAATCAGAGAATACTAGATTGGAAAGGACCTTAAGGATGATTTGCTCCAACCTTTCCTGGCAAAAGCACAGTCTAGGCAAGATGGCCCAGCACTCTGTCCAGCTGAATCTTAAAATTTTGCGTCCAACGTTGGGGAATCCACCACTCTCCTGGGGAAATTATTCCAACGGCTGATCATTCTCATTGTAAAAAATTTCCCTAGAGGTAACATTTACCCGTCACCCCTCATCCTCTCCACATGACTCCTTGTGAAAAGGGAGCAGCCTTCTTTGTAGCCACCCTTTCAATACCGGAACACAGTGGCAAGGTCTCCCCTAAGCCTTCTTTTCTCAAGGCTGAACAAACTCAGTTCTCTCACCCTTTCCTCATACGGCAGGCGTTCCAGTCCTTCAATCATCTCTGCTGCCCTTCTCTGGACCCTCTCCAGCCTGTCCGTATCTTTTTTGCATAGCAGGGACCAAAACTGAAAACAGCGTTCCAGGTGTGGGCTGACAAATGCTGAGTAGAGTGGGATAATGACTTCTTTATTTCTGCTGGCGATGCCCCTGTTGAAGCAACCTGGGATCCTGTTGGCTGGCTTTGCTGCAGCAGCACACTGCTCATTTATACTGAGCTTGCTGTCCACCAGGACGCCCAGGTCCCTATCCACACAACTGCTCTCCCAGCTGGGTAGATCCCAGCCTGTGTTGCGCTGCTGGATTATGTTTTCTCAGGTACAAGACCTTACACTTGCCGTTGAAGGTTCTTGTTAGCTCACTCTTCCAGCCTAGCAAGGCCTTCCTGCAGGGTGGCTCTCCCTTCCAAAGCGTCTACTTCCCCACTTCGTTTCGTATCACCAGCAAACTTCTTCAGGGTACACTTGATCCCATCATCCAGATCACTTACAAAGATACTAAACAGTGTTGGTCCCAATACTGACGCCTGAGGGACCTCACTTGTGACAAACCGCCAGTTTGAAAAGGAGCTTTTTACCACCACCCTCCGGGTGCAGCGCAGATCACCTGTCCAGACTGGAACGCATCAGCTTCTCAAGGAGGCAGCTCTGGGAAACTGTACTGAAAGCCTCGGAGAAATCCAGGTAGACAAGACGACTGCTTGACCCACATCGACTGAACAGGTTACTTTGTCACAGAAGGCGATCGGGTTTGCCACGCATGATTTGCCCTCGGTGAATCCACGCTGGCTTTTGCCAGTCACGTGCCTCCTTTGATTCGTGATAGTCCCCAGGAGGGTTCTTTCCATAACTTTCCTAGGGACTGAAGTAAGACTGATGGGCCTGTAATTTCCTGGATTCTCCTTTAAGCCCTTCTTGTAGATGGGGGTGACATTAGCCTTCTTCCAGTCTTCTGGGACATCCCCTTATCTCCATGACCTTTCAAAGATTATGGAGAGCGGCCTCGCAATAACATCAGCCAGGTCTCTTAACACCCTCGGGTGAATAACATCAGGGCCTGTCAATTTGCAGGGGTCAAGCTCCTGTAACAGTCCACGTACCAACGCCTACTTCACTGACCATGGGTCTGTGTTTGCATCAACCTGGATTTTTGTTCCCAAGGCCTAGGGCCCAACAGTGCTGGTAAAGACAGAGGTGAAGGAAGTCCTGAGAACCTCCACCTTTTCAGCATTGTTAGTGACTAATTCGCCTCTCCTGTTTGACAGTGGGCCAATATCTTCCTTCTGTTTCTTCTTGTTGTGAACCTAAGAACCCTTTCTTGTAGTTTCTGACATCTCTGGCCAATTTCAATTCCAGCTGAGCTTTTGCTTTTCTAATTGCATCTCTGCACACCCTGGCAATATCGTCGTAGTTCCTTATCAGAAAGAGGAAGTCGATGAGGTCTTCTACAGACAGCTGGAAGTAGCCTCACTATCACAGGCCCTGGTTCTCACGGGGGACTTCAACCACCCTGACCCCTCCTGGGAAGACAACACAGCCAGGCTCACGCAGCCCAGGAGGTTCCTGCACAGCGCCGATGACAACTTTTTGACGCAGGTGATGGAGGAGCCACCGAGGCGAGGTCTGCTGCTGGCCCTTGGACTCACAAACGAAGAAGGGTGGGCGGGGGTGTGAAGGCTGGGGGCAGCCTCGGCTGCGTGGCCACGAGATGGTGGAATCCCATGGGTTAAGGCTCTGGAAGGTAGGGGTGTCCAAGAGAGCCGATCTGTAATACACATCTATTTCTGGCTGCACCCTTTCCTCTAACTGGTACAATGGAAGAAAAGATAACTTAGGCACCAAAGCTTTTCACTTGCACCCCCAGGGCTTTGTCGCTTTCCTTGATTCTGCCCAGGTTCCAGCCTGTGGTGTCATTCATGACTACATGAAACAGTAGCAATGTAACAGAAATGCAGAAGTTTAACTTAAATTAGACCAATGCTATTTTTTTCCCCAGTGCATACCTCTGCACAAGGCATAATCCACTACTTTGATAGAAAAAATAAAAAGGAAAAAGATCAACATCTTTCACTGTGTGGTTTTCTTTCACTTGTACTTACCCTTTCTGTCACTGAAAATTGATGAGTTTCTGCTGAAATTTTGTATGTATGGAGTTTGGTTGGCACAACTGTGATAAAATATTGGAACATCTGGTTGTCTAGAAGAAAACAAATCTCGCTGTTGAATTAAGTAAAGAGTCAAAGACCATCTGCGACATTCAGAAATAAACCAAAGAAATCATATTTAAAACAGTTAATCAGCTAAGCCATTTATACTAGGGACATTCTTCAATGAGTCCCAGTACTGCCAAGACTACTTCAGCACCATCTGTGTGAACAAAGTTAATTTCTGCGGGCAAGCCCTATAATCACATTTGGACTCTGAGAAATTCACATCTTACCCACGTAATAAAAAGATTCATTAAGGTCAGGCCACTCACAGCTTCAAATACAATGCACAGATTGTGTTTTCCAGGGCACTAGAACTGAACAAGTTTCTCAGAGTCATATTTTGCATGATACATACATCTTGACAGTTGTTTGAATATTTTAACCACTGAATTGTCTATACAATGCTGGAAGTCCTTCTAAACTGTTCATGGGTTTTCTCTTGATTAGATGTATCTTCTAGAGTATTCTTCTGGAGCAATCAGCATACTTATGTATCTATGATTGCTCTATCTTCGTGCAATTCCCTACAAGAACAAACGCTGCTAGACTGAAGCAATTTGTTTCAACTACACTAAACCATTCTGGCTAGAACAGCCAATGGACTGACTGACTTTGAGACAACAGCATCTTTAGAATGTTCTGGGGCTTCACTCATGAGGGACGCAAGCCAGAGGATGAGATGTAGATAGCTCCATAAAGTAGGTTACTATACGCCTTAATTTATACATGAGGAAATGAAGCGATACACAAACACTTCCTGTAGTAGCCTCGCAAAAGGCACTGTGGAAGTGACAAACTAAACACAGGAATAGAACCCAAGATTCCTGATGCTATTTTCTTTAAACCAAATCTGACTTACTTTTCCCCGTTATGACAACAATCAGATCTATGAATCTCCATTCTAGCATACTGCTGCAAAATCCTTTGCATATGATCATACTGTAACTTCAACACAATACAAATCTGGAAGAAACTGCAAATCAACCTCAGCAAAAGAGCAAGCGATACTGATACTAAAAAGAAACTGTGCATTTAAGATGCCATGTAGATAACTGAACAGTGCATTTACTCACCACCAAATTCAGGAGGACAGGCTGCAAATCACAACAATCATGAAACATGATAATATTTTAAATGTAATGATTGGAAAAATATAGAAAAGAAGATGCTTTTTTAAACACACAACACTTACGATCTGATGCTATTTTTTCTGTTCCATCCAAAGGGTTAATAATTCCTGGAATAAGCTCTCCAAAGGACAAATGATCTATTCTGTGAGAGAAGTTATAGGCTGAAAGACAATACAGAAGAATGACAAAACATTTTAAAACTATGAGGTTCTGTACTCAGAGAAGATGCACCTATTTCTCACACTGGAAAAGATACTAGTTAATTCTATTTTAAACACTGGTGTGCTTTTCGTTGGATTTGTGCCTATGACTACATCAATATGTCCATGAACACGTTTCAAACAAAACTCAAACCAAAATTTTTAACCAAGAAAAAATTCAGTTTCTCTAGAAGAGAACTACTAAATCAAATTATAACTCTATCTGAATCAACCCTGGAGCTGAAGAGAGTTAAAATTTCACGACAGGAAATTTCTAGTTGGCCAAATACTTAATGTTATTCTACAGTTTGGGTTCTTGCAGGTAATGGTATTAAAAAGACTAAAATTTCATGAATTAAATGTACAGAAGAAGAATAAGGCAACTTCCGAGTTACATTGCTGATTTTACAAAGGTATTTAATATCTATAAGATTATATACTTGTGTTAACATAAATTCATGGGCAGACATTTGGGGGTTTAACCAATACCAAGTTTATTTTTCACAGTAAGTCACTCTTGCCTCACAAGCAGCAGCAATATGCATTCAGTACCTAGACTCATAACCTAAAAATGAAGTTTCTAAGGACAAAGGTCAGAAATTTTTAGCCTTCTAAAAAATATTTTGCAGGAAATAGGTACTTTGGACTGAAATACAAGAACTTCATGTGGTATCTGTGTTACAACAAAGTACATCTGAGATTCCTGTGTTGTCATTACTGTAGAAGCAACCTGAAGATAATGCTAATAGCGTTAAATGTATAAAAGTAAGTCTCTGCCAAGGTGGAACATTGCAAAAAATACTCTTTGATTTCTTCTACAATGCAATTGCCCAGCTAGAACATCTTTGCAACGGCAACCTGTGTTAACATATGAATTAGCAGACAGCAGTCCGAATGAAATTATATTCAGAGATGACAGAAAGAACTTACACTCATGGCTTACAAGGGCTGCCAAGTGTGCATGGCCTCGAGGGTGTGGTATTGCCCTAAAGAAAGCAACATATGTTTTATAAAAAAATGTGTTTAATGAATCCACATAAAAGAAGCACTTTTCCTGAACAGGACTACGTAGAAAAATACCTCTCCCCCTCTTATTTCAATAAATACTTTGTATATATGTATATATAAAATATGTGCATATATGTACGTTATAAAAGTATAACATATATACATGTAAATATGTTATATGTATATGCTTTAGAACTTTTACATATATAAAAACTGTGTGTATCTATATAAAAAACAAACACAATCTTTTTATTACTGCCCAGTAGAGACAGACTGAATGACAAAGGTACAGGAACATTAGAATCATGAAAATCCTTACACAAAACTAGCATCTCGCATTTTTTAGAAATGTCAAAAACACATCAAGTCACTAGACTACTAGAAAAGCCATCAAGGCCTACGCCATGAAAAGCTGCAGAACTGCTCAAGTGACTAATGAAAACTTTACTGTAATTGTTCTATGACTAAGCAAGTTACCTACGCTCTGTATTTGTTCCCTGACTAAGCAAGTTAATGTTCTGGACCCTTGTTTGCAGACCTGCACAGAAAGTACAATGCAGAGGCTGGTAACAGTGCGAAGGGCAGGGGAAATGCAACTCTGTCTGGAAAGTAGAACAGTCTCTCAGCCACACTTCACACCTACCAGTCCAGCCAACAATGCAAGAAACTTTCCCTACTTTGCTTAAGTTACATGCATTAGGTAATGATTTAAGTGTTGGACAAACAGAAGGTGGACAAAGACAATGAGATCTGTCAACACGGAACACAATAAGGGCAATAAGGTACAAAGGCAGCCAGTGAAAAAAGCTGTTAAAAAAAAGCCTACAAGAAAAGAAAGAGCAACTAAGCAGAAACACAAATGTAACAATGAGCAAAAGGAAGCAAAGGAAAGCAAAAGATTATTCAAGGTTGCAGAACTAGAGACAGGAAGAGAGAAGTGATGGCAGAACAGGTAAAAGGCTGAAATGATCGGCTCCAAGAAAGGCTTAAGAAGTTGGACATCTAGGGGCAAATCAGAGAGGTGGTACAAGACCAGACAGAATTGACATTTGGAGAAAGAAGCACACAAAAACAGCAGCTGGAATTACGTGTGGATAAATTAGAGAGGACAGATCGCATGCCAAGATCTCTGGTGACAGAGGCTGCAGGAAGACACAGCAGAACTGAGAGCACAGAGAAAAGTTAACAGAACAAGCTAAAGCATTGACAAAGCGTATCAGAAAGTCTCTCCTCAAATAAAGATGAGCTGGCATTTAGCTCCCAAACGATGGCTCTATAACTATGTTATCTCAGCGCTGAAATGGCACATATCTACACTTCATCAGGGTTAGTGAACTGTGTACTAACAGAAAGGAAAAGTTTGGACAAGCCCGAAGAGTTGAGGCAAGTACAAGCAGTCTACTCCACATCATATGCTTACAGAGGACCTATCTGCAGGAGTTTTCATCCTGTAAGACACTGGAATCCGTAGCCACTACACTGCATGTAACACACTGCACCACATGTTTTTAGTAACTTATGAATAAATTTGGTTTTAAGTGTTCAAGAAAAGGTACCACATGGAAAATAATACCAATCATGTGTATGGCAAGGTTAATAAAAAGTCATTAACTGAAAAGCGTAAAAGCATACACACACATAGACATGCGTGCACTACCTATAATGCAGAAGGCAATTCTTTTGTTTTATTTTCAGGAATTGAAAAGAACATACTTGCCCACAGTTATGTGAAAGTTCCCTGCCACTTTATTGACATAAAGATGACCATGGATTCTGCATGCATCTGGAGACTGTAGTGAATTATCTTCCCTGTTTAAACAAAAACAACATCAAGACCACTTCAGAATACTCACTAACAGAAATAACAGCAATACAGTTAGACTTCTTTTTCCTAGCATAAAAATATAGCACTATCATCTACCTCTTTTTATCATGTTCTTCTGGAATTACAGCAGGGATGATGGAAGGGAGGGAAACCAATAAAGGTCAGTCTGATGAAACCAGTAAGCTTTTGTTCATACTTGTGTTCAGAGATCTGGCCTATAAAGCTAACTTATGATATCTGAACACGAGAACAGAAAACATAAGACCATAAGTATACTTCGCTGCTCCAGGGATATTTTTTTCCAAATACTTCTACCGAAAATGGTTTCTTGGGAAAGTTTTAATGCTACAATGAACAGAACAAAATACCTTAGTCACATTAACAACACTGTAGCAAGAACAGCTTTCAACATTTATTTTTCATGAAACCTTCCTCTTCCCACACTTGTTGGGATCTCCACAACTCAAAACATATTTCCAAATCTGCTCCTTAGAGGGAGATGAGAAAAAAAACGTATTTTTTTTAAAATCACTTCAAGCCTAAATACCACCTCAAATACTACATTAGCAAGTATCACAGAGGCTTTGACTTAACGAATATGAAAACATCAGCTAAATGAGAAAAAAGGTTTTTTGAGCCCTCTTCAGCCTTGCCTTAGGAAGAAAGCATGTATTTGGTCCTCAGACAGGGAGATTACATCGGAAGTGCATGCAGTATTTTTGGTGTTTGTTTTATTTACAGTTTGCTTGTTTGAGGTTGGTTTCTTTGTTTGTTTTTAAGGGGAAAGGATTTTCAGCTTTCACATATAAAGTGCTCTCCTCTAAAAAAACCCAAAAGCAAAACCAAACAAAACACAAACCAAAAGCGTCAACCAAAAAAAACCCCAAACACATAGCATTTAGATGCAGGCAGACCAAGCCTTCTATGCATTAATCTCTCAGCATTTTGTGTGTAGTTGGAATAAAGTGAAAACAGCAAGGTTTCTCCACACAATTTTAACAGTGCCATCTTAGACCATGTTTTTGTTCAAAGGTTCATTCTATTAAAACCATAAAGATTTAAGTCACAGCTAATATCAGGACCTTTTTTAAATGTTGCTGGACAGAAAACTATTCTTTCATTAAAAAAAAAAAAACACTTCAGTATTGCTTTGGCATTACTAATTCACATTAAGAAGGAAGCATCAGATAAAACTGACTAAAAGGTGTGTGTGTATATTTAATGTGTGTGTCTGTATTATGTATATATACACACATATGAATACACATAGAAAACCCGGAAACCTCCTTCAGGTTAGAAACTCCACAGGTTTTCATAAAACAACAGCTCTCCAAAGCAAGTATCAAGTATATTATTTTAAAACGCAATAAAAAGCAGCAAGGTCTTCTTTTCTTACAACCTTATCTTCTGGGGGGGTAAAAAAAAAAATATAATAAAATCATAACCACAATAAAATGTGAAGTCTAATTAAATAGGGCAGGGGGAGGTGGAACAATGACACAAAACCTCGATTTTTCTTACCGTGGTGGCAGTGCTGTAGAAGCACTTTTAAAAGCACTTTTGAATATCACATCTTGAAGAGAGTGTTCTTCCTGCAGCCTACTCTGAATCAGCTGCAGCATCCTAAAGTTTACATAGACAAGTGTGAAAGCATGCAACAGTAAAACAAAAAATAACTTCACAATTAATTATTAGCTTCAGTTGCAGGTTATAAATCAAAAAGTTAGCAGGGTTCATGTCAGTATTAAAGTGATACATTAAACTTTGAGAATGGTATTTTATACAGAGCTTAAAGCTCTGGTGTACCCAGGAGTATATTACCAAAATACTAAAACTAGCCAGATCCCCAAATAAGCTTCAGGTTCTATTACAAACTATCACTATAGCAATCACCCACACAACCAAGCTATTCCCCTTCAAACCATAAATAGTGTGTCAATTCAGTTATGTGAAAGACTCAAACTCATTTGCTTTGGCAAGAATGTATCTATTGGTTACTGTGGTTCAGCTTTGACATTTAGATACCAAGCTACTGGTGTTACCCATCCGAACCCGTAACTACAACTTGTGCTACCAAACATTTGTTTGGAAACATGAACTGAATGAGTCCATACATCTTGGCTTGCAACTGCATGACCCAATTCCACAAGTACGTCCAAAGCCAGTTTTTTCCATAACAGGGATCTCAAGTCATGAGAAAAGCAAAGTAAATTAGTATCTTTCAACAGGTTTGCACTCTTCAATTACCAGCAGGAGCTGTCAGACCCAAACAGTTCTGTCTTGTGACTCTGTCGTACCTCAAAGTCACTTCCAGTACAAATACTACAAACCATACACATGCATCTCAGTGATTTACCTTTGCCATTCTTTTTGTTGTGGGCTGAGCTCAAATACCACCTGAAACAAAAATAACACATCTGATAAAACATGCAGGAAGCATTGAAGTCCCATCCATGAAACCCAGAAAAGAACTGGGGTGTGGAAAAGAGCGGGCAGCTACCATCAACTTCACACTCGGTACCACATTCTGCAGTTTATGAAAGGACTTTAAATAATACATTTAGTCTTAAAAGTATGGAGATTTCTGCCTCTTCCCCCCCAGAACTGCTCACTTGTTTGCATTTACAACTTCAGCATCTTTTCTTAAAGCTCTTGTAAGTTGGGTCAGCAATCTCTGCCCTTCTAGTCTAACGTGGGCTAGAAGAAGCAGTGAGTGGCAATTTAATTCTAAGTGGTAACAGACATGCACGGGTTTGATGCATACAGCCATGAAACAAGCTGAGGAGCAACCTTTGAAAGACAAAGGTCCAGGTGCAGATGGTTTATCTCTAGGGCCATCCTACACTGAGCACTACTTGAAGACAAGCTACCAGACCTGCCGTACTTCAATCAGCACAAGAGTATCACCAGTAACATCTGTGCACCACATAACACAGATGTAATCCAGGCAGTACATTCAATTGCAATTAGTGCTCAAACATACCAAGAACATCCTCACTGGGGCAACTGCTAGCATGCAGCAGCTATAGCAGCACGGAGATGACTGTCCAGACAAAAAGCAGCAGCATTCCAACAACAAACAAACAAAACCAAGCCCCTTCCCAAGTGCACCCTTCCATTCAGCCATCTCCTCCTGCTCATACACGAGTAGGAACGTGGACAAAACGTTTAATTTGGACTACCGTTCACTTATTAGAGAATGTAATAATTACAGCAGGAGGTTACATTCTCTAATAGATTTCCTGTAAATGATAGATTACTTTCATACAGCCTAATTACTTCAAAGCTTATTGTATATGCAACCAAGACAGCTTTAAGAGCACAAGCTTACACAGTTCCAGAGCCTTCAGTTCACAATACAGAAATTAAAAGGATACTAACCCAACTTAGAATCTCTAATGCCATGCCATATTATAAGGCTATCGTGGTGACTTTCTACCCCTTTTTAGAACCATAGTATTCTAGTTAAAAAGCAGCTACATCAATTCTCTTTTATAAGAGCTCCGATAATTTTCTTTCTGTATCAAATACTGTTAGCATTTACCCCTAGAATGTGCACAGGTAAAACCACTTAGCTGTAGAAATCCCTAGCTTGCTAAGAAGCACTGATCTAGGAGTATGCTGTATTTGCAGAGAGTGAACACCCAGAAATCCTAGTGCTAGCCCGTTTCCCTAGCAGACTCCTGGGGCAAGTGCTGCAGATCTCACTCAAGCATCAGGCAATACTCAGGGAGGTTCTGTGCAGCCCAGATGCGGGGAAAAAAAACGCACAAGCAAGCAAACCAGCCCAGCAGTGCTTTGCACCAAGTAACAAACAATTTCCTTTTTCAATAAAAAGGTAAGAATCAACTTACTGGTTCGTAGATTAGCCCATCTGCAGAGGCAACCATTGTTTCTGCTAAATCCAGAACATCAGCCCCCACATCTTAAACAGGGAGAAAAATATGAAGTCATACAGATGATCAGAAGCAAACAAAAAAAAGTTCAAGTTGAAATGAACAGTACAGTAGTAAATTTTCAGTATAAGTTACTGTTCCTTCAATCTATCTAACCTTCAACATGAACTAAAAACAAACTTCAGACTTGCATATTTTCTCACTGACGTAACACCTACAGAGATGTTGTATGAACCACATATGCAAGCTTTCTAGGATCTGTTATGCATAAATATATTTTCCTGTTTCATAAGCACTGAATACAAACCAAGACTAGTCAAAACAGAGGATAAAGTTTTATTTCTCAAATTAAAAATAAATAAAAAATAATACAATCCCCACACTGATGAACCATACAATTAATACAAGGTTTAACCTAGCCCAAAAAAGAAAATGAGTCCTGAAGATCTGCTTGCTTTCCTGGTAGAATTAGTGTTCTCTCTCAGTTCAGGACAACCAAAACCAGTCCATACAAATATTAGTTCATTAACTAAATGATGTCAAAATAATAGTAAGCATTGCCTTTAAATGGGAAGGCATCCATATGTTCATGAAAAGGATGAAATTACCTGATGGTTCCAGTACTGTTAAACAGTAGACCACGTTAATATTTGCCAAGTTCATAAATAAATTAAGAGTTGTGATAAATTCCTGCTGCTGAATTGTGTCTCACAATGAGCTTTTAGAATATTCCAGCTAGAGAGAGACAACAGATCCTTCTCTTTCTGACAAAGCAAAGTTCTATGAGATGCAAATGAGATGGTATAAGTACTTTTCTTCACATCTCCTACCAATTCTTTAGTGAGTATACACCATCAAGATCACTACATGCCATCAGGATCAGAAGAAATATGTTAGAATATTTTGAACAATATCCAACTATTGCAAGCAAACAGATATTCTGAAGAGCCTTTAAAGTGTTTCAAAACTTTCACTGATGGAATACTTACATTGACACCTCATGGCAACTGTAATGTCAATATTGATTCTTAACTTACTGGAAAGTAAAAAAAAAAAAAAAGAAAAGGGCAAAAAGCTAATAAGTAACATTGAATGTAAGTACCGAGAGACATATTACTAAAATTCTCAGATTACTTGCAGAAACACAGTCAAATAACAAAATTTACACCAACAAATATAAACTTAAGCTGTTTGAAATTTGGGTGAACCAAGATGGACTTTTAATTATTAACTCGTAATTATACACTCGTAACTTAAGAAATAAAAGCATCACATTTCCCTGCTGAATTTTACTACGAAACACCTAACAGATTTTGTGTAAATATCACTGGCCCAAGAGTTTGTTGGTCTCTTTACTAAGAATGTATGGTTTTCAATATTTTAGACACATTTTTTTTTCCACAGAACTAGAATAGTGCAGTAAATTCCACAGAATGTGGTGGACCAGGACAATGTGGGAGTTACAAATCTAAACCTGAGTAAGTATTTGAGCACCTTCTTCCCATTTTGTCCTTAAGACAGGCCATTGCATTTCCAACCCTAATCAGAATTTCTCAGGACAGTGACATTCAGGATAAGGCTGAGAAGCTGCTAAAGCCAGTTCCCAGGAAATGCTGCCATGTCATAAAGATCATTGGTTTTGCCAGTACTGCTTCTGGAAAAAGCTCTTTTCCCAAAAATGCTCCCATGTTATAATAGTAAAATGCCTTGTATGCTAAGATCTTTATCCTGGATGTTTCCATAACAAGGGGAGGTAAAACATACTTGTTCTTATCAGGGGAAATAAAAAAACCACCCAAACCAAAACCAACACCCAAAAAAACTCCATCACATCAAAAGCCTGATTGTGTGGCATTCCTCAATATTGTGGGTGTTTCCTACTGGTTTTCACGTTAGTTTCACAAGTCATTTAAACTATAATGAATAAATCCCCTCACTATAGTCATATGGTCCTATCACCTCCAGGGAGTTTCTTCTGGGAGCTTAGCTGACCACTACCAAACCACACAAGCAAGAGATTAAACAGTGGCTCAAACTTGGGATCAGACACGGTCAGCAGACAGGAGAAAGAAAAGCAGATGAAGTGATACCAGTCTCCATTGGTTTAAATTGTCAAGCACCACAGGCTGAGTGATTAACTCACAATCAAACTGGAAAAACTGCAGCAGGACGTCTCCCAGCTCCTGTAACTGTCTCTTAACCGCTAGACTATCCTTCCTGTGTGATAGCTTCACTAGGGAAATAACCTAGTTTAGTAAAGACCTAAATGTCAAACTCCCATCTGTCTGACGGGATTTACTCTAACTTGAGTTTTTGATGCATCTCTTTCATTTAAGGTTCTCGTATTTTTTATTTTTTCATTGAAGAAACCTTTGGTATTTCTGACGTACAAGGCATCCAATTAATATACGTATCTTTAGCTTGTTACCACAGCAACCAGTCAAACAGCTTTTAAAGCTATTTCTGTTCCAGACACATGATATTTAAAGGTGTTCAGTGCACAAAATCTCTATTAACTTCACGTGGACTCATGGGTGCCCGACTACCTCGGGAAGAAAGGTGAACACAGTCCAGGCAAGCACAGGAAATCAACAGCAAATGGATTTTCAGCTGATCTTGGGGGCTGTAACTGGAGACAAAGATCAGCAGCAACCTCTAGATATCGCAGTCGAAGTTCTGAGTGCTTACTGTTCACCTCCAGCAGCACAAAGTATAATGGCAATAAACTAACTGTATAAACTAAAGCAAGCATCATGCAAACATGGTGGCTTTACCTAGCTGATGTGGAGTTACATATTACAATGTCCTCCGAATTGTTAGCAAATAATTCCTCAGGGAACTCCTTCACCAACCAACCTATACTATTCTGACTTCTTCATTGCAGAAATCTTAATTTCTCCTCTTCATAGATTCCAGGAAAGAAAAAAACCCAAATTAATCAACCAAAGAAAAATCAAGTTCCTCTAATGTGTCATTTTTAATTTCAATCATAAATTGCTTGCAAGTCACACAAACATTTTACATCTATTCTTTCCTGAAATGCAGATAACTTAAATTATAAAAGGAATTATAATGAAGAAAAGTTACCTAGTAAAATCCTTGTCTACTTCATACTCATATTTCATCCATGTGTCCTGGTACACCATGAACTCCATTATAGTCAGGAAAGCTATCGTCGTAAATGCTATCAGAGAAACTGAGTGGCCCAACAGAAAGAAATATAAGTTTAGATTGTGAGAAGTATTATTCAGAAACATAAGCAGAACAAAATTCTAACATTCCAGTATCTGATCATTACCAGTACAATACCAGTATCCATAAACTACTCTTGGAAAAATGTTTTCATATCTACAGCATTTACTTTTACGTAGGGGAAAAGAACAAGCCTGACCTTTGTATCAAGAAAAATCTTTTTCAACAAGTACAGTCAAATACTAGAACGATGGGGAGGTTGTGAAATCCCTATATGGGAGATTTAAGAACAGGAGGAGGATTTAAGATCCTCCTCCACATATAAAGGAAAATACCCACAAATCACTGTCAGGGATGGTCTAGGCAAACTCAGTCCTAAATTCAAGTATGGAAGAAGGATAAGGTGCACCTCGAAGTCCCTTGAAGCCTCCACTTGTCTACGACCTAAGTTTTTATAACACATTTTTTATACCTAGCTTTAGAGCCAAGAAGCTAGCGGACAAAAGAAATAATATGCATTATATGCACTGTCCAGTTAGAAGAAGGTGCCTTGATCGTATCACTTGTGTATAGCTCCACAGTCAAGACTCCCACCCCAATTTTTCAAACACTTCTCCCTCTGGTGATAAGCAACATGTAGCTACCCATTCTACCAACAGCTAAATAAGTGAAGAGCTGATTTGAAATTATTTTTAGGAAGAAATCTGGTATATTTTAACGGTATGTGAGTCTCCAAAGCAGCCTATTCATCACATTTGCAAAGTTGTACAATGCAAGGAGAAGACCATCCTGCTGCACATGTGTCAGAAACACAGTAACAGATGCCCAGAAGCACCTGCTACACCCCTTTTATTAAATCATGGCTTTTGTTAAGTTAAAAAAAATTTCTGTTATGGAGCATGGTAGCGATTTGTGCAGCTTATCGACAGTGTATGTTTTCCATGTGCACTCTGTGGAGGATTTCTACAGAGTCTGTGAAGGGCAACTTGAGAAAAAGCAAGCCCATTGTTGATAGGCTTCAACTCACTACACAGTGGTCTACAGGCCAGAGGTGGCAGCAGGGGAATAAACGCACTGTCCTACGGGATCAGAAAAAAAACACTGACTGCAGCATTGACCGTTGCATCGATCAGCAACATTCAAGTTCTAGCTTTCAGCTAAAGCTACGTAATGATCACGTATATGAAAACCTTCCTGTCAATGCATACTGCGAAAGCAGATGCACTAATCGGTTTATTATTCTGGCTATCAATTTCCTTTTAGAACCCAGCAGGCCAGACCCACCCCAGCTATGCAATAGGAACGCTGGAGCCATACTGTCTACCCAAAGCCACAAGGAAACAATTAACTTGTAGTTGCTTTCTGGGTAATTCTGAGCAAATTTTTGTGTATTTGTGCATCTGAACTGGAAAATGAAGTCACTGGAAATTCTGCAAGACTGATCTTCTTTTCTGAAGGCTCTCCCAGCCCCAGAGCTGGAGTCCCAGCCTGTTTGAGAGACCGGTACTACTTTTGCAACAGGTGTGAAGGCACTGAAAGCCTGAGAATACAGTCTTGATATGTTTTGCATCCCTGTCACACCAGAAAGTAAGTGTGACACTTCAATCCTGAACGGATCGGGAATACTGTAATTCAGATTTTTATAATAGCATACAATAAGACAATCCTATATTGTCATTTATAAGGTTACTGGGATAGACCAAAGAATGCTAAACTAACTTCTGGCGCTGAGAAATCCTTAAGGGATCCTTTACCAGTGTGTCATGCAGGATGGTGCTATACTACAAAAAAGGAATTTTTAAGAATTTATTGTTTTTCTGCGAATTAGAACATAAAACCAACTCGCTTGCTTTCTCAGGAACTAACATTAATGAAAAGTTATTTAATAGGGTCTTAGAGATTATTTCCTATACAATAATCCTTTAATTATTAACAGTGCAATTCAGGAAACATAGCAAATACAGATCCTTGGGATATTTACTTCTACAGTACAAGTAGCACAATGACTTCAAAGGCTTATCTGTAGATTGTAATTGCTTCTTGTACTTTTTATTCAACTGAATTTCAGACATAATTGCACGAGAGAGATTTTTGTCCTCCATTTCAAACTAACTTCTAGCAGTTTCCTATCTAATTGCAAACAATTCCAACAGTCCAACAGATGAAGTCACTGTTTCCAGATCAGGCTACCTCTAACCCAACCCAACTTAAAGGCACAATTTTCTGTTCAGATACATATAGAAAAGGTACTTCCTACAGCTACAGCTTTTTGAGAGAAGCTCAAGTGACTACAAAGGACAATATAAGTACATGCCCTGGAGTAAAGTGTTTAGTTCTTCAAAGGGCTTTCCTTACTCTTAAAATCAACTACACTTTCAAGACAGAAAGCTTTAGAAAGCTGCTCTTCATCCTGATGCTTAACTTAGTCAGCTCTTAGGCACCTCTGAAGAATGTTTTTCCTCTTTTATGAAAGCATAGAGTTGAATCCCACCTGTATTTCAGCTCATGCTGACACAGTCTCACCCAGATATCTGACACAGAGAAAAGGCGTAATGAGACAACAAATGAGAAAGTTTTACCACAGCCCTGGGACCGTGCACTTCCAGTTGTAATTGGCTAGAAGTTTTTACAGTGAACCTTTACAATGATTTGTGTCTCACCAGTTTTACAGAAAAATCTCCCTTCAGATGAGCAATGAATGCATCTGTTTGGATGAGGTACTATGTCTTCACTTGAAGGAGGTGAGCTCAGTCCACAAAAGAAATCAAGAAACCAATTTTGGCTAATTTCAAGTGACCACAGATACCCATCTTCCTCCTGTTGAAGTTTCTATTCCCAGAACATACCAGACTGAGATAACAGCCAACAGGAATAATGTCAGCATCTCGGTAAGGCCTACCTGTGCCTCCACTTGCTGAAGTTTCCACATAGCTTTCAGGAACCTTTGGAAAGGCATCCAATTCTTTCATCAAATTCAAGGTCTTCTTCCGATTCAGTCGCCTCATCTTCAGCACGCTCTTCCACCACCTCCTTCATATATTCCCTCTGATTTGAGAATAAATTGTTGTGATTAAAAGACAAAAGCAATATTACTCAAATTGATTGGCTATAATTATAAAGCAATAATAAGTTAATTAAAGCCTAAGAAATATGTCTTGAAGAAACATATGCTAACCAACTGGGTGATCGCTCTTGCTTCAAGAAAACTGTTAAAATTGACCTGGACACTGCTGCTTACGCTCCAGACACATCCAGCAAATTCACCATTTAATTACTATGATTAATTTCTCTCTCAATTAAATTCTTACCAATATTGGATATATTTAATATCAAATTAACAAAACCAAACTCAGTCCTGAAGTAAGCTTGCTAAACAGACCTGACAATGCAGAGAAGTCACTGACTTAGCAGGGAATACCTAACAGGCTGAATAAACTTGGGGAGGATGCTAAACTGCTCTGGGCTCCTATTTTCACCCAATACGGGCATGCTATATGCTAAAGGAAAAAAAAAAGTGCATTTCACATTTTCACACCTGTAGAATTTCATCATAATAATAAAATCAGCAGTTTTTTCCTCTACAAAAACGTCCCCAAAGTAAATTAAGTATCAAATCCTAGCTCCATACTTCAGAAACTTTTTTTGTCCGTGACACGATCTCTGCTCCACTTGGAGTTGTTGATACGTTAAGCAGCAAGATGCTGAGAGAAGCAGCCTGCCCAGGAAATAACTGTCTTAAACTGTTTCCAAACCATGCAAATACTCTCACAACCCAGTCCTGCCAATACTCTGCGTGTTTTAACAAGTTGGCACTGCTGTTTTCCTTCTGAGGAAATGCTGCACTTCGCACAGAATTTCTGAAGCTACAAAAACCATCGTGCATTTACTGTACTCTGAGAATACGTCATATTATCGTCCCCTATTTAAAGGCAACAAGGCAGGCAAACTAAGCGACACTGCCAACATGTGAGATGGTCCTCATCATCATCTTGTAGAAAGAGCTATTAACTCATCTCACCTGTTTCAAGAGCATATCAAGTCTCCAGTGCGTCCTAGTGAAATTATTCAAGAGCTATTCCCTGTTCTGCCCCTCTCTGCTGCTGAGCAGGCTTCCTACTGCGCAATAACAAAGCAATAGGCTTTACTGGAAATGGGAGTTCACACATGAAGAACCCCGATCTATGCCTGCAATTTCCTCACTACGCAAAGTCGCTTCAGACCTCAGTGAGAAGATACAGGCACTTGGTGGAAGCATCAGTCAAATAAGCCTGCAGGGACCAACAAAATACTGCACGTGTGGCAGAGGATTCGAAGAAACCACAGTTAAAGTAGGCAGAGAAGATGGGTGCTGAAATTGAGTTTTGGTTACAGAGCATCAGGGGTAAAAAAGGAAAAAAAAAAAAGGGAAGCAAGGTCCTGTTTTTTTCTACACTACATAACTGTGGTTTAACCAATTACCTCAAATCCACTCGAGAGTGGATTAAGGAAAAGTTGGAAAACTTCAGAACACAGATATAGCAGCTGTTTGGACCCAGTGACTGCAGCCGTAACACTCATTAGTAGACGAAACACCACACAGGGCTGCCTGATCCTACACAGACAGCACTGAAGTCACACAGTCAACTTTGCACTGTTTCATTTTCCACGTCTTCTCTGCGACTGCATGTGTATGGACACACCGTAAAGAGGTGCAAGACAAATCTAGAGCTTGAGAGCACTTCACTAAGAAACTTTCTAAATTGTTCTGCACCAGTAAGCATGTGGATTTTTGCACTCTAGCTAGAAGTGCCCCATTTGTTCACGGTTCTGTAGTCCCACGAGAATCACTTTCTGTTACAAACGAGACTGCTGCCCCTTTCCCCCTGCCCACCTCAGAAACATCACATACAAAATCTAGGATCCGCTGCCATGAAAGTAACATGTTATGAATCCCAGAACCAACTACATGGCAAAAGAATCGTTATTACAAGCTAAAAAAACAAAAAAGGGAAAAGCATAGCGTGAACGCCACTGGCGACCCGAGCGCCCGCTGGAAGCGCCCGCAACCCAAACCCACGCGAGGAGCTGGGGCAGCCGCCGCTCACACGGACAGCCTGGCAGCGGGGCCGGCGGGCCGCGCCTGTGACCCTCCTCTCCCGGACCCGCTCCCGGACCCACGCCCGAGCGCCTCCCGGGGGCATCGCCCCAGCGCCGGCCGCACCCCCCCGCCCGGCGGCCCGCGCCGAGGGAGGCCCCGGCAGGCGGCCGCCAGCCCCAAGCCCGCACGCCTGTGCGCGCCGCCGGCCGCCGCAGGCCCGCAGCCAGGCACCGGGGAGCCGCGGGACAGGGCAGGCCGCGCCGGGGAGCCACCGGGACGGGACGGGGCAGGCCGCGCCGGGCAGCCACCGGGACGGGACGGGACGGGGCAGGCCGCGCCGGCCGCCTGCCCTCCCCCTCCCCTGGCCGTGCCCCTACCTCTGGCTTCTCTCGCCGGTACCCAGCGCCGCGGGCGAGGCCGGAGCGGGGGGGGCAGCCGTAACGCCCTGCTCGGCGCCCACCTCGCTGAGCATGGCCGCTCGCGTGGCCCGGCGCGGGCTCGCTCCGCCACCGCCGCCCGGCGGGAGGCCCAGCCCGGCGGGAGGCACAGGCCGACGGGAGCGGCGGCGCCGGCCCGCCCGCGCGCATGCTCGCCGCCCCACGGGCATGCGCCGCCCGCCGCCGCGGCCCGGGGCACCGGGTGCCGCCGCGGGGAGGAGGCCGGTCGGCGGCCCGGCGCCTACGGGGGCACAAGCCGTACGGGCGGGGAGCGGTGGGCGCCGCAAGGCGAGCGCGGCGTCCCCCTCGCTGCCGGCCGCGGGAGAGCAGAGCCGGCAGCAGCCCGGGGCCGAGCCCCCCGAAGCCTCGTTAAGTCCCGTAGCCCGAGGGCGCAACGCGGGCTGCAGCTCCGCGGAGCTTCGCGCGCTGCCCCGCAGCCGGTGGGGCGGGCGTCCCGGGCAGCGGGAGCGGCGGGCGGCGCCCCGGCGCGGGGAGGGGAGCCCGGCTGCGCCCAGGCGGCGGGAGCCGGTACCCCCGGGAATTCGTGCCGCGGCGAGCTGCTGCGCGGAGAGCGGGGCTTCCGAAGCAAACTGGAAGAGCCCCGTAACCCAGCCTGCGGTGGTGGTACTGGTTTAGAAGCTACGAACGTCAAAGCACGGCAGCGTTTGAGAAGAGGCAGTATTGTATCACGATAACTATGAAGGAAAAGGCTTTAAGACAGCGGCCTGTGATGGTTGGGAAAGACAGGTTTTTATGCTCACAAGCCAGTCTTCGGACCTGATGTGAAAAAGGTGAAAGGGCTCGTTTGCGGCCAAAATCTCTGTTCTCTTCCCTGTGTTGGTGGAGCTAAAAGGCACTGCCTCTCACCACAAATCTTGCCCCTCAGTAACAGCAGTGTTCATTTATCCCCACATTTTACCTTACAAGTGCAGAAGTTCACCGTCTGTGCCCGTGTCCCCTGTGCCACTACCAGCACAGACTTACGAAGTCAGTTATCACAGGGTTATGTTACACTGCTGCCACTGTGCCCGCAAGTTCACGGGTAGCTGACCCAGCCTAGACATCTTCCTACAGTTGGTATCTTTTGGGAAGTGCTGACATCTTAGATGACATCAAAATTACTCAAGGAAAAGTGATCCGTGTAAGATTAAAAAAAAATAATAATTTAAAACATTATAACCAAGCATTCATATTCATAGATCAGAAAGAAGAGAGACTGAAGACTCCAGTATTTTTTTATAATGAGGCAGGCAAATAAAACTGACACATCCCAGAAACACAGTGATGAGTTTCACAGCATCAGTGCAGATTTGCTCTTTATAATAGTTCAGAGGAAAAAGTAGATCCATGACAAAAGAGTTCCAAGTAGCATGCCAAAGTATATACAATTTGAGTAAAACAACTGCTTGTCTGGGTATCTACAGCATTTGAGAACAAAAGGAACCCAAAGCCAATAAAGTAGTACAGACCCAAAGAGTTGTTTTTTTTTTTTTTTGCTTTTTAGGGATAGGCAGACTGGGTTTTAAGGAAGGAAAGAGGATGCAGCCACAGACTCATGTTCTCACTGAATTCTGATTGGTGTGTTTTGATAATTTTTGCAGCTGTAGTAACAACTGGATCAGAGAGACAGAAAAAGGAGGTGGGAGAATGACACAATAGATAAATAACCAGGCTGAAAATATGTTTTATCTGTATGTTTGTTCCCTCATCTCAGAAACAGCAGGCAGCTTTAGCTACACTTAAAACTCTTACATTGACATGCCAATGGTTGTAGGGTATAATTCAGCAGCCAGGGATTTCGCTGGCTAAGCTCTATTTTCCCTTGAAACACTCTCAGCACAGAGGCCTGGAAAGAGCAACTGATAGATCTGGTTATTAGCTGCGCATCGGAGATGCTCAACAGATGTTCTCACACAGGCTGTGAATTAAAGCAATCCAATCTGCTTGCAGACAAAACCAGCATTAGTTCTCAACGCCGCCTTGAGATGCCTCTTACAGAGAAGTGTCATGGGACAAAACTGCTTGCAGCTTTGCACCATTATAGCTGTATTTTTAACTGCAGATGTCTCCATAGGATTTTATGGGGGAAAACACAGCAAACATTTTTCAGAATGCAAGAAAACTAGAGAAAATTATATAGTGATAACAGTGCATTACAATGACACTATATATTTGACTGTACTGTGCGGAAGCAACATAACAGTGATCATACTGCATCCATCAAGTACCAGACTATTCTAATTCAAACTGTGCTCCTTTCTTCATGCCCCTGCATGTTTGTGTTCTGCTCTCCTGATCACACTTCAGCGGTGGCAGCCTAGAAGCACCTGCCAAATTACCTTCAGGAGCAGAGAAGGGGGAAGAAATCCAGCTGTCAGCTGCAAGCCATGCAGGCGAGCCAAGGGGCTGCCCCTCAGCTGCTGCTCTACACACATTTGTTTCACTACAGCATTTAACAAGATCCCAAAGCACCCCGAGACTCGAGTGCAGTCATCTATGTAAAAATATAACTGCCTTCCCCCCCCAAAACCAGCACTTGTTAACACTGGTGATTTATGAAGTTCTTTGATGTGTGCAAACAGGGGGAAACCCTGTCAGATGTCTCATAGCCATACAATGTAGCAAACCACAAATGAAGCAGAACAGAAAAAAATAAAACCTAAAATAAAAACCAACCCAGGAATGTTAGGCTATGAAGCACACTGATATCAAAGACAGTAACAGAGAAGATGGTAGGCCGAACATAAACATGCAGATTCCCCACCTGCACTTCACCACACTGCAGCGTTAACATGCAGGAAAGCATATGCAAGATGCACGAAATTAAAGATCTGGCTAAAGCATTTCCAGCCTAAACCCAAGCCCCCATCGTTTGCTGCTGCTACGGGCAGCGGCACGGGTGGTTCACAACGGCTGAAAAGGCACCGGGTTAGCGAGGGGGGGCGAGAGCAGCAGGCCGAGCGGCAGCAGGGGCTGGGGGTCGGTGGCTGCGCGGCCGGGGGAGCCCGGGGGCGGCGGCAGCGCGGAGGGGCTGAGGCGAGGCAGGGGGCGAGAGCAGCCGCTTTACCGGAACGTGAAGGCATCGAGGTGGCATTTAGGAAGAAGGAGGAAATACCCGTGTAAAAGGTAAAATATGGAGATGAGGGGGTGGGAGTGGCTGCGAGGGGGGTGGAGGGCCAGAAAGTCACTCCTGGGGCCGAGCGGTGAGGTGTAAGGGCCCGGGCGTGGCGGAGGGGCGGCCGCCGGGGCGGTGAGGGTGCTGCGGGGCGGCCGCCATGCCGCGGCGCTGGCGGTGGGCGGGCCCCGCCCCGCCGGGCCCCTCAGCCAATCAGAAGGAGCCACGCTCGCAGAGCCCAGCGGGGTGGGGCCGCCGCCGCGCCTGCTTAGCGCCCGCGGCGGGGGCGGTTCCGGCCCCACGCAGTCGGCTTCCCGCGCCCGCCCTGCGCTGTCCTCTCGCTCCCGGCGGGGCTGGGTGAAAGCCCCCCCACCCCCATCCGTCCGCCTGCCCGCTCGTCTTCCTTCCTTCCTCCCTCCCGCTCCGGGCGGCGCTGGGTGAAAGCCGCCCGCCCCCATCCGTCCGCCTGCCCGCTCGTCTTCCTCCCTCCCGCTCCGGGCGGCGCTGGGTGAAAGCCGCCCGCCCCCATCCGTCCGCCTGCCCGCTCGCCCCCCTCCCGCTCCGGGCGGCGCTGGGTGAAACCCCCCCCCCGTCCGCTCGCCGCCCTCCCGCTCTGGGAGGTGCTGGGTGAGCCCCCACCCCCGGGCCGCTCGGAGCGGGGTGTTGTGCGCCGCCGCCTGCCTGCCGCAGGGCCGCCGTTCCTGCCGTTTTACCGCTGGGGCGGCTGTGCCTGACGCCCGCCCCTCAGGCGCTGGGGCTGGCTGATCGCCGGCCGATGGCGGCGTTTCTACGTTCCCTGCTTCACCGGTTTATACAGTCACAGGCTGCCGGGGTCTGTGCCTCCTGCCGGTGAATAGCCCGGTGCCGGTCAGCCTTGCGGGGCCGCCGAGGCCGGCCGGGCCCTGGGGCGGGTGAGGCGGGCGGCAGGTGCGGAGCGGGGGCGCTCGGAGCCGGGGCGGTTACCGGCCCTTGGCGGGGCGATCACTTTGCAAGGCCGTAACGCCAGTGGCTGTGGTGGCATTTATTCACGGCCCTCCGCCTGTAGCGGGCGTGAATAAAACCAAGATGGCAATGAAAGGAGGCCTTGGTCGCGTTTCTGTATCGTTTTTCCCATTCAGCCCCACGTCTAGTCTTTTGACAGATCCTTGTCTGAAAGATCTTCGTGAACATTTCTTTTCATGTGGTCTCAGAAAGCAGAACAGCCCAGTTCACTAGGAGGAAAAACACATTAAAGCTACTTGGGGTATCGAACAGTCCTGTTTACCGTTAAGGTATTGTGTAAACCGGACAGCTTTGTTCTAAAGAGCCACCACTGTTTTAATATGCAATCCAAATGTATTTAGCACTACAAATCTTTTCTAAGATAAATTAATCCTAATTCTTCTTTCGAGTATTTCTATGACTTGGCTAACATTTAAAATGCAAATTACACAGCTGCTTCGTCAGGCTCATACTTCACCCGCAGGAGAGCTGGGGCGAGTGCTGTACTTGAGTGAAGTACTGTGAAAGCTGCGGTTTAAAATATTACAGTGTAATCTTGGGTTTTTTTTCCTTTTCCCAAGAATTTAAATTGTTTGGTGTAGACAGATAACTGGTTCGATGTTGTGTCTTTCATTCAGCAGAGATTTGCTGTGTGTTGTTGATAGATTGTGTGGTGTGTGTGGGGAGAAAGGGAACATAAGTCACTGAGCTGAATTCCTGTCTAGATTACAAATGGCAGGTTAGTAATAAATCCTGGTCTATCACCGCTTGGCTATTTTTAGTAATTAGATCATGATTACAAAACAGAAATATCTTGGTAATTGATCAAGTTACATAAAAACACTAATCCTTTCACATAATGGTTTCTTGAATAGTATAAACACTGAGCAGCACAAGGTCAGCAACTCTCAGGAGACAAAGACTCTTTACACTAGTGCACATTGTGACCTTCAGTATTTCTTTGATTTTAATGATCTGTTTTCCATTCTTTGGAACACTGTTTTACTGAATGGGCTTCTCAAAGTTTCTTTGAAGTTGTATTCACAAATAATCATTATTTTTTACTCTTTTGTTACAAGTTTGCTGTGTCCCAGTATAAAGCTTAGTCTTGAAAAGTACCACTAGTCTTAAAAACTTGGATGGTAGGAAGGATTTGGGCTTCTGCAGGGCTACCTGGTTGAGAATGGTGTTAGCTGGCATAGTGGAGAGATACGAACAATTTACCTTTGATAGAGGAAAAGGGATTGCTCTTTTTTAATTGCATAAAAGACACTAAAGTCTTTTTCAGGGTTTGGGAGAGGTTTGGATAAGCCGTATGTGAGCTGATGTTGATACTAGGTTATTCATAGATAGTAACAAGATTGACATAGTCTTGCTAATATTTTATCAACATTTTTCACATTGTTGTGACCCTTGTGGTGTTACAAATATACTAGTAGATGCATGTAAGTTGATGCTCAATCAGCAGAATAAGGTTCCCCAAACTTACCGTGAAATCCATGTAGGTAAGTATGCACACTTGATTGTTTGGGCTCTATAAGAAATAAATCCTTAGAGTTTTCTTGAAAATTATTCCCTTGATGTTCTGCCAGGCCAAACAGGTTGTTAGAAAATCTTGGCAAATTGCTAGAAAGGTTTTGTTTATAAGAATATTGGTTTGATTTTAATAATAATGAACGTTAACTTCATGTTCTGGTGTTGACTTTTTTTCTTTTACCGCGCCTGTTGCTTTCTGTAAAAATTTTAATATGGTTGGTGAGAGCTGAACCTAGCAAAAATAACAACTGTTAATTAAGCTTTACCTAGTCTAAGTGTGATCTGGCAATCACCAGGGTCTCACTCAATTCATTTGCAGGACACTTCTGCAAGGCAAGCTGAAGGGGTCGGGATCTCTTACGTGAGCACCGCAACATGCCTAGTAGGTCCAATGCACCCCAACTCTTTAAACAGTCATTATATTTGTGCAAGATCTGCCCACGCAGTGAGTGGAGACCCTGTAGCCACACCTGTGGATAGCCCTGGGTTTTTTCAGCCTCTGTTCCTGCGTACTGAACACAAACACTTCTTTCATGTCCACCTGACTAAGCCACAACTTCCAACATCTTCTCTGTTATCCCCTGCCCAGCTCTCTCCACATCTTCCTTGCCCAGTCTATGTCCCTATGATTACCTGTGGACCTTCTCAAAACACTAAATCTTTTCCCAGCTAGGGTACCTTAATCAGCTACTTGTCTTCCCTCTCCCACCCTCTCAGTCCCCAGCTTCAAATTAACCCTGGTTTCCCATGAGCTCTGGCCCTTTCCTACCCTGTTGCAGGCTGCTTATCCTTCAAGATGTAGCAGAGACTCTGAAGTGCCATCTGGCTCAGTTTTCATAGACACCTACTCACTTCACTCCTAGGAGCTGTGTGTAATGGTGAGAAAGGACAGGCGACGTCTAAGCAAACCAATTACTGTTGAAATACACTCCGCACAGATGGTCAGCAAGGGAAAGATTGCTTCCTGCCTCCTTCTGCTGAAAGGGAACTGTCTCAATAATAGTTTGAAAGCAAGAGGTGTTTCCTTCTCCGCATTTGCTGCTGGCATCTTCTGTGCTTGGCTGGGTTTCCATCGTACCCAGCTGCTCCTGCCTGGTGGTGACAACACTTCCCTTCCATATGACAGGGGGAGATCAGGAAAGTGAAGGGAGATACTAATTTTTCTGCTTTCTCCCATCTGGTATAATTAAGTACTTGAGAGAAAAATAAAGCAGTGGTTCTATATTCTTGATCCTAGGCAAATAGTATAAGTCTATGCACCAGTTCCCAACTTGCCAGCATGCATTGTTATTGCTGTGCTGCTGTTACATTGGTTATATCATTAGGGTCCATGACAAAATCTAATAATTCCCCTCACTTATTTTATGCATGACTTATGTTTGATGCTTCCTGTGTTGGTACAGGTTCCAGGATAGACACATAAAATTTAACAGCTGATAATCAGCCAAACATCATCCTGTCATACTTTTAGGTAATTAACATGTGTATGTTGATAGATTTAAATACTCTCCAGAAACCTTTGTATTAAATTTCATTTGGGGCTGAAAATGGAGAACCTCCAAAATTTCAGTTTAGCTGTTTATATTGCCAAGTGAGGCAAAAGAAGGTTTGTGTAACTGTTGAGGCTTTTGACCGAGCTCGTTCATCTAACACCTGTATGCTCTGCACTCACTGTCTTTTGCAACCAGGGACCTCGTGGGTGACCACAGGAGAGGGGCTGTGTGAGAGTGCTGTTGTGGTGCACAGCCAGACACGACGCAAATCACAGGTATTGGCAACTACGGATGGAAAATGTCAGATTTACCAGTTATTTTACCATGCAGGCCTTTCTGTTTCTGCAGCTTGAAGCTATATTCATTCCGTCGAAATGTACATTTTCACATTGCTAGTGGTTTTGTGCTACTTTTGTTTTCCAATTACATGAGAAAGAAACCATTACTTCCAGCCAATGAAGTAAGGAGAAAGAAAAGTCATTTTCAGTCCGTCTTACTACTAACCAAAGTGAAATAATTGATCCAAAATGATTTTATTCCAAGTCAATCTAAAATTTAATATTTAAATTTGCAGTTTTTGTAAAAAATAAGGAGAAGCTATGAGGGCAGACTTCTTTCACTCCAGAGAACTGTAGTTTGGATGCTCCCCAGGATGGTGGAAGAGCTGGTTTCACGTTGTGCGTCCAACTGGAAGACCAGAGCCAGTGGCTCCCACGGGAGCTCTCTAACCATCGGGCTTTGGTAGCTCAGCAGCGGGTACTCTTGCTCCTGCTGCCACCACCGTTTTCCTCCAGTGGACACATTTTTCTCCCCACTCTTTTCTCTCCTGAAACTGGTCAGGTTCTCCTCCCAATGGTCTCAGTTTTCTAGTTTTTTTTTTTTTTAACCCTGTGGAATTGCCTGTTTTCCTTTTATTTATTCTTTAAATTGCGGTCTCCTGGATTCTGATTTTTGTTTATTCCACCTGCCCCCCCAAAAAACCCCAAACATACATCTTTGTTTCCAAACAGACTGTGGCATGGAATGTTTCTGCATTGGTAACAAAATGTTTCTAAGCCAGTAGGCAACAAAGAAAGGTTCCTCAGGGGCCAGAGAGGTTTTCTGACTGCAGCATAATTTCTAAACAACATCAATTTAACCTTTGCAGAAGAATTTACTTTAACCTAGAGAAAAATGCTTTGTACAGTTTAGGCTGACATGTATGGAAAATCTAATAATAGAGATTTAAAACAGAAGATTGCCACAAATTTGAGTGAATAAAAATAGGAAAATCTTTTCTTAGAACTTTCAACAGCACAGGGACCATTAGCACAGTAAGGGCACTGTTATGCCTTATTAACAGATACTGTGGTGGAAAAAGCTTTCCGCTGAGCAGCTTCATTATTTTATGTTGCAGGGTAGTGGCTGTCGTGTGAAAAACTGTTGCCATCATCCTAGCTCTGTGTATATTGTCCTTGTATGTACAAACTGCACTTTAAAGTTATAATAGAATTTTAATCCCTGGTTTACTAAGGGGAGGGAGGGAGAGTTGCCCCTTTTTTTTTTTTTTTTGTCAAAATATAGCTTGATATTTTAAAACAAAAGAATGAAAGACTCTTTTAAAGTGTGTAAGTAAAGCTAATTCAATCACTGCTCTTCATGCTGCTCGAGTCAATTTTTTGGCGGAGTTGGAAGGACCATACCCCCCGACCTGTGTTGTATGTACTTTATTTGTTTTCTTGAAGAAAGTAACTGAGCAAACGTCTTTAAAAAATAATCTTTGGTCAAATTGTCTTTAGATATTTTTTTTTTGTGACTAATGTGAAGCACCTTGGCTTGAACAGCTTAAAACAAGCATCAGTTCTCTCAGAAGCAAACCTTTCCACGTGGTTAAAATAGTAGATGTGTAAGCAAATACTAGGTTTTAAAAATCTTTTCCAGTTGTCTTATTTGCAGACTCTAGATTATTCCTGATAAAGTAATCAATATAAATATAGCTTAACTGCTGCAAGTCTGATACAACTCTCCCTTTTTAGTGGAGA
The DNA here is from genome assembly GCF_017639655.2 of Falco naumanni. NCBI lineage: Eukaryota > Metazoa > Chordata > Aves > Falconiformes > Falconidae > Falco > Falco naumanni. The sequence continues at coordinate 92,091,094 of NC_054058.1, forward strand.
GTGTGTTTTAGAAGAGAAAAACTGCATGGTTAATTCACGAACAGCCTACAGCACTTCCGTTAAAGCCTCAGAATGCAGTTTTCTCCTCATAATCATGGAGGTAACTTGCATGTGGGCTTAACGGGGCCAAATAAAGCCAGGAACCCAGAGAATGTGCTTTGCAGGGTAAATATGCTTTCCTTGGTGTACTTTCCCTTTATGCCCCTGTGGAAGTTTGGCAGGGACACAGGAGAACTTCCTTGGGCAGCTGTGGGTGACGACAACCCGTAGGAGCAAATACTCGCGGGCGAAGCACTTCTTCAGTCTGGGTCTTTGTTGGTGTCTGAAAATCTGAGGTTCTCCAAACAGCTGTGGAAATTTTGCTATGTGCAAGCAAAGAGCAGGGCATGCCAAGGGGGAAGAGTTGTTTGTGGCTCCCCAGGCTGGGCATCGCTTTGTGTTCCCACCTGGAGGGCAGCCTTCATCAGGGGGATGCCAGTTCCACGGGGTTTTGCAGTTTATTATTCAGGTATAATAAATTATCACTAGAAAAATATATCTAAAAGCTCACCGTAGCTATCCTGACAATGTATGAAACAAAAAGCGGGACTGTACCTCAAGCCCTGAGGACCCATGGTTACTGACACAAGGAGGGTAAGACTGCTCGCGAGGACTGTGGTAAGGGAACAGGCCCCTTTGGGAGGGCGTGCAGAGCACCTGCAAGTTCATATGTCTTCATATGGCTGTGCTCATCTAACATTTCACCACCGCTGGTGCTCTAGCTTCAGTCTTTGTCCACATACCTGGCATCAATGCCTCTGCGTCTCCGATCCCACGCAGGATGGTACCATGGGTGCGGTCCCATGACATCTGGACACAGCAGCCAGACCTGGGTACTGGTAATGGGGTTTGTCCATACCCCCAAGCCTGATCAAGGGTGAAGCACGCTTGGGGTTAATCCAGGAGGTCTAGTTGGGAGGGAAGAATAGGGAAAGGGGCCAGAGGCAGCTCTGGGGACCAGGCTGTTACACCTTGTGGAGGCTGGAAAAGCTCTTTTGCTTGCTTTCCTCATATGCGTCTTCGGTTGTTTCTTCCCGAGCGTATTTATTTTCTGTTTTTCTTTCTAGTTTCAATTCAATAATTTTTCTTTCTCTCTCTCTCAGGTTAATAGGCCAGTAAAGCAATGAAAAGTGAAAAATTTCAAGCACTTTTGTTTACTGATGTGAGAAGGATCATAGAAACAGCTTTGTCCAGTTGTACTACATGAACTCACCAACTCTGAGTAAACTAACATGAGATCACAACAAGGTATGTGACGGATTTCTCATCCTGACAGTCCTGTTGCCTGCTTGGAAATGTCAGGACCTTAGGAAATAACATGAAACGTATCTTTAATATATATACCTTGAATAGCACTTTGAAAATCACACGGATACTTTAAAACAAATCCACTCTCTTCTTTGTCTTTAGTGCTGATTACTACTATCAGCAACGCTGTGCTTGCCAGGGAAATAATGCTCAAGCTGAAACTGCATTTCTTGTTTGTGGTGGAAAACCCAAAGACTTCGAACACCTGACTTGCACTCAAAAGGCGGAGGGCACCATGAGGTGCTGTGACTGTTAGAAAAGGAAACTTCTACTAAAATATAGACTTTACATCCTTTTGAAATGTGGAAAAGTTCTTCCAAACAATCATTAAATAGAATTTTAAAAGTAGCTGTTTGCTCTAGCATGCAAGATACGGAGGAGCAGACAGCTGGTGGGATGCAGAAGCAAGGAGGCTGGGGGCCAAGGTAGCCTCTCTCTCCCCCTGCCCCTGAGCTCTGCAGCGTATTCTTCTGCTGTCCTTAGCTCTTTCCTGATCAGATCTATCAAATTAAATACTTATTTTTATTGTAAGCTTTTATTTCATTCTGGTTTTATTATTCAACGCTACATTCTCCCAATGTTCTGAAAACCAAAAAAATATGTACAGGCTTTGCCTTTGAGAAATTAGACTTTAAGCGTAAGATACGCCTGAAGAAATGAGAGCAGAAACAACAGAGGGAGAGGGAGAAATGTAGCAAGATGGTTTTGCTTTTTGGACCATTAGCTTTCATTTATGATTTTGGGCAGTTCTTTATGGGATGGGATTCATCTCAGTACACTTTAATTGCTTAAAATACAGGCATCTATCCTAAGCTAGAGAACTGGGCTGCCCATAACCAAAGGAAAGCAGCAGATACCACCAAAGGGGGATTTATCCCTTTAGGGTAGGTATCTAAAGGTGGTAGGATGGACCCTGGGAGGATTCCTGTCTTTCTCCATTGACTATAAAGGAAACCCAGATGATTTCTTTAGATTAAATACTTATTTTTCACATGGCAAGAATAATCTCAGGCTCAAGTAAGTTTACTTCTTATTTAATCATTAAAGAAATCTAGAATTATTTTTTTTTCTGATGTTTTTCACAATTTCAATACAGGAGAAAATAACCGTATACCCAAACAGCCATTTTTATTCAGGAAATCTGTTGGAGGAAAATATGTACCTGAACGGGCTGGTGCCAACTGCCCATCAGCCGTCATCCTGGGGCCAGGCTCTGAAGTGTGGCGGGTGCCTCTGCTCCTGCCCTCCTCCCTCACAGCTGGCTGGTGTCTGTGAAGGGAATGCATGCCAAAGTACCAGCAATTCCTGTCCTTTGTGCCTGTTAGGGATATGCCTTGGGCCTAAGAAATGACAACCGTAGGACCTGTGATGACTTGAAAAATCACGCACCAATGCTATCTACCCTCCAGCCAGCACGGGATGAGTGATAAATCCAGATCCTTTACCAGTAGAGGCATTAAACAAGCAAGAAAAAAGTTTCTTAATCCTTGCCTCAAGCAGTTTAAAACCTCCTTCTTGCTTGGGATCTTACATAAATCAAAACACAGGACTGACTATATTCTGCAAGTAAATCTTCCTTGATATTTACTTCTCACATAACTTCTCTGTAACAAATTCTGAATTCCCTACCAAATATGCCAATAAAATGTCAACCATTCTATAATTTAGTAGCATAATAATAATAATACTTTCTTCAGTTATGTCACTCTTTCAGAAAGCAGTTGACATACTGCTTACACATAAAAAGTAAAATGAATATCTTAATATATCATTTAGTCTTTTATTTCTTAATATTGAAACTCACTAAATAGAAACTATCTGTCCAACAATTAATCATGCATGAATACAAACTGAATGGAGATGAAATTAACCTAAAAAAAAGTCTCCCACAAGTAATTTCCACATGCACTTGAGGCAAATAATTTCAAAAAATGTAAGTATATGAATTATTTCTGCTAGAATGAACAATCATAGTAATTGTAGAGGACACTTTGTACTGAGCTTTGCAATAGGATTAAAGAACACCTCTTTTTTTTTTTTTCCTGAAAAGATAGGAACTACCAAAAGAAAAATACTGATTAGTTTATAAAACATATTTTGAACATATAGAAAACCTTATTTTTTACAAGCAACCATGAATTAAGGCTTACAAGCAGTCAGATGAGAATTGATAAATATATCACAACTAAATATGTATACCCAAGACAATCTGCCATTCTGAAAACTGGAAGCAGTGCCACAGGTTTCAGCAAAGACACCAAAAAGCAGTGACCAGTTCTGTGCATGAGCTGGTGAATGCCATTTCAGATCTTCTCCATCACCATGTTTCCCATGGCTGCAGCGTACCCCACAGGCCACCCTGCTCTGCTCTCGCTGCTGTGGGTGGTTGCAGGCAAAGCTTGTGCTGAAATGCAAAGCTGTGGCTCAAGTTGCTATGTTGTCTTCAGCTTTAAATTGAAAAAATCCACTGCTCACAGCAGTGATCCAGAGCTTGAGCTAGTTTGAATCTAGCTCCACAGGTCCATATGGGTGCAATCACAGCTTTCAGGTGGGCATGTTTACGGTCACTTCAAAACCCACAGTCATCCCTTCCAGATCATTTGCACCTACTGTGAGGAGTCATCCTTTCTAGCCCACGTTCAGATAAACCAGTGCTACTAGGCTTCTGAAGTTAAGTAGCTGTAAAGACTTTGACATTTGATTGCAAACCAGACCAACTGAACAGTTGATTAATTAAGCAATTAAAGAGTTGTTTGCCAGCACTTTAAGAAGCCCAGCCTCCTCTTTTCAGTTGCATGGACTTTTTCTGCCATGAACTTAACCTGTCACAATTTTCTTTCACTGCACATATTTGCTGATGCCAGAAGCTCCGGCAGAGAAAGTTCACAAATCAAGCCTTTGGCAGGTTGCAGGCTGGGTCTCATTCTCACCTACACCTTGGTGCCTCGGGGGACACCTGTCTTCTCCAGCTGAAGCACACAGGTATGCCTTTGCTTGCTTCCCTCAGTCAGTTGTGCTCATTTCCAGATGAAACATTTCACTGTCTGAAACCCAGGTAAGACCTCTTCAGTATTTAATTGCCTGCTAAGCATGGAACTAAAGCATGTTGGGGTTTTGCTGGGCTGTTTCTCTGTTAAAGGGAGTCATGTTTAAAGAGTATTGTTGGTATTGATGTTGGACAGGATAGGGACTAGGACGTGTACTTATCAAGATTACTCTAGCTGTGGATACCTATGTTTCGCTACAGTGCTGTTGCAGTAGTTGCAGCCTAAGTCATCTCTGAGTCTGTCCATTATTCTGACAGTATAAAATTTAAAGTCCAATATAGCAGGAAAATGCTCGGGTTTGTCTCAGACACCAGCTCCACTGCCAGCTGTCTCTGTAGCTGAGGAGGCAGGCTCAGCTGTGCAGATGCTCACCAGCATCATCTCCCCATCACATGCCAGGCTCCCTACAGTTGTGGCAGTGAAGGCAGCTGACGTGGCACGAGAGGCTGGTGACCCTGGAGAGCTTTCCCTACCTGTGGCTGCTGAAATAGCCATCTAGGTATGGCTGTTGTGTCACGTGCTGTGTGAACCAAGCCTACCTGGAGCCTGTAACATCTGAAATACTTTGAATGACTTTGCTTATGTTCCCCCTACTCTTGGGGGGATATTTTATTTTAGCTCATTCGGCACAGTGACAGCTGTGTGAAGATGAGGAACAAGCACAGAGCCAGGGAGCAGCACTTTGTGCATGTTTATGCAGGGATGCGGCAGCAGCTGGAGCTGCATCAGGGTGTGCTGGCCTTGCTGGATGGAGAAAGAGGTGGAAGGCACAAAGATGGGGGGCAGGCTGTGGTTTGAGAGCTCTGGTGGCAGAATGCTGGGTTGGTTTTTATACCCATGGCTGCCTTCTGTTTTTCCAACAGAGGTGTTGTGTTGGCAAGTCTTACTTTCCTCCAGGTGAGCAGGAAGAGGAAGGATGTGAAGTAAATGCCACAATGAACCTCCCTTGGATTTACGCTGAGGTTCCCCCGTACGAGTCTTTTGCATTGATTCTGATGTTACCTGTTTTTCTTCGCCATACTTTGAGATGCGGTTGTAATCTTGTCTCTGCCAAAATTCATAGCACCTGACATCAGGCATTTCTTAGTGGCATCTTCATTAGGACCTCAGTCTTTGTTTTAAGTTAATTAAAAGAAAAAAGAACCTCCAGGGAAGGGGTTAGGTCTGTGCAAACAGCCCTGCTGAATCTAGCTAGGATTAAATAGCTTGTATTTGAATGCTACAATATTTTTGCTAATAACATTCTGGTTTTATTTTACACTAAGTATGAATATGTTTTCACAGTCTTCTCTGAAAGCCCTTGTGAGGTGTCCCTCTGTTTTCATCCTGTTTTCAGTGCCGAAATTTCAGTCATGAGAAGTTTTTGCAAGAACAAAATCAAAGCCAGGGTTTCCTTTTAACCTTTATATTTTTATTATGGCTCTGCCACTTTACTAAAGGCTAGCCCGGGGTAAGCCTATGTGCAAGGGGTGCCTTGGCGAAGCAGAGCACCGAATAACCCACCAATTCATCTTCTGCAGTGGTACCAGTTTGAGTTTCCTGGGGAGGCATGAGGCTGGGGCTGGCCATCCTGCTACAGCTTGGTAAGTACAGATGTTACAGTTACTCAGACTAATTTTGAAATATTACCATGTGATTTACATATCTCCAAAATTTTGTTGGAGTGCTGCTTTTAAGTACTCTAGTAAGACCCATGTGACAGTGAGTCCTTATTCCCCACTCTCCTGCCTGGGAGCTATGAATGACACAAAACCTTTAAGTATAAAGATATGACACGTGTTGTAATTGAGTCTGAATCAGGTCCTGAAAGAGGCAAATCAATATTTTCTAATGAATAATGAGTGTGGTTCTGCATAAATAAAGAAGAGCAGGCTAACCAAACTTATGTACTGCTTTAAACCTGAAGAGTCAAGCGTCACTCATAATCTGAAGTATAGCCTGAGCCATAGACTGAAATCTGGCTGTGAAATGCTGTATTTTTACTGTTGTAATTGCATTAATGTTTCTAGTGTTCTGTAGGATATTCATGTATCGATTGTTTGGTTTCTTAACTGCATTTTCTGTAGCAAGTTGAGCCAAGTAAAGCTGAACGGATAAAGCCTCCAAGGTAGCCATTCCTTTTCAGGGTTTCAGGACAGAACTTGTTTAAAAGGACAAGCCCTGTAAGGGAAGCCTTAACATAATGGAGAAAAAATGTAAAGTTGTTTCAGGCAAAATAAACAAAAGAACCTGCAATTATTTAGAGAATTCAGAATTATTCTCTTTTTAATTATTAACGACCGTTCCATGGGGTCTGAGTGGAGGGTTCTGGGTCCAGACCAAGGGTTTCATTGCAAATCATCAGACAATCTGAGGGACGCCTGACGTCAATTCTGGTCTCAGTTCCACCATTATTACTTGGAAATCAACAGAAATCAGTAGAATTAATCCAAATCTGGCTGTGCTCACAGAGTCAATTGAAATGCCTGTGGCTCTGCTGCAGTAATGCTGGCTATGGGTATAGGTTATTTATATATATATAAAATCCCATTATTCTAGGATAGGAATCATAATTAATTATTGCTGATAGCAGACTGGCATGTTTGCTGCGCAATAATGTGCTAAGAATTTAAATTTTAGCATAGGTTAGCAATATTTTAGCTATGTTTTTTATAATTATTTTGCAGCAGGTGTGTTCATTACCAAAGCTCTGCAGGATTCCACCAAGTGATATTATTAAATAGGACAGAAGGAGTACAGACAAAGGTTGATTTAGTTTTCTGCTGATGTTGGGATTTAACTGCTTTTGTCTGGAGAACACTGCTGGGTATACAAAACAATTTCACCTCTCCTTTATCTTCTTTTGTGCTCAGTGCTGATAAGACTCCAGCATGCACAGGATGACTGTGATGCTGGGTCCTGCCACCCGGCCATTGGGGACCTCCTCCTGGGCCGCAGCAAGCAATTAACAGCCTCATCAACCTGTGGAATGAACAGCCCTCAGAAGTACTGCATTATAGGCTACCTAGAGGTTGGTTTGCTCTTTCTTTTTTAGGGAACTGAACTCTGCTTACTAACAATATTCTCATCTGCAAAAGGAATTTGCCCAGTTCGGAAGTTTCTGTTGGAGTTGTCTGAATAATCATCAGACAGTGTGACATAAGCCTGGTAGAAAGCTATCCCTTACTGAGGCACATATGGAGGGTTTGGCAGCAAACAGCCTCCACAGTGATGTATAGCTTCTCAAGAGGCAGAATCATCCATGAGATGCAAATGAACACAGGGATTTCTGAAGGAGCTTTGGGCTGCGAGTCCTTTTCCCACTCATGCCTCAGAGGTGGAGACCACGGTTTGCATTGTGCAAGTGCAGGAGTGCAGTCCTGCAGGGTGTAGGCACTGCCTTGATGACTTTCACTGGAGGACATGTCCCATACAGTGTTGAGACCTGAGGCAGCCTGTTAAGAGACTTGCACCATGTCCTCTCATGTCTTTATATCTGAAATAAGGCCAATGTCGATAAAAGCAGATAAAAGCCACCTCTGGCAGAGGGAAAACCTAATGGTGTAGTCCAGTCTTTGACTGACTGGCTGGGTGGGTAGGCAGATCCAAAACACGGGGGATCAGAAGGATCCCTTTTGCTCCATGGTCACAGTGATGGGTGCTGTGGGGGACAAGCAGGTGTGCGGGAGCTGCACCAGGCAGAAATGGGAATTCCCCTGTTGCACGGCCTAGAGGACTTGGCCCTGCTGAGCTAATAAATTGTTGCAAATGGAAATATTTTCACTAAATACCAGCTTAGGCCGAAGAGGAATTTAATAAAATACAGCTTAATTTATAAGCAATTGAAAATAATTACAGTGTACGACCTCCTGGAGAAATGGTTGGACACATTTGCAGAGTAAAGCTCTGCCATACTCAGATGGCACCAAGCGCTGCTCTGAGTTAGATAGTGCAACCACGGCTTTCTGCAAAATGTAAATACCTCTTTCCTCTTCTGAAATACCCTGAGTTTTGGCACTGCTTCATAGATGGGCAGAAAGAGCCATCGCAGAGACATTGTTTTTCTGGCCCTTAGCTGGATGATTGCCTTTTGTTTTTGCTTTTTACGAGGAGATCGAAAAAGCAATAAAAAATTAATGTTTTCACTTGCCTGAACTTATCCATTGAATTATGTAAATACAGACTCATGAAAAAGAACAGTTGTTCCACAATAATCCCTGTGATTTAATGCTGCTTCAATGTATCTTGACCCCTGGTGACCGTTCCCTGAAGAGGGTGAGAACTACTAATTCTGCTGCTTTGCAGAGTTTGAGAGAGGCTTATGCTCTTTCAATGTGTTCTGCTCTATCAGCTCACCTTAAATGTGTGTCACCTATATATGAGTTCCAGTCAATTCTCTTTCTCACCAGCACATTTTGAATGCTTTGCTGGAGGCAGGCCAGGCAGCTTTGCATCTTGCATCTTTCAAAGTTCTTCTTCCCCAACTTCCCCTCCTGATGACCTGTGTCAGGCGTCAGGACGAGAGCAAACGTTGTGTGAAAATGTGTGTTAGTCAACAAGGCAAGCTGCCAAGAGGGACTTGGATGGGATGTCTTATTGAAAATTGAGATTGAAAAAAAAATTAGACTTCGGTTGCTTTGTGTTTGAAAAGAAGCACTACAAATCATTTTCAGTCTTGAATGTGTCTTATTGTTTCTAAATGTAGGTTAAGTGGTTTTCAGCCCTGTGATTGGATTTACTACTTACACATGTTTTGAAAGGTAAAGAAAGAGGGCTCAGTACTGAGGAGACTATAAAGCTACTCACTTCAGAGGCAGGCATCTGCCACACTTGCCTTATGTGGACATGCACATGCTTGTCCTTTGGGGTACAAAAAGACTTTTATGGAGCAACTTTAAACATCCTTTAACTGAGTATCGTATTGTATGTGTCTATATAAACCAGAGAGTGGGTGTGTATAGTCCTGCCAAATGCTTTGATAAGCTGAGCTCTCTCTACCAGGACTTTGTGAAATGAGATGGAGTACTTTTTGTATTCCTGTCTTGTCTTACATTCGTACATTTGTCAAATGTGGTATAGAATGACTGAATATAATATATATTTATCATAATGTTTTAAACACATGAATTATACCATGCCTGTAATTCTATATCTCTTCTTTTATTTAAATTTCAATAATTCCCAGGTGATTTCATAATACAAAGATGTGCAAATCATTCCTAATACTTCTCTGTACATCCTGAGTGTGCTGGGCTTGTTGCCTCTCCACCAATCCTCTCTCTTCTGGGTTGTTTCCAGCCCAGCTGCTGCCGCTGACTTCCACTTTCTATTTCCAGCAGCATCCCTGCCAGCCTCCCAGCCACTGGCACTGAATCTTTGCCTCCTCCTTCAGCTCCTTCTGGGATGCTGTGTTGTCCTCTCCTCTCCCTGCCAGTGTCCCTGCCAGCCAGGCACAAAGCTTGGCCATCACCCTCCTCTTTAGCTTATCCCTGAGTCCTCACACTCGGACTCTGCCCAAATCCCGTAGAGTCCGGCGGTGTAGCACAGCCACCCATGCCCACCCTGCCGTACACTAACCCGCAGCCCTGTCATCTGTGTTCACGTGCTGCCTGGGCTTGTCTGCTGGGAGATGACCTGTGCTGAGCTTGCACAGCATGTTAACCTTGTCACCTCTCCTTAAGTCTCCCAGTCAACTCCCCTCTTATCACCTTAAATGAGCTCCTTGTCCTCACTTCCAAAACCTTTTTGCAAACAAGTCTCTCATTCAGCGTTGAGATATTGGCTAATCATTGCCACCTTCATCTTCTGCTTGTCTCATTTTCAAACAAGACCCTTTCATCCTACTGACATTCTGATTTTCTTCCTTTGCATTGCTTTTTAAACTTTTCCAGCTTCCCTATGCCTACAAAGGGTGCTGACAGTGGTTGGGGTGGTGGCGTCAGCCCAGACCACCTCTTACGTTGTACCTGGATCCAGCTTTGCCTTCCATTTGTACAACAGCATCTGTCTGCTGCTCCTGGCTGGGTTTCTGAGCTGCTAGAAAATGTGCAAAAGAGAGAGGAAAAAAAGGTGCAAATGATTTAGTGAGTTATTCCTCTTTGAGGCTTCTTCAGATCTTGAATGATCCAGCCCTCCCACGTATTCCCTCAGCCTCCTCATTGCCATCTCTGGGCAAAAATTTCTACAACCTTTATGAGACATGAATAAAAGCTCAACTTTTAAAAAATATATTTCTCCAAGAAACTCTTGCAAAACAAACCCTCTTGCAGCTAACCCAGAAACAACACCTTGATAAACTTATTTCTTTGCTCTTGCTGAGATCCTTTTCCAGTACTGAAAAAGTGTATTTTTTTATACATTACCTGAGGCAAACTGAGACCAACATTTACTATGTGCATGCTTTTGTGCATATGGTGATTTTCTTGGGCTTGTCCCTTATATATGAAAGCCTGAGTGATTAAAAGCACAGGCATCCAAAGCAACACAACAGGTTCCAGTCTTACAATGACGTAAATGTGTACATCCGCTGTATCTTTAGAAAAGAGACCAAATTCATCTTTTATTCTGCATGTTTTGTTTTCTAGGCTGAACAGAAGTGCTTTCTCTGTGATTCCAGATACCCATATAATCCCTATACACAGCACAACAGTCACATGGTCGAAAATATTATCACAACTTTTGAGCCTGATAGGAAAAAGAAGTGGTGGCAGTCAGAAAATGGTAAGTTTCTTTAAGAAATGCAAAATGTAACTGTGACATTTATTTATGTATTTGGCATTCACCACGTTGCCTTCATGAAAAGATGAAACAAAACTACATCTGTTCTTTGCTTCGGTAATACTGAATGATTTAAACATATTTGTATGTAGCAATATAGGATTTCAGAAACTGTATTTTTCTAAAGACAAATGTTAAGCACAGTATCTCCAAGAGCTGGCCAGAGGACCTGTGGCAGTGCTGTGTTACACACAGTGGCCATGTGTCTTTCACAGGGTGCCTGTCTTTCAGGGAAATGTCATTTGTGGTAAAAGGTACATTTGCCTACAGATGTGTAATGACAGAGTGTGTGAAACACAAATATCCTTTTTAAAAAAATAGTGCTTGCAGTATAAAGCACTAATAATTTAGGAAACAATTAAATAAATCCTGGCTGTCAGCACCCTCATTGCCACGTGTTAATTTTGTTAGAAGCTTCTCTATAGTAGTTCTTCACTGATATAGAATCATAGAAGATTTGGGTTGGAAAGGAATTTTAAAGTCATCCAGCCCAACCCCCCCTGCAATAAGCAGGGGCATCTTCAACTAGGTCAGGTTGCTCAGAGCCCCGTCCAACCTGACCTTGAATGTTTCCAGGCATGGGCATCTACCATCCCTCTGGGCAACCTGTTCCAGTGTTTCACCACCCTCATCATAAAAAATCTACTCTCTTTTAGTTTAAAACCATTACCCTTTGTCCTATTGCAACAGCCCCTGCTAAAAAGCCTGTCCCCATCTTTTTTAGAAGCCTCCTTTTAAATACTGAAAGGCTGCTGTAAGGTCTCCCTGGAGCCTTCTCTTCTCCAGGCTGAACAACCCCAACTCTCTCAACCTTTCCTCATAGGAGAGGTGTTCTGTCTCTCTGATCATTTTTGTGGCCTCCTCTGGACCTGCTCTAACCCATCCATGTCTTTCCTGTGCCCAGGACTCCAGAACTGGATGCAAGTCTCACCAGAGTGGAGTAGAGGGACAGAACTGTAATAAGTAACTAAGGGTAATTTGCTGATCAAAGGGGTTTTTAACAAAAGGAATGATCTTGCTGTAACAGATTTGAGAATGTTTTGTCTGGAGAGAAAAGAGTTAACTGTTAACCATGAGGTTGAAGATGTACCTCCTCAAGGCCAATGTGAAACCATAATCTCATGTTACTATGACAACTTTGTCTTCGTCTAGACTTTAGTGTAAAAATAGTTTAGTTTGTAATGTACAGCTTCTTGCTACGGGACTGAGAGCATAACTGTTGGCTTAAACCGGCCTTGAAGTTGAGAATAAAAGCGCTGTGTTACTTTTTGGAATTTGTGAGCCTGGATGGAGCTGTGACTCCCTGGCTGCCGGCGCTGTTTTTGCTTTCCTGCCTTAATAAATACTTAGTGAATTTATTTCGGACTTTAGCTATTTCAATTTCAACTATAACAAGAATCATCTCCTTTGACCTGCTGGCCACACTTCTTTTGATGTAGCCCAGGATTTGGTTGGCTTTCTGGGCCGTTAGCACGCGTTGTCGGCTCATGTCCAGCTTTTCATCTGCCAGTACCCCCTAGTCCTTCCCTGCAGGGCTGCTCTCAGTCCCTTCATCCTCCAGCCTGTATTGATACCAGGGATTGCGCTGACCCAGGGGCAGGACCTTGCATGTGGCGTTGTGGAACCTCATGATGTTCACACGGGCCCACTTCATGGCCTTGTCCAGATCCCTCTGGATGGTGTCCTGTCCCTCAGGCGTGTCAACCACACCTCTCAGCTTGGTGTTGTCTGCAAACTTGCTGACGGTGCACTCGATCCCACTATGTCATTGATGAAGTTATTATCCTTACAGCTTCTCAGGGAAGGCATGCTAGGAAGAATAGCATTTACGCAATCTCATTTGTCATACAGTAGATATGACTGTTTGGAAATTAAAGCACAGAAAAATTAAGATAATATGTTACCTCTAGTTTGTGTATCCAACTAAAAAATTCCTAAGCCTTGTTTATTCAGTGAGTTTAACAAGGAACTGTCACCAGATTTGGACACTACTGCCAATAAAGCTGTGGGTCAGCTGTGAGAGAATCTTTTTTTGCTTTCCTCATTTTTCTTCTGGGATGAGGTCTCATGCACAGCCTGGTCAGCAGGAGCCCTGAGATGCTGCATGCAGATGTGAACAATAGAGATATCCGCTGGGTTCCTGCAACTCTCTACAGAGATGTGTGAATTGTGTGTGTGGGGTTCCGTATTTGTTGCAAGTTTGGAAGATCCCAGGTGCAGTAGCACTGCTCATGGTGAATTGCAGGTCCGGAAGCATAGAAGGGTTCAACAGATCTGCTTAGCATGAAGAAAGCCCCATGGTTTTATTGAGTTTCATTTTTTTCTTAGAAATAAGCAAATAATTTTAAAAATAATTTAAAGATTTTTACAAAATCTAACTGGATATAGAAAGACAAAAGCCCAGAACCTTACCATTACCATAATTTAGAATCTGAATGATCTGAGTAGGATTTTTAACTACCTTGTGCAGTCTCAGTGACATGCAGCACTGACAGTACCGGTGCTGGAAAGGCAGCACATCACACTCCCTGAGAATGATCCAGCCACATGCTGGGTTTGTGCACAGGGGATGCCCCAAGCAGACTATAGCTGCTGTGCTGGAAAAGGCATCTTTAAATTCCCCATGAGAAAGCTGTCTCAGCAACCCCTCTAATGGGTGCGTTGTGCTCTTCACTTCATTTTCATTCTCCTTTCAGGCATTGACCAAGTCAGCATTAGATTGGACCTAGAAACTTTATTCCAGTTCAGCCATCTTATCCTGACTTTTAAGGTACATCTTTTACCAGAGCTTTTATGTAATGTTATACACTAATTACTTAACCACAGGAATAAATTGCTTAGAGAGGCAGTGAAAGCTCCATCTTTAGAGGTTTGTAAGAACAGGTTAGATAAACACCTGTCAAGTATGGTTAAATTGTAGTTGATCCTGCCTTAGGGGAGGAGGATAGACTGAATAGCTTTCTGTTCATGTGCCTTCTGGTCCTATTTTCTATAAATCTGAAAATTAAAGCTGAAAAAAATTTAAATTGCAAAATTAAGCCCTAAAAATTAGAATATCTCTGAAATGCAGGTGCTCCTTCAAATTTAGTTCAACCTTCTGATGCATATCCATTATGATCCGGACAGTTACAAATTTTTTTTCTACATTTTTGTAGAAAAAAATTACATTACATGAAGTTTACCACACCAATGTAGTAAATTTCTTACTCAGAAAGTAATCTTGTGTCTATATGGAAGGTTACCCTTCCCTTGTGCTAGACAGTGGTTCTAATGAAGTATCCAACTTTTTCAGAGAATCACGTAACCAGCACAGTAGCCCTGTAGTGAACCTACAAACTCTGAAACACAGAATTTTAATTGGCAGCTGTTGGCATCCCACAAACAAACAGGAATGTCAATCAACAACCCCTGAGATGTCGTCTTAACACCTGGTTAAGAAATTCTTGAAATAATGCTTCTTGCAGACATTTCGGCCTGCAGCAATGCTGGTTGAGCGCTCCACGGACTTTGGTCAGACCTGGAAAGCATTTAGATATTTCGCACAGGACTGTGCAGCTTCTTTTCCCAACATCTCTTCTGGTCCAGCAAAAAGTGTGGAAGATGTCATTTGTGATTCAAGATATTCGGACATAGAGCCCTCCACTGAAGGCGAGGTATTGCCATGTGTCTGTGTGTGTATGAGTTCAGGTCATATGTGGCTATTTTTCTGGAGCTGAAGGTCTTTCATCTGTATCCATCAGATCCACTTCCACAGGTTCCGAGACATGAATTGCTATTGACTTTACAGAAGTAAGTTGGAAAGACATATATATATATATATATATATTTATATACCCTTAGTTTCACACCCAAATGAATTCATAAGACAACTTGTACAAAACCTTTTAAGTGCTCTTTCCTGGTTTCCAAACTCACATGGAAGTCCACCTCCTAAGAGATCTTGACTCCCCACCAACCTCTACCGCTGAAGACTGGGGCCTGTCCTTTGGGTGCTCATCCTGTCTCTGCATCACTCTAGGGCATTGCTTTTCCTTCCTCCTGACACCTCAAACCACCAAAAGGCCTTTTTGCCTTGCTCAGCCAAGGCCAGGTTGGAGGGGTGAGAGCACTTCCTTAATCAGCCCACAGCCTTGTTCTTTTATTTTATGGGATCAGTAAAATGGCATTAGTAAGAACGAGGTCTCAGGTGACAGTCTTTATACCCCAAAATAATAGCTTCAGTGATCTATAGAGCTGTATTAATTTATTTTGCAGGTTGTTTTAAAAGCTTTGGATCCCAGCTTTGAAATAGAAAATCCATATGTGCCATATATCCAAGGTATGGGCAGTACAAGTTTTCTCCAGGGATACTTTGATGGTGTTGCTTGTTTTGTACACTGAAAGAGTCAATAGCTCAGCTTGTGTAAGACAATGATGTTGAAAATTAGGTACCTAAAGGTCTTAGGGAGACATCTATATTAATAAATGAAATGGGCCAGTCTTATTCTCTAGCCCCGAGGGCAAACGGCATGGCTCTGCAGAGCTCATCCATGCAGCTAGGCTGTCTTTCCTTCTGGGAACAGGTGGCCCAATCCACACTGCTCCAAAAGGAGCAGTCCCAGAGGTGTACATGAACCTATGAAGACAGTGGCTGGGAAAATACAGGTTGGCCCTGGCCAGAGCCATACCAAGGAGGGTGCTAACGCTTACACGGCTGCGTGCCAGCAGTGGGTCCATGCCCTGGCACTGGACAGGTAACTGGTCTCAGCCAATATCAGATCATTTTCACCATTTCTTCAGTATGGAGGAATTCTTCAATGATTAATCCAAGCTGAAGATGTCATACTGTTAATTTTGAGTGAATTTAGGCTCTTGATTTCTCTTCTTTTCTTCCAGAGCTCATTACGCTGACAAACCTAAGGATCAATTTTACTAAACTCCACACCCTTGGGGATGCTCTGCTTGGAAGAAGGCACAGTGATCCCCTCGAGAAGTACTACTATGCTGTCTATGAGATGGTTGTGCGGGGCAGCTGCTTTTGCAATGGCCATGCCAGCCAGTGTCGTCCTGTGCAGAATCTGCGGGGAGATGTTTTCCATCAGTCTGGGATGGTGCGTCATTAACGCTGTCTCCGTCCAGGGCAGTCTCTACCTGGTGTTTTGTGGGAAGAGGTGGAGGGAGGGAAGGAAAGGAAGATCTCTGATGATCTTTGGATTGACCATTTGCAACTCCAAGCTGTAAAATGTTTCAATACAGCTTCTTTAAAACCCTGCGATGGATTTCTCAGAAGCTGTCTCTTTGTTGGCACTACCATAGTGTTTCAAAAGCAACTGGGACGAGACATGTTGATAATAACAGCAAATACCAGAGCTGTAATGGTGCAAATGTAATGCAGTAAGTGGCCTGTGCTGTGTGCAGACTTGAATGGCCACTTGTTGGGTGCATTCCACACTCCAGCTGGGCTTGAGGCCTCTGCAGGAGGAGAAGAGGCATTGGCACAAAGAATAGCTGATAATGCAAAGCTAACCCATGAAAAATGGATTATTAAAAAATTCAAGAACATGATTGTGAATTCTTTCCCTCTGGGAACAAAAGGGGGTTTTTTTCTCCTGGAAAGTACGTATCTCAACATAGAGACATGTAGGGAGAGAGAGAATTTACAAGTTTGAAGTCTCCTTTGATATCTCTCAAAGTATTTTTTTCTAAATGTTGCTCAGTGGCTTTAAAACTATTTGGTTAAAATTTGCAAGTATTCTCCAGACCTTTTACTCAAATAAATGATAATTGTATGTCAGCTGAGGGAGCCAAAGAGCTTTGAATTTTCCTGATCTTGCTGGCATACTTCAAGCAGATGTCTCCCTCCACTCCGCTTCTCTCCTCCCACCTTACCTCCTTTCTGTTCTCACCACATTGCAGGTCCATGGGAGATGTGTCTGCCACCATAACACTGAAGGTTTGTCCTGTGAAAGATGTAAAGATTTCTACAATGATGCTCCCTGGAGGCCAGCTGAAGGGACACAGGATAATGCTTGCAAACGTAACTCAAACATATTATTTTCCTTTTTGATAGGTGGGGGGTGGGTGTAGCACAATCCCAGCCCAATCCATAATGGGATGTCCAGGTTTCTGGGAAGGAGACTTTTCCATGCCTCTTCTAGAAAAACAGATGGGATTCCTGTATCCATCGGTACTGTGTTACCCTACAAGAAGGAGGTTCATGCTCTTATTTTTCATAAAGAGAAAAAAAAATGTAAAGAGGAAAAAGCAACTAATGCAAAAAAGATCATTCATTGGCTTGCACAGGGTCTTTCTTGCAAATGAAAGAACAATTTAGACAAGGCTAAATTATTTATTTCCACAACAATGAGTAATATAAGATATAAAAGAATAGTATATTAGGATCTGTAACAAATATTCAACTGGATCTTTCTTCAATTAAGCAGTGTTCCCCCTGCATATCAGGCACGCTGACCTGCATGGGTACTGTACTGGTTTCGGCTGGGATAGAGTTAGTTTTCTCCTTAGCAGCTGGTACAGTGCTGGGCTTTGGATTTAGCATGAGAATCGTGTTGACGACACGCTGATGTTTTAGGTGTTGCTAAGTAGTGCTCACCCTGCGTCAAGGACTTTGCCGTTTCCCGTGCTCTGCTGGTGAGGAGGTGCGCAAGAAGCCAGGAGGGAGCACAGCCAGGACGGCTGGCCCGAACTAGCTAAAGGGATATTCCATACCATAGAACGTCATGCCCAGTATATAAACTGGGGGGAGCTGGCTGGGGGGGGGACAGTCATTGCTCGAGGACTGACTGGGGCATCGGTCAGCGGGTGTTGAGCAATTCTACTGTGCATCACTTGCTTTTTTCTCAGGGTTTATTCCTCCCTTTCTTTCTGTAATCTCCCTTTTCATTACAATTATGATTATAATGATTATCACACTTTTCTTTATTTCAATTATGAAACTGCTCTTATCTCAACCCACGGATTTTACCTTATTCCAGTTCTGACCCCTATCCCACTGGGGGCAGGGGCACTGAGCAAGTGGCTGTGTGGTGTTTAGTTGCCAGCTGGGGTTAAACCACAACAGGTACATCTGCAAGTGTAGGGCCCGGGTCTGTCATAAGTCTCCAGTGTTTCCCCCTAGCTGTAAAGCACAAGGCCTGGGAAGCTATAATCTTGTTGGGGTGCTGAAATCCTGCAGGTAACAAGTAACCCTGTGTAATGGTAGACAGTAGTGGTGGCAAGACCACAACAATAGGAGTCACGGTGAGTAATACCCCACTGTTGGTTTTGGTTTCAGGGTGTAACTGCAATGGCCACGCTGGTAGATGCCACTTTGACATGGCAGTGTACCAGGCCAGCGGCGGGGTCAGCGGTGGTGTTTGTGAGGACTGTCAGGACAACACCATGGGGCAACACTGTGACCAGTGCAAACACTTCTTTTACCAGGATCCACTCAAAGTCATCTCAGACCCTCAGGCGTGCCTCCGTAAGCTTCCTTTTTTTAGCTTTTATAAGAATGACTCAAGACAGGGTGGTTCTGATTCTCTTTGCTCTGAACCCTATGGTATCCTCGTGCTTAAATGTTCGTATGGTTATAAAAATGTTACCAAACCTATAATATCCAAACTGCCTTATAAAGTAGCTGCACATCAGCATTTTTAAACCAGCATTGCAAAAAGAGCTGTATATTCCAACTCGTTGCTAAACTGAGCTTAGAAAATCCAGCAGAGCTATCGTCTTTCTTGAACAACATCAATATGAATATAAATAGCAGTAGTGCTGTTGCTTCTGTGATAGTCAGGGATTACAAAAGAGGTGTGAAACGATGGGAGGAGTAATAACTTTTGCTATATACCTGCCATATGCAAGAAAAATAGTCTTTCGGGTATAAAAGCCCTTCTTCTGAAAGATGAGCTGAATTCAGTGTTAATGTAGGATGGGAAAAATGCTCTGAGTATAATTTAATTGTAGTAATTGATTGGTGTGGAAAGTCCTTAAGGAGCCAAGGGGTGATTACCCAGGGGAGTGCTGTGCAAAGATGTCAGCTCTGCTGTGTGAAATGGGTAGCGCCTTAGGAAAAAGTGAGGTGCATCATGAAGTCAGCATCTCTTGCTCAGTCCATTGCTTCCAGTAAATTATTCAGCCACGGCCAGCTCAGACCAGCTCTGGAGTGGGGTCCAATTGGAGACCAGCTCATGTGGGGTACTTCTGCGACCCTACAGCTTTCATGAGAGCATCCACAAAACTATGGGCCCCGCTCCCTCCCAGGTACTCTGGAGAGGGTAGGGAGTGGATGAGTGATGCCTATTTCTACCCAAAGCAAAGGGTATATTTCTACCAAAGTGAAGATTGTAACTGTCCTTCAGAGAGAAAGCAGATCTTGGAAGCATGCTCGTAATCTTTCTTAACAGCAGCTGTGCATTAATTGTAAAGCATCCAACACAACGAGCACAGATGAACGTCTCAAATCTTTACAAGCATCCCTGAATCTGTGCCTACCCACAGCTCCATAATTGCATTTTCATGCTTATATCTAAATGTGCTTTTTTATGTCTCTCCTTGACCGTGCCTATAGCCTGCAACTGTGACCAAGAAGGTACGTTGCACAATGGCATGTGCGAGCGCCACACAGATCCTGCTCTGGGAACAGTCGCGGGACGGTGCCCTTGCAAGGAGAACGTGGAGGGTATCCGCTGTGACAAGTGCAGGGCGAACTACTATGGACTGAGTGGCAGTGACCCTCTGGGCTGCCAACGTATGTAAACCACCTCTTTTATTCTTCTTTTCAAAGCATTTTTAAGAGGTAGTTGAGTGCACGGATGCACACGCTAACGCACTACCTGCTTCACAAAATACCCTGTTGCTACTATAATTTAATGTCAATGTAATTTAATGTTCCTGGTGCAGCATCTGAGACTGAAAAGATGCAAAATCACTTGCAGAGTACGTAATATACTATCATAGATCACGCTGTTGTGAACAGAAGGATTGTTAAATACACAATTGAATTGAAAAGAGGAGGTTAAAACACATGAAGATTATTTTAGCACCAAACTCAGCATAACGGTGAATGGAAAGCTACAGATGAGCTATTAAGAGAGTTGGACTCTGCACTGCAGCGCAGTGTTGAGGTGACAGGAGCTGCTGCCTTGCCATGAGAGTTTCCAGCCAGCCGTTCCCCTGAGAGAAGCTTGTTGAAAAACACATCCCACCCCTACCCAAGTGCACTGTGGGTTTGTGAGCACGTTCTGCCCGCAGCATGGTACTCGGCAACGTGCAAGGGCGGTGTGGTATGGATCAGCACACAGCGCGGGGTAAACCAGCACACTGAACTTCTGCCAGCGGCCCTGCTCCCCCCAGTGAGGGTAGCCACTGAGGAAGTGGTCCGTTCCCCAAGGGCAGTCTGAGGGCTGCAGGGTACCAGGGCATGTCCATCTGCAGAGCATCTGTCCGGAGAACCGAGACTGCCTGTCACACTGATGCCACATCTAAAGCAAATGCCAGTCCTGCTGCCGTCACTGGGGCCTGCAGGGGTAACCGCTCATTTCTCTCCCTGCAGCCTGCAACTGTGATTCCTCCGGCAGTCTGCCTTTCTCTGTCTGTGATCCTGGCACCGGAGAGTGCCTCTGCCAGCAGTTTGCCACGGGGCGACGCTGTGAAAAATGTGTTGTAAGTACTCAGGTTTTCTTATTACTCCTGCGTGTTGTTTTAGAATTTCCTCTCCTGTCTCCCACCTTTTCCCTGCCAGAAAAGTAAACAATTAGTCAAAATGCGAAATAATTTTACAGCTGTGTGCTCCCATTTTGCATTGATACATCTGGTTTGGTTTTTACTGCTTGCAAACATTTGTGCAATAAAATTGCAATAAGAGGAACACTCCCAGGAAGGAAAGGAAATGCAAAATCATGTCTTCAGGCCGTCTTTACTGTTTACAGAGCAACTTGCTTGCACAAATGGGTACATATCTGGCTCTTGCAGTGGCTGAGTGCAGAGGAATGAAGCTGGGTTAATTATCATTGATAATATCCAGCTGTGGGCTGGCTTCAGGGGCGGTGGGCTGGCTGATGTAGACAAGGTGCAGCTGTGGCTGGTTCTGTTGAGAGGTTGGGCAGCCGAGGAAGAGAGAGGAGGAATAAGTAGAGAGAAGAGAGAATATGAGCGTGCCCTGGGTGAGGAGAGATGAGGAGAAGGCAGCAGAGGGACTGGCATGAACAGTATGTTGGTATGAGATGGTAAAAGACCTTGTTGCAGCGTGAGAGTTTGGAGAGTGCTGTGACAGCTGGGCACCCCTGCAATCTGGTAAAAGAATCTCCCACAGCCAAGCACAAGCAGCAGCACAGTAGTGCTCCAGAGCATCATTCATCCAGAGGAATGAGTTCTGTTGTGCTCTAGATACCTAAATATTGAAAAAAAAAATAATTTTTCTTTTTATCCCAGGTAGGTTACTGGGGTCTTGGCAACAGCTTATATGGCTGTTCTCCATGTGACTGTGATATTGGTGGATCCCAGAATAACTTGTAAGTTAATGTTCTTCAAGTTCTTTCTTGGTTTTAATTTTTATAAACTCTTAGGCTAGATTTTCTGATTAGGTTAATAGAGTCTCAGTACAAATGGGAAAATAGACTGTAGATGTAATTTCATCACATACAAGCAGTGTAAAGTTGGGTTGAGATCTTGGAAATTTGTTTGCGATAAGAGGATTTACCTTTTTCCTTTGAAGCCAACTTTGAATCACTTTGAGCCAAGTTTTGGTTAATATAAAATATAAACTGCATGGTTTGAGAGAACCAAAGGCCCTAATATTAGTAGAAATTAGAAGTAAATTAGAGGTAACGTTTTCAACTTTGCTTCCTACATCTACTTTAAAAGCTAAAAATATCTTAATTTTTTCTGACATACTGGTTCCTATTCAAAATATATCATTTTAGAAGCAAGCTTGGTTTCAGTTGGGCTCCCCCAAAAGTCTAGTGGGCAGGGGTCTTCGCTACTTCAGACACAGGAGCACATAGTCCAATGCTGTAGAGCAGCTCCTTGTGAGCAGGTAAATCAAAGCTAGTAATCATACGATGTGTTAAATAAGAGTGTAAGTATATGAAAACTATCATGTTGCATCAAATTAAAGGTCATTCTGATCTCATGTCCTGCCTCCGAAATTACAGGTGCTTAACAGCAGTGATAGATACAGTAATAGATATAGAAACAGATACAAGAAATGGATACAGGAACAGATAGTAATGGATGCTCAGTAAACAAAAGGATCTGTGCTTCACGTATGGAATGGACAGAGAAATCAAAACATGTCGTATCTCCTAAGCGATGAAAAAATAGCACTGAATAAACCCAGCATCACAAATGGAGCGGGTGGGTGGTAGGAAGAAGTTTGGTACGGGAGGCAGTCCAATAATGGAAGAAACGAAGGGAATCTGAATCAGGGGTGGAGCTGAGCTGCTCTTGTGCTGTGAGGACCCAGCCATGCTGCACTCTGACCTCTTCCCTTTACCAACTCTTATCCTAGGTGCTCACCAAAGGACGGGCAGTGCAAGTGTCTTCCCAACATCGTTAGCCGCCAGTGTAATGAGCCAGCCCCAGGCTACTTCTTTTTACCCCTGGATTACTATATTTATGAAGCTGAGCTTGCAAAGCCCCTTTCTGGCTCTGCACCCTTGGTACGTAGTTGGCTTTTTAGGTGTCGTACTGAGAGGGAATACATGCAGTGGTGGCACAAGAGCTGAGGCTGAGGTGAGGAGCCCTTGCCTGGGGAGCAGCCAGAGTGGCTTTTCAGCAGGAAGATGCAAAGCAAGTCCCTCGACTGTCCCCAGTTCATTCTTGTTCCTCACGGACATGACTGTCCCATAACTGTGGCTGTTCCCAAGGGTCAGTTGCTACAGTATTCTGTGACCTGCAAAGCTGTCCTAGCTGCTCCTCAAGAACAGGCTGGTCTAGCATGAATTGGAGAAATTAATTTAATTATTTAAATTAGAGGAAAATGTTTGAGTTGCCAACAGCTATCGTGAACTGTGATATTTCTGGGGATCTCCAACAGGGGAAGAATAAAATTCCTCTCTGCTCCATTGGACTCACTCCTGCTGCCTTATATAATGGCACTGACTGCAGCCCAATTTCCTCAAGAATTTGGCATCCATTTATAGTGTTTTTAAAAAAATTAATTTCTATTTATTTTTTTTCTCCTTGACGTGGAGGTAGTTGTTCCCCATGCAGAGTACAAGTCTGGAATGCATCTTTTCTGCTGTCTATGTTTTCACTAACATTTCTTCTCTGATGTGTTGTTCAGGAGCTGTAGAGAAGAAGTAAGAAAAAATGTTTATTTGCAGGTCATATCCGCAAATATTTAGCTATAAACACAACCAGTAATCATTCTACAGTCCAATAATTAAATGGAAAACAGATGTCTGGGACATAGCTTATGAGGAAGTACAAGTTAATTTTAAGGGATTGAGGAAAAGGATTTCCAGCAGCTGCTGGGCCATAGCTTAGAGTTTTGCCCAGCAGAGAACAGAGCTTGTTTTAAGAATGTGGATTTTCATTTAGCTGCTTACCTACCCGTCAAAATCGTTCAGACAGTGCTGTCCCGCTCTCATTACTTCATAGGTTAAACCAAGCGCTCTTCCAAGGTGTGACATCTACTTCCAGAAACAAGGCTATGAGTTCATGATTGAAAATGGAAAGATTGTGTTAAACAGGAGCAAGAAACGTAGCGTAAGAAAATCTGGACTGGAACAGGTAAATTGGTACTTGAATAGTTACTGAAGATTACACCAAATAGTAAAATTTGATTTTGCAACAGAGGTCAATGAAGTGTCTAAGCACGTGGAATTCGCAGTTCCAGACATTACAATCCTGACACAAATTAAATCAATTTTTTTGGTACACGGTTGGGCCAGGCACTCCATAATTCACACAGACAGATTTGGTATGCTATGTCCAGTGCCATTGTAGTCTCGGGTTCAATTAAATGTTTAGAAGAGAAGAGCCCCCATGAAAGGTAAAATCTGTTCTATGTTTGTTTTGCTTGCAAGATGCCTCCAATATTTTCTGTTTTCCAACAAGTTTACCAAGACATTAACTTAGAACCTACTGCATTTAAACGCTGTCAGCTTTGTAGTTTTGAGTATTGATACTTATTTATTCATCTTATAATGAAAAGTCCAGCCACATATGAAATAAAGCTTAATTTGTTTAAAGTTTGCAATGTAAATGCTTGGAGATGCCAAATATGCAGAGATGAATGGGTTATTCCAGTCGCTCCTGCTGCTGTTCTTGCAAAGCTACAGGAAGCTTTTATTATATGTGACCCTAAACATCATACATTTGGGAGAGTTCTTAGATTGTTGAACTCGAGCTTGTTCTGAAAATGAGGTTGACTGATGGCCAAAGTAAGTAAACAACAAGGCAAAAATATTTCCTTTCTCTTTTCTGAGTTTGTTTTTTTGTAATTTGGCTCTGTGCGTTGTTGAAAATGTCACTATGACTTTGCAGGGTGTGATGCAATTTGGACAGGACGCGGCTGTGACGGTGGTTTTCAGACAGCCCAGCGCCGGTCGGTCTGTCACATGGACAGGACCTGGCTTTGCCCGCATTCCTAGCGGAGCTGGGCTGAGATTTGCCATCAACAACATTCCCTTTGCTATGGATTTTGATATCACGATTCGTTATGAGCCTGAGGTACTTGTGATGTCTTGTGTGTCTTGTGATGTTGTGATAAATGCAGGGTCTATTTGGTCAATAATAGGACACAGCAACTTGTCCCACTCCTTAGATTTAAAATTAAAATAGGTCGTCTTTTCATCCTTATCAGCCAAGCAACATGCCCTCCACTGATCCCCTTAACCCTTTCCACACAAATCTGAAAAATCAGCACTATAAGTGTTTTCTAAGCATCAGCCAAGGTTTCATCTTCTGGAGTTCCTCTTTTGGTACCTTTGCTTGGACTGGACTTTTGTGCACAAATCAGACACATGCAAAATGCAGCTCCTTTTAGATAGACATCCTGTATTTCTAGCTGGGATTTTCTGGGCAGGAAAAAGTGCACAGGCAGGAGCAATCTGATAGATACTTATCCAGGTTTTGCATTTATTAGATATTTGCAGACATTCAGCTTCTCGGTTGCTCAGGCTGTGCTGAGATGCGTGAAAATTGTAGGAAAATAGCCAAAATCGTATTTGTTGCTTGAGCAAAATGTCTCAATGATGAAGACATGTCTGGGAAAATCTGTTAGCCTAAATTTGGTTAAATCCATGTCTGCACCCACGTCTTCAAAAATCCAGGCAAGTGTTTTCTCAGTACCAGTGTTTGTACATGCCTTGCTCTTTTTGCTTTGCAGCTCCCTGGGACAATCCCACCGCTTGAGGTCTTCTTTCTGTCTATTGTGCTCTATTCTCTTACTGTCATTCTGAGGCAAACAAAACCCCCTGTGAGAACAATTTTGCAGTGGGCTGGTTTGATGTAGCTTTTTTCTTCTGAGGGTTAGCTTAAACAGCTGAATTTTAAAGACTTTGTAGTAAAAGTCTTTTATGTTTGTTATTCCTTATTAGATACAAGAGGCAGATAATAAAGGGTATCTCCGGAACAACACTGTCCTGAGAAAGGAAACAACTCCAACGACTTAACAGAGCTGTTTCCATTTGCACCAGCTGAGGTCCCATTTCTGTCTCTGTTCTTCAATTAGCCATTGCAAATACAACACATTTTTCACAAATAACTTTTTTTTTTTTCAGTCCTGTAAAGAACAAAGAGAAAATCTGTTTTGTGTATTGCAGCGTGGAATCATTCAGATGGCTTTCATTAGCCCTGGCAAGGAGAAAGTGGGTTTTCCAGATATGAAAAATGATCAGAATTTTGTGTCCTTTGTTTATAGTCCTTGGAAGACTGGCTAGCAAGTGTTGCTGTTCAACCTGTTGGTATTTTGTCAAGTCAACACTGCAAAAACAAGGGCCTTTCACAGGAGCCACATGTGTTGCCTCTCCCAGCTACGAAGAGGTCTGACTGTTCCTGTCTTTTTGCCTGTAGATTTTCTGTGTTCAAATCCTTTACTGGAGTGCTGCAGAGTGATAAATGTATGAGAAAGTGGGAACGTTAGGAACACATTGTGGCCTTTCATGTTGCTGTCACACCACAATACTATGTAGGCTCTAAGGAAGAGTCTGATGCTCCAGTCCTCAGCCTGGCAAAGGCTTGCCCAAGCCAGAAGAGCAGCTTGAGATCCTGCTGGGGCTAGTCATTGCTTTGGTAAAGATCCAGCTGCAGGTGTTTCAGTATAAGAAAGGAAATACTGACTTAGAGTCACTGTCCTAGCCTATTTTCAAAACCAGCTTTTCAGCTTGAACCTATGGAAAGAGTAGAGAGGGACCAAGAGGATGTGACCAGTTTCGGTCAAACAGGGACAGGAAAGGACAAATATGAACCGTGAGTTGCAAACTCCTCTGCTTGAAGTAGTAAAACCTGCCATTTTCAGTTTAATCTCACCAAGTTTAAGATTCACTGGTGAATCATCCAGGCATGAGTCGTGCAGGTTTCCCAAAGCCTGCAAGCAGGGGGGCTGGGTGGGCTCCCGGCAGCAGCAGGGCTTGCTCTGGGCTGTAGGTGTTAGGATGCAGGCACAGAGGGAAGGGAGAGCTCCCAGCATCCTGTAAACTTGCCTTGTCCTGACTCCTGCCTATAACTGTGCTTTATTTCTGCTAAACAGGATTGCACTTTTGCAAACTACAGTCTGCCTGGAGCCAGGAACAGAATATTCTGTGGATGTGTATTTTTCTCAGCCCTCTGCCTCTGACCCAAAAGTGAAATCTTTCATCTTGATTGACTCGGTGAGTAGTTCTGTCACAATTCCCTTGAGGCTGTGCCTATACCAGTGTGATTTATTTATTTATTTATTTTACTCCAGATACTTCAAAATAATTTATAATGTCTTTTAACAGAAATTCAGGGAAGTGTGCTTCTGCTTACCTCTGTTGGCACTGTGTTTGCATATTTTTGTATGGAAAGACAGGATTGTTACTGTTTTAATTTTCATGGAGAAATACCAAAACAGCTCATCAAGTTATATTTGTTGCATATGTTAACAATCAGAGTATTTATCCTTATCTGATGCTCATTTATTATGAGCACGCTCCACATATGCTGACAACATGCTGTGGTCAGGGGTTTAATAAATTTATGCAGTCCTTCATCACTTAGTTTTTTTAAAATCTCTGTAATTTGTCTAAATCTAATTTTAAAATCATGGATATATTTAAAGATTACATTGGAAAAGTAAAATTACTTCTGTGCTTTCCCAGAAATTGGGTGCAGACATCTCCCAAGTTTCCACCAAGTCAGGAGCTGGGTGTTAGTTTTGGGTCCTTCTCTTGAGAAAAATATTTTTAAGTCCATTACTCTAATTTCTTCTGTAGAACTGGACCTGACAAGGGCTGGCCATACTTGGACCTAGACCCCTCAGATGATTTTTCTCTGTCTTGGTAATATAAGTAAAAAAAAAAAACAGATACTGGTTTTGGAATCATCAACATGTCACCTCTTAGAAGCAAAACCAGTTCTGAGCATATATCTGTCTTATTATAATCTTATTCTTTTATATACAGAGTCTCTTTTATTTGAAGAACTCAGGGAATGTCTAGACCTTCAGAATAAATGTGAATTTAGATGACCAAGCAGCACAACAGCAGATTTGGAAACGTAGTGCTCTGGGCCTCTGTCCTTGCAATGCAGAGCACAGTAAGGGAATGTGGGAAATTCTGGTTTTCAGTATATCTAAGCAAAAGTATTTTCTTTTCCCTTTTTAATGCCAAAGCTTGGACTTATTCCCAGAATTGGCTCCGTGGAGAACTTATGCAGTGAAAAGGATTTAGATGAGTACCAGAAGTATCACTGTATTGAAATTGCATCAGAAGTTGGACCTCATGTCCTGCCTGAAGCATGCGCACGGCTCATAGTGAGCATGTCAGCTCGTATTCACAACGGCGCCGTTGGTAAGGAGCAGCCTGCACAGGCAGCTCTTTTGGACAGTTACTGGTTTTCCCTTGAGTTTATAGAATATGTTGGCTGGAGAGCTCCCAGCCCATGGTGGTGTAGGTAAGTGAGGCCAATCAGCATGTGGTATGTATGGACATGCAGGATACGTCCCCTGAACCCTGAGCGCTCTGCAAACACCTTTTGGTGGCATGGCTCTTGGACTCCATCACACCTGATGAGCTTCATGGAGCAGCAAGATGGGGACCACAGCAGTGTCATGTGTTTTCTGAACAGCATTTCAGTCAGATGCGGCTTCACCAGATAGCCAAAGCAGTAACTTTCCTACTTTTCTTGCTGCTGTAAAATGACAGAGGAGTTTTCAAGCCCCCTCCCTGGATGCTGCAGGCCAGCTAAATGTCCTGATAGGAATCCAGGCATGCTGGCACACAAGCTGATGGGCTGGAAAAGATTCACCAAGAAAACCTTGGAGGTGTCCTGGCAAGAAGGTGGTGGGAGATGGGGTTTGAAGCCTCGGGCAGTCTTGTGGACCCACTGTGGAAAGGGCAGCTGGGCTCGGTGGCTTAGGAGACTTACCTGGTGTTGGGGCCAGAGAAATGGAACTTCTCTGCACTTCCAGTAACAGGAGGGGCCTTCCTGGACAACTTTGGGGGCCAGCTCCTTCCAGGGAGACTTGACTCCAATGGGCCTGATAGTATTTGCTTGGTTTGGGCTATTTTTAGAAGGACCAATGCCTTGCTCACACAGCATGTGATGTGGTCACGGCTCTATAGGCACAGACCCTGCTCATTTAAGTTTGGGCTGTGCTGAACTCCCCATTAGTTCGATTCCCATAGTGATGGGACTCTCCCAATGAAACATGGCACTTGGCTTTCTAGCGTTGACATCCGAGCATCCTAGACAAACACCCTCTGTGGGTCAGCAGACCAGGTTCATTCAACAAATTAGTCCAAGGTGTGCAGAAAGCAGCAAACAATACACGGGTGCAGGCTGTATAGTACTACTTGCAGGTTATGTCCAGTGCTGCAGCTAGACATAGATTTATAGCAAACCTTTCTAAACTTCAGGATATCTCCATTTCGGATCTACATTTTGCTATGCCCTCTTCTGCCCTGTCCCAAATATGCACTGAAGGTGATGCCCTGAAAGTGGCAGCTCCAACACCGAGACTTGTGCTAGTGCCTGATGCACCATCACCGGTGATGCTACAGCATCAAATAATCCAAGCTATGGCCATCAGTGGTTAGGGAACCCCGATAAGAGTAATCAAGCTCTTTCTTTCCCATGTTTAAGTGCAAGTTTACGAAGGCAGTCACACTCCCTTATAACCAAGCCTGTTTTCATTTTCTTTCCCCTTGGCAGCATGTAAGTGCAATCCCCAAGGGTCGCTCAACGCCAGCTGCAGTAAACTGGGAGGCCAATGTCAGTGCAAAGCCAACGTCGTGGGACGCTGCTGTGACACCTGCTCTGCGGGCAGCTATGGCTTCGGCTTCCACGGCTGCTACGGTGAGTACTTGGCAGCTAGCACCAGTGCCAGTATCTGGCTCTTCATGCATAACCCGATTTGTTTAGGGCTTTGGATCCATGATTATGTGTGAAGCAATATGAAAAATGTTTCCACAAATAATGGATTTTCCATGCCTGCTGTTCGCGCTGCCTTTGAGCAGTCTCAGCGATGAGTAGGGTTGTGGGAATAACTTCAGGACACATCTTTGCTTTTGGTGTTTTCCAGAATGTGAGTGCCACCCGCAAGGCTCGCTGAGCTCGCTGTGTGACCAGGTGACAGGGCAGTGCTCCTGCCGCCGGGAGGTGGATGGTCAGCGCTGCAGCCGATGTCTGGCTGGGTATTTTGGATTTCCCCACTGCCGTCCTTGCCTGTGTAACGGCTATGCAGAGTTTTGCGACCCGTTGACTGGAGAGTGCCTGAACTGCCGTGGGTTTACGGCTGGAAGCCACTGTGAAAGGTAAGTTGATGGACAGTGCTGCAAAGCTCACCCAAACACTGGTGCTCTTTGAAATGCGTGTGTTGCTGGAGGCCCACCTACAATGCCGTGAATGCATTGCTGACCTTAACCAGAAACACGTGCCTAAGCTCAATATTAAACTGGGTGTAGCTGCTGAATGGCAGGTACCTATGGCAGGTTTGACAAATGCCTGTGGGGGGACTGCGGGCATGGCACGCAGACAGCATTGCAGTGGGCTCTCTGAAAGAATGCATTTGAGACACGGGTGCCATGGCACCATGGGGTTGGAGACATGTGCAAAGCACTGTGTGTGAGATCCGCTGACTCCTGCTAGCTTTTACATTGCCAAGAGACTAACCTCGTGCTGAATACTCATTTTAATGCCTGCAGTTATCTTTGAGGAGCTTAAATAAACACGTACTGTTTTCTGGTCATATTAGTTCCATATGACCAGCAAATCACTTTTCCCATGTGTTCCAGCTCTGTTCAAAACAGTGCTGCTCTTTTTTATTTTTTACAGTGGCGACAGCATCAGAGCTCAACATGGATGTCAGAGTTAAATTCTTTAGCTGTTTAGTTTAGTTTGGCTAGACTGTACCTTGTAATTCACTTTTAGTATTTCCCCATGAAACCTACTGAGGTTTTCTTGCAGTGCTTTTGGACGATACAGCCTTCGGCTGTTGTGCTTGTAGGTGGCAAATATATTAAAACTGGGAGACTGAAATACTTGTTGCCCTGTGCCTCTACAGGAGCTCCAGACCCCAGGGCAAGGATAATTGAATAGCCAAGACTTTTAGCCTGGCTTGTATACATAGAGAGAACTGTGTTCCCATTTGTCATAGTAAAGCAGATCAAAGACAGAGGATGCTTCAGAAGGTGCTGTGTTGCTACAGCTGCAGGGCTACAGGGGGCTGGGGCGCAGAGGTGGTGGTGACAGATGGGATGGCAGGGGTAGCTGAGCCCCCAGAGCTCCCTGCCTGTATGGGTAACAGGACAGCCACCACTGCCTTGAAACAGCCGTCACCCCACGCTTGCGGAACATGTCAGTCAGAGCATGGCTGACTTCAAAATATATGCTGCATCTAAAACATGCAATATTCTCCGAGTGCTCTGAATGAATCGTTGCTTTTTTGCCCATGCCAGGACTTTCCAATGTCGTCCCAACCACTTTGTGTGTGTGTATGGAAATAGATGAATGTGTGTGGTTCTAGGTGAATATGCAGAATTTTTACATGGCAGCTTTAAGCTGTCTATGCAGAGCATGTGTGGTATGTCATATGTATATATTATAATTTAGAATAAAATTGTTCCAGAGCAGGTGAAAGTCTTCAGAAATATTCTTTGAAAAGAAAGGATATGCTTTTTCTTTTTGCTCCAAATTTTGGGAATACAGCTCTGATTTTCCACTTTAGAACATCTTTGAAGCTCAGTATATCTGTAACCAGTTAATGGGGATAGTATTACAATGACCTGGAGTGTTAAATTAATTATACATACATTACATTGGTTCAACTGAGGGGACTGAAAAGAGTATTCGACAATTTCTTCTGCTTTGTGTTGACTGCTCTGACAGGTGTGTGGATGGCTATTATGGAAACCCTCTGAACGGAGAACCCTGCCGCCCATGCATGTGCCCAGGGGCACCTACAAGCAACAGGTATTTCGCACATTCCTGTTACCAGGACTCCCAGTCTGCACAACTGGTCTGCAATTGTCTCGAGGGATATTCAGGTACAAAGCAAAATAAGGAGTCGTTCTGATTCTTTTAAAATTAACATAAGAGAGAAAAATGACCATCCTCAGCTTATCCTCTGTTCAGAAATGACAAGTGAGGTAATGGTAATGGCATAGGTAAGGAAAGTTAACGCTCAAATTTACTGAAATTATGTGAGGAAGTCCTGACTGAGGAGAGTAGGGATTATGCAATTAGTGTTTGAAGAAGGGAATCATCTGTATGGATACAGTGAAGCCATTAGTCTGTTGAAATTCTCTGAAAACCTCCTCCTTTCCAGGGGCAGTACATTAACCTGATGGGGAGAGGGGGGAAAACTGTAGTTGCTCCTTACCTCTGAAAAACAAGCATTGGAAATTCAAATCAGAAAGAACAGGACATCAAAAAGACCCAATAAAATTTCCTAATCGGAAAAAAAATCTTTCTTCATATAGAGGAATCTAGCTTTGATGTTATGCCCAAAAGCGACTGTTTCACCATTCAGATGGTCACTTTAGAAATGAAGTTCCCATCCTCAGTTGTCTCATATACAGATGTTTTTGCAGCAAACTGATGCCTCGCTTCCTAAGATCCCATTGTCGTAGCTTGAATTTCTGCAGGGAAACCTGAAGGTATTTCCCTCCCCCGGGGCATTAGAAAGGTCTCCATTGATGGAAGCAATCCCTAATGGGAAACGCTGCCAAAAACTAAACCAATGGTGTCATCTTTACTTAGGCCAGGTTCCTTTATAAGTCAAGAGCAGTTTTGCTTGAGTAATTGCTGTAGGACCAAAATGATCCTTGTTGGTACTCACCCAGGGAGCTTCTCTCCTCACAAACCACTGCAGTTCTTAGTTCTGGACTATCCTCCTCCTGCTCCTTCCCGACAAGGCTCTTGGTCACCTTCGTGGCACTGGGCTCACTTCTTCAGAGGTTGTTAAAGGCTGTGATCCTGAAGACCATGGTGAAGGAGTAGTGTCCTTGGTTGAGGATGAGCCAGTGAATGAGGTCGCAGCAACACCAACTCAGAAGGGTGTCTGAGATGCAGAGAGGGTAGCACTCCAGTCATGGCAGGCATTGGGATGGCTTGCAGAAGTAATTGCAATGCCAGCAAGCGAGGACAGTGTCCCAGAGCTGGTATATCCTCCTGAGGGTCCTCCACTGGGTTATGGAAAGGAGGGAAGGTCTGCTGGACTCTGTGTTCCTCCACAAAAGGGCAGCCCACACCTTCCCATGCTGGTGTTGGGGTGAAGGGCCCAGGGAAAATCTTGCAAATATGGCCAATCCTCACCACTGCCATTGAAAGGACTTCACTGGAAAAAGATATTTGGAGGTATTGTGTGAGGGGGTACCTATTTACTCCTATTTCCTCAATAAAAATGGCATGGGATGATGAGAGTGCATTTCCATCAGATTTCAGTGTGGGACGTGTAATTTAAACTGACCGTAGGATTGAAGGGCAACAGTCTCAGACTGGTGGATATTTTCTATTGGAAATGTGCGTTTGAACAGACAATCTGAATCCTTTAACAGTATTACATGGAAATTACATGTTTCACTTGAATTCCCATCAGCCAGCAAATATTTTTACCTTCCTGTCCAACAGGCAATCAGTGTGATGAGTGTCCTAGTGGGTTCTACAAAAACCCAGGCAGCCCCAGGCTTGACTGTGCACCATGTCCCTGCAATAACAACATCGATCTGACAGACCCAGAGTCCTGTAACAGGGTCACCGGGGAATGCACCAAGTGTTTACACAACACCCATGGAGCAAACTGCCAGTTCTGCAAACCAGGGTATTTTGGCTCAGCCCTCGATCAAAACTGTCAAAGTAAGTAAGCAACAGCACCGCAACCGTGTATTACTACCCAGAAAAGTTCTCAAGAAATTAGGCTACAGG
This sequence comes from Falco naumanni, assembly GCF_017639655.2. NCBI lineage: Eukaryota > Metazoa > Chordata > Aves > Falconiformes > Falconidae > Falco > Falco naumanni. The sequence continues at coordinate 92,124,780 of NC_054058.1, forward strand.
GAGAGGTTAGCCCTTGGAGGGACAGTAAAGCTAAAGCAGATCAATGGAGCAAAACATGATGAGAATATCAAATACATTTCGATGCGTACCAAATAGATATCTATCAGTGACACAAATAACTGTTAATGTGGCATCTATTAAATTCTTTGTCATCCAAGTCTTGCTAAATCTCATACTGCGTATCACTTCTAGGAAATACTAATTTGTGAAGTGTAATCAGTGCTCTCTGTTAGAAAAATAAATGTGTGTTCAGCCCATTCGGGAAGGGATCAAAAGTAAAGGACTCAAAGATAACTGTTTATCCATGTTGCTGGCTGATGCCAACTAAGCAATGCTCAGTTAACCAGATGATCCCTTGCTGAGCTCCCTGCCTTACCAGTTGTTTTCATTAAGTGGCTAGAATGAGTCTGTTCAGGCAATTTAATAGACTCCATGAGGACAGTCAGTAATTCAGCACTTCAACAGAAAGCCAGGAGTGTTAAAAAAAAAAAAAAAACAACAGCAAGGCATGAGTTTTTTCCCAACACTTCTCAAAGACACAAATTTTCACAAATGTGCCTGACTGAGGGTCTAATTTCTACAGGCCAGACAGTTATAAGTATTTTCAAGAAACTCTTTCTGGGAATCCCTAAAATACAGTTCAAACCCATGTCTTGTGCATTCTTGGAAGATGTCTGCTAGAAACGGTTAAGCAAGGACTTTTGGCTCCTCACAAGGAAGGCTTCTTATCTTATTTGGCTTACTGGAGCTACCCACGCTGCATAGTGCCTACTGTAAAACAGCTCCTCCTTACCTAGCATATTTAACATTTCATTTTAACAAGATCCAAAATTCACTACGCCTTAATTTTTCTTGCCTGTGTTAAGTGCTGAATGTTCCCAGTAAGTTTGCTCAAAGCAACATATAAGCGATTATAGAAACATAAGTAAACTATATGAGATCAAAAACGCGTTCAAGGTTACTAGGAGTAAACCAACAGCATGGGCTTTATGTGCAGCTCTGATTGTCCACCCGCTGTCTGTATGCTCATCTGCTGTAGCAGTTGTCCTTCTTTTTCCAGGGTGCATGTGCAATCCAGCGGGTGTTCACCCTGCCATGTGCCCCGGGGGAGATGCAGCCTGTCTGTGTGACCCAGCCACTGGAGCTTGCCCTTGCCTGCCCAACGTGGTAGGCGCGACATGTGACCAGTGTGCCTCTGGCTACTGGGACCTGGCTAGTGGAAAAGGATGTCAGATCTGTGACTGTGATCCAAAAAACTCCCAAAGCAACCAGTGCAACCAGGCAAGAAAATTACTCTGCTTTCCAGGAACTGGGGTGGTGGTGTTCTGGCACGGCACAGCGGGGACCCTCTTATAAATGAGGATAGTTGTCTGTCAGGCTCTCTGAAAACAGAAAGTCTTTGGAAGTTTGCAGTTGGTGCCATCACACTTGGAGTCATTGTATCAAACGTGCTGTTCTGGTAATGTGGCTCTGCTTGTAAACAATTTCTCTTTGTCTATGTGTTTCTTTGTCATGTGGATCTAAGAAAACGTCACACAGGAAAAAACGGCCTTGTAAGTATATGTATAGGGAAGAAGGAAGTCCAGGCTTGGACCCGAGGGTCTCATGAGTACTTTTTAAAGTGTTTATTTTTATAAAAGTAGCAGCTGTGGCCATTACAGGAATCATGCCTCATCTATCAGACTGCTAGAGTAGCTTTTCACATCTTCGTTTCCTGTGCATGTTTTAGGGCTAGAATGTAGAAAAAATAATACAGCATTTCAGAACAGAGAGGTGGAGTTGTGGGCCCATGGAGTCAACAGCAATTTTGCTATTGACTTTAGAGCACCAGGAGCTTATCCCAAGTTCTTGCTGATGTGCTTTCACATTTTCCTTTCAATGTGCTTTCTGTTTGTTCAAGTTTATTTAGCAGACTTATTATTTTTCCTAGCAAATGTAGCTTTTAACTTCAAAGAACTACTACTGCTTTTCTGAGCTGTACCAGTTATCAGAGCTATAATTCCCTGCAGTGTAATTTAGCAGCTGAATTCCAAAATAAATTTTCTAGGACAATGTGCATAATGTACCCTCAAAGTTTTCAGTTACAGTTATATCATGTCGTTAAAAGTTGAAATGCGAAGGTGAGTACTTTGCTCATTCATCTGTTTTGCAAAGGAAAAGCATCCTCTTTTCAATCGTAGTCAGAGGATGAGTTCTTGAAGAACACCTCTAGACTGGAACATGCAAAGTCTTTCATATTAGTAAAGCAGAGCCACCTCTCAAAGTCCATTTTGTTTTCACAACCTTCAGGAAGAAGACAGGAAGCGTGGGCCAATACTGTGTAAACCATGGTGTTCAAATACCATGTGCAAGCGGGATCAGTGCAGTCCCCACACAGCTGTATAAGTCACAGGGAGAAAAAGAAACACAGTAAATAATGTATATCCAGCCATATGGCTCTGCAGGAAGCTATAAATATAAATATAAATTAAAATCCTAACTGTCTTTTCAGCTTACAGGCCAGTGCCCATGTAAGGTAGGTTACGGCGGAAGATGTTGCAATGAATGTGAGGATAATTACTTCGGCAATCCCCAGACGCATTGCATTTGTAAGTATTACTAAGTGGGGACAAGTGGATTAGAAACTGCTTCAAAAGAAGCATTTCCTTTTTATATTCATAGGGGAGATGGGACATGCACCTAAAGAAGCAGGCTTTCATACGTTTGTGTGCATGAAATGGTTAAAAGTGTTCATATTATTTATTTGTATTGTTCCTTCTATGGTTACGATGGGACCGCGGAAGTTAGAGATGAAGCAGAGGCGTTAGCCAGGCAATCCGCTTTGCCCTACCATTTCAAACACCGGCTTGCATTTATTGTCTTGAAGTGCATGATTGTACCTTTTGCGTGTCCCGTGGAAAAGGAACAACTGGATTTAACTTGCTGTCCCTTTCTTGCAGCGTGTGAATGTAACCTGGAGGGAACCAGCCAGCCCAAGTGTGACAAAGCCACTGGCACGTGCAACTGCCGTGCTGGTGTCACCGGCCAGTTTTGCGACCGGTGTGGCCGCGGCTTTGAGAAAAACTTTCCCTCTTGCCGTCAGTGTCATCTTTGTTTTCATCAGTGGGACACTGAAATTACTACCCTTGGTCAGACTGTTCAGGGGTTAATGAGGTTTGCTGCAAATCTCGACGATAAAGGAGGACGAATGGCCATCTGTGACATGCGCTTCAAAGCCTTTGAAGATGCCATTTCTGAAATTGAAAGAATTTTGAGACATCCTGTTCTTTCACTGGAGGCCCTCTCGGGCATCAAGAATTTTCAGGGCTATGTTCAGTAAGGGCTCAGCTGCTCCTGAAAAAATCCTTGGCTGAGAAAGCAGTCTTCCCCCGGGCTCCACCAGCCATCCTTAGACATAAAGTCCTGCTTCTGAGAGCACACAGATGCTGGGCTCCTAAGTCGCTGTTTTCAATAAACCTGTGAACAAAATAATCCTTATATATATTATCTGTCCCTCACAGCCGTATAATTAAATGCTGGAATTTTCCAGTTCATCCTAAGGGTTTTCTAAATAAGCCATTACAAGTAAATGTTTCTGTTCATTTAGAAATTTCTCTCTTGTCCTCTAAAATATTGTGTATATCAGTTCTAGTTTAAAACCAATCTGGTCTGACTTCTGCCTAACTGCCATTTCCCTCTCAGACAAAAAATTGCACAAACGGATCCCCTTCACAGTACACCGTATGAGTTTCCTGACCTTAACAAGAACATAGAAGACATTGGAGAAGAAGCTGACCTAGTGTACGAACTTCTACAGCAGAAAATTCATCTGCATCAAAGTTTTAACTACTTGAACCTCAAAGGTAAGGCAGCCAGCAATTAATTGAAATAGGTGAACAATTTCTGTGAAAATTCAGAATGTTTTTCTCACCATTGAACCTTAGAAAACTAGAATCTAGGGATCTTTGAAATGTTGTATGGCAGCACAAAAATACAAATACTAACAACACTTTATACTGATTTTCCAAACTCGCTTTTATGTTAAAATGCCATGATTTCTACCATCCTAAATTTCAGATGCATGTGCTGGGCTCACGTCAATCAGAAGTCTTATGAATCCCAATGTTTAGATGGAGATTTAAAAGCCACCCAGTTTGACACGGATCATACGGTAGAACAGCAAAGGATTTTCCCCCCACTTATGACTTCTCTTGCTCTTAGCAATACTTTAAAGAATGTTGTACAGCAATGGGGTTTGTTTAATTAAAGCAGAGAGTCATAGTGCAACTTCTTAGTGTTCCCATGGGAATATACTTGACTTTATGTAGTAAGGAACTAGCTCTCCATCATCAAAATATATGACATCAGAACTGTGTTCCTTGGCATTTTTGAAAGAATTACCCTGTCTGTGCTTGAGCTAAGTATAGTCTCCATCAGCTGCTAATAGCAGTAATGACAATGTCACAGACTGGCTTCTGGAGAAGGACGGGAATATATGGCAGGAGACTGTCAGCAGTATACTCTCCAAAGAGACAGCCACCAAGATACGAACCCTCATAAAACAAGATATGCACCATAGAAGACACAAGCTACAGGCATTCCCATTTACAGTTCCTGTGTTTCGTTTGGGCAAGAAAAAGATTGGCCTAGGCAAGATCAAAAAAAAAAAAAAAAAAAAGGGAGGAAAAGTCTAAAGGATACAAAGCTGAGGGAAAGGAAGAAGGGATATAGAGGGATTAATTAAGATTTAGGGCTTCCCTGCCCTGTTGTACTTGGAAGTGCCCCTGGGGCCAGCTCTTCCACTCAGGTCCCTGCGAGAGCGGTCAGTGCAGCTCTCCCAGGCTCCACTTCCCAATCGAACTGAGTCGTGCGCCCTGAGAAAGGCAGCAAGGCAAAGAAACAACAAACCCCAGGGAGGTCAGTGGATGCAGCTGAAGCATCCATGGTGCTGGTCTGGTCACGTTCCAAGCCCACTTCATCTTTCAGCCTCCGGAGATGGATAAACAGCCCTATAAAAAGCACACGGGGGTGTGGGGAGGGGAAGACCTTGAATTTAAGCTGAATTTCTGGTTGGGGCCACAAATATTCATTGGTCCTGCTATCAGGCATCTAACAGCACAGAAATAACATTTCCCTCAAGATTACCAGCTTCTCTGATATCCGGGAAGAAGCCTTTCTCCCTTACCCCATCTTCATTTTGGGACCAGCAGCACATCCTGGGTCTGGCTCTGTCTGCTTTTTCATCTCTCTCTTTTTTTTGGGGGGGGCGGGGGGGTGTTTTTTGGGTTTTTTTTTTTTGTCCTCGGGTAGAGCAAGATGTGGCCATGTTCACCATCTGTGGCACATTTGACACTTGTGCCCTAGACACACTTGGGAAATGGGCTCCTCCCTCCCTCCCTTTGCAAAGGATCAGGACTCGGACTTCCTCACAGGCGTGCATTCAGCCGGCTGACCTGGAAACATCAATATCTAATGATGTATTAAAATCACTGGAAAAAACAGGACACAAGTGTCCTTGAAAGAACGCCATTTATGAGATCTCATTAAATTATGGCTTTCCAGCCTTTGCAGCCACTGTGGTATGGTAATGCTGTGAGTACAGCTTCCTAGGCTGTAAATCAAGCCTGTGCTAAGATGCTATATTTAATGTAAAGGAACCTGGAAGCTCTACAGCTCTGTCACAAACCAAGTGTGAAAAATGCATTTGGGCCACTTAAGGGAGAGCTGAACCACTGTAAAATATTCCTGCAATGGAACTGTTGCACTGAAAACAGTCTCTGGCTTAGATATGGAGTTACAGCAGCCTCTTGCCGGGTATTTTGTATTCGGAACTAACTTTAAACTGTACATTTTTTCCAAGAGTTACAAGATAAAATAAATAGCCCTGGTTCCACACAATAGCTAAACATTGTTCAGCTTCAGTCAAAGCAAGGCCCCAAGGGCTTTAGAACCTGATTCAAAGCATGCAGGACTTGACGAGTGCCTTGTCATTGACTTCAACTAGTAACTGAGTCAGTTACCAGCACAAAGAGGGATGTTAATAAATGACCTCTAATGCTTTTTCACTGCCAACACGTCAGTTCTGGCTCATTGCCCATACTTCTGCCTGGAGATCTGGGGACAACTTGGGTTCTCTGGAGATCTGGGAAGCCCCAACAGCAGCAGCTTTAAATTATGTGTTTTGCAAAATGCCTGAGTCTTTTCCTTAGGCTATTAATATGTGCTATTCTCCAACCCTTTTGAGTATGCTGAAGGGAAAGCTTGCACTAAGCAAACAAGAAAGACTCTTGCTGGAAAGTATTTTTTGCCTGGTCTACAAGCTTATCAAGGAAATTTTGGGTTTTTTTTTAAATACGTCAACCCTGAAATTGGATTTTCCAGATCCAAAGAAAACTCATAAATTCCCATTTGTAATCTAAATTTTGGGCTCAGTTTAGCAGACCATTTAACTTTTGCATGGTATGCTGAACAGGCAGGACAAACGCTTTCCTGACTCACAATCAGAGAGCTGATAATTTCATAGGTTTTGCAACTGGCAGAAACAGTTCTCCTGCCTAAACTTCAAAACAGCATAAATGATAGGAACTTTATCAGATTGACAATGGCAGCAATGCATGAGCTACTGACAAATGCAGATCAGTAGCAGTTTGTGTTATTAATGGGATCCCCTTCATACTTTTGTGTCTTCCATTGGCTTCTCATACAACTTGGACTCTGAAGAATGACATGGGATCCACTGTATTTGCATCTAGTTTAGAAGGTTTTATGAATATCAAACATGATTCCTGTTAAGAGTCCTGTTTGGCAGCTGGCTGAGTAAAGGATTAAAAAGCTTGACTGAGGAAATGACAGCTCCTGTCCCTCCCTGCTGTCCCAAATCAAACACCAGTGACAACAAACTGAATCGCCTGTCACTCACCGTTTGTCCAAATTCAGGTAGATACATGAATTAAATGCAACCAAAACACGGTTGGTACTAAACCCTATTTCTGTTGCTACAGAAGCTGTCAGCAGCATTAGGAAAGACTTTGAAGTATCATTGCTGGCAGAACAGGAGACCAGTGGGACAACCCCTGTTGTAAGAGACTCAGAATACACCAGGAACCACTCACTGGCTATGTTGGGCCATCAGGCCTTGAAAGCAAGCAATGTTCTGGAACAGCTCAAGATGATCAAGAGCCCCAACATCCAAAACTTGACTGAAAAGGTAGGCACTGTGAATTTCGAATGGGAGCTAAACAAAAATCTCTTTTTTTTTTTTTTTGATGCTGTTAGGAAGTTTTATTTTAAAAGGGTGCTTTACATGCATTTCTAAATCTAGAAAACAACGCTCTTCTGGCACAGACATGCAGTCACGTCAGAAACAGCTGCACTTCTCAGTTGTGGTTACTACCACCATTCTGGAAGCCATTGCTCCCAGGGCAGACCTAGCACACAGAACGGTTTAAGCACTCTCTAGCCTCAAGAGGATGTCAGTGTAAACTCAGAAAAATTAACCCCAACCTCCTCCATCAGTGACTTAAACTAAGCAGAGCAACTTTGCCCTGGAGTGGATGGGGAGCGCTCACCTTATCCTTTGCATCACCCATGGGAGAGGAAGGGAATTCTGTCCTTCTGTGGGACAGCAATGAATACCTGAGAGCACCTTCAACCAGCCCTGCCAAATCTGGAAGTGATCATCCATCTAGACCTTTAGTCTCAACATCTGTGTCAAACTATACGGAGGGCTAGACATGGTACCATGTTATGTGAGAGGTGATCTGGACCCTTTAGGATAAGCCATTGACCCGTGGGCTGGATATGGCCAGGGGTCAGTTCCAGCATTTTTGGCACAGAGGGGTGAAGCAAGGGTCTTAGTGCAACACGCGAAGCCCGACAGACGGCTCCTGCAAGGATGCTTGGAGCCATGGGCTACCGTTGCATCCTTCAGGGAATGGGAAGGGGACCTGGCATCAATACTCACCTTTGGAGAGACTAAACCAGCATCTCCTCAGGAAAATCCCATCATACGTTCAATATTTATGCGTCGTCAAACATCTTCCTTCCCCCAGGAGTGTATCTCATGCCCCCAGAGGAGTCCTGACATAAGCATTTTCCTTATTGCAGATCTGTGGTGTGCCGGGAGACCAGCCCTGTGCCACCGCAGCCTGCGGGGGAGCTCTGTGCCAGGACAGTCACAGACTCAGGCAGTGCGGTGGCCCAAACTGCAGCGGAGCTCTTCCTCTCTCCACTGAAACCTTCCGGAAAGCTGAGGAGACTGCTGTGTTGCTAAACAACTTGACTACTCAGCTACAGGAACCTGAGAATCAGGTGCTGTATATCAAACCTATATTTGTTCAGTACAATGGATGGTGGGGGAGATTTGGGAGGTGACAAATCTACAAAAACTCACCTGCTCCTTGGATAATAAAGAGCAGTGACACAGTGATGGACCTTGTCCTGACGTCATAGACCTATCACAGCTCAGTACTGGAAGTATTAGGTGCCAGTCCCACCAAGAGACTATGGCTCTAGCTATGCTTTCCTCTTCCTCACAGCTGCCAAGATTTCGCAGGTCACGGTGCCCTGTGGCAACTATGGAACTTGGTGGCATCAGGCTAGTATTGTCTGTTTTTATTGGGAAAGATTCAGATGGCACCATTTGTCAGAAGCCTGAGTATGGCCCATGCGTATTGCAGTGGGATTACAGCTGTGCACACCATTAAGCTCTATTTATACAACTTTGTATTACTCTTATGTTTGCCATTAAATAATTTTTGCAAATAATTTCAAGACGAAGCTTTTTTGCCCCTGGTGATGTTTAGAAGGGCATCAAGGAGTCAGCTGTACTGCACAGCAGCAGTGAAAAATAACTCAAGCGAAGTGTGGCCAGTGCAACATGTGCCAAGGAAACAAAACTGACAAATCCCAGAACGCCAGTAAAGACAGTTTGTTCTTAATAACAGTCAGAGACGATGCCTGTTTGAGTTATAGGCAAACACATTTTCCAACAGAAGTGCCATTCTGGTGTGGCTTTGTCCTGTCCCTGCAGGGTGCCTGGGCATCCATTTCCTCTTTTTAAAATGCACGCGACACTGTGCACCATCGCTAAGGGGTTTAGAAATGAGCAACCGGGGCACATGCCTGGGGCCCCAGCACACAGACAGGCAGCAGCAAAAGGCATTTGCTGAAGTGGTGAGTGCCGGGTGGCAGGGACATTGCCTTTGGTGCTTGCAAGCCCAGGCAGCTCCGTGATAAAATGAGTGAAGTACCTCAAGACGTTTCAGAAGTAAAAACATCACCGTTTTTCTTGTTACATGGGGAAATGGCAAACCTTTTCCCTCCCCAGATCGCAGAGAGGTGGTACCTGTGCATTGCCCTAAGGTAAAGCATAGCCCCCAACGAAGCAAAATACCATTGAAATTCGATGATTTAAATTATCAAGAATACTAATTTAATTTTTAAAGACAAGCCTTAAACTCTATCTTCCTTATTTGTGTCCTCTTGAGCATATTTTTAACAGCAAATGTGGAAGGGCACATGAAATTACATGCCTTTTCTGTACTGAATCTGATCACTGACATACTGTGGTACTGCAATAGAAAATAAGTTAGCACCTTCTTTTAGAAACAGAAGGGGCTGTGGTTTAGCATGGTTGCAGAGAGAAAAAAATGCTTGATTTAGGCTTTTTCTGAGGCCAGATGAAGGCCATGACGTAGCAACTTGGGGAGCTCCCCAAAGGGGTCTCCTACTACTTTTCAAAGCCACAGCAAATGATTCCACCTGAGGCTTAGATAAAAATCACTTTTGTGTCAGAGCTCATCTTGTCAAGCAATGATAGCTAACCTCCAGAAAATCGCACCATGATTTCTAATAATATTTCCAGGTTGAAAGCATTAGAAAAGTGGCAGAAGACAGCAAGTTGAAAGGTTCACAATTCAATGCACAATTGGAGAGGGCTAAGAATCAAATTGAAGTTGATGGAGAGATCACTAAGGAGTTCATCCGAAAAGTGAAAGACTTCTTACTAGGTAAATGTGCAAAGTTCCTTTGGACTAATTTTTAATATATATTTAATTTTAATTTTATATATATTCCGATATAATATAGCATAATAGGTGATCAGAAAATGATCTAGCTGTATTCACACATAATTTCTCATCTTCTTCCTGATCTGTGCAATCTTTTTCAATCCCTTTTTTTTTAATGCTTCTTTCTCCCAAGTGACAGTACTTTGTATTAATTTTCCAATAGATCTCTTACATTCTGATTGTCATTTTTTATTAACGTGCTTAATTTGAAGCATGCAGTTCCCTCAGCTCCTGGTTTATCTGAGTAAAGGGTTACTAAAGATAATTTCATACAATGTAGATAATTTCATACAATGTATAATGACCAGCCATGTCCAATGCATCCTCAAATTGTTATTCCACCCCATTCTTCCAGGCCCATAAATAGAGGCTCTCCGTAGGGAGCGTGGGAATTAGGACACATACCACTCCGTCATCTCCGTAAAGCTGTAACTCGAGGAATCAAAGGATTCTGGTAGAACTTCACAGCTCTCACAAAAAAAAAAACAAACACAAAACCAACTATATATACCCTAAAACTTTATCCACCCTCACAAATGCAGAAAAATGCTGTAAGAAAGGGACCCTAAGATTGGTTGTTCACCAGATGTACATCAAAGGAGTTCAAATGTGGTAACATTTTTTCAATCTTTTGGATGGAGCTGGTCTCATAAGTTTCTAAGGATTGCATGTTGGCAGTCCTTTGGCATTCGTAACTCTACAACCAAATGTGAGTGAGAGCAGAGGACTTCCTTTGTTCAGGAACATTGAAATTATTTTACTGAAGTGGAAGAAAAACTCCTTAAGATTCTTAGATCTTTATTTGATAGCAATTGAAAATTCCACCTTTGGCTCTTTTATGTTTCTTAGCAGACATACAGCATTTACTAACAATTATAAAATCATTTTTGAATGGATTTTTGTTTTGTAAATTGAAGTTTGAGAACAGTAACAGCTGAGATGCATACAGTTACATTAAATCTGCTGTATTCCACATCGATGAGAATGGTAATTTTAGATTAATATATTCCTACAGAAAATAGCTCTCAGGAATGCACTACTGTTTGCACAGTAAATGTCTTCTATTGAATTCCTGGTGAGTTGCTTTGGAGCGTTAGCAAAAACATTTAATATGTTTCAAATGTTTTACCACCCAAGGTCTTGTCTATAAAGGGGAGTGTGCAGAAAACAGAAGTGATGGTGAGACTTCACAAGGCATGGACTGCTCTAACTGTGTGTCTGTGCCTCTTAGCGAAGAGCTAGGACAAGCTCATTTGTAAGGGGAGTTGTCAAAATTAGTTTTTTCTACTGTAGATTCCCATCCTATCTGAGTCTGACCCAAGTTCCCTCTGTAGCTTAGCCTTTCTCATTAACCAGCAAAGGAACCACTTCCTCAATGTTGTGGCGACTCCAGGGAAGGGATTACACCCACCAGCCGGCTTGGAAAGCTCCATTCACACCCCGGTCTCTCCAGCACCTCTTTGATCTGGGGGCCAAGGGAGAAACGGGCTCTGACACATCTAGCTGTGCTGTGCACTGATTTAAAACCTTCTGTGGGCTCAGTTCTACATCAGAATTTTAATAACCCAGTTCAAAGTGGGCTCAAATCCTCATTTTAGCCAGTTCTGACAACACCAACAGCAGTACCGGGAAGCATAATATTAAATTACAAAATTCTCTTACCCCCTTGCTGTGTCTGTCGGCTTTATTCTCCCACATAATTCAAAGGGTAGGCAGCCACAACGATCACTTACATTCCCCTAGGAGGAAAGAGCTGCTTCAGGATATCCTCACCTCCATTTCTGTTGCAGATGAGAGCGCGCCTCCAGAAGACATTGAGAAGGTGGCAAACTACGTTTTGCAAATAAACCTTCCCCTGACTCCCCGAGAGCTCACAGGCATGCTTGGCAAAATCAGGAGCATTACGAACCACTGTGAGAAGTACAAACTGAACGCAAATAAGAGAAACAGAAAGAGGGAGGAAGCTCGGACGCTGCTGGCGGAGGCACAAGAAGCTGAGTGAGTAGGGTATTCTCGTATGATGTGCAGGCTCCAGCTGGGGTGGCACTGTGCATGGTAGGACTGCTCCATGCCCCAGGCAGTATCCTAGTAACGCTGGAGGGAAAGTTCAGGTGACAGCAGCTTGCCAGCAGGAACGAGCCACAAGCCATGACCATGCAGGAGCCGACAGTGCTGCAAGGAGGCAGCTCCCGCCAGCTCCTGGCTCCCCAGCCTGCAGAGTCAAAAAGAGACCAAAGCAGCTACTTACTTTCACATTGGACCTAGTGGAGTATTACACCTGGGAAGTTTAAATATGGGTGAGAAAGAGCCAACAAGAACTAGGGAGGGAGAAAACACATTCACCCACGAGTCTTCCTTACGAGCAGGGCACCACGAGGCAGCCCGCAGCATCCAGCCTGGCCTGTAATACAGCAGCACATCTGCTCCCACACAAAGTCCCTGACTGAGGTTTTTCTTTGCCAATTTATGAACCACAATTTTAATGGTTGTTGCTGGACTTGAGGGAACGTTTCTGCATGGCAGCATGGCTGCGTTTGAAATGTGTTCTTCCTTTGCTCTCCACATCACTACACACACTTCTATTTTTCTGTTTTAGCAAAGCAGCTAAAGCTCTTCCACCTGTGGATAAAATTAATAATGAACTAAAAAATGTTGCGAAGTCCCAAGGACACTCCAAAACCACCTTCATAAAGCTAAATGAAGAGATACAAGACATCAGAACACAAATCTCACAGGTATCTTGCTGTAAATATTTTGATTTATTTACTAGATACATTTTAGAAAAAGATACTTAATCTCAAAGTTTCCTTAATGTAAGCTTAAATAAATAACAGCAGAATGTGGCACAGATATGACACGGATTCCGTAATCAGGAATCTCCTCTTCTTAATCGCTTACTCCGCTCAGGACTCTCCCTCCTCTTCTTAATCAGTTGATATTAATCTCCCTCATTGCCACACTCTGCAGGCTGGATGGACATTGCATAAGAAACCACAGCCTCCAATTGCTCTGTTTTAGGCTGAGAACCAAGTGAACAAGACAAATGATGAACTAAATGACTTGTCAGCAAAACAGTCTGAGATGGAAGATGGAATTGCCTCACTGCAGGCAAAAATGCTGATGAACAAGAATCAAGCCACAAAGGCAAGAGCAGGGGCAGAAGCAGCACACAAGCAAGCCCAGAATATTGATAAAGTAAGTATTTCCGTCATGTGTTAAGGGAAAAAAGATGTTCTCTGTGTTTAATAGTAATTTTGATTCAGAAGTGTAATTGTGTTACCCTGCTCTCCTCAAAACTGTTAACATTTTCCTTGCATGCCATGCAGTGTAAAATGTCACAGGTTAAGAATAATTTACTTTTTATTTCAAGGCTTCTGGCATGTAACACTTCTGTTTCCTTGAATGAAAGAAAATGTATACATTTTTCTGGCTGCTCTACGACATTTTTCCTTGCACTGTGTATAAGACTTGTAGTCACCATGGGCACCAGTACACACAACAGAAAAAATCATAAAACCAGGTATTAAAATAAGTGAGTGATGGAAGCAGCCTGGCCATTCATCCCATGCCACTTTCCTTCACAGAAAATTGCTGTGGGAGTAACTTGGAGTTTTTAGTTGGCTGGGTGCTTTTCAGTAGCTCAAATTTTTGAGACTGCATCTAGAAATTTGCTAAAATTGCGAGAACCAGGCAACCACAGTGCAAGCTTGGAGCATGATCAAGCTTCCAGATTATAAGAAATCTAGGTGAAATCTAATCTGGAGCCTCAACAGTGGCAACCTAAATCAGCAGGGAATAGATTAGCCAGTAAATATTACTACAGCCAAAAATGTAAAAAAACCTCAATGTTGCTACACATAATTCATTAAATTTGAATTAAGCCTCATGGCAAAAAGAAATTTACCAAAAAGCCCTATCAAAATAAGTAAAAACAGCATAAGCTTCAAAAATCCGAAGTCATATTTTCTTTATATTCTCACCTTCCTTTAGATTGCTCTACTGGCAATTTGCTTTAATTTATTTCTATCAGGTTTTGCAAAGCATTGCTCGATGCACACATTATGGATATTATTTTTTTTAAGATAATGAGAGATTCAAAGTTTGGTTCAAAGAGGATATTGAAAAAAATATAAAAATCTCCTTCGGCATGCCAGATAAATTATGAGATGCTCTTCAACTAAGTAACAGCATTTTGTTACAGGAATTTGCTGACATTAAAAGAAAGTACACCATTCTTCAAGAAAAGCTAAAAACCCAAGGACCTCCCAAAGTAACGCTAGAAAAAGTGAAGCAGTTGAAAGAAGAAGCAGAAAAACTGGCTGAAGAGACTGAAAAAAAAATCAAAAGAATAACAGGTGGTGTTCTCACTTCTTTCTATAGCAAGCAGCAAAAATTGTGACCGTTACGAATTAAACTGAAGGCCTTGCCCACAGACACTAACTGACTAGGTTCACCTGAAATCGGGTTTAAAACAATTTAACTGGTGAAAATGCCTGCTTGAAGCTACTCAAACAGTTTAAAAGTAGTTGAAATGATTTGGCTTATGTACTTTTTCTGGCATAAACTGGTTGCCATAAGCAGCGTTTCAGAGGCGTCCACATAGGGACTTGCAGTCATTTGATTCAGCTTAAAAACAGGACAAGTGCAAAATCTGCACAAAACTTGGCTGCAGATGTAGCTGGAAGCCTTGATTTATGCGCTTGCTTTGGGCATTTGGACCTTAATCTTTCCTCTGCGCTCTGTCTTTTCTTACGTTACCCAAGTGATGGCTTGCTTTATATAGAGCTGCAGGGTAGCTGTTTTCCACCAGCCCATACTTACTCCCCTTCAGACATCATCTCTGAGCAATGGCAGAACAAACCAGGTACAAAAGTTGGCTTGTGGAGACTGAAGCCAACATGCCCTGGACCTGTGGGGCTGTGGCCAGGAGGCCAAGGGGTCATGGGCAACGGAGATGGCAGCTGCTGTGGCTATACCGGCACCAGTCCTCACGCAGCTGCTTGGGTGGGTCTGGACGGTCACCAAAAAGGAAGAGCACATCTCATGCAATCACATGCAGGGAACCTAATTCTACAGGTAGTGAAGGTCTGGGCATTCCCACTGGGAATCCTTGAGCCTAGGATCCTGCCAGGCTCAACATCCAAAACCACTGTGTAACGTCAGTGGAACTGAAGCAGAAACTCCATCCCAGGAGCAAATTCTTCAGGACAGGATCTGAATAACTTTTCCAAGCATATAGCTTGAAGAGAAGCGTTAAGAGCATCCCAGCCACTCCAAATGCCCAGATGATGTGTGTTGGAAACAGGCAGTGAATAATGTGGGTTTGACTCATTACCAATATGTTTACATTGGTGTAGCTTCACAGGGACCAGCAGCAAACACGTGTGTAAATGAGGCAGACCTGAGCTCATTACACTCTCCCTTTTCTAGGCTTTACACACATCAGTGGACACAGTGTACCTTTGAGCGTTTCCATTTAAACCAACTCCTTTAAGAGTTCTCTGTCAGGCTCCATCCTAGCTGATGGACAAAAGCAGATGCTAAGAAATTAATATCTTTAAGGCTGTCACATTTGTCTTGCTATCCAGAAGCCAGACTTTTCCCTCCAGTTGCATATATAACATTCCCCATTTGAAATGGGCTTATTGCCTCTAAAACCGCTGGAAAAAGAAACACTGTTAAACCCTGGATTTTACTTACACAATAAATAGGAGTATCATTGCATCTCTCTACTCTTCCAGATTTGGAGAAGAAGCTTCAGGACCTGAATCAAACCAAACAAGACAAGGCAGAGCAACTGAGACAACTAGAGGAACAAGTGATAGCCATTAAAAATGAAATCATGGAGCAGGAAAGCAAGTATGCAACATGCAAAAGTTAGGATCTGAACAGACCATCAGGTAAAAGGCAACTAAAGTCTCTGTGCTTAGCACCTCCTGAGCTTCCCAGCATGGAGGGCTGTCCCCTGTAAACACATGAAGGTGCCTATTGTATTTTGGCACAGTTGAATAATGTAATTTTCTGTTGGTTTTTTGTCCAGTGGAGTTTATATGGAAATACCTTTGAATAAATCAGCTCATTAAGTAATCGGGTGTAGTCTTTGAGGGAGCTCTGTAATAAATGCCTGTGCACAGCCTAGGGCTTCTCACTGTAGAGGGTTGGAAATGCAAAAGCAGGATTGTTCCGAGAGCTGCAGGTCACTGCCCCAAAGACAGACTCCCAACACCCTGTGTCTTCTGCTGAACCCTATAACCTGTGGCTGTGCCACAACACTGCACAGGGCTGCACAGACTGGGATGGGGTGACGCAGATGAAGGGCTGTGGGCTTCTGTAGCCATCCCTGCTGACAACTGGCAGCATCCCCAGGGTACCGTCACTCCTCCATCCCCACCTCTTCACTGAGACAGAGCAGAGGGGGCACTAGGAACCCCTGACCATGTGGGGGTTCCCCTACGTTCACTGAAAATCCACTGCAACGGGCATCACCTCCGTGGAGCAGCAGCCCATTAGCGATGGGTGATGGGGAGCCAACTCCCCAGTGCCCACTGGATGGCAGTGCACAGATGCTTAATGCAGAAAAAACTTCAAAATCATTTCTTTGTCAATGCCCCTCCTGCAATGCCTATTTTTCTTATGCTTATAAAATTCCCACATTTTTTGTTAATGCAATCAACAACTGGAGAATAACTCCAGCTCTTAGGATTAAGCAGTGAATCTAAAGGGCCACAAGTGTTAAAAAAGTCTGTCCAGCCCTTCTCCTACATGCAGCACTTCACAGAAGTCAGGGTTCACTCAGCAGTTTCTTGTAGCCATAAAGAACACAGGAATTGTCCTTAAATTTTAGCTTGTAATTTTTTTTTTTTTTTTTTAACATGTAAAGAAGGAGACTGGGGCTAACCAAATGCTACAGAAGGACTAGGGTTTTGAAAGACCGAAAGGAGCTACACCTCAGTTTCAAAATCCCCCCCTCAGTATACATACTCCTGCAGGATGCTGAACAGACTAACGATGGCTTTTCATCAGTTAAAACCAGTCATGTCATTCCCGGATGGACTGTCCCACGGGAAGCATCCATTATAGGCTTCAGTCAGCTGGGGTGAGGAGCCCAGCACTGCTTCAGAGCTAGGATGCAGCCCAGCCCACATCTGTAGAACAAGGAATGCTCTGCCGGAATACAGGGCTCTTAGCATTTACCCGTCCTCATGTCATCAGCACCCATAAAACAATCCTTATCGATTTAATGGAGATAAACCCTCCGTAGCTATCACTCTGTGTTTAGCAGAGCTAAAGTAGCATTTGTTTGCAGTGGGAGGCTTGGGTGGGAATTGCTGGCACAGATGAGATTTCAAAGATATTCTTCTTAACTCAAACCAGCTGTGCTCCAGGGCAATGTGCAACATGCATTACCCATATAATAGCTTCTATGGTGAAGATGATGTTATCAAATTACAACTGCGACATAATCTAACAAAAGACACCTAAACGCAGGCATGCCCGTAATTTGCAGTTTAGCTTTTTCTGAATTTTAGCACTTTCAAAAGTCATCAGTGAGGTGTGAGGCTTCATTAGAAGTTACTAGCCTGTAATCAGAGGAGCGTATTTAGACTGACTTCGCCATAATGAAATTGAGCATCTCCATTTTACTTGGAGCACACAACTCAACAAGCTGCTCACATGGGTGTCTCCAGGTAACAAAGGATTTCCTGCAGGTTTCAGTACGGCCCCTGCTGCTCTGTACCTGAAACAAGCACACTGAATCACCGAGACAGAAATTCCCAATTGCATATAAACCAGAATTATTTCATTCATGGCTTTAAAAATCTGAATTCAGAAGCAGAAAGTTGAAAGAGAACTTCCTTTCAGAATCCACTCTTGGCTGTGAGTGTTGCCATATGGCTTTTGACAAGCCGCATGGATGAGAAGTCTGTAAAGGCAAGGCAGTTAAACAGGCCTGGAGGGGAGTTGTATTCATGGGGGGGGGGAACAGAAATCGCTGGGAAAAAAAAAAACAAAACACAGGAAGAAGAAAGTCAGCGTGGAGTCTAAACCTCCCCTGCCTTCCTCCAAGCATGCTCAGACACACAAAGCAAGCAGACCTGATGGGACCAGTGGCTACAGAACAGCAAATCTGTCCTAGGACAGCTTCTGAGGTTTACAGCTGTGCAATATTCCTCACTGGAAGTGCCACAAAAAATTTTAAAGGGCTTTTGCAAAGTTAATTTGTGGGAAAATGCTGTAACTTGGATAAAAAGTACCTATTTTTAGTTCCCCTGGCCCTCTTTCTTGTGGTTAGAAGTGGCTTCAGAAAACCGTTTCTTGAAAAATTAAAATCAGCATCTTGCCTTGGAGCATTTTGACTTCAAGTGACATTAATCAAAATACAAACAACACTTAACCAAAGCCACATAAAAATGATCTCACCGGCTCCATTTGCTAGGCACTGACCCCCTGCAGTGTTGTAAGGAAATGGGTGATCAAGTGGGTATCACTGATGTCAAATTCTGAGATCTGGTTCTTTGAGAAAACTTTCAAACCAGCACAAACAGGACTGTAAAGCTGCTTCACCAGCCACAAGGACAGGCCATGACACAAACCCGGATTTTTATCGTTTGAACAATCAAATTAAAATACTCTCACTCGCTATTGCTCACAAGCACTGCAGAGAGAGACATGAACAAATTTGCTGCACCTAATTACTCACACAGTGAAAGCTGGTGATTTCGGCTACCTCTGAAAGGTGATCATGGTTATGGGTGATGGTGGCCACGGCCACCCTGCTCTGTGGCTCAACTCCAACTTGATCACTGGTGCTGCACAGCAGGGTCACCCCCAGGCTGGCAAGGTACAAAGGAGCCTAACCACAGCGGCAAGGAACTCCAGAGGGCAACTTTAGCCCACTTTAGGTTTAGGGAAGGATAGGACTTCTACAAGGCTACAAAACAGAAAAAAGAAAAAAAAAAAAGGAGAAAACTTCAATAAAAACTGAGAAAACATGGGACAGAAAAATGTCCAGCGGCAATGAAAGACTCTGCCCTTGCAGTCACACACGGAGCGATGCCGCTGCCCATCTGCCACAGAGCACAGAGGTTTCTAACCACAGCAGAGTAAAACATTTTCAGTTAGTGGGATAAAAATGTTTAAAAACAAAGCCATGCCGTGATTTACATGACAGGATTGTGAAACAATTAATGTTGTGAATTTAGAAGACCATGTTGCAGAAGTAGTTTAGAATTACAATACCTGCCCTGCCAGCTTAAAATGGTTTGATTTTCTGGGTACCTTTAATGAAACGGCCCCAAGAGTTCTTCAGTCGGGATCCCTGGGTTATGTTTCAGACCTGGTGTTTAACCTTTAGGGCAAGTCACTTGGTATCTCTCTGTTTCTGCTTATCCATCTGTAAAATGAGAACGAACATATTTACCTACCCCGGCAGGGCTTGCTGGGACAGACAGACCGCAGCGCCCTTCCACTCGGGCACCACGGTGAGGGCAAAGCGTACCCGAGGGACGCCAGCGCCTGGTAAAGGTTTATACAAGTTTACGCGTAGCGTGTGCGCCAGCGTAACTCGAGTACATAAACCCAGGCACCTGCCCCAGCCTGAGCCCAGCTGGGGCTGCGCCCTTCAGACCCGCCCGCCCCTTGTGCCCGCTCCCCAGTGTTTACTGACCAGCGACCCTCTCCCTCGCGTGCCGAGCCGGCAGCCCAAGCCCCCGTGTCCCCCAGCAGAGCCCGCAGAACCGAAGCTGAGGCCGGGAGCGCGGGGGCAGCTCCAGCACAGCCACCCCCCCTCGTACCGCCCTGGGCGGGCAGCGCCGCATGCGCCCGGCTCATGAGGCACACGAGGAGCCCCCCCCCCCCCCTCCCCGGTGAGCCTGGCCCGGGCCCGACGGGCACCGCTGCCGCTGCCCCCAGGCACGGTACTGGTGGGCCGCCCGGCCGACCCGGGGCCGCTGGGCACCTCGCGGTTCGGCTGCGGCCCCCGGCCCTTTGCGGGGGTTCGGGCCTTGCCGCGTGGGCACGCTCCATGCCGCCCCCGTCCCTCCCTCCCAAGCGCCCAGCCCCAGCAGCACCCCCGGCAGAGAGCTGCATTGGGTCCACCCCCCTTCTTGCACGTTTCCCCACACGGGCAGGAAGACGGGTCGTCCCATCGCCGGTTCCACCCTCCCCGCTGCCCCCCCCGTTGCTGCCCCCCGCCCCGAGCCCGCTCCCACAACTGGGGAGCAGCGGGGAGGGCACTAGCTGCGGTGCCGGGGTTTGCGGTCCCCCCGCTCCCCCCTCGGGGCTCCCCGGTTGCAGCGGGGCGGGCGGCCCCCCTCCCCGGCCCGCTCTCCCCCGGACTCCCACCGCGGCTGGGCTGCCGGGCCCCGACGGCTGCCGCTGCCCCGGGCCGTGGCGCTGCGGCGGGGCTGGGCAGCCCCGGGGCGGGGGGCCGGGGCGGGCGGGGCCGCGGGGGGCGGCCCGGGCCGGCCCCGGAGGAGGAGGGCCGGGGGGCGCCCGGCGGCGCGGAGCCGCTCCCCGGGAGCCGCGGAAGCTGCGGCGCTTGCGTGGAGCAGCCAGAGCAGCAGCGTGCGGTGGCGGCGCGGAGAGGGAGCCCCGTCGCGTCGCGTCCCGTCCCGTCCCGTCCCGCCGGGGTCCGCCGCCCGCCATGGGCCGCCTCCCGCTGTACCTCTGCTGCTGCCTCGGTAACTGCCGCCCCGCTCCGGCCGCCGTCGGGGCACGGCGGGCTGGGAGAGCCCCTGCAACGCGCGGCTCGGGGCGCCCAGCCCGCCCGCTCCCGCTCCCCTCTCACCCCTCTCTCCCCCCTCTCGCCCTCCGCGGCCGCGCAGCGCTGGCAGCCGCCGCGGCGCAGGAGCCCGAGTACAGCTACGGCTGCGCCGAGGGGAGCTGCTACCCCGCCACCGGCGACCTGCTCATCGGCCGCGCCGCCCGCCTCTCCGCCTCCTCCACCTGCGGCCTCGGCCAGCCCGAGCCCTACTGCATCGTCAGCCACCTCCAGGTGAGCGCCTCGACGCGGGGGGCAGCGCCCCCGGGGCACCCCCGGCCTCAGGGGGGGCGCACGCCCGCGGGAGCCCCGGCGGGGTTAGCCTCTGCCCACGGGCGGGGGGCTCCCGTGGGGCGGCGCCGTGGCCCTGCGCGGGACCCCACGCCCCGGCGGAGCCGCCCGGGGCACCCCGGCGGCCCCCGGCCCCCCTTCCCCGGTGGAGGTTAATGAGGAGGAATGTGCCGCAGTCGCTTCAATTCAGACTTTATTTGCCGACTTTCCCGGAGCCGTCTAGACGGCTTCCTGACGGAGGGGGCTGTAGGACCCGGGTAGCGCTTTGGCCGCTGTTCCCGCAATGTAATCGCGTTTGTATGGTCTCCGAGTGAAGGATGCAAACAAGGCTGGCTCGCACATCTGGTGGAAGGCACAAAGCTGGTTCCTAATTACGCCACCAGGCTGGAAGTCTCAGAGACGGGAGGGATGGTGGGGAAGAGTAAGATATCAGCTATAAGTGCAACTCCGTTGAACTGAAAGTAAGGGGATAATCTGGAGCCGAATTTACCGCGGAGACAATAGGGCCGGATCCTGGCGCTGGGAAGGAGAGCGGCGGGAAGCAGCGGCGGCCCTGCCCGAGGGGCTGTAGCGCTTGGCCCACTTGTGCCCTCCGGTTCCCAAACCTCCCCCGCCTTTAGCTTCGCTGTAGCCCTCCATCTGCTGGAGTTAATACTGGATTTAACGTGGAGTTTAGCTCTGCTGGTACGTTTTCAGAGTATATTGGGATTGACTTAAACGGCGTTAGCATCTCTGGTAGAACAAAACAGCAAAGGCACGTTGTGATGTTCTCTTGCCTCAAAAAATGCTGAAGTGCTGCGGTAAAAAGCATCACTACAGAAGCTCACATGTGCCCCTACTCCTGAGCTCACAGCCCCAGTTCAGCGCTGGGGATGGCCCTGGTTACTTCCGAACCCTAAGTGGTATTGAAGCAACTTGCAGGAAGGTGCCAAGCATCCTCTTGGTAACGGGGCTGTGCTGTGCTGAGGGCTTCGCAGGATTGGGCTTTCTAGGATTCGGTTTCAGTGGGAGACAGGAGCAAGCCATGGCATGAGGTGGGGGCTGTGGTGGTGGGGGAGGGGAGCCTGGAGCGGGCAGGAGGGGACATCTTCCCCGGGACCCCTGCTCCTGCCGTGCTCTCTGCTGGAGGGGTCTCCGGGGGCTGGGGTGGGGGAAGCGCCGGGCTTGGGGGGAGCCGCTGAAGCCAGAATCGGTGAAATGGAAAGCCTGCGTGGCACGGAGCTGCTCGCTCATGTCCTTAGCTGATGAAGTACTGCATTTGTCTCCATAAACCCGCTGGAGGAATGATGCCTGTGTAGCTTCTGACAGCGATGGGCTGCTGCAGGGAGGGAGCGACGGCACTGCGAGGAGCTCCGCTCCCTCCCCTGCCCCCTGGTCTGCCCAGCTGCAGGCTGGCTTGGGCAGGACGCCTCCTCTGGGTTTGGTTTGCATCCTACCTTGCAAAATTGGAAAATGGTGGTTTTAGTCACCTGGACGGTGCAAAAATGGCATTGTTCGTAGTAATAGTCACGATGCGGTTTTGTCCTGGTGCGGAAGCTTCCAGCTTTCCCAGGCAGCATGTGCCGGACTTGTATCCAACCGTTTTTTTTTGGGCACACCTTGTAGTGTGTGCTAACAGAGTTTATGTGCATAGCTTGGGGTTGCAGTGGCCTTGACAAGCTGGATTCGGAGTAAAGTTAACCCCGTGCTGAAAGGGCTTGGTTACCAAATCCCTGGTGGCCCACTGACATGCACTGAGCTTCACTGGAGGTATCCCCAATGCAGAGAACTTGCATCTCCTAGCTAGCTCCCAAAAGCCAACATTATTTCACACAAGTTGTGGAAGATGTAGTTTTGCCATGTGTATGTTTGTATAGAAGCAGTTCGGCGATTTTCTGTAGATGCTGCCTTTGATTCTGACTTCTACTGGAGAATATGTGTGCTGGAAGAGATTTCCTGAGACTGCAATTTCAATAGAAAGCATACTTCTCCTAAAAATAAAGTTTATGGAGTTCCTGGCATATTTTCCATTTGGCAATTTGCATTAATTCATAAAGGTAAATACACTTATCGTTTCAACAAAAAAAATACCTTTGATGACTCCTGCAGGCAAAATGAGTGGAATGTGATATGGATAGAAAATGCTCTTATCTGCAGGAAGCAACTATTGCCCCGCGGATAAAATCAGTAATGCTGATTGTTTTGTTGTTTCAGGAGGACAAAAAATGTTTCATATGTGACTCTGAGAATCCCTTCCACGATACTCTCAATCCTGACAGTCATCGCATTGAGAATGTCGTCACCACGTTTGCTCCAAATCGCCTGAAGCTGTGGTGGCAGTCGGAAAACGGTACGGGGGTTTGTCTGGGAGCCGTTTCCAGGACTGGGAGCTGCTTTCCCTCCTTTTGTCCAAGGGTACCTGTGGGGTCGCTGCTATCTCTGGCCTGGTGGTTATTGTGGTGTGAAGGATCATGTTGTGCGAGGAGGGCTGAGTAAAACCGGCTCCTTTTGTGTGCCCTGGAGCAGTCCTTTATCCATAACGAAGGAGTTTCCTTAGTCCTTTGTGGGAGCGTTAGGACGAGCTGTCCCACCGCTTTGCAAGAATCCTTTCCTAAAGAGAAGTTCCTTGTGCTGGCTCCGAATCTCCCTCGTGTTTGGGCAGCAGGAGCAGAGCAGCCTTCCAGGAGTAAATATCCCGGGGCAGCACTGCCAAGGAAGCGCCGCAGGGCTTCCCCGGACCGACCCAGGGCTTCCCCGGACCGACCCAGGGCTTCCCCGGCCCGACCCAGGGCTTCCCCGGCCCGACCCGAGGCTTCCCAGGCCCGACCCAGGGCTTCCCCGGACCGACCCGAGGCTTCCCCGGCCCGACCCAGGGCTTCCCCGGCCCGACCCAGGGCTTCCCCGGACCGCTGGGCTGCAGGGAGGGTGTGGAAGGAGGAGGTTTGGGCGCGGGGCCGGGACTGCTGTCCTGCCTGCAGACTTCCCATTTCCCTGTCCTACGCCGGCAGAGCAAAGCCAGGGGCATCTTGTACCCTGCAATCTACCTCCTCCCTCCTGGGCTCCCTGAATTCCTGTATCCATATGGCAAGCAGTAAAATGAACACCAGAAACAAGCCAGCTAGTTTAAAAAAAAATAAAAAAATGATCGCATGTTAGTTTGGTGGCTTTTTTTTTTTTTTTTTAAATCCTTCCTCTGTCCTTTTTACTTTTATGGTTATGTTTTTGGCATGCCTTCATACAGAGAACAAGGCATTGAGGTTTTTCAAACAGCAGTTTTACCCTGAAGCCTTAAAGCCAGCAGGACAGGATGGGATTTCTGCAAATACATTGGCAGTAGCTGTCTTACTGTTTGTGAAGAAAAAAAAAAAAAAAAGGTCATATTTGTAACATTTCTGCTGCCCGGTAAAAAAAGATTTTCACTCAATCTATTTTAACCATTTAGATCAGCCTAGCAATCTGGTTGTCTCCAGTGGGTCTCTTCTGGCATTCCAAATAATTCATGTTTTTTGCAACAGGCTTGGCAGCATTCACACAGAAAAGTTCTTAGCTCATAAGGTCATGAAAATGTCCTTCAACAATAAATAACAAATGATTCTTTCTGTCCAACTCATGTTTTCTTCTATTCAGGCATACAGCAGAAGGGACCGTTGCTGCATACTCCACATAATGTTACAGCTGGTCAAAAATCTAAGCGCTTTATTGGTTTATTGTTTTCATTTCTTACCCTTTCTCCTCTGTAAATCTTGATTTTTTTGAAAAATTTCTAACCACAGTATAATTAACATCCAGCTGTTTTGAGAGGTCTCTTCGCATGACAAAATAATATTTGTTACTGTTTTTCTTCTTTTCTGTGTGGAGTCCTTGACCTTGGGTAGTCCTGCAGCAGAGTCTGGGAAACCTTTTGCCTCTCGCCAGTTTCCCAGCCAGCACGATTGCAAGGCAGGGCTGTGGTGCTTGCTTTAGGGGTATTTGAAAAGCAGGTTGTAAAGGAACTGTTTCTGCATCTGAACAGACAGGAGAGTCCAGAGAGGGTGAAGAAAGGTGGGAAACAGCCCCCATCAGCTGCTGGTGAGACTTGGGGTGATGGGACTGCAGAATCTCACCCCTCTGTGGCTGCTGGATGGGCTGCAGCGTGTGAGGACAGCCTGGAGTCACCGTGCGGGTCTGGGCTCAGCACCCCCAGCTGTACCAGCCTCTGGGGGTGCTTTGGAGCCAGGACCCAGCCCACCGCAGTCCCCATCCTTACCCTGCATCTGGTGATGTTAATCGTGTTACGTGGTCTGAAATAACGGCAACGCAGGCTCACGCTTCGGGTGTAGCGCACGTGACGCAGGTGATGCACAGGAGTCCAGTGTGGCATGCACTCTTCAACAGGTCCGTGGTGTCTTCCCTGTACCTCAGTAAAGCGCTGACACTCATGTCCCTTTACGACAACAGAGCTAAGTGGCAAAGAAAAGAGTCTCCACGCCACTGGAGCAAAGAGCTTTGGCAGAATTTAGATGTAGGGGCTGGTGCGTGTCCTTGCCTGCTGCATGGCTTCTTTTCTCTGCCCCTGCAGGTCTGGAGAATGTGACTATCCAGCTGAACCTGGAGGCTGAGTTTCATTTCACTCATCTCATTATGACCTTCAAGGTAAGGAAGCCACAGCCTTACCCCGAACCCTAAAACACAAGGAAACGAGAGGTCTCGTAGTTCTTCACAGGGATTTGGGCTTTGGCTGAGCTGTTCTCCTGGTTTTTTAGAGGTGCCAGCCATGAGCTCCTGCTGAAGTTGTGCAGGAAGGCTGAGTTGTGCCTTGTAGCTTCAGCTGCGTTTGGCCTCTGGTGAGGCTGCAGGAGGAGTCACCCTGAAGCTGGGGGTTGTGTGGTGTCCATCTCTGGTAGTTGCGTTCTAGAATAAATCGTATAGTAGCAAGGATTTTTCTTCTTAAAAAAAACACAACTTGGCCCTGATGTCGGTTTTCGTTTGGCAAATGGAAAAGTCTTCAGGAAGAAGGAACATCTGTACACAAAGTGTCTTTGTTTCCTTGTAAACAGATGTCTTGGAATGGCAGATTATGTCCTGTACATCCTAAATCCCAAGCAAGCAGTAGTACCAAACTTCAGCTGAGGTTTCGGGGGCTGCAGTTCCTGAAGGGCTAAATCGCTGCTCTTTGCATGTAAACAAATTCACCTCTTTGTTTTTAGCCGTCACATTTCTAGGAGAGCTGGTTCCTCTTCCCTGTGGCATTGATTTGGGTTTCTCCCGCTGCCTCGGGGTGGTGGCTGAGGTGGAAGGTGGTCCTTTCTGCTGGACCGCCGAGAGATCCCTGACCCGATGCAGGTGCTGTGGCCGGCTTGGTCTGCCATCAGGAGGAAGGATGCAGGGGAAAGACAGTTTCAATCATGATTTGCTGACTTTATTTGTGTGGTAGACACTCGAGCTGCTTTACCTTTCCTCTGGGTTGCTACGTTTGTTGTTGGGTGAGATACCAGTTTGTAAGTTGGGTGATACTTTCAGCCAGGAAGCAGAAAGAACATTTCTTTCCAGCTGTGACTGAAATGCTTTTGTGCTTGGCTCTGGGGGGTGTCTTCTCTGAGCACATAAAAGTAATGAAGAGACTGTTGGTATTTCTTGGTAGGTGCAAGCCAGGTGTGAAACTAATGCCCACTTTTTGAGGGGCAGCGCATAAACTGGAACATGAGATTTTTTAGGTCAGAGGGTTTAAAAATCTTGTAAAAGTCTCATTAGTTAGTTGTTCTAGAGTTGAGTACATGCGGGTAAGGAGGACGGTGGTTTGTGTGAAGTACATGCAGCCTGCTGGAGTCTGGGCACAGCCAGCTGGAGGAGTCACTGGGGACTGGGGGAGTCGAACGCAGCGTGAATGGCTGAAGCTGAGCCTGTCATTCCTCTTAAAGAAGAAGGTTTTCTTAATGCAGCGCAGAGGACAGCTGGTACTGGGTGGCAGAGACGCTGCAGAAGGGAGTGTGGTCCAACAAAGAGAGGTGGGCGATCCCAGGGCTTTTCTGAGCATCAGAGATAACTGCTCAGCAGGAGCTTCTTGGCCACTGGAGCTGGAGGGGAAGCACTGAAAGTGGCCTCCTGGTTCCCAGGGCAGGAGAGGAGGCCCATTAGGTCCTTTGCAGAAGATTAGGCAAGGAGGTACAGCGTGGAATAAGGCTATGCTGCTTTCCACAAGCAGAGGAAAAAAATCTTTTTGTCTCCCTAAAGGCCTGCTTTAGCCCCAGGTTTTGAGAAAGGATTTGGAATAAAAAAAAAATCTTACTTGAGTTTGCTCATTTATTGTGAACATATTTAAGTGCTTGGCCGCTGAATGCTGTCACTTTAAGGATGGGTGAACAGAAAGTGGGATATCAGCAGAAAAATATTTCCAGATATTGGAAGTAGTCAGTGCAGGGACAGAGATTAAAATCCAGACGTGTGGATTACTCGCACTTAAAAGCACCTGATGTAAATGCAAGTAATAATGGACCTAATAAAATCTCTTTTGGTTTTCTTACTGTTAGACGTTCCGTCCTGCTGCAATGTTGATAGAAAGATCCTCTGATTTTGGAAAAACATGGCAAGTATATAGGTATTTTGCATATGACTGTGAGAGCTCGTTTCCTGGGATTTCAACTGGACCCATGAAGAAAGTGGATGATATAATTTGTGATTCCCGATACTCTGACATTGAACCTTCAACAGAGGGAGAGGTCAGAGGGTTTTTTTTTTCCCCAGTACGTTTATTGTATAGCCTTTTTCCATACAAATTCAGATTGTCTTATTTTTAAAGCTGAATCTTCCGTTGTACCATTTTTCCTCCAGGTAATATACCGTGTTTTAGATCCTGCTTTTCGAATTGAAGATCCATACAGTCCAAGGATTCAAAGTATGTATACAGTTACCTCCAGGCTCCTTTGAAAGCATTTCTGTATTTACTTGCTTGCAAAAAAACCAGTCAGCCTCAAATAAAACCAATAACAGTTTTGAAGTCATACATTTGTGGTATGGCTTGGCTTCTTTCGCTGACTGGGACGATGACATGCTGGGAAATAACAATCAGTGTTGTCAACTCAAGTGATTTCTCTTATGCGCATCATTGAAATTGGTCCTTTTCTTAATTGATGAGGGATTTGGTTTCATTAAACACCCCGTCTCCCCAAGGCACGTGCAATTGCTGATAGAAACCTTAGAACGTGATCCTGTAGTTGTACAGTATTCAGAAAGCAAAAGAAACAGCTGCAGAGGTACTTGCATCATTCTGCATTTCCAGCTAAAACCAAGGGGGTCGTGTTTTATTTTTCAGAACATCTGAGGCATGGCTTCGGGTTGGTTGGCCTTGGTAGCACTGTGTGGCTGGCCAACACACATACAGTCATAAAACACAAATTACTGTAGTGTTCATATGTGGTCGTGACAGTCTGGGGGTGCCAAGGTAGATCTGTTGCTGAGCGTGGCTCAGAGAGAAACCTCCTGGGGCGTTTGGGCTGAACAGGGGTTCAGTGCCTGGCCTTAAACCTGACTGCCAATTTAATATGCGTTCTCAGTTTCGGTTTGTGTCCTTCACTGTAAAGCTAACTGAGCAGAAGAAACGATCCGAGGTAGAAGAGTGTTGCTAGTTGCTAAATAAATTGAGTGTTTCTTTAACCAGCATTTTAAAGGAGAAACTCTGCTTTCGTGGGCTTGAAGTGCTTTTTCAAGCCTAGTTTCAAGGCTCTAAGAAATGACACAGGATTCATAACATCAAAGCAAACATGCAGACTGAATTAATTACTGCAATATTGTCTTGCCACGGATTGTCCCTCGAGAACTTCTCCTTTGTATTTGGTCGGTGATGGGGTCTTGCTTCTTTCAGCAAAATGTAATGTTACATTTGCTAGGAAATTCGGCCGTGTGAGAAAAAACATTCGTGTCTTGTTGTCAACTAAGATTTTTTTCTAAAAGGCTTGTAACTCTTCAAGCTCTTCGTCCACTTGTCAGCAGTTCCTTAATATCGGTTCCTTGCCCATCTTACACTTTAAAGGCCCAAAGAACCAGTGGCTTTTTGGTGCTACTGTTTTGTGCACCTTTAATAATATTTGTGTTTGTGCCTGCCATATGTCTATAATAAAAGACTAGTATTTTTAATTAGGCTTACACTTACTTATACAGTGATCAACTTGTGGTAAGATAATGCGATTTTTTTAAAATTTGAGAGTATGAAGTGACGTGTGTAGTATGTAACTGCTGAAATTGCATCTGATCTGAGCTGCCCATAGGAAGTGTGCTTGGGAAGTCACTCTGGCTTCCTCCCATTCAATACAATATCTGGTAAATAATCCCCAAACGGCGTTTGTTTTTGGTGGGTTTTTTTTGTGTGTCCCCCGCAGACCTATTAAAGATTACAAATCTGAGAGTCAAATTCATCAAGCTGCACACTCTGGGAGATAATCTCTTGGACTCGAGGATGGAGATCAGAGAGAAGTACTACTATGCCATCTACGACATGGTGGTTCGTGGGAACTGTTTCTGCTACGGGCACGCCAGTGAGTGTGCACCAGTGGACGGCTTTGAGGAAGAAGTGGAAGGAATGGTAAATACTCGCTTTTCTGCATAAAGCTGTTCCTGTTAGTGCCTCTAAGTGGCTTAAAACAAATTGAAAGATGATAGTCTGCCCCCCCACGCTCCCCACCTTCAATTATCAAACAAGAAAACTTAAAACTGTTCCTCCTCAGCAAATGTATCTTTTGTTATTGGTGTTAATCAAGCAGAGATAAGGTGAAAATTGTTTTAGCTTTCCTTCTCTAATTATGTTAAAGAGCTGATGAAATTAAAAGGCAGGAATGCAGAAAGGGAGCGTAACAGTATGGGGCCGGAGATGGGCATGGGAGTCAACTTGGTTACTCTAAAATTGAAGTGAGTAGAGACATCAAAGAATGAAACACCTTTGCGAATCAAACATGATGTGTTTGTATCAGTCGTTATCAACTGAGAAATGGAGGCTGTAGCCGTAATCAGCAGCAGGCTCTGAAGGAAAACCCTGCTGCCTGCGTTGTACGCTGCTGTGCAAGTGCTGCATCCCTTCTGGGTTCTGGTTTTCCCCCAGATTTTTGCCTGACAAGCAGTAATAGCACCCTTGTTAATGAGTGAGTTATTAACGGGACCAAAACGTGGAGGCAGACGGGGAGGTTGTGTGGTTGCCCCAGGGGCAGCGGGGTGCTGGCGAGCGGGTACGCTCCCTTGCCCTGTGCTTTTAGTGAGTGTCTCCACCTGGGCAGCAGCAGGACTGGCTTTGCTTTTAAAATCCTAGCTCCCGTGCCGGTCGTCCTCATCGTCTACGGCAGCAGCTGTCACACGGTCACTGCTGGTCTACTTCGTACTTTTTCTGTACTGTACATGTTGAAGGCAAAGTCTGGGGTTGATGGTTGAAAGCCATCCAAACTGGCTGTTGTCTTTGCTTTGAGAACCCAGGCAGGACTGGAAACAAGGTGCTGAGCTAGCGACTGCGCTGGTA
Source organism: Falco naumanni (assembly GCF_017639655.2). Lineage (NCBI taxonomy): Eukaryota > Metazoa > Chordata > Aves > Falconiformes > Falconidae > Falco > Falco naumanni. The sequence goes on from NC_054058.1 coordinate 92,155,336, forward strand.
TAACTAGATGCATGTTAATAGCTAATTAACAGCTAATAAACAGCTAACTTTGAAGTCCAGGAGGCTTTTGTGATTATTGAGGTGGAACTGTGCTCTTCTTGTTCATGCCTGAGAGTGTTTATTCAGGCAGTAGTTCCGTAAGGAAAGAAGGACAAATTTGTGTGAGGACGTTCTTACCTTGGCAGGTAAAGGATGCTTCTGTGGCCCTTTATGCCTTCCTACATGCAGTTACATGCAGTAATGTCTCCAGAAATATATTCTTTATGTACTGGCTACATTTTGCATTAATGTTTTGCATGAGGTTTTTTCCTTTCCTCTTCTATAACCAGCTGTATTCCTCTTTTTTAATTCTTTCTTTTTTTTTTTTTTTTTTTTTTTTTTTTTTAAATGACAGGTCCATGGACACTGCATGTGCAGGCATAATACGAAGGGGTTAAACTGTGAACAGTGTTTGGATTTCTACCATGACTTACCCTGGCGACCTGCTGAAGGCCGTAACAGTAATGCGTGCAAAAGTGAGTTTGCGAAAAACGCAGAGCTGGGTTCTGGAGTGAGAATTACGTGCCCGTTACTTGGGAACTTCTGACAATACGTAAAGCCCTGCATGTTCTTCGGTGGACTTGGTGCGTCTTTTCTGCAGGCTTGTTCCTCCCCTGGGACCAGACTCTTACTTTGCTTTCTGTCTTTGTCACAGAGTGTAACTGCAATGGCCACTCCAGCCAGTGCCACTTTGACATGGCAGTGTACATGACGACGGGGAATACCAGCGGGGGAGTGTGTGACGACTGCCAGCACAACACCGTAGGACGCAACTGCGAGCAGTGCAAGCCCTTCTACTTCCAGCACCCGGAGAGGGACGTGCGGGACCCCGACATCTGTGAGCGTAAGTGCAGCCCCGCTCCTTAGGGTGGGAATAGCCATTGCATCCCGGCCGTGGCCCCCCCTCCAGCTTTCCCTGGAGAATTTAGGAATTACTGGCCTTCTTTTGGCCAGTGCCGTGCTCCCAAACAAAGATCCTTGAGGGAAGGTGGTTGTCTTGGTGGTCTTGAGTGAACCCGGCTGGGTTTTGTTTTCTCTTTGAGAATCTGGAAGTGTATCTGGTCATTACGTGTTCAACCCGTGTCATGTCTAATACCTCTCTCTACACAGCAGCCGAATTTAAATAATTTCGTGTGAGCCTTTGCCTTTTCTTTTGTAGCAGTTAATCACATGCAGTGCTTCCTTCTTAGCTTGCAACTGTGACCCAGCTGGCTCCCAGAATGGTGGCATCTGCGATCGCCACACTGATTTCTCTACTGGCCTCATTGCCGGACAATGCCGTTGTAAATTATTTGTTGAAGGGGAGCGTTGTGACCTCTGCAAAGAAGGATTCTATGGCCTGAGTGCTGATGACCCAGCGGGCTGTCAGTGTGAGTAAAAACATATGTTCCTTTATGTGTGATCAAAAGCTCTTTGAGGAGCTGTTTGAACCGGGAGAAGTTGGTTTGTGGGGTGGGTTTTTTGCCTTTGTTTCATGGTTTTGCTAAAGGAAAAACATTCTTACAGATTTGCTGTAACTTGGAGTCCACCCGCCCTTAAAATTCAGTTCCACAGCTGATCCTTCTAGTGTATTCAGTGGAAACAGCAGAATCCTCCTTATTTGTTCTGTTATTTCAAGTTTTACAGGGGTGGGTGGTGGGCAAAGCGTGCAATTAATCTCTGTCCTGGGAGGCGAAGCTTTAATGTAAATATTTAGGTTGGATGCTGTCTAAAATGTAACTCCAATCCTGCGTTTTGACCTGCCTGTTTGTATTTCCCAATCTAGCTTGTGCATGTAATCCTCTGGGTACCCACCCCGGGGGGAATCCTTGCGATTCAGAGACAGGAAACTGCTATTGTAAGCGCCTGGTGACAGGAAAGCAGTGCAGTCACTGCCTGGTAAGCAGCCTGCCAGAAAATAACGTTAGGAGATGCTAGTGTGAGGGAGGGTGGCTTGCGGAAAGCTGGGAGCAAGGTGCCGGCCACTCTCTGCCCGCCCTGGCGTTCAGGCTGGAGCGGGCACCGCGGGGATGCCAGGAGGAGTGAAGCACGCTGTGTTATGGGGACCAGGGAGGCACGTTAAGGCAGACAAGAGCACCCAGATTAATTCTCAGGACTGTAAGGACCGAGGCATTAGTATATCTGGAGCGGTTGCTCTGTGAAAATGAGGGATCTGGGGCAGTTCCTGCTGGGGTGAAGGACAAAATGGTCAGAGAGGCAGTGTTACCAAAAAAAAAAAGGCTTTCTATACAGGCTATTATTTTAGGCAGGGATTATTTCATACGCATACATTTCCACGTAGTGTTTATATGTGCTGGAGTGTTACAGAAACACGCTGTCAGATAACGGGATGTGTTTGTATAAACACTGACGGGCTGTCTTATCTAACAGTGAACTATATGGAAAAGCTAATCAAGGCTGGCTGTCGGGCAGGCAGAGCAGCATCTCTGCAAGGGCAGTGCCCCACACAAAGCCCCATGCCTAGCGCCCTGCTGCGGGGTGACGTACCGGGCTGTGATTTTTCAAGCTTTTCATGGGTCAGGAGCCCAAACCGGTGTAAATGGTGCAGTAGGAGTACGGTCTCTGAGCTTGGGTCCTCCTGAATCTTGTTTTAAAAGCTAGATAGAAAGAGGTGGGTTGTTTTTTTCAAGCCCTTGAGATGGTCAGTGAGGAGGAGGAGAAGCAGGTGGGGAGGTTGTGCTGGTGGTTGTAGGGGTAGGCCCCCGACCAGGGGAGCAGGATTTATAGGTTGGGGGGCAGCCTGGGGTGGCTTACGCTGAGTATTTCAAAATGTGCCTTTGGGGTAGATGGGGTTAAATCAGCACTGGGTTACAGTGCTGGTGGTGGTTCCTCCTACAGCCTGAGCACTGGGGCCTGAGCAATGACATGGATGGATGTCGGCCATGCGACTGCGACCGGGGAGGAGCGCTGAACAACAAGTGAGTCTCAGCCCATTTACTCTCCTGTAATCATTCACCCCAGTGAGTTTCCCTTCATTTGCAACCACAACATCCAGGGCTCAGCGTGCTGTGGAGGAGGGTGTTTGGGACCGTCTTTCTGCCCCAGTGTGTTTGCCTGCCCACCAGCATGGGGGGAAGCACGCTAGCTGCACAGTACTGCTGTGCTGCCCCGCTGGTGCTGCGTGGGGTGGGATGCGGACCGGGAAGCGCCCACGGGGGAGGTGGAGGTTTTTCAGAGAAAAGCGTAGTTTTTGAAGATGCATCCATCAGTAAGAGCAGGGAAAGTCCTGGCTTAAATGCCTGGTCAGAGGGGTCCTGGATAGCCACACTGCTCCTCTGACCGGAGCAGTTTCCTGTGCATTAGGTGCATGTCCGACCCCAGGCTTTTCAACAGCAGCATGTTACTTTGCTTCCCCCCCCCCCTTCCCTCCACAAACCCTTTGAAATATTCTACTTTTGTCCAAAGCCGCAGAAGTTTCCCAAGGGAGTGGACAAACTGTTTCCCACTGGAGCCCACTGGACTGCACCGGGGGAGTATGGGACTGGTCCCAGTGTGCCTCCTGTGGGACATCACAGCCTGCAGACACCCCATCTGTGGCAGGGATTGCCGTGGGAATGCCCCGTGGGCCGTCACTCCCCTCCAGTCCTGAGTGAATTATTACTCCTTGGCAGACAGCGGCGTAGCTGTTAGTGACTATTTACTCCCCCGTGCTTGCTCCCTGCACACAGATCGGTCACGCCGCGTAGTTCCTAACAGCTCCCGCAGTGCAGCCGCGGTTCCAGGGGTTTGGGGTGCAGGCTCAGCCATGGCCCAGCAAGGCTTTGCAGCCTGTTTCCCATGCATTGAGTCCAGCGATTGCAAAACCATGTGGGGAGGGGACATGCGGTGTCCTGGTGTGGGCGCAGAGCAGCCTTCCCTGCAGCCACAGGAGAGCTGTGAAGCCTGGCGCTGGCTCTGGCTTTGCTCTCGAATGTCAGTGGGAAGGGGGAACTTCCCCCTCGCTGCTGAATTGCTGCCTCCTGGCTCCTGTTCAAGATGTGGGATGCAGCACCTGGAGCAGCCACACCTTGCCTGAAATTATCCACCCCCCCTGCCCCGCTGTAACCCAGGTGGTGGAGTCATCGCCATCCCCAGAGGGGAAACTGCCCAGCTCCCCTTCTGGGGCAGCTAGGGGACTTCTGGCATCTCAAAGTGAATGATTAAGTCAATCTCTGCAATTTAAAACATGATTTCGATTAGAAATTACTCTTAGAACGGGGGGCTGAGAAGCCTGGAGGTCTTCCATGGAAACCAGAGGGGTTTGACTTCTGGAAATGTTTCTAAATTCCACTCAGATTTCAAGAAAGGGGTGTGTTTTGGTGAACTGAAAAAACCCTGCTATGAAAAAGTGTGACCCAGGTGTATGCAAAAATAGAACGTGCCCAAGGGTTCTTCATAATGCGGGGTGGGCTGTGGGAACAATAAACCCGCCAAAAGGCAGTTTGGGGTTAGAGATGTCTTGAGCAAATAAAATGGCTCTGAAGGAAGCGGAGGGCTGTGTGCCGCCCTGGACAGGCCTCCTGCATTCCCCAGCGATGGCTTTGTCTGCCCCACTTCTTTGGCTGTGTCTGTCCTGCTTTAAAGCAGCCAGGTGTGGTTCCCCCCCCCCCCGCCCCCGTGCGTAGCTGCTGGTGGGCAATGCCTCAGGATGTGCTTTGCAGCACAGGAAGGCAGCCTGACGTCTGGGGGCATGCAGGGTCATGCGTGTTCTTGCTTTGCCTCAGCCAATACAAACAGATACGCTGCTTGCATGGCCTGCAAGCCTGGAGCCGAAGGCTTGCAGGGCAGACATGCCCCTTGGCTATGTCTGTGGTAGCAAGCGAGGCTCTCCCAGGACTGCTGTCTGGCCCCGGGGAGCTGCCTGCATCCATAGCAGAAATCCTCTTGCCATCCAAACAGAGGAAACCACACGCAAACTGCCTGCTGGAAACGGTCCCTGGCCCGTGCTTGCTCCCGAGGATTTGTTTGGGAGAGCGATGGTTGGCTTGAGCCGAGACTGCCATTTCAGCAGTACAGATGGTCCAGCTGTGCAGAGCCCGAGAATATCTCATGTTTAGATGCAGCTGTGTCCAGAAGTCCTTCTCCTGTGTCACACCAGAGTGGAAGATTGCTCTAGCGCTGTCTCGGCGTAGCCAAGATGAGCTGTAAATTCATTGCTCTTCCCTTTTAGCTGCTCGAGTCAATCCGGCCAATGCGAATGCCGGCCCCACATGTTTGGACGTCAGTGCAACCAGGTGGAGCCTGGCTATTACTTCATTTCACTCGATCATTACATCTATGAGGCGGAGGAAGCCAGCTTGGGTCCCGTGAGTAGCAGTTTTAGTGGGCTGGTGTGTCTGGTCAGGTGTGGGAAAGTTGTTTCACCATTTGGGCGTTGGAAGCATC